>NW_027266264.1:24315772-25063272 GCF_022045235.1 Haliotis cracherodii | reverse complement strand
AAAAGTATGACTTAAAACTGTTTCAACGACTTCTGCCAAATAAATGTTTCACGGGTATTGTCAAATAAGAGCTAAGCCTATAAATATATGTTACAGTCTAAATGCTGAACACGATATTGACGTTGGCTGTAACGATGCGGATGGATTCATCATGGCAACACGTTTTAGTGCCCCCACTGTTCCAAATCCGGGCAACTTCTTCAGATTCTCCACTTGCTCCGTTGACACCTTTACCGCCTTCTTCAACACCCTGAAGTAAGTTCACCAAATTTACCGCCTTCTACAACACACTGAAGTAAGCCCGCCTCGTTTACCGCCTTCGTCAACACACTGAAGTAAGTTCACCACATTTACCGCCTCCTACAACACACTGAAGTTATAAGTCCGCCTCCTTTACCGTCTTCTACAACACACTGAAGTGAGTTCACCACATTTACCGACTTCTACATCACATTGAAGTAAGTTAACCACCTTTGCAGTCTTCTACATCACACTGAAGTAAGCCCGCCTCCTTTGCCGCCTTCTACATCACACTGAAGTAAGCCCGCCTCCTTTACCGCCTTCTACATCACACTGAAGTAAGTCCGCCTCCTTTACCGCCTTCTACAACACACTGAAGTAAGCCCGCCTCCTTTACCGCCTTCTACAACACACTGAAGTAAGTCCGCCTCCTTTACAGCCTTCTACATCACACTGAAGTAAGTCCGCCTCCTTAACCGCCTTTGTCAACACACTGTAGTAAGTCCGCCTCCTTTACAGCCTTCTACATCACACTGAAGTAAGCCCGCCTCCTTTACCGCCTTCTACAACACACTGAAGTAAGTCCGCCTCCTTTACCGCCTTCTACAACACACTGTAGTAAGTCCGCCTCCTTTACAGCCTTCTACATCACACTGAAGTAAGTCCGCCTCCTTAACCGCCTTTGTCAACACACTGTAGTAAGTCCGCCTCCTTTGCCGCCTTCTAAACACACTGAAGTAAGTTCACCGCATTTACCGTCTTCTACAACACACTGAAGTAAGTTCACCGCATTTACCGTCTTCTACATCACACTGAAGTAAGTTCACCACATTTACCGACTTCTACATCACGCTGAAGTAAGTTCACCACATTTACCGACTTCTACATAACACTGAAGTAAGTTAACCACCTTTGCCGCCTTCTACAACACACTGAAGTAAGCCCGCCTCCTTTGCCGCCTTCTACAACACACTGGAGTAGGCCCGCCTCCTTTGCCGTCTTCTACAACACACTGAAGTAAGCTCGCCTCCTTTGCCGTCTTCTACAACACACTTTAGTGAGTCCGACTCCTTTGCCGTCTTCTACAACACACTGAAGTAAGCCCGCCTCCTTTGCCGTCTTCTACATCACACTGAAGTAGGCCCGCCTCTTTTGCTGCCTTCTACATCACACTGAAGTAAGTTCACCACATTTACCGACTTCTACATAACACTGAAGTAAGTTAACCACCTTTGCCGCCTTCTACAACACACTGAAGTAAGTCCGCCTCCTTTGCCGCCTTCTACAACACTCTGAAGTAAGTTCACCACATTTACCGACTTCTACATAACACTGAAGTAAGTTAACCACCTTTGCCACCTTCTACAACACACTGAAGTAGGCCCGACTCCTTTGCCGTCTTCTACAACACACTTTAGTGAGTCCGCCTCCTTTGCCGCCTTCTACATCACACTGAAGTAGGCCCGCCTCTTTTGCTGCCTTCTACAACATACTGAAGTAAGTTCACCATATTTACCGACTTACACACTGAAGTAAGCCCGCCTCCTTTGCCGCCTTCTACAACACATTGAAGTAAGCCCGCCTCCTTTGCCGCCTTCTACAACACACTTTAGTAAGTCCGCCTCCTATGCCGCCTTCTACAACACACTGAAGTAAGTCCGCCTCCTTTAACCGCCTTCTACAACACACTGAAGTAAGTTAACCACATTTATCGCCTTCTACAACACACTGTAGTAAGTCCGCCTCCTTTACCGCCTTCTACATCACACTGAAGTAAGTCCGCCTCCTTTAACCGCCTTCTACATCACACTGAAGAAAGTTCACCTAATTTACCGACTTCTACATCACACTGAAGTAGGTTCACCACATTTACCGACTTCTACAACACACTGAAGTAAACCTGCCTCCTTTACCGCCTTCTACAACACACTGAAGTAAATCCGCCTCCTTTACTGCCTTCTAAATCACACTGAAGTAAGTCCGCCTCCTTTGCCGCCTTCTACAGCACACTGAAGTAAGTCCGCTTCCTTTGCCGCCTTCTACAACACACTGAAGTAAGTCCGCTTCCTTTGCCGCCTTCTACATCACACTGAAGTAAGCCCGCCTCCTTTACCGCCTTCTACATCACCCTGAAGTAAATCCGCCTCCTTTACCGTTTTCTACGACACACTATGATCGTGGGTTCGAATCCAGGGTCACCTTGATTATGTTTAGGTTCGTCAGCACCTTACCCGTGCTAGTGGGTTCACCAAAGTGGTAAACGTCTAATACCCGCTTATCCCCAACATAAAGCTGACAGGCCGTGACATAACTGGAATACTGTTCAAAGCGGTGCTAAACCAAACTACCTCACTCACCCATAAAACAATAGTTCTGCTTACACTTTGTTCCAGCACCCGGAATACCAACTGCGCCTTGGTAGCAAATGTTCCTGGAGGGCCAGTTCTAACCAACAATGGGTCGATTGCTGGGCAGCTCACCGATGCTGACGCACAGTGTGCAAGGTTTATGCCTGGAACGCGTTTCTGTCGGGTATGAAGCAATTCTGGTATAACATACCTGAAATTATACTGTGTCTGAGTGGGGTGCTCATGTGAAACTGCGGCATGGTTTCTCACTGGGCTGACACTATACACACACACACACACACACACAGAGAGAGAGAGAGAGAGAGAGAGAGAGAGAGAGAGAGAGAGAGAGAGAGAGAGAGAGAGAGGGGGCTAACACTATAAATCCGGACTAGCGTACACACACACACACACACACACACACACACACACACACACACACACACACACACACACACACACACACACACACACACACACACACACACACACACTATGTACAGATTAAATTGAAAAAATGCAGCAATGATCCTGGCACAGTCAGGCTGGTAAGGCTCATCATTAGTTCAGGGCCCTTGCCCCCTCTACACGCAGTCCAGACAGCGAATGGGACTTCTCCCAGGAAGCGCTGCTCAGTCAAACACACCCAGAACTTTTCGGAGAATGTGAAGACTCCCCAACACTGCAGCTTTCTGTATTACCCAGATTATCAGAAGGGCTGTGTTCCTCGCAGCAAACCCGGATACTCTCCTTATGTCAGTTAACAGATAACCTAAAGCAATCATGGCTTTTTAATGTTATCTATGTCAATCTGTATCTCATTCATACACCTGTTTAATTTCCTGGTATCTGCATTCATATTCTCAATTCTCTGAATAGAACCTTCATGGTACGAAGTTCGAGCAAATAATAATCTTTCCCTGAAATGCCATCTTGGATTTTGGGTCGGCTTGTAGTTCTCGGTTCCTGGTTAAGCTCTATGTCACCAGAAAACAACATTGTGTGCCAAGAACAGCTGTACTGGCTGATCTGTTGTGTGCCTAGTAGGTCGGAGAAAAGTTCTATTCTCATTCTCCATGTCTCTGTACAAAGCCCTTTACTCGCTATAGGTTCTTGGGCGTGTTTTAAATCAGCTTGTGTATACCAGATGTTATTCGGTGCCTTTGGTTTTCAGAGAATATATATTTTGGGAGGACTGAACCGTACCCGTCACGTATGGCAAGGGACGTGATCATCTGTTATAATGTTGCTTGTTGTGACGTTACGTTCATTTCCTGATATATAGGCAATCACAATAGTAACAACCATCAAGTGGTTTTATTTTGTCATTTCAGTTAACAGCCATGTTTCTAGGAATAGATGCCATTTGTCAAAGGATTGCTTGTGGTGCGAATACTGCTCCTGGTGGCATATGCCAGTTCATGGTGCCCCTTGATAGAACCAGTTGTGGTAACCAGAGGGTATGTATAATTTCACATAAGATCTAATTAACATCACCAGGTACAGTCACTACCACAGCACGATGGGACACTGTTAGTAACAAGTTCCGCGTTATACATAACATATTCTTGCCACTGCTTTGATTTCAAGTTAGAAAAACACCATAGCGTGTCGGCTCAATTATGGAGGAAATCCCGGGGTGACGCAATGTGACACTTGCGTGAAACCTACACATGGTGCCAGCAAAGCATGGGTCATATCAGGTGGAATCTGGAATTACAACACTGGACCACTCATTGAATTCTTCTTGAATGCATTTACTTAATGAAACGACATTTTCCAAAATGAATGTAGTGGGTAATACAATCTGATTGTTTGTTCGTTTGTTTGTTTTTAACGCCGCTCTCAGCAATATCCAAGCTTTATGACCGCGGTCTGTAAATAATCGAATCTGGACCTGAAAATCCAGTGATTGACATCATGAGCATCGATCCACGCAAATGGAATACTGTGACATGCATCAACCAATTCAGTGCGCCTGACCACCCGATCACCGTTAGTCGCCTCTTACAACGAGCATATATAGACGCATTATATGGCAAGAATGGGTTACTGAAGGCTGAGATATGTACAACGGACTGGACTGGGCTGTTTTGACTGGACCAGGCTCAGCTATATGCAGCGTATGATGGAGAGATTCAGATAATTATTGATAATATTTGTATGATAATTCGCCGTCGGTTCCAAAATGAAATTGCCAGACATCAAATACTCAAATGCATCCCGAAATCTAATACTCTATAATGTGTATCCCCTGAGCGAATATAGTGAAAATCTCTTTAATTATCAATTTCAACAATACACATGAAGACAGTAATGGATACTGTGTTCGTTGTGCTATGACCATGTCTGTCGTGTATCTGCAGTGGTGTGTACAAGGCCAGTGTGTGACAGACACCGCAGCCCCTGCCAGAGCAGGTAAGTCCTTTCCCTTGAACAAGGCAAACAAAGTTCCCACAAGTGTAACAAGATAAAGTGGTTTATCCATGTTATGTCAATCCTACCTGAACACTGGAGGTCAATAGGCAAGATAAGACAAGACGATTTTTTCACTATGGAGGCCACTGGCCCGAAATACAGACATAGACACGTCACATTTCCAAGCGCTGCAATTAATAGATACCAGGAGAAAGTTCGTAGGGTGTAATTAGTAATTTTCTTTGAATGAGGTATACAAATACATACATAGACATATACATACTTATAGCACAGACACTATATCTTTTGTAGCAACTTGTAAATTAAGCATATTAAGTGGAATTTAACTGATGTCTTAGTTTTGCACAATAAATGGGTCTAACGTAACAGAGATCATGTATTGTTTGTGTATCTTGAGGGTTCATTATAATATTAAATGTGTTTATTGCAAGTGTCATTTTAGATATATTTACTAACACACGTTTTTTTTACTGGAAGTATATGCATCAGAACAGAACAGAACTGTATTTACATTCAGGCCGGGATCCTCGGCATTTGAGGTACAAATTTTCAAACAGTATATACACAAGATGGCGGGGTGGTTTACATGGAAGATTTTACAATTTTCATAATGCCATTACAGAATGTACAGAGTTTCTTACTAACATTTATTTTTTTAGAATTGAAAAGGTCTTTAAATCTAAACATATTTGGGGTTTAAGCATATGAAATTGGTACATATATTTTCCGTTGGGGTTTAAAAGAAAGGACAAACCAAAATATAATAGAATTCATCACCAACATCGCTCATGTCGCAGAGTTTACACGTTCATTCATTGACAGGCATTTTGTGTCACCTACCTTGTTTAATAGGTAAATGTGGTATGAAGTTCTAAACAGAATGAATTTTACAGCCAACGAGAAAGGGATAACTAATACATACTTTTCTTGGACGTGTTCAGTATTAGATATGCGATATGTGTTACTTTTAGAAGAAAGTGTAATCTCTGCATTCCACGTTTGAGTTGTTATATCAGATAATCTTAACGTCGACATGATAGATTAAAGGACATTAGGAGGAACTGCTTGTTGGCTTAACCAATGGGAACTGAAGCTCGTTTCATTTAAAATACTTAAAACATTTTATCCATTTATGACTGCTATTGTTTGTACAGACTTCATTATATAACATTTGATATTGAATTCTTGACAGCTTTTGTTCTTTGCCAGATCAGACTTTAGCCCCAAAACATTTCACAACCAAGAAATAGAAATGGTTTTACCAAAGCATCGAAGAAATATAATTGACATTTCATGGATAGATTAAATGTTTTAATTTTACGTAATACAAAGTCCATATCCTCAGTGGCAGATTCGCAATTTGATTTTATAGAAGTTTTGGAAGAGTTTTTATTTGTAAAGTGAATTCCATGATATTTATAATCAGTGACATATTCGGTTGGTGAGCCATTTAATAATATATGTCTACTCTTGTCACTTTTTGTACCACCCAAAACTATAATTTTTGTTTTACTAGTATTGATATGCAATCTCCATTTTTTGCAGTAAAGTGAAAAAAATATCAAACATATTTTGTAAATTTTGATGATTAAAGCTAATAAAACTGTATCATCTGCACATGGTAATGCGAACAAAACAACGGAGAGATCTAACAGACCATTAAGTGACTGAGGTTGAATAGAAACACTAGGGTAGCTTTGAGAATATATCAACGGTTCCAGATCATTCAGAAACAATGAAAACAATATTGGGGACAGATTTTCTCATTGACGGACACCAATAAGACAAGTGAATTGTTCTGAATATACACCGTTTGAACACACACATGATTTCATACCAACGTACATTTTAACAATAATACGAAATAGTTTTCCATCACTACCTTGTGCTAATATGTTTTTCCATAAACCTATAAGCCAAACATTGTCAAGGCTTTTTGGAAATCAACGAAACCACAACACATTTTTTCTTTCTATATTTTAGTAAATCAATAATTGCATACAGGGTTAAAATATGATCATTTGTGGAGTAGCCATGTCTAAAACCCGATTGTGATTCTGACAGAATGTTATTACTTTCAACAAGCATATCCCTTTGTTGTCACACCTACCTATGTTATCCCACTCATGTATGCCCTTGTTGTTACTGTTAATCCTCTATTGTTAATCATCCACTTGCTATATATATTCTACACTATGTCCCTCATTCAGTCTTGCTTGACAACGGTATAAGGATCTATACCGAAACGTCGCTTTTTACAGTATTAAAGAAGTTGTTATCCATAAAAAAAAAAAATTAAAAAAAAAAAAAAAAATTGTGTCTATCAAGTACGTATGGGCCGAAAGTTTCCTACCTTAAAAGTTTGTAGAAACAAGTAAAACATGAATTTCATCTTCTGTGTACATTTTGTCATTAAGTCTAACAGTGAGGACATAATCTTCAGTGTTATGTTCTTCAGTGTATCTGTCATAAGTCTAAAATTACCGCATCTGACTATTGTGAAACACATTCTGAAATGTAAAGAAATAGCAATGCACGGATACTATTCCATATGCAAAAGTGCATTTTATAAAATGTGGTTGGAACATTGATGAGAAAAGTTTAATGTAGAATCTCAGTCATATTTTCAACACTCTGATAAAATGTAATTATTCCCAGCATCCTGGCTTATCCACATAAAACCAAACCCAAATTGAAATAGAATATGTTTGATGTGTGTATCCCATGTAACTCTGACAGAATCATCACGAGCGAAGTAGCCTATTTCTATCTGGAGTAATTAATCTACACCAACACACAGCTGCCCATGAAATGGTTGTGTTTGGGGTTTGGATTTGGGGGGTGAGGGTGGGGCGATGTGTTTCCTGACAATGCATAGAGGCTTTTATGAATGTGATACACAAAGGTGATATCTTGAGCCAAGGTTGTTTATTCCGTTACATATGTGATAACAAGACATACGTACACAGTAGCACTCTCAACCAGGCTGACCTCTAACCGTCATTTCCCCAGGAACCTACATGTACCCCCCTTACCTCAAATAAACTATCGCATAGAACATTACTTATCAGTTATCTGATACCCTGGCGACATCGAATGCGATTACTCGCTGGGCGCCGCCATCTTAAATGGAGAACTCGTTATATTTATGAACTAACTTTTAGATCTAACATTACTCCCTTCTATCACGTCCTAGTGTTTCAAACAAAACGAATAATCCTATCTTCATGTCACGCTTTCCAGTCAATTGCCCTCAGGGCGATGATCCAGGTGTCGCCTGCACTCTAGCCCTTTGTGCAACGGAGCCAGTGAGGTGCTGTCAAACATGCGGAGTCGTGCCAACAGTTGCCACGACCACTGCCATATCAACCACTACAACAGCAACCACCGCGACAACAACCATTGCGACAACAACCACTGTGACAACTGCCACTGCGGCAGCAACCACTGTGACAACTGCCACTGCGACAGCAAGTGCAACAACTGTTATAACGACTTCTACAGCAACATCTACAACAGCAGCGACAACACCTGGCACTACTGTCGCGGCGGGGACAGTACTTTCCGTTCGAAATTTGTTCATACTTTCATGCTAGGTTTGAATCATTGCTGATCTATATTTTGGGGCATTCAGACATATTGAACCGATAGGCTTAATGATTTTGGGACTTGATTTATTTTTTATTATAAATAAAGACATATCTAGAACTGCATATGTGTATCATTAATCAAGTGATTAGGCGGTCAAACACTTTGTTCATTTATAAATACAGACAGGATGCGTGTGCACATGAACAAGAGTATTAACACACGTACGGCAGTAACAGCAACGGCTAACATCACTGTCGCGCTTGCGATTTGCAGGTATATCGTACGTTCATGGTAAATCTTGCTGAAGCTAGTAAATACTATATTTTTTGGACTATATGGTTTCCGACCTTTTTGTCTTTTGTTTTCTTGTTCAACGCCAAACTCAAAAACATTCAGTAACATAGCATCATCGACCCTGACCACGGATCGGACCAGCATATGCTGGAGACCTGACGCTCGCATAGCGCATAGGTGATATTTCACCACTAACATTATTCATGAAAAATTGTAAAAGGGATAGGAGCGTGTAATGGAATATGATTGGTTGAAGTCTTTCGGACTTTTAATATACGGTTATATAACGGTGCCGATGTAGAAGATACACAGGTAGACGGTAAAGGGATACAGAAGTAGAAGATAGCGGGATACAAAAGTAGAAGATAGCGGGATACAGAAGTAGATGGTATAGGGATACAGAAGTAGACGGTAGAGGGATACAGAGTTATCTGAAGTAGACGGCAGAGGGATACAGAAGTAGACGATAGTGGGGTACAGATGTAGACGGCAGAGGAATACAGAAGTAGAAGATAGTGGGATACAGAAGTAGATGGCAGAGGGATACAGAAGTAGAAGATAGTGGGATACAGAAGTAGACGGCAGAGGGATACAGAAGTAGAAGGTAGTGGGATACAGAAGTAGACGGCAGAGGGATACAGAAGTAGACGGTAGCGGGATACGGATGTAGACGGCAGAGGGATACAGAAGTAGACGGTAGAGGATAATCAAATAGACGGTGGGTGGATAAAGAAATAGACGGAAGGGTATAATGAGGTAGGCAGTAAATTTGAAACGCGTGCCTCACTATGCAAAATGCAGGATTCAAACATGTAGAATATAACTAAAACAAAATGATTTACACAAAACAGTCATACACATGAAGGACTAACAATGGAATGATTAGTTTTCAAACTAGTTAAAGGTTTCAATCCCCAATATATGCAATGTTAAGGTACTCCAAGGACAACCAATGTTTACATCATTTATTGAGTGATCCGTTCATATATTTTTCACCACTGGTCTGCCTTTTAAGCACTCTGGATTCTGTTTCGGCGATACTTGCAACTGATTATCCTCTTCACCTGAACCGATGAACACGCTTAGCAATGTGTTAACAATCAAACGCTAAATCTGGCGGCGGGGGTGCCCCTGTTGTCTCGCCGCAATTCGCTGTGCATGTATTATACATGCAGAATGGTTTCACAAGAAAGGTAAACGTCTCAGATCTTTATCACTTGCTGATGCCTTCTTTGCCATAGTTGTCAATGCGTGTAGCTGTGTAACTTGTGTGTCAGTTACGAAGAAATGTATGTTGCCATTTCTACATATACTCACGGGAGGAAGTAACTGCGACCAATATAAAGTGGTGTAAATGTGATGTTATTGAAAATAACAACCACCTAAAGAGGTGTGGTGTATGAACCAAGTTAACAATGTCAATATCGTATCTGCGTTGATACAGGCTCGACAACGGCGGCGCATTGGAGACACCAGTTGATTGAAAACAGCCCGTGGGATGCTGTTCCAAATGTCAACCAAAGATTTTCCCAAACTGAACTAGCGTTACCGCCTGGTCGGTCAATTTCATCCCAGACATGTTTTTTGTGGGAAGGGTCTGTAGAAATAGAAGGCAATGGCAGTGCAAGTCTGTTATGTCTCTCCCCCCCCCCCCCCAAAAAAAAAAAAAATCCATTACAATACGTGCAATATGTGGGTGGGCATTATCATGCTGCAACTTGATTTTACACCCAGCATTTGCCCAAACGGAAGAACATGATCTGGAATGATGTTGTCCCGGTAGCGTACGCCATTCAAATTGTTATTAACAACGAAGAGTTGAGTTGTGTTGTTGTGATGCCTCCCCATGCCATTACACTTCCACCCCCAAATTGACGACGTTGAGTTACGAAACGTCGCTAAAAGGTTCTCCTGGACGCATGTTGACCCAGAGAGCCGTCCAGATGAAACCTGGACAATTCTGTGAAAATCATACTGTCCCAGTCTTGCTTTCAGAACCTCAAATGATGTCTGCACCAAGATAGGCGTGTCTGACGGTGACGTGGAAGTCTCCAAGGTGGTGTTGAGTTTCGATGAACATTCAAATGTCTGGCAACTTCGTTTCGGCTAATCCTGTTGCAATGTACCCACAACGCGTAGACGTGATTTTTCGTCAAGCCGCGGCATTGCATAAGCGTTATTAACGGTTAAACGAAAGTACTTGTTCTTTTCATGAGCACTTGGTAGGTAAACAATCATTTTGTGTTGTTCCCATGGAAAAAACACGTATGTTAGTATCTGGCTCCCATCAAACACGCAAACTTCCAAACTGTGCGCCGTGCATTAACCTGCACGTGCCATTTGTCTATCACGAACTTAAAGTCGAGATGTCTTGAAGAATATTAAAAAATGCATTATGTAATTTCAGAATGAATTTATTTCCATTGAACTTCATATGAAACACAGTTTCCCTTTTCCGTTAGTATATATTGAATTTATATATACAATAATGATTCTGAAGTATATGTCTTTATTCATAATCCCTGAGCTTGGACAAAATCACTTCTTGTACTTGTGTCGTGCTATCCAAAACACTGACCTTCAAACATACGAAAAGATAATTGAACCCATAATATTATATTAAATAATATGTTGATATATAAATGTGTCACACATCAAGAGATGTTGGAATTATATCAATACTCTCAACTGATCTGTCAAAATAACAGAAATAAATAAATCAGTTAAGTTGTTCTTTAAAATTACAGCCGACCTCACTTTCCAAAGTGACGTTAAGTTACCCTCGTTTGGTTTCTGGCTTAGAATTTGTCCCCATCAACCCATGCTGGTTGTAAGATATGACTTAATCGATCGACTATTTAGGTTTGGTGACTTCGTGATTGCGTGTCATCATACCACAAAGGTGTGAATTGTTGCTCACAATATCAATCTCTGGATTGTCGGATCCATATTTGTCTATTCACATACCACCACCATACAGCTGTTTTATTGCTGAGTGTGGCGACAAGTAAGAAACAAACAAGTCCCACTCACTCATGAATTCGAAGGTTAAGAAATTCAACACTGACCACGGTAACACTGGCATCATTCTGTACCGATAAAAGACTCATCACAACAGGGATAACATATGATTAATCCTTTAACCCTGTGCTTGTGTACTTCACAGAAACATTTGCATCTGACATTTACAAATCATATGAAGTATGAGGAGCCTGTATTACACGACACAGAAGAATAGTTGTACAAATATGAGGAAGTTAAAGTCATGACATTATCTACACCACTGAGAGCAATACAAATATAATAACACCTAATAATATTTCAAATACAGTTAAATGTGTCACACATCATGGCAGAATTTCAAAACTTCCTTGATTAATATCTAAATACAGTCTACAGATTGACTGAAGTATGTCATCCGATTAATTGGTTTGCCTAACCAAATAATTGGATCCCTGGCAAGGTTTGGAAGACGACGAATCTCACTGTGGTAGTTTTCTGAGGAATCTGTTCAGCGCACGTGGCACAACAAAACAGCAGCTCGAATGCTGCATAGGTCGCGCATTTAGACGCTTGACAACCATACCCCGGACGATCACCTTGAGGACACTTGGCTGTGGAAACAAACGTGTAGGCAAAATTCAGCAGGGGAGAGCATGCACATGGATATATTGGTTTGTTTGTTGTTTAACGCAGCATTCTGCAATATTCTAGCTAGATACAAACGGTCTTAAAATAATCGTGCCTGGGGAGACAATTCAGTGTTTGACATCATGAGCATAGACCCACGAGACCGCCTGACCATCGACCCCGCTAGACTTGGGTCTCGTTTACATGTAATAATAAATCAAGGTGCCAAAAGATAATATATTAATCTCACCAGCATCCTGATGTAGTGACACCCATGATAGTGACCTCTTATGATTTAGGCATGGTGAAAATTGATCATCAATATATGTTACATTCTCATTTCCACTGTCAATAAATGGCGTCCTTTCAACATTTCATATTGAAAGAGCTGCGTTTCCACATAACTGCGGGCAGTTCCAAACTAAGTACCTGTCTTTGCAGTCTAGGTGATACCATAGAGGAAGAAATGACCGTTATCGACCTTAAAGACGACAAAAGGTGATATTACAATGTCAGACGTATGGGAGTAGAGACGACAGATATATTCGGAACGTTTCTGTGGGACTTATTTCATATTCGTCGCTACTGTCATCTTTCCTTCACCAACAAGAAGACTCACACCCCGTTCGATGGCCAAATTGTATCGAAACGGCGCAAGCCAATCAGAATACGCGTAAGGATAGGGATACTCCCACCAACATAAGAATATTAAGAGTATTTTTGGCAATATGCATCTGTTAAATAAATGTGGAAACAGCTCATTGTCAGTTCCACCCTACTGTTATAAACGTGGAAGCGGTTCACTTGACTGCGATATCATTTCAATAGAGATTTTACTAGACTTGGATTCCCCAAACCAGATCCAGTTTAATAAGAATGTATAAGTTAAAAATGATATTATTTTTATGATATTGTGTTGCGGACATTTTAGTCCATTTGCTATTGTTACAAATTTGTTCGTACGATAACATGATAGCTAAGCTTCAGTGAAGGCAATAAAGACATAAGCAATTTTCATTCTTTAGATAAATAAACTATATGTTGTACCGATCTTGTAAAGTGAACAGAATATAGCTATTGTTGAAACAGATGACCGCATTTTCTCAACTTTCCGAAGATCATATAAAAATCATGCAGGTGTAAGGTCAGATTAGCTGAGTTAGACACGTGTGACAAATGATAGCTTTTATTTTAAAGTTTATTTATAGGTGTAATTTCCAGTGCATACATGATGCAATCCAGTACACAAGGAAAGTGCCATCTTCATATCATGGATGTTTATCACAGTGCACTATTAATGAATCTTGTCTCAGACATAATCCAGTTATTACCTGATTTTGCTGGAGCTGCAGCATTGGAGACACACACCCCACGTTCACACCACTGCAAAAGAACGTTTAAAGTTTAAACAGTCAACGTGCCACGTCAACCATAACGTTAGGTTGCTTCAGAAAAATGCAGAGCAGAGCAGATGACAAAGTAGACACAACTTCTTTAATACTGTAAAGTTCAAGAAGGTCTAACCTGCCGAACTCCTTCGCCAACATAAAACCCTCCTCAAACAACTGAAAGACAACTTTAAATTAGTTAAGTACTTCACCACCAACTCTCCGTCAATGACCACCATCCTACCCTATGCCAGAGCCACCATCAAAATCCACAGGAACCCTCCTAAAGCCCGTCTCCTTGTTTGTTCGCGAGACATTGTCTTTTACAACACAGCCTCACCTCACCTCACCAGAACCCTTGACCCCTTTGAAAATCAGCTGACTAATTCATCTCTGACCCCACGGACTTCTGTTTCAAACACAAAAACATCTCCGACCCAGATCAAATCATCAGTAAGACCTCTTCACCAACGTATCCATAGATGCCACTCTGCAAATTCTCCGCCGTCGCATCAGTGAAACTCCTCTTGAAAGTAGCCTATCCACAGAATCTATCATCTCCACTACCTACTTCACCTAGGGGGCGGGGGCGGGGGAGTACTACTAACAGATACACGGCCTACCGATGGGATCCCCACTCTCCCCTACCCTAATTGGGGGCACGGATGGCCCAGTCGTCTAAGAGTTGCGTCCCTTGGGCAAGCCAGAAACCTATGATTGTGGGTTCATATCCCGGTTTGCTCCGATTATGTTTCTTGGTTTGTCAGCACCATACCCGTGCTCGTGGGTTTCACCGAAGTGGTAAACGTCTTAGGCTTGCATCACTTCGGGCTTTCCTCCCACATTCAGTTGACACTTATATAACTTGAATACTGTTAAAAGCGGCGCTACACCCAACTCACTCACTTCTATCCCAACTGAAATCTACATGACCTACTTCGAACAGCCAACCCTCACCACATCACCAATCCAACCTCTTTGATGGTACAGAAAAGTTGACGACACCTTTGTCATCCTGAAACAAGACCGAGACCAAACTTGTTACTACAACATCGAAACCAACAACATCCCCGTGTAGAGTTCACCATCAAAATAGAAAAGAACAACCATCTACCCTTCCTGGATGTCCTTGTCTCCAGGACCCCTACAAACAACATTCAAACCAGTATCTACCGGAAGCCCACCCACACGGACCAGTACATCCACTTCAACTCCAACCATTCCCTTAAAGCTAAGACTGGCATCATCTCTACCCTCACGAAACGAGCCATCAACCTTTCTTCTGCTCACCCCAAACCTGAGATCGAACACCTCCTTCAAGTCTTCATCCACCTTAACAATTATCCATCCAATCTCATCGACAAAGTCATCTCCTCTGTACTCCATCCCACACCCTTGTCTGAGACCCCTGAACGCGAATCAGCGCCTTTCCCCATCGCCCTCCCATTCACAGGAAGAGCCTCCCACACCACCAGCCGCCTCCTCAAGAGCAAACACCTTCCCTTAATACCCTACTAAGAGCAAACGGCAGAAACTCAACCCAACCTCAACAGCCTAAAGGTGTAGTTTATAAAATTGACTGTAACTGAGGACAGTCCTATGCAGGTGAAACATCCCGCCCAAACAACACCAGAATCAAAGAGAACAAAACCTCGACCATTAAATAAGACAGTCCATCAGCCAGCTCGGACCATATCAGCATTTGTCCCAATCACAACATTAACTTGGAAAACGTCGAATCCTCTCCAACAACCTCCGCTCCTTCACTAAAAGAAAACTAACAGAAGCAGTCCACAAGCCATCAATCAACAGAGATCAAGGCTATTTCATCCAATCCGCCTACTATGAACTCATTAAGCAATAATCACCACACCATATGAAAAAAATTATCCGCTGTAATTGGCTTTATGTCTTATTGGCTTCCACATACATGTATGTGTACTCTATCCAATATGTTGTGACGGTATTATCCTTCTGTTGTCATTACCTATTCATGTTATCCCATTCCCTCCTATATATATTTTGTACAATGTTCCTAATTCACTCCTGCTTCACAACACTATACCGAAACGTCGCCTTTACAGTTATCCATAAATTGTGTCTGCTTTGTCAACTGCAGAATGATCGTAAACTAAGAGAAACAGTGATTTGACTGAAGACATGTGTCATTTGTTTGTCCACTGGAACACATTTATGTTGATTACACTTGATTTGAATTTAATTTAACATATTTCGTAAGATATATATACCGCAAACGTAGGTAGTGCAATCTTCCTTTCACAATTTTAATATTCTATTATCAACATCAATATGAATGACAATGTAAACACCATCAAACACTTGGCGATTGCAAGAATCGTATAATTATAATAGTTTCTCATTTATAAGCTTCTAGTCAACTTCCATTGCATGACAGGACACAACATCTCAAATTCAATCCCTTGATATCGAGCTGAATAGTTGATAAAATACAATAACAGTGTTCACCTTCTTATTGCCACATGATGTATATTCTGAGGGAATCCTCCCGTAGCACAGGTTTCCACCTCCAAAACAGAACTGAACCCGACAGATCGACTCAAAATTGTTTCCATTTTCGTAAAATGAGACAGCCTGGAATTGTAGAGAACAAACCAACTTTCAAGGAATGGTTATGTAAAACAAAACGCGAAACAGGAGCGTTTATGTACACAAATGCATTCTATCAGTATTAAGAACTGGCATCCGCAGTTTATTATTTAGGAAATATCTAAAATAGTCTAAAAGCATAAATAATCTACATACCATATCAGTTATCCATGGCGTTATATTCCACCATTCGTTACAACTAAAAGAAATACCAAAATATTCAAGGTGGGCCAGTTAAGGCAATGAATCGTTTATCCTCCTTGGGAAATAGTTCATGACGTATTTTTTTCACACCATTTGAAAAAGTCGAATTGTGATAATAAAGTTATCAATGTTTGCTGTGACACCTGCAGCTGTTTACCTACCCTGCAAAACCACGACTGAGGTCCCCGTAGTGCTACGCACTGCTCATCGCTATTACTCGTTTGACCTGCACGTCGTCCGTCCGTTGAAAGAATAGAACCGGATATAGAGGTGTTGAGAGCACAGGCGCTTCTGGAGGGAAAACAGAATGAAACACACCCCTAAACAAATCTGAATTTGTGGGAAAAGAAGAAAAGTCTTCCAAACAAACGAAGGTGCATATGTTGTACAAGTATATGGTGATCGCAAATAGCAGGTATGGGGATATAATTTGATTTTTGACGGGATACCCGACAAGAGAGGTAAGATTTGGGTAGAGAGTGAGAAGGCAGTTAGCGATTTTATGGCCTCAACACTCCATCTTGACTTTTCTGAATCTATCAACATTGAAAGAGCACACAGATTACACCCAAAGTCAACAAACAGGCCCATAATAGTGATATTTTCTTTTTACAGGGATAATTCTGAGGTTTTTGGTGTTGCAAAGAAGAGTTAAACCTGAAGAATTACTTTAGAGTAGCTGTTGATTTTACACGGAGAGTTCTAAATGTACGATCTGAATTGTTTTCCTTTATGAAGCAGGCCAGAGACGATGGTAAAACTGCCTATCTGAGTTATGATAAGCTTGGGGTCTAGGTATCTGTGTTTGTGTTGGATAAGGAACAGGAGGGTCTCTGTAAAGTTGGACAAAGACGTCACTGGGTGCAGACAGTCTATCGCAGAATTAGCTTCAGCAGCGAGTGATACCCAGGCTGAGGGAGATTAGGGGTGTGGCCATGGCTGCAGTCATAATCAGAGTAATACTGGTAAACATCACCACGATAAGAAAAACGCATACCTTACATTCCTAGGTCACAGTTTTGTTGGTACTTCTGACAAGTGTACAAAAATTACTACAAATGTTATCGATACATCAGGTACGGTTAATAATGTGACAGTTGCAGCATCAACAGATAGAGTGCTTGACAGTACTGCTAAGTCTCATAACAGATAATATCAAACTAAAGCCAGTGCTTCAGCCAGGAATGGTCAAGCCGACGATGAGGACATCACAACTGGAATCTGTACTTAGACACGGCTTGAGATCAAAAGCTGAATGTTTGTAAAACTGTTGATATTATTTGTCTCTTGGAAAATATGACTGATGATGCGATATGAATACTCAACTTAAGTTCCTGTGACACCAATATTTTAGCGTATTTTTCTAACAAGTAAAGTTTGGTTTCCAATATTGTAGTACATGTATGGAATCAAGTCACAAAACGCAACTGCTACAGAAAAGCATGCATTCCGGGCAAAAGTTGCATTTCACTACCAAAGAATGGGTATAAAAACATGTGCATTAACGGGATTTCATGTGCGTTGTTTAGCATCGTGCTGACAACAATTGTGCTGAAAAACAACAGAATTACGCAATTATTCAACATTACGAAATGCCACGCCTGTCCGAAAATGAGCGTCTGCGAGCCATTGGTATGCTTGAAGTTGAATCAAGTCAACGTGATGTTGTGGCAGGCTACGCGTAACCAATAGTCGACACGACAACTGGATTCGAACAACACACATGCGAAATCGACTCCAGCCAGCAACAGTGACTGCAATCGAGCGCATGTGGAAGGAGATGGTTCGGCGCCTTCGACGTCAACCACATGTTCCACAGACACTCCAGGAACTTCGAAACATGCTCCAGCAGATATGGACAGATATCCCACAGGACTTTGTGCGACGCCTGGTCCTTTCCATTAGACGAGGATATGTTGCTTGCATCGCAACCAGACGTGGACACACATGCTATTGATTTGTAAATTGACATTTTCATGTTTTTTTGTATATGAAATAACGCATTTTCTGTAAATTAAAAACCATTTGAACACTTACAGGAGTCTTTTATCTGTTGCAAACCGAAATTGTTTCAGATTTGGTAAAAAACATAACTTTGCATTAAATCTTATTCAATGTCACAGGAACTTTTGTTGTTCAGTATATGATAAATCAACAAGTTAAGTCCTGAGCAAGTTGTTTCCTACCACCTCCTTCTCGGTAATACGATATGTGGAGAAATGTTTAGTGAGTTTGCAGTCATTTTGAAGGATAGCACTTACTAAGCTCACTGACATTGTGATATGTTGTGCTACAAGTGCTAGTGCTGTTTGTTTCTTGGTCCAGAAACTGTCGTGTATCTCAGCCAGCCTGGTTTGACAGTGAGTGTAAGAATATGAAATCTAGAAAGTATTTATGTCTCAACAACTTCAGAAATCATAAGTGTGATTTGAACTTGCACAAATATGTAACTGCAAAATCAGAATTTAGAAAGATTTTTGAACGTTAGAAAAATCGTATGACAAAAAATTGAGAGAAGAAATTAAGTTAGCAGCGCATTATCGATATTGTAAAACGTTTTGGAAAATACTTAAGAAGTCGTTACGCAAAAAATCAGCAGACAGTTCTATAACTCCTAATGTATGGCTTTCCTATTTTCAGAATTTATTGTATCCGATGTGCATGACGGCCCAAACAGATTTTGATCTATCAATATCTGATATTTAGATACTCATATCTGTGATGAATGTACTGAACTTTCTTTCACGGAAGAAATGTTATCTGGTGAGATCACAGAACAAGAATTGAGGGAAGCATTAAAAAGCCTTAAAATGGTAAAGCGTCAGGCGTTGATTGAGTCCCAGGACAATTTCACAAAATATCAGATTTCCTAATTCCATATTTGTTGCTTTTATTCAATAACATCCTTTATACGGGTATTTTCCCCAGATGCATGGACTATTTGAATGATAACGTCTTTATACAAATCAGGAAATGTCAGTCAACTAAACAATTACAGAGGTATATCTGTTTTGAATGTCATGGGAAAACTATTTCCATTTATTGTTGAAAAACGACATAGAATTTGGCTTGAAGTAAATGATATGATATCTGTAGCTCAAGAATCATAGTACCTACATGTACCTTGTTCTCATCGCGATATGGCTGCAATACTGCCGATGCGATGTAAAATTTTAACTCACTCACTCACTGTAGCTCAAGCAGGGTTTCGCTCTGAGTATTCTACAGTTGGCAATATCTTTGTTCTAAAGTCATTTTGCTCCAAATATTTATGTAAACCTAGAGGTCGTTCTTATTGTTGATTTTCGGCAAAGCTTTTGATTACGTTGATATAAAAAAAACTCCTGTACCTATTGATCACAAAAGGATGTCGTGGAAAACTCTCAACATTTCCTAAACGTATGCATTCCTCAGTCAAAGCATGTTAAAAACTGAATAGGGGATAACTCCTTGTTTTACTACTTCCAGTGATGTTCGTCAAGGTTGCGTCTTATCTTAAGCCCAGTCTTATTCATTCTTTTACATAAACGAACTTGTTTCTGAAATTTACAAAGAATGTCATCACGTGATATAGCACTGTATATGAATAGATGTATCAGACATAAAAGCTTATATGCAGCATGCTAAACACCCCTCCGAATCCATGTGTGATCTTGTAAAAACACTTTGAAGTATCAAGGTCACTGGCCACACCTCATCTCCTCAATCCTCTCCTTTACACACATCATTGCCCATTAGAATTATCTATCCTCATAAACCCCCTCTCTCCACCCCCAATCCCCTACACCAAACCCCTTCTCTATGTCATATTAAGCAAGGTTAAAACGTTCTGCCTTCAAATTCGTCAATAACAGATGAGAGTTTACTTACCGGGAAGTAGATAGAGTAGTCTTTAAAGTTTCCACAGAACATGACGAGAAGGTCCAGGGATTAGATGGAGCTTGTGGAGAGGGGATATCTAATGAAGCAGCCATTACAAAGCGGTCGTTATCGTTGCATCCAATTTCGGAGTCATGTTGTAAACCCAAACTAAAACAGGAAGAACCAATCAGGTCAACATATATTCCATTGCTAGGAATTGTAGTGCTGACATAAATATATATATAATACTTAGTGTTGGGCGTCAGGTTATATTGTACCATTGCCTGAATACAGGCCCACAGTATCTATTCATCCCCGAAAGAATAATAAAGGTCATATTACTCTAAGAAAACTTCCCAAACAGTAGAGGAACATTCCTATAAGAGTGAAAACACTTACATGTGTCCAAGTTCATGAGCTGCAGTACTCCCGACAGTACCACCAGGTATGTTTTGGGTAATGCTTACAGAGAGGCTTGTGCACAGAGCATCAATAGCGGCAACACCTAGAACAGACCAACAAACATAAAACACTGTCTGGCACTGTGGTGTACATTTAACACCGAGAATAGAATACACCTGACGCTACACGTTGAGTATACCGACTTGGTTTGCGATATTGATAACTCCCAGCATGTATTACCCATAAGTAATAAATTATAATTTCATCACAGGAGATACCTAGAACACAGTATTTAGTTCATATTTTCATCAGTTACAGTTCATGGTAACAATTCACATCGGAATACAATACTGGAAAAGATAAAATAAAATAAAATAAAATATGCACAATACCAAATCCAAGCTCCTGAATCCAATTGACTCACCTATTACGGGCCTTCCCCTTAATGTCAAGTCATACCTGCAACAAGAAATGTAATATCAATGACGAGGAACATTTGAACATACACAATCACGACATTTCCTTCTGTAATATAAATTTTAGTTTTGGAAAACTAAATCCAAGATCACGCGTAGGAATCCCAGATTAGCAAGCAGTTTAGTATCGTGGGTCTCTCAAAGTAACACTAAGTTCGCCTATCACGTGACCTAAATATTGAAGGGAAACATAATATTAAGGAAGTACGCCAAAGACCGATCTGGGCTGATACCCTCAGATGGATACATGTTCATCAATGGCGTAGCACTGCTTAAAGCCGCATGGACTAATTGTCACCACGTCTTTTACATGTATTACACACATATACAACGCATGTAGCTTACCTTGTGAAGATCATATAGGCGTCGGCTGACATAGGGGCGTTATCAGAGAGGAATTGTACATGATTAAGGAGAGCCGGTACAGCGGGTACAACGGTTCCGTTCTTTGTGGTCTCAGTCCAAGGAGACCCAGCGGCGGACTTGAGAAACCAAAAAAATTGTTAGTTACCTTTCTGATTTGTAGAAATTCTATCACAATATAAACTAACTCAGACAGTAGTAGTAGTAGTAGTAGTAGTAGTAGTAGTAGCAGTAGTAGTAGTAGTAGTGGTAGAAGTAGTAGTAGAAGTAGTAGTAGTAGTAGCAGTAGCAGTAGTAGTAGTAGCAGTAGCAGTAGTAGTAGTAGTAGCAGTAGTAGTAGTAGTGGTAGAAGTAGTAGTAGTAGTAGTAGTAGTAGTAGTAGTAGTAGTAGCAGTAGTAGTAGTAGTAGTGGTAGAAGTAGTAGTAGAAGTAGTAGTAGTAGCTTCAAACATAACGTATATATGATATATACCGAAACTACTGATGCCACATTATCTGTAGAACGTTTTTAAATATTTTGAACATGTTTGTTACACATAGTATGTGTCGAAAGATATATAGATACACTCTACATGTAGAATGTGTTCTTGACACATACAGTATATGTAGAACATTTTATGATACATACAGTATATTTACAACCTGTTCATGATAAATACAGGAGTCAGGTTTATTTCCTAACATTGCTTTTCATATATGCCACAGTCAAAAAAGAAGCCTATCTTACCTGGTGGCAATATTACTTGTCTTGTAAAGCGGACAGTAATTGCAGAACACGTACACAAAAAACACAATAACTTCGGAACACGTACATAATAAACTCAGAAACTGAAGAAACGTATATCATACATATACACGTTTATGCTAAAGTCAGTAACCATAGAAAACGTACATGATAAAGTAACTTCGAATGGGTTTATGATCAAACATACATCAACTGTAGAAAATAAAGCGGCAAAATCCTTTCCATGTTAAGTAGAACTCTATGCATAAAGCAGGGTCGATTTCCGATTCCGGCTATATCATGAGCATATGTTTATGAATCGCTATCAAATAGTAATGATTTCAGGAAGTATGATCATACAAACATGATAATCCAGATAGTGACAGAGATAGTAGGATGCCCTTGCTTACAGAGACAATGTTGATGTACTTTATGCAGACAGCGACCGAGAAAGATCGGTTCCCTTGCTTACTGTGGCAATGTTGATGTACTTTATGCAGACAGTGACAGAGAAAGAAGGATTCCCTTGCTTACTTTGGCAATGTTGATGTACTTTATGCAGACAGTGATAGAGAAAGAAGGATTCCCTTGCTTATTGTGGCAATGTTGATGTACTTTATCCAGACAGTGATAGAGAATGGTGGGTTCCCTTCCTTGGAGATAGAAGAGTTCCCTTGCTTATTGTGGTAATGTTGATGTACTTCATGAAGACAGTGACAGAGAAAGATGGGTTCCCTTGCTTACTGTGGCAATGTTAATGTACTTTATCCAGACAGTGACAGAGAAAGGTGGGTTCCCTTCCTTGGAGACAGAAGAGTTCCCTTGCTTACTGTGGCAATGTTGATGTTCTTTATCCAGACAGTGATAGAGACAGGTGGTTCCATTGCTTATTGTGGCAATGCTGATGTACTTTATGCAGACAGTGACAGTGAAAGATGGGTTCCCTTGCTTACCGTGGCAATGTTGATGTACTTTATCCAGACAGTGATGGAGATTGAAGGGTCCTGTGCGTTCACTGTATCATATCGAATCTGCATCTGTAATATCAAGCCATGTTTAAGTAATTTAAGTTAGAAACCTAGAGAAAAAGTGTGAATAAAAAGACGCTACAAAACCCTTTCCATATACCTAAGCCAAAAACAGAGCCGATTGTATAATTCCGACTACATCATGAGCATGGATATATGAATCAGTTTTGAATAGTGATGATAGCAGGTGTTCGCGAAAAGAGTGAGCGTATGTTGTCCAACCTTTGGCACCCGTCACAAACACATGCAAAGGCAAGTCACCTGAAAAACACCGTAACAATTGGCACAAGTCAAAATAGGGAATTGAATCGGACATCATTTTTGTCACTTATTTGAAATTTGGAAATGTCCTCCACATGTCTAGCCTAGATTTTCATAAAGCTTGCTATTAAAATGTAGCACTATATTTAAGGTCTTTATGTATTCAAAATACTGAACTGGATATTTAATGAGACTTTCAAATGCTGATACATGGACATAATGGAGACAAACAGGACTTTTCATTAAGTACATTGTGACACAATGATGTGTTGTAGCATGATATTGTAACAATACTGTTTTACCATTTCCTGCACGAAGGCATAGTACAATCTCATGTTGGAGATGGTGGTGGTCGTGTTGCCCTCGGCGGAAGCAAGGAAGCTGCAATAATGGACACATGTTACGATATTTGGAAACAAAACTATCATGTCTGCATAACATAGATTATCTTATACTGTATGTACGGAATTTGTATATTAGTCGCACAATGACTATGTATAAGTTCGATTCCCAGCAACGTCATCCACCAATATGTCAAAAGATTGTACTTGTTATTGCCCTGCCTTGTATATAGCGATTACACAAGGGCTGGTCGACCAGGAGTCAGTATACTGTGTCTGAGTGGGATATTCATGTTAAACAGCGGCACGATATATCAGCGGGCTATCACCATAAAATTATGAACTGGTACATGTACCAGCAGACACACTCACACGCACACGCACACGCACACGCACACGCACACGCACACGAACACGCACATGCACACACACACACACGCACATGCACACACAAACGCATGCACGTCGCTTTATAAGTATAATGATCTTGAACGCGACGTTAAATCACAGTGAACCCCACCTCCTATATGTAGCTAAGTGTTAGACGTCTTTGAACAGGAATGTAGGACTTACAAAGTATAGTCAGTGAAATCCGGGAAGAGAGCCAGCTCCACGGTATATTGAACATGCTCGTTTGAAATGCCTGTAACATAATGTAAACATTCACATGTATTTATTATCTCCTGATAAAGAATACCTAGGTGAATGTGGGATTATTTCGATTTCGCCACTCACCAGCATTCCCGCCAGTATGGGGTAGTTGGGACGGTTTAATTGCCTGTATATGAGTGACAATGAATTAACTTGTCGTATAATAAACTTGACCGTTGTCGGAGTTTGACGTAAAACCTTGTTAGTTTGACGCAATGTTTTGAATGTTTGATGGAATGCCTTGTACATTGTCTATTTAACGGAATGCCTTGAACGTTCGATGGCATACATTCGAAGGAATGTCTTGTATATTTGACGCAATGCCTAAACATTCGATGACATACCTTGTACATTTGAAGGACTGTCTTGTACGCTTGACGGAGTGCCTTCTACATTTGCCGGATTGCCTCCAACACTGAAAGGAGTTTCAAGCTGAAGGTCCACTGTGTCATTTGTCAGATCAAAGGACACAATCTTGGTCACTTGGTGCTGATTTCTGCTTGTGGATGCCTGGCGCTTGTAAACGAGATGTTTCTTTGGCCAGATCTTGTACGTCTGGTTGTTGTGATGGATCGTCCCAGCCTCAAGAAGCATAAAGTCAACATGACAATATGTTATACATATATCATTTAACATATCTTTGTCTAAATACAAACTAAACCGCCGAAGTCTCTATCAATCCAATAAATTTATCAACGATTGATGGTTGCTGGATTAACGCGAGATTGAAATAGTATTCTAGTTATATCAAGGCGTGTCATCGTAATGGGTGAGGAAAGAACAAATAGAAGCACTTCCTAGACGTTTACAGCTCTGATTTTAACCAATGAGTACTCGTATGATGCTGACAAACCAAATATTTAATCAGCGATATATAGATATTGGAATACACGTACAGCAGATCCTGACATATATAAGGAACGCAACTCTGTACGGTGACTTGCGAAGCGTTAGACAAATAGGCCACCCGTGCGTCTACATTTCCTCAATCCAAGTCGAAATGACTAAGATAGGTTGTTGTGTATTCCTTAAAGGTGTTTGTTTTACTCTGCAGTCACAAATGCCCCAGTACGGTACATAGTAAAAAAACAAGTCTTGGGCACAAGAGGTGGTTGAAAACATGAGTTACAAATTGACCCTCGTGGGTGACACATTTAAACCAAGGTCGCGCATTGAAACCGCATGATCTTCAGTCATTCTGGGCCCATTCTCGATGACGTAGCAGCACTTTCTTACCAGTTGATAAACATCCTCCTCCTTTCGCGTAATGATGGCGGCCGATCCTTGTAGGGAGTTACGATAAACAGCCGTGTTCTGTCAAAACCAACAACATTTTGTCATTATGTTATGAATGCATACTTATTTTATGAAATCATCAGTTTATTTCTGAATATTGTTATTTGCAGTTTGCTCTGTCCACATACGTATGTGTATGTATGTGTCTGTATGTACATGTATGTGTGTGTGTGTGTGTGTGTGTGTGTGTGTGTGTGTGTGTGTGTGTGTGTGTGTGTGTGTGTGTGTGTGTGTGTGTGTGTGTGTGTGTGTGTGTGTGTGTGTGTGTGTGTGTGTGTTTTTACACTTGAGGCACTGCTGATTGTTGATTAGATTACAAACTGAAAACGTTGGAAGAATGATGTTGGATGATCAATAGAATCTCAACCACGAGTCTTTTAAACTTTTTTCGACTCGTGTAGATATATTCAATATGAAAAGACACTCGGGTGAGATTTTCTATTGATCACGTACGATTTTATATTGTGTTCAGATGACGCTTTGAATCGAAAACAGCACTGCTTACGTCATGTAACGGCAAATCGGTTTGAAGTGTTGATCCACGTTCGTCGGTCAGATAGACAGGGTAACTCTCTATGTCTCGTTCACTCCGTGTCAAATTTAGCAAAATGTCTGTGCCAGAGAGTTCAAACCGGAAGTGGAGAATATCAGGCATGTGCGTGGCGGATCTTTCAGGACGTGTATGGGCAGAATGGATTAACACTGGGTCTACCACATCTGTGAAATAACGTTGAAACTGATATCAATGTATAACAGAACATATCTATTAGATTGTGAACGTTTTATACAATCATGTTTTCGGTTATTTTTAATTTGCCTGAGATCTCTTCTGTAACAAAATTCCTTTATCCACATGACTTATCTATTCATCGTATGGGACATTGTATATGTTTCTGGGTTTTTTCTGTTATACATGTGTATTTCAATACAAGTGGGAAATGGTGCGATTCCGATCTTTTATCAATATGCAAACACGTAGATAAAACTTGTAGCACTAATTGATATAATGCAATAATCAATTAAGCTGGCACCCATATTATAAAAACAGGCATTGTTCCAGTCATTTACAATTATAGAGACCAAGTCTATAACACATATCAATTAATGATTTCCCATACCTATTTTCTTTTTTATCTTGAGATTTTCAATCAGATTGTAAAATATATGCTAAACATGCTGAAGAGAAATATAAGACCACCTACCAGAAACGCCGTAGTGCGATTCGTCCATGAAGGCGAGTGAATCAGCCGACGTTGAAATTCCCAACAACATCAGAGTTAACAACATCATCAGCGAAATTAGATGAGGTGAATATGTTGTTTTCCTATCAGCACAAGGAACATACGTATTATTCTGCTGGAAAGGGATATAGTTGAGCGGTGACTGATTCTGTTATATTGTGTTGCCCTCTTATAAATGTGAATGCAGACCTGGCAGTCCATGTTGTCATTGTATTTACAGCCAACCAACGTGCTCGTGCACATGTCTTCCGGCACCATTACCTTTAATTCTTACTTTCACGCTTTGCTTGCGGCTGTGACAGCTTTATCTTGACTCAACGGCCGAACTGATTATCGTTTTAACCAGCTTCCAACACAGTAAAGGCCTTGGGGTGTGAGATAATATCAACTATCACTAAGTCTGAAGATGAAGCACTTGATTTAATTCAAAATATAACAGTCATATAATCTTAAACTGATACAGCATATTGTATAATCGATATCTACATAAAACGTTGATCGGTTAAAGTAAACTTACGAGCAAAGGAAGGATACCTGTTGTTACGGCATATAGTGTCGCCGGGCACATATATATCGGCTCATAATCTCGCCAATCGTCACATGTTATCGCCGGCGACGATATATGCCGGGGGTGCAGTGATTTGAAAGGCCTTGGACATGATAGATATTTAGATGACTCAGGACACCATTTTGAAGATGTTTTACATTAGCTTTCCTTTGCCCTCAGTTTACAGTTATTATATGCAATTGTTATTGCTAATACTTCTATGAGAATGGATATGATTTCAAAACTTTTTTTATATGGAAATATGACTGAAGATATTAATCTTCGACAAGATGTCACTATACATATGATTATAGAAATATAAACTGTTTAACTTATATAACTTCTAAATACAAATACGTTCCTTCTACAACATTCTGCTACAAGATATTTTCTGTTCATGTTTCCAAAATAAATAAATAAACAATAAAAAATGGAAGTTACATCTCTGAATTCGAAGGTATCTATACATGCCCTGCATGTATATGTTACATCCAATCTGTGCTACTGCCCACTGCGTGCATTAGACAGTCTGTTTGTCCAATGCATGCACTGGACAGTGATATGCATGAGTTTTAAAATCTTATTCACAGAAGTCATAAGGACAAAACTCACAGAGGTCGTTCTGTCGACCTGTAATGGGATGTCCTCAGCGGTAGCGAGAACTTGTATCCGAGATTAATCAGATTGAGGTAGCCTAAGCATGTGATTAATCCTGTTTTGTTTATTTAAATCAGTAATTGTTTATTGTTAAGTAAGTTTATCTCTGCAGCCATTGTAAAGAGCAGCTACTCGCTGTATAACGTGTTTTCTATAAATTAATGTAATGATGACCATCCTGATCAACATGACCATCATCATCAGCAACGTTGTCATCTCCATGTTTCTTTTTTTCACTCTGACGAATGCTGACAATACCGTATGTGCAGTAAAACCTTGGCATATATTGTGGCCAATCCGTTGAATGAGTCGAACCGGATATAGAGGTTTTGAGAGCGCATGCAGTTCTGGAGGAAAAACAGAATGGAACACATGAATTTTCTTTGTGTTCTTTACTACGTTACGGGTATTTGTTAAAACACAGTCAAGACAATGAATTTGGTCAAGTAGTTGAACTTAAGCTTCAGGTATATCTGATATTATTTAATGATGGTCAAATAATTTCCCCACCTGAACTGTACATAAAGATGGCCAGTGAGACCGCCTCACCTGGTTTCATATTTAGATCTATGCATAAAGATCCAGAATGACAAAAACACTCTCCAGGAGACTGTATGAGGAGAGGGATGACTTCAACATCCTTTTTTTGTCAAGCAATTTTCTAGCGGCTTTAACCTTTGGTGTCTATATTTAACAACTTTTGAGGTAAATCGAAAATGAACTTCAAGAGCGTCATGCGCCTATTGCTCAGCATTTGTTTGATCAAGGTTACAGCATTAACAGCCTAAATAAAGCTTTCAAACAGTTTTATGGTAGGCATGTGGAGGAGATTTCCAAATTTTACGCATCAGTGACAAAAATTATGTCCTATGCAAGTCCCTATGTAGACTTGTACGAAACGTTCCAGTGGTTTTTTTTAGGTGAACATCTGACTTGCCTCTGCATGTGTTTGTGACGGGTGCCACCAGTGGGACAGGATACGCTCACCTTTACGCCAACAAGTGGTATCATCACTAGTCGATAGTGATTCATAAACACAAGCTCATGATATGATCGGAATCGTATAATCGATTATTTCTGGGGTTTTATCGCTTTATTTATTCGTGAAAAATAATTGATTAATATATGGCTCTGATTAGGAGTTGTATGGGACCATCTCGCCGACCTCGCGTGACGTGTCATTGCAATAATCTCAAAACAAATCTGGTTAAAATAAAAATATATCCTTTTCAACAGAAGTAAAGGAACACCCGATTCTTTCATATGACAATGGTTAGAATTAATCTGTCATGGCTCATTGTATTGCAAAACACAGCCACATAATTGTCCTGTCTGAGGGGTTTTTAATAAATTAAATCCTGACTTTTAATTTACTACAATACAAGAAACTAACCCCGTACTTACAGTGGCAACGTTATTTTTGAAATTCCCAGCAACATCAGAGTTAACAACATCATCAGCGGAGTTAGATGAGGTGAATACAGTCAAGTTCAGTTAATCAGACATTGTTGATTGCTTATGATTATGTCGGATTAACGAGTATGTCGATAACGATAAACGAAATTAGGTATTATCAACGTTCGTGATCAGGTGTGTCGGAGTGCGAGACTGTCGGATTAACGGGTCTAAACAGCCCTGATTTAATCGGTTCCGATCATTTGTGTCGGATAAAGCCGATTGTCGGATTAACGAGTGTCGGATAAACGAGACTTGACTGTATGTTGTTTTTGTACCAGTGCAAGGAACATACGTGTTATTCTGCTGGTAAGGGCACTGTTCTGTTGTGTTGCCCTTTTATAATAATTAAGAAGTCGCTAGAGGGATATAGAAGAAGGCGGTAGTGAGATACAGAAGTAGGCAGTAGTGGGATACAGAATTAGACGGTAGAGGGATACAGACATGGACAGTAAACGGATATAGAAGTAGACGGTAGCGGGATACAGAAGTAGATGGTAGAGGATAATTAAGTAGATGTTAGAGTGATACAAAAGTAGAGGATAATTAAGTAGGCAGTAGAGGGATACAGAAGTAGACTGTAGAGGATACAGAAGTAGACTTAAAAGGATAATTAAGTAGGCAGAAGAGGATACAGAAGTAGATGGTAAAGGACAATTAAGTAGGCAGCAGAGGATACAGGAGTAGACAGTAGAGGACAATGTAGAGGATAATTAAGTAGGCAGTAAAGGATACAGAAATAGACGGTAGAGGATAAAGAAATGGACGCAAGGGGGTTAAGTAGGCAGTAAATTTGAAACGTGTGCCTCACTAGTAAAATGCAGGATTCTAAAATGTAGAATATAACTATAACAAAATGATTTGCACCAAAGAGCAAATCACATAAAAGACTAGTAATGCAATGATTAATTTTCAAATAAATTAAAGGTTTGAGTCCCCAATATATCCAATACTAAGGTACCCATCATATATTTCATTTCTGGTTTGCCTCTTACGCACTGTGGATTCTGTTACGGCGATATTTGCAACTGATTCTTCTTTTGCCCGAGAAAATGAACAATCTTAGCAATGTGTGAACTTGGCGGCATAGGTGCCCCTGTCGTCTCGAACGCCACAGTTCGCGGTGTATGTATTATACTTGCAGCATACATGACTTTTTGCTCCTTGGTTTCACAAGAAACAGTAAACATCTCAGATTTGTAAACATCTCAGACATTCAGGAAAATGTTATTGTTTATCATTGTAGAGAGAATTAGATATGATTAAACAGGTTGCACAACACTGTCATACAGTCTTGTAAACACGTTAAAGTGACAGGAAAACGCAGTGCTCTGGAAGCAGAATTAACCAATTCCCTCGCAACATAACGTAGATCACAGTTGACATGTAACCATCGCCCGAGGTAACGGTAGCTATCAGCGTCGGCGATTACCACGTGATCACAGTAGAAAGTCCCGTTTGTTTGTTGACGCACGCGTCTCGCCCTGAAATGTGCAATGTTTACTCAGCGATACCTTTTCATCAGCATAGAGCAGAACGGTAACGTGCATGTCGTCAATCTGAATCCCACAATTGATCTCCTTCAACTCCGAAGCAACACGGTAAATATGGTACAATTCGGAGGACCAGGATATACATGCAGATCAAAAGATAACACCTCACGAAGCCTTATAGACTATATTCTTGTGCCGTCATGGCTACGGAACTTCATTACAGACTGTTACATTATAGCAAACTGTCCTTATGAAATATCTGATCACTTTCCTTGTCATATTTCTATATCACAAGAAGGGCTAACTAGCCCCGATCAAAATATAAAGCGAGTTATCCCTAAGTTGGTAAAAGCAAATAAGGCTAATATTTCTATGTTTCAAGCAGAAGTTGATAGATATATCAAATGTGCATATGATGGCAATCCAGATCCCCACTCCTTCACAAAATCTAGAAAAACAATGTGACATCATAAATGAAATTTTTATACATGCAGGTAACAAATGTATCCCACAAGGTATGTTTAAGCCCTTTCTTAAACCATTTTGGAGTCAAGATGGTCTTGATAACGCGCACTGTCGTATGAGGGTGGCGCGAACAGCTTGGATTCAAAAATTGTAGATCGAGAGATAAAGATTCAAACGAACGTATATCTTACAAAAATGAAAAAAATCGTAAATCCAAAAAAGGTAAAAGGAAGGAAGTCCTTACAGAAATTGAAAAATCATCTGAACTTGATATACATTCCTTTTACAAAACTGTAAGAAAGCAAAGTGCACAAACTACAGATATATCAAAACTCAACTATGAGGGAGAGAGTGTCACAACACACTCGGACATTTGTAGATTGTGGGAAAAATATTACTCTGATCTAGCTCAGCCATATTGCTCAGACACTTTCGAAAAGAAATATATTCTTCCCTTGAACGTATTCACGAAGAGATAGGGACACATGATGAGGAATTAGAAAGACAATTTTCTACTGTAGAAATATATGAAACTGTAAAAACACTGAGTAGAAACAAGTCCCCTGGGCCTGATACAGTTACAAACGAGCATATAATTCACGGGGGGGAATCCCTGATAAGATATCTGTGTGCCCTGTTTAATGCTATGTTAAGACTACAATACATTCCTTTTAATTATAGACTAGGAATGGTCGTTCCTATATACAAGGGTAAGAATGACAAATCGGATCCCCGAAACTATAGAGGTATAACCTCACCTTCATGCATTGAATTGGAAAGCTGTTTGAAAAACTTATTGTTAAGCGCCTTGAACTAAAAATGATAAAGACAAATCCTGATTTCACTGACATGCTCCAGTTCGGCTTTCGGAAAGAACATGGGGCAATAATGTCCGTTTTTACCCTTATTGAAAGTATTCAATTTTACATACAGCGAGATTCTACAGTATATGCTGCTTTCTTAGACAATGAAAAGGCTTTCGAAAGAATATGGCATGACGGCCTTTTTATAAATTACACCAAATGGGTATCAGAGGAAATACATGGAAGTTATTACACCATAGCTATGCAAATAGCCATGCTTTTGTTACTTATCAGGGTGAGCAGTCAGATATATACCATGTAAGACAAGGTGTCGGACAAGAAAGAGTTCTCTCTGCTTGGTTCTTTTTAGTCTTTATTAATGACCTTATCACAGCCCTTAGACAAGCAAATAGTGGTATTTGTGTATTTGGTCTAGATATTCCAACTGTTTTGCTTGCAGACGACACAACTCTTGTTAGCACCTCACCACGAGGGCTACAAAAAGTACTTGATACAGTACATTCATATGCCTCAAAGTGGCGACTAACGTATGTCTGTGAGATCTTCATTGTCAGGTGAGCAATCTGGGTGTTCCTCTGTCACTTCCTCCACTGGTTCCTCTGTCACTTCCTCCACTAGTTCCTTTGTCGCTTCACTACTGGTTCTTCTGCCACTTCCTCCATTGGTTCTCTCATGAGTGAGTGAGTGTGTGAGTTGGGTTTAACGCCGCTTTTAACAGTATTCCAGTCATATCGCGGCGTGTCAGCTTAATGTGGGAGGAAAGGCCGAGGTGATGCAGGTCTCAGACGTTTACCACTCGGGTGAAACCAATGGGCACGGCTATGGTGCTGACAAACCTAGAACCATAATCGGGGCGAACCGGGATTCGAACCCACAACCATAGGTTTCTGGCGTGCCTAAGGGACGCAACTCTGCAGAGTGAATCGCGGCGCCTTAGACGACTGGGCCACCCGTGGCCCCCGGTTCTCTCATGATGTCTTGGACTAGTCCTTCAAATTTCTGTTCAGACTTGTTTATTGGAACTTGAAAAATCTTCGCTACCAGCAAAGTCTTCACACTGGTATCTACAAAGATATGTGCTCTTGACATTGCCTTTACTGATGACCTTGTTATCATGTCTCCTTGGTAAACATGGCCGCTAATGTGTAACTTGTCAACTTTGTCAACATTTATTGATGAACTCTCTTGACATATAAGATTTAAAAAGGAAATGATTTCAAACAAATAAACAATTTTTAATATTATCAAATAAATATAGTTAAGACTTACAAAAATTATGGAAATGAATAAATATGGATATATGTGTTTTTCCCCCAATTTTGTTTTTGTTTTTGTTTCAAAGGCCGATTATTTCACATTTATGCAAAATAGATACAAACTATAGATACAAAAGGACTGCATGTGATGCCAGCTTTCATTTGATATCCAACTTGATATGGTTCAAGGAAAAATGAAACACTAAGTTTTCGGGCTTTCTTTTATTTTACATTGATTTACCCCCAAAAGATCATACCCAAACTAAACAATTTTCCCCAACTTATATTTTCCTAGATTTTAAATATGTTGTGAGGGGATGCCTTCTGAACATGAAACAGGAGAAATCATTTCTGTTGCAATTTGTGGTGGGTTTGGTAGGATTTGACACTATATTGACCGGACTATTACCTTGATTATGACATCTGACCTAACCTTTTGTACTGTGTGAATGGCATGACACTGGTGCTACTGTCTTGTATTGTATATATGTACTAGGTATTATGAGATTGTGTGAATACGTTTCATTAATTATGTATAATTTTCGGATTAACTTCTGGAGGAAATAAAGAATCTCTCTATGTTGACCCACGCTTCTCGCCCTGAAATGTACAACGTTTACTCAGCAAAAAGTTTTCATCAGCATAGAGCAGAACGGTAACGTGCATGTCGTCAATCTGGATCCCACAATTGCTCTCCTTCAACTCCGAAGCAGCGAATACAGTGGGCGATAAGACACATACTTGTTTGGCACCGAACTGTACAAGGAAGATATCAGTTTCATACTAGTTGACTTGGACACAGCAAAAAACATTGTCATACAGGGATATGACAGCTCAATTAATATTACCTGAAATACTATATCCCATGAGTTTAAATCACAGGACTTTCCTATTCAAACGCTTTTTTGTAATCAATAAAACATGAGAATGTTGATTTGTTTTAAATTTGTTCTATTATTAACAATACTATAGATATCCTGGGCTTCGAGGTATTTGCATAGCCTCTGATTGATGACGTCAGCATACATCTTAGAGGGTGTGGAGTGTATGGTAAGGGGCCTGATGATCACTGGGTCACGCGGATCACTGCCCTGACCTTCCTGAGGGATTGGTTAAATCTTTCCTTAAATTCAGATATAAGGTACACTTGAAGTTCCCTTTCGAAGCTATGAGAGATAACTCTGTACAGGAGTTGCCTTACCAACTTTGGCTCTGTATATGGCATACGCCACCTCATCTCTCGTGATTGGGGTGTTAAGAACATGTATAAAATACACCTCATCCACAATCTTCGATTAAAGGCTAAATGTGCACGTCCCTCATCAAAATCACTATTTTCCTGCTGGGGATTATATGACAATCCATAGTCCTCTTCAAACTTTCTCAGGACAGTGTCTGTATCAGCTCGAACCGTTCCATCCGTATTAACAATTTCCATTGGAATAAAACTCTTTCTCACATTACCAATTACTGTTTTCCCCAATTCTCTCCAAATGTTTTTGTTTCCGTCAGTTAATAACTTGATAACCTTTCCTTCTTCTTCTGTTTATATTCTATCATGGATTTCTTCAAACCTCTGTCGAATAATCTTCGTTGTTCACAGAAGTCTTGTTTAAGTTTGCTCTTTTCATATTTATTCCCTTTACATTTCAACCAGGCTTTCCTTTCTTGCACACAACTGAAAACATACACTGCAGATTATCGTTCCAGTACGATTGTTTACTATTGTGCTTGCTCCCCTATGCATATGGTTCGATGTATACAACTTTACGCAGTTTATCACTCATCTCACTATCAACTAAAGTCGCAATAGCAGCGTAGGCCAGATTAACGTCATTTACATTCAAAGCACCGTCTAAAAGGGGCTAAACAATGTTGTGCTTTATCACAAGTATCCCCGTCATTAACAAAGTTACCAGGCACTTTTGAAGTGTCACACCGCCTTTCCGTTCTGGTCTGATCTGCGTCGAATTCAAATGGTCCATTCAAAAGCACTCTGACCGGAGATCTAACCACAAGGCATAATGTTGTGTTAATTCATTATATTGGACAAGAGATGAAAGTATTTACAGTAAGGAATCTGTTCATATGGGACTACTACATAATCTACAACAAGTCTGTAAATAAATATGTGTAAAGTATTGATAAACAAGTCTACCGTTCAAACATACTCATGTTTCAGTTAGTAAGAAAATATATAAACAAATCACCGCATCCATTCTCAGTTTAATCAATAACTGAATGTGGTATTTCCTCATGGTAGAATGGAGATAAACAACATATGTTTTTTTATTGTTGAGCTGGATTGCCTAAAGATTTAAAATTGCTAAATTGAACATTTGAAACCTAATCCTACACAGGTAACCCCTAACTCTATACTGAACCATTTGCTTTTCTCGTCACTGACTCGCTCACTCACTGACTTTCAAACTGATCGAAATACATGCAACTGCAGTAACTGTCTTTGCTATTAAAACCTATTCGGACTTTTTAGAATCGTTTGAAGAATTTTAGAAATATCGTTTGAACGATCATTTAAATTGACAAATCTATTCAAAGCGGAGTTAAATCCACGTCACTCATTTAGCATTTTTTGTTTTTTGTCCAACACTGACCATGGTAACACGAGGATCAATTCGTACCGACAAAAGAAACACCACAGACAGGTGCTAAGTATGTTAATCCTTTTAAACAGCAGCTGCGTACATGATAGGGACATTGATCATGTAAATATTTGTATCTTGGATTTACACTGTAGATCCTTATTCATTCATTTGTGTAGAAATGGCAAGAAGTATTGTAATAACAAGAAAGGAAGTGTAAGAATCAACATCGAAACGTCACTATATGTAATAATTCATACGTTTTTATCCACAAAGTTGTACGTTTTCTTACATCCTCACCAACTTCAAGAATGCCAATCAAGCAGTTGTTGTAATAAACAGTTTGGAATAAATTAAAGTCAATTGACATACATATACCTCTTGACTGGAAACACTAGGCCTTCTATTGCCATAGTTGTAGATGCTTGTAGCTGTGTAACTTGTGGGTTAGTTACGAAGAAACATTTTCTAACGGGTAGAAGTAACTCTGCCTAATATAAAGTGGAGTAAATGTTATATTATTGAAAATAGCAACCACTTAAAAGAGGTGTAACAACTCAATTAACAATGTCAATATTGGATATTACTAGCATTTGCGTTAATACAGCCTGTGGGATGTTGTTCCAAATGTCAACCAAAGATTACCCCAAATGAGATAGCGTTGCCGACTGGTCCTGGCCCTGTCGTAGACGTTGGCCAATCTCTTCCCATCATGTTCTGTGTGGGAAGGGTCTGGAGAAACAGCCGGTGTCCCGGTATAAATTCTCTCCCGTACAAATTCTCCCCCATGGCAGTACAGGTATGTTATATTCGCTCCAAAAGTAGATTACAACACGTGCAACATGTGGGTGGGCATAATCCTGCTGCAACTTTATACCCTGCATTTGCACAAACGGATGAACATGATATTGTATGCCATTTAAATAGCTTTTAACAACGATGTGTCTAGTTGTGTCATTGTCACGTAAAAATTGTCTATCACGATCTTAAAGTCGAGATGTCCTGAAGAATATTGCAAAATGCATTATTTGATTTCATAATGAATTTATTTTCATCGAACTTCATATGAAACAGTTTGTTCTTTTCATGAACACCTGGTAGCTAAACAATCATTGTGTGTTGTTCACATGAAAAAACCCACGTATGTTAGTATCTGGCTCCCATCAAACACGCAAACTTCCTAATTGGGCACCGTGCATTAACATGCACGTGCAAATTGTCTATCACGAACTTAAAATCGAGATGTCCTGAAGAATATTGAAACATGCATTATGTAATTTCAGAATGAATATATTTTCTTTGGACTTCATATGAAACACAGTTTCCTTTTTCCGTTCGTGTATATTGAATTTATATATACAATAATGATTCTGAAGTATATGTCTTTATTCATAATCATTGAGCTTGAACAGACTCACTTCCTGTACTTGTGTCGTGCTATCCAAAACCCTGACCTTCAAACATAGGAAAAGACGATTGAACCCATAATATTATATTAATTGATATGTTGATATGTAAATGTGTCACACATCAAGTCAGAATTTCCAGTTTTCATGAAATACAGACAACATATTCTCCTGTTCACTGTTCTGCCTCTCTGTCCAGTGCATTTTGGAATTATATCAATACTCTCAATTGATCTGTCAAAATAACAGAAATAAATAAATCAGTTAAGGTATTCTTGAAAATTACAACCGACCTCACTTTCCAAAGTGACGTTAAGTTACCCTCGTTGGGATTCCGTGTTAGAACTTGTCCCCAGCAACCTATGCTGGTTGTAAGTTATCACTAAATCGATCGGATATTTAGGTTTGGTGACTTTATGATTGCGTGTCATCGTACCACAACGGTGTGAATTATTGCTCACAATATCAATCGCTGGATTGTCGGGTCCAGACTCGACTATTCACAGATCACCTTCATACAGCTGTTTTATTGCTAAGTCTGGCGACAAGTAACAAACAAACAAATCCCACTCATGAATTCGAAGGTTAAGAAATTCATCACTGACCACGGTAACACTGGCATCATTCTGTACCGATAAAAGACGCATCACAACAGGGATAACATATGATATATCCTTTAACCCAGTGGTTGTGTACTTCACAGGAACATTTGCATCTGACATTTACAAATCATATGAAGTATGAGGAGCCTGTATTACACGACACAGAAGAATAGTTGTACAAATATGAGGAAGTTAAAGTCATGATCTACACCACTGAGAGCAATACAAATATAATAACACCTAATAATATTTCAAATACAGTTAAATGTGTTGATATGTAAATGTTACACACATCATTGCAGAATTTCAAAACTTCCTTGATTAATATCTAAATACAGTCGACAGATAGACAAGTATTTCATCCGGTTCATTGGTTTGCCTATCCGAATAATTGGAAGCCGGGCAAGGTTTGGAAAAGGACGAATCTCACTGTGGTCGTTTTCTGAGGAATCTGTTCAGCGCACGTGGCACAACATAACAGCAACTGGAATGCGGCATAGGTCGCGCATTTAGACGCTTGACAACCATACCCCGGACGATCACCTTGAGGACACTTGGCTGTGGAAACAAACGTGTAGGCGAAATTCAGCAGGGGAGAGCATGCACATGGTTATATTGGTTTGTTTGTTGTTTAACGCCGCATTCTGCAATATTCCAGCTGGATACATGCAGTATTAAAATAATCGTGCCTGGGCAGACAATCCAGTGTGTGACATCATTGGTATAGATCAAAGCGAGGCATGTATCTAGCAAATCAGCGAGCCTGACCACCCGATCCCGCTAGTCAGCTCTAAGGACAAGCATGTGTTTCTGAAGACCAATTCTAACCCGGGTCTTCATGAGGGACATAGCTACATAGCTGTAGTTTTAATGCTGATTTGGGTCTCGTTTACATGCAATAATAAATCAAGGTGCCGAAAGATAATATCTTAATCTCACTATCATCCTGATGTAGTGACAGCCAAAGATGGTGACCTCTTATGATTTAGGTATGGTGAAAATTGATCATCATTATTTTTACATTCTGGCGATAAGATTTACATTGTAAATAAATGGCGTCCTTTCAACATTTCATATTGAAGGGGCTGCGTTTCCACATAACTGCGGGCAGTTCCAAACTAAGTACCTGCCTTTGCAGTCTAGGTGAAACCATATAGGAGGAAATAGCCGTACTGTCATATCTCCTTCACGAACAAGAAGACTCACAACCCGTTCGATGGCCGTCATGTATCGAAACGGCGCAAGTCAATCAGAATACGCGTAAGGATAGGGATACTCCCACCAACATAAGAATATTTAGAGTATGTTTGGCAATATGCATCTGTTTAATAAATGTGGAAAAAGCTCATTTTCAGTTCCACATTACTATTGTATACGTGGAAGCGGCTCACTTAACTTCGATATTATTTCAATGGAGCTAAAACAAGACTTAGATTCCCCAAACTAGATTCAGTATAAAAGAACGTATAAGTTAAAAAACGCATTAAAGTAATTAACTAATCACCGTTATCCAAACAAATTTTTCACGTACATATTTAACTCGTTAAGATATTGTGTGGCGGACATTTTAGTCCATTTGCTATTGTTACAAATGTGTTCGTACGATAACAAGATAGCTTCAGTGAAGGCAATAAAGTCATAAACAATTTTCATTCTTTAGATAAATAAACTATATGTTGTACCGATCTTGTAAAGTGAACAGAATATAGCTATTGTTGAAACAGATGGCCGCATTTTCTCAACTTTCCGAAGATCATATAAAAATCATGCAGGTGTATGTCAGATTAGCTGAGTTAGTCATGTGTGACAAATGATAGCTTTTTATTTTAAAGTTTATTTATAGGTGTAATTTCCAGTGCATACATGATGCAATCCAGTACACAAGGAAAATGCCATCTTCATATCATGGATGTTTATCACAGTGTACTATTAATGTATCTTGTCTCAGACATAATCGAGTTATTACCTGATTTTGCTGGAGCTGCAGCATTGGAGACACACACACCACGTTCACACCACTGCAAAAGAACGTTTAAAGTTTAAACAGTCAGAAAAATGCAGAGCAGATAATAGCTGCAGTAAAACAGGTTGCCGTTACCAGTGGGCTTGAACAAAGAATGTCAGAAGTCACTCTCTGCATACTAACTGTTTTACAGGCATTACTTTGGAGTTGACAGATGACAAAGTAGACACAATTTCTTTAATACTGTAAAGTTCAAGAAGGAACAACCCGCCAAACTCCTTCTCCAACATAAAACCATAGATGGCACACTGCAAATTCTCCGTCGTCGCATCACTGAAACTCCTCTTGAAGCCTATCCACAGTATCTATCATCGCCCTCACTACCGCCTGTATCTCCTCTACCTACTCCACCTGGGGGGACGCGTACTACTAGCAGATACACGGGCTACCTGTGAGATCCCCACTCTCTCCTATCTTAACTGAAATCTACATGACCTACTTCGAACAGCAAGCCCTCACCACATCATCCATCCAACCTATTTCCTGGTACAGAAAAGTTGTCGTCCTAAAACAAGACCAAGACCAAGACCCAAACTTGCTATTACAACATCGAAACCAACAACATCCCCGTAAAATGTTCATCGTCCAAATAGAAAAGGACAACCAACTACCCTTCCTGGATGTCCTTGTCTCCAGAACCCCTACAAGCAGAATCCAAACCAGTGTCTACCGGAAGCCCACCCACACCGAACAGTACATCCACTTCAACTCCAACCATCCCTTTGAACTAAGACTGGCATCATCTCTACCCTCACCAAACGAGCCATCAACCTTTCTTCTGCTGACCCAAAACCTGAGATCGAACACCTCCGCCAAGTCTTCACCCACCTCAACAATTATCCACCCAATCTCGTCGACAAAGTCATCACCTCTGTACTCCATCCCACACCCAGATCTGCGACCCCTGAACCCGAATCAGCGCCCTTCCGCATCGACCTCCCATTCATTGTAAATCAGCCATCTCGGACCATATCAGCAACTGCCCCAATCACAACATTAACTGGGAAAACGTCGAAATCCTCTCCAACCACCCCCGGGCCTTCACTGAAAAAAAACGAACAGAAGCAGTCCACAAGCCATCAATCAAAAGAGATCAAGGCTATTTCATGCAATCCACCTACTGTGAACTCATTAAGCAATAATCACCACACCTGTGAAAACTTATCCGGTTTAATTGGCATTGGCTTCTACCTACGTGTTCTCTATCCAATACGTTGTTACAGTATTATCCTTCTGTTGTGATTACCTACTCATGTTATCCCATTCATGTATGCATTGTTGTGACTGTTAATCCTCAACTGTTAATCCGCTACCTACTATATATATTCTGTACAACGTTCCTAATTCCCAACACTACAGACCACCCTAAAACTTAAAACCGCACTTACACTAGAATCAATTCTAAATCCACAAAATAAATTAGAAAAATTAAATCCTTAGGTATATACCTAATTAAAACAGGACTAATTAGTCGCATTTAAACCCCAAATAAAATATTAAAACCAAAACTACCTATTCTAACAACCACACCCCCCCCAACACACACACAGCTACCTGAGTTCTTCCTCCACCCACTCTTGGCATTCATTCCAAATCTCAAAATTTCATATTTACTATATAAGCAGCCCCTAAAGCCCCTTCCTGGGTTGCACAAACTCACTTTTCTTCTTTTCGGAAACACATTAAATGGCCTGGCCGGGCCCGTGTGCGACATACGCTTGCAGTCGGAAAGCGCACGTTAAATCTCCAATATAAGTAAGTCCTAATTCAGTCTTGCTTGACAGCTGTATAAAGATCTATACCGAAACATCGCCTTTACAGTATTGAAGAAGTTGTTATCCATAAATTGGGTCTACTTCGTCAACTGCAGAATGCTCGTCAATTTAGAGAAACATTTTTTTGACTGAATACATTGTGCGTCAATTGTTTGTCCACCAGAACACAATTATGTTTATTATACTTGATTTGTATTTAATACAGTTCAAACATATTTCGTAAGATATGTATACCGCAAAAGTATGTAGTGCAACCCTCCTTTCACAATTTTAATATTCTCTTATCAACATCAATATGAATGTAAACACCATCAAACACTTGGCGATTGCAAGAATCGTATAAGTATAGTTCCAGATTTATAAGCTTGTAGTTAACTTTCATTGCATAACAGGACACATCTCGAATTCAATCCCTTGATATCGAGCTACATAGTTGATTAAATACGATAACAGTTTCACCTTCTTATCGCCACATGATGTATATTCTAAGGGACTCATCCCATAGCACAGGTTTCCACCTCCATAACAGTACTGAATCCGACACATCGACTCAAAATTGTTTCCATTTTCGTAAGGTGAGACAGCCTGGAATTGTAGAGAACAAACCAACCATCAAGGAATGGTTATGTAAAACAAAACGTGAAAACGGAGCGTTTATGTACACAAATGCATTCTATCAGTATCAAGAAATGACGTCCGAAACAACTTAGTTTATTATTTAGGAAGTGACTAAAATAGTCTAAAAACATCAATAATCCATATACCATATCAGTTATCATCAGTTATCCATGGCGTTTTATTCCACCCATTCGTTACAACTAACAGAAATACCAAAATATTCAAGGTGTGCCAGTTAAGGTGATAAATCATTTATCTTCTTTGGGAAATAGTTCATGACGTATAATTTTCACACCATTTGTATAAATCCAATTGTGATAATAAAGTGATCGATGTTTGCTGTGACACCTGCAGCTGTTTGCTGTTTACCTACCCTGCAAAACCTCGACTGAGGTCCCCGTAGTGCTACGCACTGCTCATCGCTATTACTCGTTTGACCTGCACGTTGTCCGTCCGTTGAAAGAATAGAACCGGATATGGAGGTGTTGAGAGCACAAGCGCTTCTGGGGGGAAAACAGAATGAAACACATTTACTGTGTTATGGGCACGCTGAAATAACATTTGTTAAAACAATGTCAAAACAAGTGAATATGAAACATTAGCTTCAATGTATATCGATGATCTAATGTTGTTTAATATGGACCAAATAGCCAAAATCTCTTCCACAAATTACCAACCTAACTAGATATACAGTAGACCAGTGAGACTTGTTTCCTATTTAGATCTATGCATAAAGATTCAAAGTGACAAATAAATCTCTCTTCCCATGACTGTATGCCAAATGGGATGACTTCAACTTTCCAAAAGTCAACGAGGCATGTTTTTTCCCCGAAGATGTCGAAGAACGCCACCAAAGAACGCCTCTTCCATAAAGGTGTTTGATCAAGGTTACAACATGCAAAGCCTCAGCAAAGCTTTCACTTTTTTATGCTTGACAAGTGTACATTTCCAAATTTCACCCATCGGTGACAAAAAATATGTCTGATGCAATGTCCTAGTTTGACAATGTGTTCCCGTGTGTTTTTCCAGTTGAATAATTGACTTGACTTTGTATGTGTTTGTAACGGGTGCCACTGATGGGACAGGATACGATCCTCTTTTCGCACGTATTATCACCAACCTGTGATTCATAAAGACTCATGATCATGATATAGCCGGAATCGTACAATGGGCTCTGCTTAAATCACAGATGTCTTATGAATATGGAAAGGAATTTCTCGCATTTATGTGCCATCATACCAGAACAAAGAGTAATTGATAGATAACATTTACGCCAATTTAAGGACATATGAAGGCTTTGCAATTGGTTATCCCATGGGTGATATGAATGCAAGTGATATAGTTCAGTACTTATCAGGCATGACAATATCCATAGAGGAAGGATATGGCTTACCTGCTGTGCCTTACCTCCAATTAACTTTCCAAATATGTAAATCAGTTGGGAACTTCACAAAAGCTTATATGCAGCATGCTAAACACCCCTCCGAATCCATGTGTGATCTTGTTAAAAACACCTTGAAGTATCAAAGTCACTGATCACACCTCAACTCCTCAATCCTCTCATTTTACACATATCATTTCCCTCTAGAATTATCCATCCTCATAAACCCCCTCTCTCCACCCCCAATCCCCCACCCCCAAACACCCTCTCTATATCATACCGAGCAAGGTAAAAACGTTCCGCCTTCAAATTCGCCAATAATCGACGAGAGTTTACTTACTGAGCAGTAGATAGAGTTGTCTTTAAAGTCTCCACACAACATGACGAGAAGGTCCAGAGATTAGACGGAGCGAGAGGAGAGGGGGGTCGTAATACACTAGTAGCTGACATTACAAAGCGGTCGGTGTCGTTGCAACCAATGTCGGAGTCATGTCGTAAACCCAAGCTAAAACAGAAAGAACCAAAAGAGTCAATATATATGCCATTGTTAGGAATTGTCGAAATGATGTAAGACATTAGATTATATTTTACTATTTTACTATTGAATGCCAGTGCTAGGCCGAGAGTATTTTTTTATTCCCGAAAGAATAATAAAGGTCATATTACTCGCCCTCTAAGAAAACTTCCCAAACAGTAGTGGGATATTCCGTTTAGGGTAGAAACACTTACATGTGTCCAAGTTCATGAGCAGCAAGTGCCCCAACAGAACCACCTTGGATGTTTTGGCTGATGCTCACAGGGATGTTTGTGCACAGAGTATCAAGGGTGGCCACACCTGGAGCAAAAACTACCAACATAAAACACCGTCTAGCACTCTGTTGTACAACGAGAATATATTTTTTAGAATGCATCTGACGAGATACGTTGAGTATCCCGAGGGTTTGCGATATTGATATCTCCACACGTGTGATACCCATAAGTACAATTATAGTCTCATCACAGGAGACACCTAGAACACAGTATTTAGATTCTATCACAAGCAGCATCAGTTACAGTTCAGGATACAGTTCAGATCAGAATACAATACTCTGGTCTCACCACTTTCGGTTCCTCGATATATTATCATCCCAGCAGAAGAAAAAGATGAAGAAGACAGAGAAGGAGCAGAACAAAGAGAAGAAGAAATATAAAAAGAAGAAATCTGCACTAAATCCAAGCTCCTGGATCCAACTGACTCACCTATGACGGAAATTCCAGTAAATGTCAAGTCATACCTGCAACAAGAAATGTAAAATCAATGATGAGGAACATTTGAACATTACACAAACCTACGTCATTGTCTTCTGCAACATGAAATTTTTGTTGTGGAAAGCTTCTTCGACAAACTTCAGTTGCATTTCCTGTCTCGGGGGAATCGTCTGGGGAGTGGCGCGCCTGAGTCCAAGATCGCACGTAGGAATCCCAGATTAGCCCGCAGTGTATTATCCTTGGCCTCTCAATACTAAACACAAGTTCTGATGATCGCCTATCACGTGACCTTAATATTGAAGGGAAACATAATATTAAGGAAGTACGCCCAAAGACCGATCTGGGCTGATACCCTCAGATGGATACATGTTCATCAATGGCGTACCACTGCTTAAAGCCGCATGGACTAATGATCACCACGTCTTTTACATGTATTACACACATATACAACGCATGTAGCTTACCTTGTGAAGATCATATAGGCGTCGGCTGACATAGGGGCGTTAGCAGAAAGGAATTGTACATGATTTACGAGAGCCGATTGAGCGGGTACAACGCTTCCGTTCTTTGTGGTTTCGGTCCAAGGAGACTCAGCGGCGGACTTGAGAAACGAAAGAACAAATGATTAACTAACCTTCTTCGTTGTAGAAGTGTTATCACAATAAAACCTCCCCCAAATGGTAGTAGTGGTAGTCGAAGTAGTAGTAGTAGTAGTAATAGTAGTAGTAGAAGTAGTAGTAGTAGTAGTAGTGGTGGTGGTGGTGGTAGTAGTAGTAGTAGTAGTAGTAGTGGTGGTGGTGGTAGTAGTAGTAGTAGTAGTAGTAGTAGAAATAGTAGTAGTAGTGGTAGTAGTAGTAGTGGTGGTAGTAGTAGTAGTAGTAGTAGTAGTAGAAATAGTAGTAGTAGTAGTGGTGGTGGTGGTAGTAGTAGTAGTAGTAGCAGTAGAAATAGTAGTGGTAGTAGTAGTAGTGGTAGTAGTAGTAGTAGTAGTAGTAATAGTAGTAGTAGAAGTAGTAGTAGTAGTAGTAGTAGTGGTGGTGGTGGTGGTGGTAGTAGTAGTAGTAGTAGTAGTAGTAGTAGTAGTAGCATTGCCATTGTTTCTGCCATTGCCTCAGCTTCAGATAAACACGCTGTGTGATCACAATAATGATAGTTGTTATTCAGGGAATACACAAAGAGTGCATAACACTAATGCCTGTATGATGGATAAAGTAAAGGATTGTAGAGCATGTATGTGCTTAAACATAAAGTATACATGATAAATATCGATTCCACCGATACTATGTTATCTGTAGATCGTTTTATGATGTCCTTTTAACATGTTTATGACACATACAGTATCGAAGAACAGATTTATGAATGATAAGTTACTTGTAGAACGTCTTTATGACACCTGCAATATCTGTAAAACACACACACATGCTCTTCTTAACACTGCTCTTGATATATGCCAGAGCCAAAAAAGAAGCTGATCTTACCTGGTGGTGGGATTATTGGTCCTCTATATCGGAACAGTAATTGCAAAACAAGTACACTATAAATACAGTAACTGTGGAACAGGTACATGTTAAAAACACGGTAACGGCTGAACACGTACTTGATAAACACAGTAACTGTGGAACACGTATATGATAAACACAGTAACGGTCGAACACGTACTTGATAAACACTGTGTGACAGTAACTGTGGAACACGTACTTGATAAACACAAAAACGTTGGAACACGTATATGATAAACACAGTAACTGTGGAACACGTATATGATAAACACAGTAACTGTGGAACACGTACATGATAAACACAGTAACTGTGGAACACGTATATGATAAACACAGTAAATGTGGAACACGTACATGATAAACATAGTAACTGTGGAACACGTAAATGATAAACACAGTAACTGTGGAACACGTACATGATAAATATAATTACTGTGGAACACGTATATGATAAACACAGTAACTGTGGAACACGTATATGATAAACACAGTAACTGTGGAAAACCAATATGATAAACAGTAACTGTGGAACACGTTTAGGATAAACACAGTAACTGTGGAACACGTATATGATAAACACAGTAACTGTGGGACACGTATAGCATACATACACGTTTATGCTGAAGTCAGAAAATGTAGAAAACGTACATGATAGAAACATACATAGCAACTTAGAACACGTGTATGATCATACATACATGATAATCCAAACAGTGACAGAGACAGGTGGTCCCCTTGCTTACTGTGGCAATGTTCATGTACTTTATCCAGACAGTGACAGAGAGAGAAGGGTTCCCTTGTCTACTGTGGTAATGTTTATGTTCCTCGTTCGTACAATGAGTTAGCCCACAATTGGTTTTCGCTGCTGTTAGTAATATTCTAGCAATATCACGGCGGGGAACACCAATTATGGACTTTACACATTTCACTCATGTGGGGAGTCCAACCCGGGTCTTTGGCGCGACGAGCGAACGCTGTAACCACGAGTTTACTTCCCCACTTTCCCCACCCAAAAAGTGATAGAGATATAAGTGTTCCCTTGCTTACTTTTGCAATGTTGATGTACTTTATCCAGACAGTGATTGAGATCGAAGGGTCCTGTCTGTTCACTGTGTCATATCGAAGCTGAATCTGTAATATCAAGCCATGTTTAAGTAATTTATTATATAAGTTAGAGACTTAAAGATAAAAAGTGAATTAATAGAAGCGATAAAACCCATTCCATATTCATAAGCCAAAGTCGATTGTAAACCTATGACTACATCATCTTCATGTGTATATGAATCAGTATTAAATAGAGATGATAGCAGGTGTTCGCGGAAAGGTGAGCGTATCTTGCACAACCTTTCGCGCCATTCTCAAGCACATACAAATCAAGTCATTAACAAACACGGGAACAAAGTCAAAATAGGGAATTTAATTTTTGTCAATGATTTGACATTTGAAAAGGTCCTTCACATGTCTGACGTAGCTTTTAATAAAGCTTATTAAATAGAGATGATAGCAGGTGTTCGCGGAAAGGTGAGCGTATCTTGCACAACCTTTCGCGCCATTCTCAAGCACATACAAATCAAGTCATTAACAAACACGGGAACAAAGTCAAAATAGGGAATTTAATTTTTGTCAATGATTTGACATTTGAAAAGGTCCTTCACATGTCTAACGTAGCTTTTAATAAAGCTTATTAAATAGAGATTATAGCAGGTGTTCGCGGAAAGGTGAGCGTATCTTGCACAACCTTTCGCGCCATTCTCAAGCACATACAAATCAAGTCATTAACAAACACGGGAACAAAGTCAAAATAGGGAATTTAATTTTTGTCAATGATTTGACATTTGAAAAGGTCCTTCACATGTCTGACGTAGCTTTTAATAAAGCTTATTAAATAGAGATGATAGCAGGTGTTCGCGGAAAGGTGAGCGTATCTTGCACAACCTTTCGCGCCATTCTCAAGCACATACAAATCAAGTCATTAACAAACACGGGAACAAAGTCAAAATAGGGAATTTAATTTTTGTCAATGATTTGACATTTGAAAAGGTCCTTCACATGTCTAACGTAGCTTTTGATAAAGCTTGTTATTAAAGTGTAGTACTATGTTGTAGTTTTTAATGTACTGGAAAATACTGAACTGAATTACACATTTAAATACTGACACATGGACGTTATGGAAACTGATGTGACACTTCAATTAAGTACATTGTGACACATTGATGTCGTATAGCACGTAGACGTGATATTATGACAATGCTGTTTTACCATTTCCTGCACGAAGGCGTAGTACAATCTCATGTTGGAGATGGTGACGGTCGTGTTGCCCTCGGCGGAAGCAAGAAAGCTGCAATAATGGGCACATGTTAGAATATCTGGAAACACAATTATCATGTCTGCATAACATAGGTTCTCTTATAACTGTATATACGGAATCTGTAAATGAGTCGCATGTGTACGTCATATATATACAGCTTCCGTGGTTTAGTGGATAGAGCGTCGATTCCCGGCCACGCCATACCAAAAACGTCAAGCAATTTTACTTTTTGTTTAGGGTACACACACACACACGCGCACGCACGCACGCACGCACGCACGCACGCACGCACGCACGCACACACACACACACACACACACACACACACACAAAAACACAAACACAAACACACACACACAAACACACACACATACACACACACGTGCTGAACGTTTGACGTCTTTGAACACACATGTAGAACTTACACAGTATAGTCACTGAAATCCGGGAATATGGCCAGCTCGATGATATATTGAGCAGTCGCGTTTGTAATGCCTGAAACATAATGTAAGTATTCACATGTGATAAAGAATACCTTAGGGGATGTCTGATTATATTTCTTTCGCCAGTCAGCAGCATTCCCGCATGTGGGACGTACTTGGGTCGGTTATACTACGTCTTTATCAGTGACAATGGAATAACTTGTCGTATAATCAGGTTTCTGACCAGAATTTGAAGAAACGCCTTATTCATTTGAACCAATGTTTCGAAAACGTTTGATGTAATGCCTAGTAAATGTAACGGAATGATTTGTATATTTGACGCAATGCCTTGAAGTTCGAAGGAATACCTTGTACATTTGACGGATTGCCTTCCACATTTGACGGAATGCCTTGTACATTTGACGGAATGCCTTCTACATTTGACGGAATGCCTTCTACATTTGACGGAATGCCTTCTACATTTGACGGAATGCCTTCTACATCGAAAGGAATATCAAGCTGAATGTTCACTGTGTCGTTTTTCAGATCAAAGGACACAATCTGGCGCAGCTGGTGCTGGTTTCTGCTTGTGGATGCCTGGCGCTTGTAAACGCGATGTTTCTTTGGCCAGATCTTGTACGTCTGGTCGTTGTGATGGATCGTCCCAGCCTCAAGAAGCATAAAGTCAACATGACAATATGTTATATATATATATATATATATATATATATATACATATATATATATATATATATATATATAATTTTAATTATCTTTGTCTTAATACAGACTAAACAGCCGAAGTCTCGAAGAAGTTTCTATTAATCCAATAAATTTATCAATGATGGGTGATTGCTTGGTTCACCCTAGATTAAACAAGTATTCTTGTCGTACCACGGCGTGTCATCTTAATAGGTGAGGAAAAAACAAACAGAAGCAGTCTTCCACACGTTTACAGCTCTGATTTTAACCAATGAGTACTGGTACCGGTATTATGCTGACAAACCAAATATTTAATCAGCGCAATATAGATATTCGAATACATGTACAGCAGATCCTGACATATGTAAGGAACGCAACTCTGTACAGCGACTTGCAAGGCGTTAGACAAATGGGCCACCCGTGCGTCTACATTTCCTCATGTTGTTAACCTATGTTGTTGTGTATGCCGTTTAAGGTGTGTGATTTCCTCTGCAGTCAGCAATACCCCAGCCACAATACGACGGCCTATTAAAAAAACACCAAGCCTTTGGCGCAACAGATGGCTGAAAACTCGAGTTACAAAATGACCGTCGAGGGTAACACATTTAAACCCAGGTCGCACATAGAAACCACACGTTTTCAGTCGGCTAATACGACAATACGACAAGCATGGTGAGCTGGGCACGTGATCACTTTCTTACCAGATGATAAACATCCTCCTCCTCCCGCGTAATGATGGCGGCCGATCCTTGTACAGAATCACGATAAACAGCAGTGTTCTGTCGAAACCAACAACATTTTGTCATACTGTTACGAATGCATACTTATTTTCACAAATTATGTATATATACGGAAAACGGAAGTTAGGCTTCATATGGACATGTAAAATATGTAGATGTGGAATTGTGTGCTCTGTCTTCACTACAGTTATTTCCCAAACATTCACGATGAACCCCAACGTTTTTGTTCAGTACATCTCTCTGCTACTGAAGCTGGTTAGATTACAAACTGAAAAAGTTGGAAGAATGATGTTGGATGATAAATAGTTTCTCAACCTCGGGTCTTTTTAACTTTTATCGACTCGTGTCGATATATTGATATGAAAAGACACATTCTATTTATCACATAAGATTTTGTCTTGTGTTCAGATGACGGTTTGAATCGAAGAAGCACTTACGTCATGTTGCTTCAGGTCGGTTTGAAGTGTTGATCCACGTTCGTCGGTCAGATAGACAGGGTAACTCTCTATGTCTCGTTCACTCCGTGTCAAATTTAGCAAAATGTCTGTGCCAGAGAGTTCAAACCGGAAGTGAAGAATATCAGGCATGTGCGTGGCGGATCTTTCATGACGGATGTGAGCAGAATGGATTAACACTGGGTCTACCACATCTGTGAAGTAACGTTGAATCTAATTTATTAAAGATGCTTTTTAAATAATTTCCCTTTTCTTCAATTCCATTCTGTTGAATGTATTCAAGACCATTGGCCCACATACAAAGGTACATAATTTTACATTTGGTTGTTAGGTAATAGAGGCATATCATGAAAACGTTAAAGTGTCAATTTTCCTAATAACAATGCTAGTTTACAGAAAGTCATTAGGTCAACTACAACTGAGGTTCAGTTTTCAGGCACGAAAGTACGAATTGAATTGAATGTACACTTACCAATGTACCTTTTTGAAGATATTGATTTCTTATAAAATTATATAATGAAAATGTTAATATGACATGAAATTCAATTTCAATCACATTTCAATTTCAAAACATGCAGATTTTGTCTTCTTTGGGAACAAAAACCTACATCTAGTATATTCCTCCCCATAGTTATCTTCGAGTGTACATGGAATTGTTATTAAGCAAGTAATGTTTGGTTTTAGATACATTTCACAACATGAATAGGTTTCACATCTCAAGCTTATATTTATCGCTGCTTGCCATTCTTGAAATCTCTTAATCTAACGTTTAATTCATTTTGAATCTATTTAACGGTTCCATTTCTCACAAAACGGTTTTTATGTTTTCAAGTGCTTCAATAATCCAAACACATTACCGTATGTATAATTTCATCTGAGAAAAGCAGAATGAGCATTTCTATGCAGAATGGATGTAACTGTGTTCATCTGTCCGCTTTCACAGCTTATGGATCAACCTTGTGTTACTCCTGTTTTACATTTAAACACTTCACTGAGTATAATGTAACTGTTAAATTGAATTTTCAACAGGTGTATATTGAGCGTATTGCTTTTAATATTTTCCCTGATAAACTAATTTTTCAAGTAAAATCATAAGACGGTTCCTAGCTAATGAATCAAAAGCATTCTTAAAATCAATAAAGGCTACATGAAATCTCCCTTTTCATTTAGATAAATATTTTTGCATTAAAACATTTAACACAAATATGTTGTCTGATCTGAATATCTTCATTGAAAACCAGCTTATTCCTCTGATATCGTTCTTTCATCTCGAACCAATGACCAACATCTCCCATTAAAAACTGATATGTATAACTAATATGTATAAGACCTTTAATCTATCTGACATGATTCTATCTCCGCTTTTACATAATGGTAGAGTTATTACCAATGACCATTGTGTTGGAAAATACCATTTTGGAAAATGTGATTACCCTGCTTTTATCAATGTACCACAGAACATTCTGTTGAATTGTGAACATTTTGTACAATCATGTTTTTCGCCATTTCTAATTCTAATCTCTAATCTCTTCTGAAATAAAAGTTCCTATAAACTCATGTATTTTCACCAATTTCCTTATCTATTGATCGTATCGGATATTGCTCATGTTTCTGTTTCTTTCCATAATACACGTGTAGTTCAACACAATTGGTAGATAGTGTGATTCCGATCTGTCATCAATAGGCACAAACACTGATAAAATATGTAACATTAGTTCATATAATGCAATAATCACTTAAGCTGGCACCCATGTTTAAAAAAAGTCATTGTTCCTGTCATTGTGTCAGAGGGTATACGGGTGGCCAAGTTGTCTAAGGCGCCGCGATTCGCTGTGCAGAGTTGCATCCCTTGGGCACGCCAAAAACCTATGATTGTGGGCTCGAATCCAAGTTCGGCCCGATTATGTTTCTAGGTTTGTAAGCATCATACCCGTGCTCGTGGGTTTCACCGAAGTGGAAAACGTCTGCGACCTACATCATTTCGGGCTTTCCTCCCACATTAAGCTGACACGCTGCGATATACAATGTAACTGTAATACTGTTAAAAGCGGCGTTAAACTCAACTCATTCACACCCTATGTGTTACACCCAAAATGACAATTTACAATATAGAGACCTAGGGTACTACAAATATCAATTAATGATTTCCCAATACATATTTATTTTGTTTTCTTTAGATTTTCAATCAGAACTTTCAGGCAAAAGAAACTTACCACCTTGCTCAGGAGCTCCATAAAAAGAAACAAACGCAGGTGTTAACCTATGATGATTATTTTAAAGAAAGGAATCATTTTTCGATGTCCGTACAATATTGCAAAGCCATATCGATAGTGCACTTCCCATAAAGCCGAGCGAAAAAGACATGGGGTCAAAATAAAAACATACGTTGATACGTGCCAAAGTCCATCCAAACGGTGCTCATAAACTCAAATCATGTGACAAGACATGTCCTTAGTAGCGTGTGTGACCACCCCCTGCATCAAAGCACGCCAAAATACATCTCCTCACGGATGTCGTCAGTCGCAGGCATATGCATTCTGCGCCACACCTGTTGAAGCTGCTGTGTGTTTGCCCAAATTCCGGCTTCCCCATACTTCATGACTGCACGAAATTCACTGAACCCTACAAAAGGTGACTGTCTTGTGTGCACAGGGTGTGTTTTGGTGAATGTGTTTTGATAACGTTCTAATTCATCGCACCCTTATAGTACCGTCTTTTATTCAGATAAACCTTAATTTGCAAGTGGTCAGTTTCTTTTGCCCGGTAGTTTATATATGCTAAACATGCACAACAAAATACCACCTACCAGAAACACCGAGGTGAGACTCGTCCATGAAGGCGAGTGAATCAGCCGACGTTGAAATTCCCAACAACATCAGAGTTAACAACAACATCAGCGGAACTAGATGAGGTGAATATGTTGTTTCCATATCAGCACAAGGAGCTTGCGTATTATTCTGCTGGAAAGGGGTATGGTTGTGTGGTGATTCTGTTATAGAGTCTTGCCTTCTTATGAATTTTAAAGCAGACCCTGGCTATATGTCCATGTTGTCATTGTATTTACAGCCAACCAACGTTACACATGCAAATGGCTTCCGGCGCCATTACCTTTGATTCTTGCTATCACGCTTTGCTTACGGCTATAACAGTTTTGTCTTTACTCATGGCCGAACTGATTAGCATGATTAACAGCTTTAAACATAGTAAACGCCTTAGGGTGTGAGATAATATCAACTATCACTAAGTCTGAAGATGAAATAACAGTTGATAATGCATTATCTTGCCATATAACTTTTAACTGATATGACACATTGTATAAACTATGTAATACGTTGATCGGATGAATTAAACTTACGAGCCAAAGAAAGTATACTACTTGTTACGGCTTCTATTGTCGCCGGGCACATATCGACTGGTGACAATATATGGTTGGGGTGCAGTGATTTGATAGGACTTAGATACGATAGATTTTTAGATGACTCAGGATATTGTTAATGCGGACGCCATTATGAAGATAGCTACCTAACCTTATTAAGGTGTCATGTAGGCCTACACATTTTAAGTATTGGATAACGCCCAGAAATGGTCAATAATAATTCTATCAAAGCTCTACATATTTCAAAGGCATCAATACTGGCATAACAAGTACGGAAGGTTTTCTGAAAGTAATTTCAGCATAATAAGATATGCTAGGTTGTGCAGTTATAGATATACATGCTTCGGAAATGACTCTACCCGTCGAATTTCAAAGGTCATCACGTTTCCATGGAAACTGTCCAACATGCAACTTTAGAAAATTTCTAAATAGCAGCATGCACCAGTGCTCATTGTGACCAATCAGTAAATTGAGTCTCTTGAAGCAAGATTGTATAATGTTCGAGATATGCTCCGGAAAAAAAGAAGATTACAGACAGACGGACATACTGACGACTATATATCATCCCGTCGTTATATATGTATGGGGAATAAAAATCAAGTCTATCATTTCTTCTATCAATGTAATGATGATCATCATGATCAATATGACCATCATCATGAACAACATTGTCATCTCAAAGTTTTGTTGTTGTTTTTTTCGTTCTGACGAATGCTGACAATATGTGCAGTAAAATTTCGACATTTATTGTCGCTCGCGACAATTTATGCCCGTCGACATAATGCGCCGGCGACAATATGTTGACATAACCATGTTTGATGGTGGATACAAATGACACAAACAAGAAAAGTAAAGTTGGTGGTGTGATGATGGTGTATTTTGTACGGGTATCATAGTTGTCAAACGTCAATTCATAATAATCAAATCAATTCTCATGTCATGTGTTCACGACGCGCTGTCATTGTGTCTGACCCACTGACGTAGTTCATAACAGTCCTTTCTCATCTAATGAGGATATTATGTGAATACACGTGTTGTAAAGAAACTACAAGAGTTGTTCCTATAGAGCATGTTGAGCATACATACGTTCATGTCACCTCTCTTATTTTAGGAACTCCATGCTAGTATTATATTCCGCGATACAGCTGATTGTTGTGTGGCTATCACTATAAAGATGAAGTCCCACGTTCCAAAATAATTGTGTCTTTGGTCTTCAGTATACAAAACAGTGTTATAACAAAATATTAGAATTTACATTCACTTTGTGTGAGTTAGAAAACGTGCAACGTTATGCATAACAACTGGTTTATTGCATATAGCGACGTTTCGATGTAGATTCTTACACCGTTATGTTGCTGGAGTGTAAGAACCTACATTGAAACGTCGCTATATGCAATAAAAATCACATGTTCTTGTCCATAAAGTTGTACGTTTTCTTACTTGCTCACCAACTTCTAGAATGCCAAGCAAACAGTTTGTGTGCGTTTACTGGAGTATGAACCTTTACGGAGTGACGACCAAACATTGTGTACAGTTTGGCCCCCTCATGCTCTAATAAACTCACACAAAGTGAAGGTCAATTCTTACATGTTATACATATATCATTGGACATAAATCCTTGTAAATACAAACTAAACTACCAAAAACTATAACGTCTTTGACATGGATGATTGCTGGGTTCACGACAGATTGAAACATGTTTAAATCACGGTGTGTCATCTTAATGTGTGAGTAAGGCCACTTTGATTAAACCACGAGTAAAGGTATAATGCTGACAAAGCAAACGTCTAATCAGCACGAAATTGTAATTCGAAAACATGATCAGCGGATCCTTACACGTAGAATATACGCAACTCTGTTCGGCGAGGCCTTAGACCAATGGGTCATCCGTGCGTCTACATTAACTATTCTTAATTGGCAGGTTTTAACATGTGTTGATTTGTATGCCCTTTAAGTTGTGTGTTTTATTCTGCAGTGAGCAATATCCGAAACATACTACGAACGTCTATGAATACCCAAGCCTTGGGCACAACATTTGTTTCATAATATTAGTTAAAACTGACCGGGGATGACACTTTGAAACCCAGGCAGCACATAGAAGGTAGTCGATCCTCAAATCAGTCAGCCAATACGACAAGTTTGGTAAACCGGGTCCATTCTCGATCAAGTAGCAGGTGATCACTTTCTTACCAGTTGAAAAACATCCTCCCTTCGCGTAATGATGGCGGCCGATCCTTGTAGAGAGTTACGATAAACAGCAGTGTTCTGTCAAAACCAACAACATTTTGTCATTACGTTTTGAATGCATTCTTATTTATGAAATCATCAATTGTTTACTGTTGTCGAGTATTGTTATTAATAAGTAATTGACGTGTTCCAAAAAGTGAAATAACGTACTGCTTCTGAACAAGAAAGGTTCGCGATTATGAAATATGTAAAATATGAAAATGTGTGCTCAGTCTTCACTACAAAAGGATATCTAAACAATATTCATGATCCCTTACGGTTTTGTTCAGTATACAGCGTGTATGGTCCTTGATAAGAACATTTTATACTGTAATTTTACTGTTTTCGGGTGACGGTTCTATACTGTTACTGTTTTCAGATGATGGTTTGAATCGAAGACAGCACTGCTTACGGCATGTTGCGGCAGGTCGGTTTGAAGTGTAGATCCACGTTCACCGGTTAGATAGACAGGGTGAAACTAGTGCCAGAGAGTTCAAACCGGAAGTGATTTAGAAGAATGTCGGGCATGTGCGTGGCGGATCTTTCATGACGGATGTGAGCAAAATGGATTAACACTGGGTCTACCACATCTGTAAAATACCGTTGAATCAGAAATATTTGCTTGGTAGTAAAACAAAAATGCATGTTCAAGGAACATGCTCATCATGCTCACTATGGCAAGGACCCATACGTGAAGCCTAAATGACGGATAAGAGACAGAAATTGTTGTCGGAGCAATTTACGAATGACTGATTTAGAATGATTTACTCCACGTGTAACACATTCCAAACAAATTACAGGACGGGACACGAAGAACGGGTTTGTGTAATGTATCAATGCCATGGATCAAACCGGGTTTTCGATGGTTGATTTATAAGCACTTATGACTACCCAACCATCCGAAGTCGAACCTAACAAAAAAAGATCGTTTCAGAAAGGACACCTTATGATGCAGTCATAATTCTTATCGAATCTATTGACTTACATAAAATTGATGAGGTGTCACTGTACATGTGCAAGAAAGCTCATATAACTGGTACATATACATTCACATGCTAAAGATCCATGTAAGACCACCTACCAGAAACACCGAGGTGAGAATCGTCCATGAAGTTGAGTTAATCAGCTGATGATAATATTCCCAACAACATCAACACTGTTAACCTCTTCAGCGGAAGTGGATGAGATGAATATGATGTTATTGTATCAGCACAAGGAACATGTGTATTATCCTGCTGGACAGGGTTATGGCTGTGCGATGACTGATGTTATAGTATTTCGCCCTCTTATAAATGTGAAGGCAGACCCTTGTTATATGTCCATAACATACACAACCAAACAAGACATGTGTTGGTTATTACCTAATATATATTTGGCTACCACCAATTGCCTACGACTATAACGACCTTATCGAACTGATTCTCGTGGTTGGCGGCTTCCAACACAGTAAAACCCTGAGGGTGTGAGATAATATAAACCAAGAAGATGAAACCCTTGATTTTAATGAGTATTTCAAGTTATAGCAGAGAGAAATGCATTATCTTTCCAAATTATCTTTAACCGAAACAGTATATTGTGTTACCTATGTGATATGCTGATCTGTTTATATAACTTGACAGACAAAAGAAAGTATACATCCACGTTTGATGGTGGCTATAAATCAACAAACAAGACATGGTTATTCCATGGTGATGTATTTGATACGGGTATCATAGTTGTGTGTTTTGACCTGAAGTTTACAGTGTTTCGGGGACTCTTTTCGGCCTAGTAACGTTTTGATAACGTTTGTAATGTTTTGGTCAAGTCCAATTTTCAAATGTATACTTTCTTTCTGCCCGACAGTTTACAGATTGTGATCGATTCACCATTGTTTTCCTTTCGTTCAGTGACTTGTGACTATAGTGTAACGTCTTGGCCATGTTATATGACGTTTGCTTCTGAGTTTTGCTACTAAACAAATCATGACATTTGTATTTCCATATCGATTTTCAAACCATCGAGGGGGCGGTCGGGTAGCCTTGTGGTTAAAGCGTTAGCTCGTCACGCCGAAGACCCGGGTTCGATTCCCGACATGGGTACAATCATGTGTGAAGCTCATTTCTGGTGTCCCCCACCGTGATATTGCTGGAATATTGCTCAAACCATCGAGATGAAGTCTCGAAACAAAGCTCAACGAAACGTGAAGTTGGAAGTCCCAGATTTCCCATTGTTGTCCAGGTCTTGTGGCGAACAACAACCATGTCTTGTGTTAGGTGCGTTATTCAATGTGAGAATACAGTGAGGGTGTTATATTCATTTGGTCAGTCCAACTCGCCAGGTGTGTTGTTGATGACCATTCCGAGTTTGAAGCTGAGACGGAGATGACAGAAGCTACCCCACAGATACGGAAGCTACACACGTCAACCTTAGGAGTCCGACTCACCGACAATTAGCAATCCTCCGCCCTGAGAACAACTGCTAAAGATGCAGTGAGAGGTAACTCGTCGCCTGTACCCGAGAGGCTATCAGCTGTCAGACCCTTCATCGCAAAAAACCCGGTAGACAAGTACAGGTTACCACGCTCTGTTATGTGCGTGCGTGAGTACGTACGTATGTGTGTGAGCGCGCGCGCGCGTATGTGTGTATGTGCGTGTGTGTGTGGTGTGTGTGTGTATGTGTGTGTGCGTGTGTCCTAACTGATTTGGGCATGGACATGGGTACGTGACAAAGCAAAACCCCATTCGTCTAAATCGGCACGTTGCGCGTGCGGAGTCGTTCACGAAGAACGAGGATCCGCCGGAACAATGGACACAACGCACTCAAGTGGTATAAACATCCAATCCACATACAGTCACAGTCCGATCACCGTCAACTTGCACAGTATCTAGCTATATTATGCATTAAGCAAGGTCATAATGTGTTAGCTGTGTCCGATTGACAGATGGTTACAAATCCATTTGAGGCGATTGAGAATTCCAACATGGTCGAGATAAATATTAATATAGATAATCCAATTGTTTGATAGGCATTACTTAGATGTTGACGGATGACAAAGTAGACACAATGCATGGATAACAACTTCAATTACTGTGAAGGCGACGTTTCGGTATAGACCCTAATGCCATGTTTATTGGTTGTATCAAACTCTTTATGACACCATCTGTCCAATAACATAATGGAGACTAAATATGTTTCATTTATCATAGGCACTTCATAAAATGCAGTAAAAAATTGTGTTTTCACTGAAACCACCAAAACAGGTGTGGTCAAAATTGATATGCATTTGGCAATCATTACTTACCAAACTTTCGAGTCGGGAGAACGGCTGCTACTCAAGCTTCTTCCCGAGCTGGCATTGTAGGAAGTGATACGGGAACACCCCACTTAAACACTTGTTAAAGTAACATTAGTTAATGATAGTTTAATAACGGGTTTTATCAACCCCTATTAATGCCGCCATTAACAAATGAAATATTCAGAAATTTATGAACACTTCGGAATCAATTACCCATTAATTACAGAAGTGTTGACTCAGCCGGGTCCCTGTAGTTTTAGTTATTAAATATAGACTGAAATACGCCGTGGCGTATCAAGTTCCTCCAAACACCGAGCTCACGAACACCCATACATAATGTAATGTTTAATGCATTTACATACATCTATTTAAAGACACGTACATACATGGTGAATATACGGAATCAACGATAATTATAAATACAAGGAAACATCTACCAACATTAGTGCATACAGTATTTAATGTATACAAAAGGAAACACACACACAGGTTCAGCGAAAGTTGTTTTTGGTGTACGGTTTTTGATAGATTTGGTTGGTTGGTTTGTTGTTGTACGCCGCACTCAGCAATATTCCAGCTATATGACGGCGGTATGTAAATAATCGAGTCTGGACCAGACAATCCAGTGATTGATATCATGATCATCGATCCACGCAATTGGGATCGATGACATGCTTCAACCATGTCAGCTAGCCTGACCACCCGATTCCGTTAGTCGCCTTTTACGACAAGCATAGTCGCCTTTTACGGCAAGCATTGGCTGTTGAAGACCTATTCTACCCCGAATCTTCACGAGTCGTTTTTGATAGAGATAAATAAGGTTGGTAGGTAAAAAAGGCATTGTACAGGATTTGTTTTTCATCTGTAAATTTGATTTGGGTCGGATGGTATTAAAACAGTTTGCCTGGTTTGGGTCCATACAAATGAAATGTAATGACAATTTATCTTTGGATTTGTTTAATGTTTAGTCAAAGACAATTACAAGGAACATGAGTGGTAGGCCATTTCTTTGAGACCTAAATCAGAATTCAATCGTACACGAACAGTCTAAGGTAGTAAATATGATACCCAAAAGTGAGTATTCGGTACGAATATGTGCAATCCACGTGGCAATCAGAATATATTAAGGAAGTGAGACCGCCAGATTATATAAAACAGCACAGAGGATCAGTTATTTCTTGTATCTAAATCATAATCTTTGTAAAAATTAAATCAGTATCTTTACCCACTATTGTCTAGGTCAGTTTCCTCAATGGGGCAAATGTCTAGGTCAGTTTCCTCAGTGGGGACAGTTGTTTCCTCAATGGGTCCGTTGGCTATTGGCAGTTTCCTCAATGGGGCAATTGTCTAGGTCGGTTTCTTCAATGTGTCAATTTTCTAGGGGCAGTTTCCCCAATGTGTCAATTGTCTGGGGGCAGTTTCCTCAATGTGTCAATTATCTGGGGGCAGTTTCCTAAATGTGTCAATTGTCTGGGGGCAGTTTCCCAAATGTGTCAATTGTCTGGGGGCAGTTTCCTCAATGTGTCAATTGTCTGGGGGCAGTTTCCTCAATATGTCAATTGTCTGGGGGCAGTTTCCTCAATATGTCAATTGTCTGGGGGCAGTTTCCCCAATGTGTCAATTGTCTGGGGGCAGTTTCCTCAATGTGTCAATTGTCTGGGGGGCAGTTTCCTGGAGGAAGTTGCCCTGATACCGAGATGTAGGTCTTCAGTGTTTGTAATCAGTGCACGACACCAGGACAAACACAAGGAAGCAGTGATCTGTAGAAAGGGTTTAGGCCCACAAGGCAACTCTGCTTTTTCGGGAATCAGTAGCACTTGACGGTTTTTAATATGGTAACCAGAGCACATAGCTACAAGCATCAGCACCTATTCAAACCGCTTTTGGAAGAAATGTGGTCTGCCTCTATTTCAAGGAACAGAAGAACTAACGGTACCAAATAGTGTAACCTTGAACCCAATCAAGGAAACAAGGAGACATAGGGAGGAGGGTGGTCTACCTGCTCGGAAAAAGGGGATTTACAAGGGGATGGTGGAGAGATGAGGATGTGTACATTCTGTTTGTTATTATTGGGTACTATTTTAGATTTAGTGCTAATTGGGAGAGAATTGGAAGAAGTCGGTGATTGTGTTTTAAAGTCGCAAGAGGCGATATTGTCTGTTGACAACACAGTTATGCTATTAGACATGGTCTCCGAGATGAATGTATCATGGGTATTGTTACTTCTTGGGATGCGTCTCATGCGTAATGGCCGATGTCTTCGCCGGCGAAACACAGTGTTGAAGGTGGTGTATCGAAACCTCTTTTCTTTCACGAATACACAGATGGTGCAGAGAACGCCAGCTCCAGCTATGGACATAATACCGATCATGATTTTATAACTCACATGTAGAGGAACGTCTGAAACAGAAGAGAGTGACTTGTGTTTAGCGCCGCTCCTTACACTATTTCAGTTATATCACAGCGTATTATAGCTTCGATTAGTCAAGATTTTGGTCATTTCGATATATTTGTCTCCTAGTTTAAGCAAAGACTATGTGACAACCTTCAACAAGAATGTCACGAATCAGTTAATGCTTTAAGCAACCTACTACAAACAATTTAATCACTGTAAAACGTTGACAGTTACATGTATTTGTGCATTCATTTCCCACCAAGAACACATCTGCGATTCTGTTTGCCCGATGTGATGTTCCTTAAATTGCAGTTGAAACAGCTAGATATGAAAATGTGCAAAGAGAATTATGATTTTTTAAAATTTTGTGGAAAAGAAAATGTTTTATGAGGAAGATGAATATCACACGTGCAAGGTGAGGATGCTGACAAAGTCTATGCGAAATTTTGTTTGTATTAATGTCAACATTAACACAAGTACTATTGGTAATAGAAATAATGTATTTTTGGCCTTGTCTTGTGGTTATTTAAATAACGATAATGATTAGTAGCATTTATCTTCCAAAATTGGATTCCACAGGGGATATCGCTTCAATGAAATTGTATCACAATGCTTTGTAGGCCATTTCGTCACAATTGTTGCCATTGCGTCACAATCAAATGACACAACTAATCTCTCTTCTACTTACAAAATGAACGAGTTAGAAGAATGATTTTTGGATTATGAATAGATAAAAGAAATGATAACAACAACACTCGCTATAAAGTTTAAAACTCCTCCGCAAACAAGTTTTATCGACTCTATTTATATTTTTATGTCAAAAGATTATCGGGTCAGATTGTCTATGTCAAAACAACAACCTTCTTACTGACCTATATAAGATTTACACTTAATGATATTGTGAACTACTCAGACAACAATAGGACCGAGCGACACAAAACACGGTTGATTGGTTGGTTGATTGGTTTCTTGTTATTGTCATCTAATTTACATATAGTTAAAGCTTGAAGTCTTTGATAGTTATAGCTTGTTTCAGAATTGTTCCTTGAGCAATATTTCAGACTTTAAATTTCGTATTTCAATATCAACTTTAGGAGAAAACTTAATTCGAGTTATCATACTGCACTATTGTAACTATTTCAGCTTTTATTCATTTGTTTTGAATCGTTTTCTGTACGTAACAACTTCAAACAGAGGTGTAACCATATGTTCCCGTGATCTTCAAGGTGAACAAGTGCCTTGCCTTTGCATGTGTTTGTTCCAAGTGCCACCAATGGGGCAGAATACACTGACCTTTCTATGAACATCTGGTGTCATCACTCTTTGATAATGATTCACACATAAACACATGTTTGCGATATAGTGGTAATACAATCGTGGATTGCATATTATTATGAAAATGTGTTTTGTAGCTTTTATTTATTATTCTAATAATATATAAAAGTATTTCCAGTTAATACCAGCTCAGAGTGTTTTGATCCGTTTTCGAATATGGATCCCATTGCAGCCATGTTTGACAACTCATATTTAATCATATGGCAACTATTTCAACAGATATTGTGACATTTGCTGTAGGGTTGCACTATCTAATTATATGTGATTTTTGGTTTCGCCCAGAAATTCACATTGTATTCTTTAAAAAAAACAGCTTATACATTTTCATTGATTGTATGAATGATTAATTAAAGAAGAAATATTTTGCGAATATTTAGAACATATGGATAAACATTTTGGTCATTTATTCGAAATCTAAATTTCATATGCTTGCCAATTTTGTAGAAAGGGCTTCATCGGGTATCTGGGTGCCATATATTATCGCTAAACATACATACATGTACATATCTGTGAATACTTAATCATAGACTGTGACCACTAAAGTCACCATTGTATTTTGGCATGCACAGAGTCTCACTTCCACAAACTACAATACATGCAACAAAATCATAATTTCCATAATGATAAAAAATCTCTGCTTAAAACAGGGCCCACTGTACTATATTTACCTATGATATGCATGTGTTTATCAATCAATAGTGATGATACCAGCTGTTCACGAAAACGTGAGTGTATTCCACCCCACCGTTGGCACTCGTCACAAATACATGCAAAGGCAAGTCAATTGTTCACCTGACAAAACATAACCTATGGTATAAGTTAAACTTGGGTATTGCATCAGACATAGTTTATGTCAATGCTTTAAATGCTGAAATGTCCTCCATTAACACATGCATTAGCAGGATAACACATGTCTTAGTCACCAATAAGAAGTATTTGACTGTCTTCATTCATGATCTGATATTGTTGCAGCATAATCTGCCTGCTGTATGATACTCATGGATATGATGAATATAGTTTCGCCCGTGATACCTGAATCAAGTGAATAACCATCGGAGGACACTTTCTTTTTTGTTTAATTTTGGGCCACCGTTAAACATGTTGTATACTTTCTTTTGCCCGACAGTATAAATGATTCACAGAACAAAGGTCTTGGAAATTAGCATTTAGAGGTGTTTCCACTGTTTTGTAATGCATGAAGAGATTGGTAATTTATCAGAATTTTATTATATTTCCATGTTAAATTTTAACTCCTTGCATATGTTGTATTCTTTTAAGAGTGGTATTTTGAGTCTGGCGTTAAACAACAAATATAATGGATCTATTACACATTGATACCATGCTGTTTACATCTTTGAATCATTCAAAAAATCCACAGCTTTGATGTAAAAACAGCGTGAAGCTAGTTTTGATGTTTAGAGTAAGTCAATGTATCCTGGTACACGAGGAAATCAAATTCTCTAAAAAGGTGTTTTCAACAAAATGAACTTACTTTCTTTGCCAGCGAGGAAGTACGGGGTAGTTGGTGCACTGTATTGGTCTATACATTTCCCTCTCCACTGATCACAACCATGCTCGCACTGTCTGCAGTCCTTGTCACATGTGTAGCCGTACAAGCCTTTCACACAGCCTTCTGCACACAGCTCGAACAGACACACCGAGTTGTTGCACTGAGGGCTGCAGGGGGTGCAGTTTACGCCATAGTACCCCGCCAAACAACTCACACAGCTGCCGTCCGAGCTGCAAGACAGGCAGTGCACAGAACACTCTGCAACTCAAGGTGAAACAAACGACGTCAATGGTGAATTCAGTCAGTAAGTAAGGTTTTACATCTCATTTAGCAATACAGTAAACTACGGTTATAACGAACACGCTTATACCGAACTGACGGATATAACGAACTAACTTTTTGGTCCCGACTACTTGCTGTAGTCATGCTGTATATGTACTTATAACGAACTACGGTTATAACGAACTAAAATCAGTAGTCCCTTTGAGTTCGTTATAACCGTAGTTTACTGTATTCCCGCAGGGGGAAGGGGAGGGACACAAAAAGTGGGCTTCATGGATTGTACCCATTGTACCAGATCGAATCCGGGCTACTATCGGACTCATTATCTTAAGCTACCCCTTCGCCTTTTAATCAAGTAAATCAAATTTATTGATCCAGGCATACCAACAAAATATATATTCATCAGGTACACGGGCCTTGGCATATTTCATTCATTTAACAGTCTCGTTCTACGTTTACTATAACAATGACATTCTATAGTTACACGAAGCGTGGATATGCAAAGCTAGCTTATACATACATTAAATCATTATTCTTAGACGCCATCAACAGAATAAATTTATATGGATCAGAACATTTCCAATACTTCAAAGGAATGTACTATTTCTTATAGTAAATTATCGGATACATACAAGCAAAATGTGAAATTCACACTCTATGTCACCATTATTAAATAGTTTACAGAATCTACCACTTCTTTGCGATGCCTTCTCTTCTCAATTTCCAGCGGTAACATGCCAAATCTAACGTGTAATAAAATATTCCAAAAGCAAAACCTTGAACACAATAGAGTTACATGTATAAGGTGATGGGTTTATAAATAGCCTTAAATAATACAGTCACTACTATATATCGAGCCCCCCGAAGAATAGGTCTTTAGCAACCAATGTTTGTCGTAAAAGGCGACTAACGAGATCGGATGGACAGGCTCGCTGACTTGGTTGATGCACGTGTATATCGATGTTGTGATGCTAGTCACTGGATTGTCTGGTCCAGACTGGATTATTTACAGACCGCCATCATATAGCTAGAACATTGCTGAGTGTAGCGTTAAAAAACAAACAAATTCAAAACAGTATACCGAGTTAAATCAATTCGGGTTAACAACGCTTTCTGTATTTCGTAGTATTCATTTTCGCTTAACGTAACTCGTATTAGGAAGCTGCTATACACGTATCAAGTGTACTATCTTACCACGGGAGATGGTGATGTAGACCTGGGTTAGCACTACCAGGCTACAAGACACTGAGACAGTCCATGGTGCCATGTTTGAAGTCCTGCATAGATGAGTTTAACTCCTGCCAACAGCTGAGGTCGTGGTCTTGCACTAGGTGAGTGAATATGTCATGATATTTCAGTCAATCAATCAATCAATCAATCATTTTTCATGATGCTGATGAGGCCAAAGGCCTACAGGACATAGTACCCATGGGTGTGTTACAAAATCGAAATCATTCTTAGTTCCACAGCATTGCAGTCTTGTGCAATTAGTGTCTGAGTCATAATAAAGAGCATACGTTGCATAAGGATGGTACGGTCAAAGGTGCTTATATGGTGGCATAATTATTAATTTTTTTTAAAAATTTCTGGTATTTTTCTCGTAATGTCGATTACTTTCTAAGAAAGAAATGAGCAAAAAATCTAAATAATTCAAATTGCGAGAAAATGATCACCATTACGAGAAAAGACTCAAAATGTCGAAAGAAAAATATGGATTGAAATATGCAGGAAAATATTTGAAATTTTGTTCCCAAAAAATTAAATTATGCTACCAAAGTGAAACAATTATATTTTCATAGGAACGTGTATTGTACCCGAGAATATAGCTCAGCAGTTTCGTGGGTGTCCAGGCCCATAAACCTCAACTTCAATCGCATTGCCATGGAAACGTATATTGGTTTCGAGCAAGTTATGTATTCCACGTACCCTCAGGTAAGTAGCTGGTGATGACAAAGTATGTTTGAAGCTGCTAGATAGTTGGGACTCACATTACTGCATCACCCTAATCACTGCTGGACACACGGGAGGGAATGTCACACTACGCCAATTGCCGGAGACGTTTCCCCCGTGTGCCAGTGACGAACAGAATCCATAAGCAATAGGCTAAGTAAGGTGCAACCCCGTCATGTGTTTTGCCCATCCATATCATGGCGTAGACGTTCACCATTAAGTGCACATAAATAAAAGCGACAAACCATAATCATAGCAATCTCTACAAAAAGCAGAGTCAGTTGTACGATTCCGACTACATCATAAGCATGTGTTTAGGAATCGCTATCAATAGTGTTCAAGAAAAAGTGAGTATCCACGAAAATGAGTATTCTGCTTACAGACCAAGGGTTCGAGGCAAATCTGGGTCGCTACTAATCACATGAAGGTAGAGCGTATAACGGTTTCCAAACTGATGTAAAGATACGTACCTTGATACCTGGACTACAAGCCACTGAGTTGTTCACTCACACCGGATTGATGTGTATCTGTTCATGCGAACAACGGTAGTTAATGTTTATTCACGTCTACCATTACTTGTCATTATTCCTAAAGCAGATTACTTGCATGCCACAGAATTTACCATACACTGTTTGATTGTATATTGTTTGTGGCGTCTGTGTGCGGGTGTTGGGATTGGCTATCGATTTCCACCATGTTGTGATTGCTGCATTGAAAGGTCTATAAATCTGTGTTTCTGGTTGTGCAAACTCTGATTGAATAAGCATACGTCCATTAAGGATGAATACACGCGCGACAGTTATTAATCTCATCCATTTGAAACGGTGAAGAATTGTTGCCGTCACTACTATAAGTTGTTCACTAACATTACCTTCAATTTTAGCATTGATTTCAGCTGAATATATATGTTTTGGTCTTCTGCGCGTAATGGAAAGCCTTCGGTGTTTTTAATGAGAGAAGGCATCAATGTAGCTTTGGCCCTGGATCCGCTAATGGGAGGGAGGGGGCTGGGGTGGGCGGACGCCCTGATCATGAACCTTGACTTGTGAGCATTGTGCCCGTGCTCGTTTGGTGCGTCAAGTGTCAGTGTAAACGTCAGTGTCCTCTGCTACTTTGAACTTTCACCCGACAAAAAGCTAACCCGTCTGGATACTGTATACCTAATTCACACTCTGTCACCAGGTATGAATACCTCTTTGGTGGTATTGCCGTTAACTAACATCGACCATAAACTCGCTCTCATAAAGATGATGTCACATTTGCTGTAATGACAACACATGGGCATGATCTAGGGGTTAGAGCGTCTGCTCGGAGATCGGAAGGTCGGGGTTCGACCCCCGGCCGCCCCATAACAAATGACGTTTAAACATGGTACACGTTGTTACCCAACCTGGCGTCCAGCAGTAATTGAATAAAGCAAGGATTCCGTATCCTCTTAGTGATTAGTCTTTGTGGTGCATTCATGTTCAAACTGCAGCATGGTATTTCAGAGGGTTATCACTATAAAAGCGGTATTAGTCGGGACTAGCACAAGCAGACACACACACAAGCGCACGCGTCCACATCCGTACCATAACCTTGAACGCGACGTTAAACCGTCAATGTACTAGCTCGGTGTATTACAGCTCGCATACCCCGCAGTGATATTGCTGGAATAGTGCTAAAAGCGGCGTAAAATCCAACGTGGTCACTCACTCGCATATCTGCAACACGAAATACACACAATCCAAACAAAACGGGTCCTAACCAGATTACAGGGCAGAATACAGTCAGAGTCCACATACTTACTGAGTGTCACCACGTCCCGATTACTGCGTTGATGCTCATGCTGTCAACCGATTGTCTGTGTGGTCCAAACCTGATTATGAACAAGCCTCTGTGACAGCTTAAAACTTGCTAATTTCTGTGAAAAAAGCCGTTTCTGTCATCTGAAGTTTACTGAGAAAACAATATATGAAATGCTGGTCTTCTTTTCCATAAACATAAGAAATGTCTGTCCAATGTGGAGTCAATTGTGTTAATGAATCAATATCAAATTGTGGTGACACCAGGTGTTCGCGAAAAGGTGAGCATAATTATCCTGTTCCGCCAGCAACACCCATCACACACAACTGAAAGAGCAATTGTTCACCCGAACAAACACTTGAACAAAAGGTATAAGTATGTTTGAAGTTGTTACAAAAAGAAATCGATTCTAAACAAATGAAAAAGCTGAAATAGTTACCATCACACCAGTATTATATTCAAACGCGAGTTACGTTTACTCCTAAAGCACAGTCGGAAATAACTAAACGAAATACAATAACTTATGCAAAATGTGTACATATCCTGCGCCACCGGTGGCCCCCGTCATGAACAGATGCAAGGGCAAACCATTCACTCCCTCACTACAGACCATTGTTCACCTATCTTCACTATGCCCTTAATTGCATTGTACATGCACTCAGTGGCACCGTGCCTTCATGCATAAATGATCAGCACTACTTTGACAATGCAAATACGCCGAGCTTTACACCAATGTGCATTATATTACAAGTGTGACAATGACAAGCAGCACAAACATGTTATCCACAAATGCATATTGAAAATTCGATCAACCATTCGACCTGAATAATGCATTCGCGATCGATGGCACATTGAACCACTTTACTCAAGGAAATTGAAACTAATTGTAATCTTGTCAGTTGTCTGGTAGATACATCAACTGATCCTTGTACAGTCACATTTATTTTTGCAAACCCTTAATTGATACTAGACATGCCTGCAACAATTATGGGCGTGTCATGTGATGTGAGTGAGTGAGTTGGGTTTAACGCCGCTTTTAACAGTATTCCAATTATATCACGGCGAGTCAGCTGAATGTGGGAGGAAAGCCCGACGTGACGCAGGTCTCGGACGTTTACAACTTCGGCGAAACCTACGAGCACGGGTATGTTGCTGAGAAACCTAGAAACATAATTGGGTCGAACCTGGATTCGAACCCACAATCATAGGTTTCTGGCGTGCCCAAGGGACGCAACTCTGCACAGCGTATTGCCGCGCCTTAGACGACTGCGCCACCCGTGCCCCCGCCACGTTATGTAGTGGGAAGGACTGGTTCTATCGTAATACTGAGGACAGGCATATGCCTCTTTGGAACACTCAAGTACTGTTTTAACGCAAGGATGTGTGTAATTGACGCACACTAATATAACATCATCTCGATGGCAAATAAGATCTCATTAAAACACCTAATTTTAACTTTATCCCTGTTAAATAAGAAGTTCTTGAAAACCTGATGAGCAAGAAGTTCGGTACGAAAAAAGTTATTTTACAAAAGTTGATATTTCTGTTTAAAGAGAGAAATTTGCACCTTTAAATTTATTGACAGGCTTCTTTATCGCCAGAAACCATATAATACATTGGTTTCTGTTTACGGTAAACTGATTGTTAATCTTATGTTGGGCAGAACATGTTTTCTCTTTTCGCAAACACCAGATGCTATCACTGATTTTCAGTGAATCCGTTCATAATTTTCTTAATATTCACAGACCGTGTTTGTAGATAAGTAGATTTTCAAAAACTCAAAGACTTGTCAGAAAAGAATCAAGTTCAATTGAGTTGAATTATTGGTTTGTCAACTCTGTACACCATTATCCCACAGGACAAATTTTGGTTAAGTAATTCCTTGATCAATTGTACATTTGTCATTAAACGCGGTGATTAAAGATATACCTCTATCTTCAGAGGTTCAGGACAATTTGTCAAAAATATTTTTTTTTAAATCTGTCATCTAAAGTTTGCTGAGAAAACAATATATGAAATGAAATCCTCACAGATACCAGCTATATGAAATTTGGGTATAGGACATTTAGGAAAGAATGAATATGAATCGGTATTTCTGATCGCATTGGCAAAATCAAAACACGGGACTTTGGCCAAGAAGTGTAACTAAAACATCAGAAATATGGAAGATCTGATGTCATTTAATATTGGTCAAATAGCCCATTCCCTTCCACTGATTTACACACCTGAAGTAGCAATAGAAGAGAACATTGAAACCGCCTCATCTATTTCATGTCTAGATTCCATATTTAGCATCACGATTCAGAGTTACACCAGATATCCACAAGTCTGTATGACTTCAACTTTCCAATAGTCAACTTTCCCTTCATGTCGAGAATAGTTCAACAACTCCAGCCTTTGATGTCAGGTTTTGAGGTACCAACGGGCATGGTCTTTCTACAAAGATTTCAAAGATCGGCATACGTATACGACTCTTGCTAAAAAGTTGTTGTTACAAGGCCTAATTAAAGCTTTCAAAAAGTCTGCTTGTTGACATTTGACATGTAAAGGACATTTCCAAATTTGACGCATCAGTGACAAAACAGCCTTTGGTGTCTACCTTTTGCAACTTTGAAGGTGCAACCGAGCATGTTCTTTCTACGACCATATCACAACATGAACACATGCTTATGATACAGTCGGGATCGTACAATAGACTCAATTGATGCAACGTGTAAGGAAACTGATTCTGAATAATGTGTAGGGGACACGGGTCGTCTAAGGCGCCGCGATTCGCTGTGCAGAGTATGTTTTAATTATTAATTTGTAAAGAATTTACATGTTTCTCGTTAACATGAAATTCTTAATGTTTTGTCTTGTGCACGTCCGAACAGGATCAGAACCTGTTATTGAATGTGGGGGCACGGGTGGCCAAGTCGTCTAAGGCGCCGCGATTCGTTGTGCAGAGTTGCGTCCCTTGGGCACGCCAGAAACCTATGATTGTGGGTTCGAATCCCGGTTTGCCCCGATTATGTTTCTAGGTTTGTCAGCACCAAACCTGTGCTCGTGAGTTTCACCGAAGTGGTAAACGTCTGAGACCTGCATTACTTCGGGCTTTCCTCCCACATTAAGCTGACACGCCGTGATATAATTGGAATGCTGTTAAAAGCGGAGTTAAACCCAACTCTCTGAATAATGTGTCACGTAGATGTGTTGAAAACATTCGCTTTTTGCAAAATATCTCAAAATTAATGTAAAAGTTATGCTTTTAAATGCTTTTATCATAATTGCAAACCCTGTACCTGAGTAGTTGCTTTCTATTTAACTAAACTAATTGTGGCGTTCTATCTCACACTGTAAGTATGTTGTAATCTCATTATTTGAAGCCGGGTAACTTCTCGTCTTTTCACTGCGTATTTTCTTGATAAGTATCAGATCCGAATTTGAACGAAAAGGCATTTGGAATGTCGACATTAATATCGTACTCTTGTGTATTGCATGTTGCTTGAGTTGAAATTGTGCAGCATTCTGCTAGACTGGCAAGCTCTGTTGTCATGGAAGCATGTTACTTGATCAATTGTTTCATGGCGTCATAGCTTTCACGAGTGATGTGTATATTTCTCAGGTGTGTCAATACGCCAGGATCTCAGTGCTGCGGTAAATGACCTACCCGTATAGATGTTTTTGTATTTACAAAATGAATAAACATTATCATAATGTGTTTTTAATGTGTTATATTTACTGAATCGAGGTTTCATCACTATTGACACTTCCGATATACCAATATCTAAAAACATAATGTTTATATCCAAAATATCTTACTTAAGCGTAAATTATTGTGGAAGATGGTTGCCAATGTGTCTTCGCGTCGGACAAGAGGACACGTATAGCATTAACAAATATTTCGAACGTAAATAAGATATGAATTTTTTTTACCATTTTGATTCTGCAATGTATAATGTAGGGTAATTCAACGCTTAGGACAAACAGAAGGCGATATGATGCACTTTGCCATATCCTCGCCGGCGCGCATCATCGACAGTACATTGCAGCTCTAAAAGGATTTGTTCACATTGCAATTTACAAGATATATTGGAATGATTAATAATAACCTCCTGGGCAAAAACAAGTCAATTTGATGGTGGCTAAACATGAAACAAACAAGAAATGGTTATTCGATGGTGGTGTGTTAAAAATTAATTTGTTTTTAGCCGATATTACACGCATCATATCGATGAGTGTCGCACAACGGGCAACGGTCATCATCATAGTAACACTTGCAACGTTTAGGTCAAATCCAATTTTCAAGTGTATACTTTCTTTTGCCCGGAAGTTTCCTAATTTGTCTTTATATACAACATGTTTGTTTCTTCTATGGGATGCTCCTTTATATTGATATAACAGCACCCACAACATAACATCATGTGTATTTTTAGAAACATGCTAGTCGAATTTAATAATAAAACCGGTGTAACATGAAATAGTGTCTCGTGGTATTTTGTATAGTCAGTGATTGCATGTGAGACACCTACATATGGATATTATTTCAACTAAATACTTGTAGCATCTTTCCTGCGATGTTGAATATGTTTTGTGAACACGTATATGAATACATTTCAAATACATCGTCAAACATTATGAGTTATGTTCTCTGTAATTAGCATATAATAACATTATTTTTTTTATAATCAAAGGGAGTCAACACCGCATACGAATATTGGTAATATTTTATTTCAAAAGATAAATGTAAAAAGTGCGTTTAAAAATACAATAAATAATTAAGCAACGTCAATTTAATCATATCGATCATTTTGTGCACATTGGTCCCTCGTCAGAATGAGAACAGATCGTAGACATCACTGACTGATTATAACAAAAAGGGAAATATGGATATCCCCAAAATAACGACAAATAAACAATAGATATAAACAAAACCATTCAAACACCAGTAGTAAACAATAAAAACATCAAACAAAAAAACTTGAGTATATGATTGTTGTTGTTTCTTGTTTGAAATATTATTCATTGGCACATTCAATGAGGAAAACGGGTAGGCGAAATTGACAAGTCTACATTAACACGCATAGTGTGTACCATTGCCTGTACATGTATTATCGTGTTCACTCCAACCCACCAAGCGACTGACGTAACGTACATGTATATCGTACGGTAAGAAAATGCCGGTAATGATGAGTAAGTGAGGGTGTGAAATAATGAATGTATTGAACGAGTGACACCAGGGAGAGAGTCATAGACGCACAGCAAAAAAGTGTAGGTTTCCGTCTTCCGGATACCTTCCGGAAACCTTTAAAAAAATGTCAATATTTGGGGGGTGCATTTTGTTCATTTAATTGTGAAACACATACAAAAAAATTCCGGAAAATACCAAGAAATTTGAAGGTTGCTGAAGGTATCTGAAAGATTTCCGGAAGGTTTCCAGAAGGTATCCGGGCCGGATCCAAAATGGGAAGCTATCCGGAAGGTTTCCGGAAGACGGAAACCTTCACTTTTTTTGCTGTGACTTTACACAGACATGGGAGTTCGATAATATGGTTTATGAATAAAGGTACGCCGTTCATGCGCATATGCCCGATGTGCAGATTCATTTCGTAAACACAAAGTCTATGGATCATCTTAGAATCAATAAACATGTCTGCATTGTGGGAGTACGCCACTCTGACATTCAGCTTGCTTGGTATTCGAAGGAAGACATTGAACACAGCACATGGGATACCAACGTTCCTGGAAAGTACAGTTTTGAACATAAGAGCATGAAGACATTGGGTAATTTCATATGGACATGCGTCGTAAATCTTGGAGAATGCACAATCATAATAACAAACAGATGCTTATACTACGTGACTATGCTTTCATAATGTGGGAAGTATAGGAAGTTGTAATGGGATGATTGGTGTACATTTGTTAGAATGCCGCCTTCTGGTTTATGCCAGGAGCAGGCCGTGGACATATGTAGTCCTTGTGTGTGGAATAGCACCAACTCAAATATTCATTTTATGTTATACTCATTAATGCAGGATACAGTACTGTTGAATTGGAGATCTTACACGGTACATCACACGAGTAGTGACAGTGACACGGATCTTCTAAGATCAACGTTTGCTACCTGATACCTACAGTACCCTGACCATAATTTTCGAAGACGAGGTATGATAATTATAGTTTACAGGAACACCACGCTTGATGGAACGTGGGCAGCATTGGCGATGTATGTGTTCGCGATAGGAAAGTGTACAGACATATGATCTCATAACGAATGGTCATGTATAGCTTGGTAGGTTTGTGATATATACCAACGGCAAGATAGAACAATAAGCAACATATGCTCTGCATCTGTACTGATAATGAAACACATCATGTGTGTTAATGCACATCAAACACAACATATGCCCTGCATATGTACTGTATGTGAAACACATGAGGCGTGTTGCTGCATAGCATATACACCATATACTAAGCATCTGTATTGCATCATGTGTGTTGATGCACGTCAAACACAATGTACACATGCAATACGTGTGATAAACATCAATATTGATTATGTTTATCAGGTACCATATATGTGATAAAAATCAATATTGCTGATTTGTATCAGACACAACATATGTGATATATATCACAGCTGTATATCAAGACATCACTGTTACATGTTTATTTCGGACATAACCACAATAGCCTAAGCTTGACATTAACTTTGGTAATAGAATATGGAAAACATCAAGGGAATTAAAACAATGTCTCTTTCTGTAAAATAATACCCAAACCCTCGGTGTCACGCACACTTATGATGGTATGAAAACAAATATCATACAATAGTTCTGAAAATACAAAATCAGAAACCACAACCAAACGATATGACAACCACCCCATTGATGACCACAAGAGTGTTTCTTTCCTATTAAGTATCTTGCTACCCCACCAGTTCAACTATCGCTATGTGTATTCATGGTATATTAGCAGTCTAACACTGATGTAAATGTTGTATTTCCATATCTAGAAACAAACAGTTTCAACGATTGTTCAGATTGTAAAGATCATCGGAAGGTGTAAAAGTACGTAATTTAAACAATGGCACACTTGTCATACATCACATACGATTTACGATATCACGCAACTACAGAATACACGTTAATCAACGAAATGTGTAAGATTCAAATATAAATCCAGCTTTCGGAACAATAAATGTAGTATCGGTAGAACTGTGCATATAAAAATGCAATACATATTACGTAAATGTACAAAATGTTCATTGTCAGCATTATCTCGTTAACCCCATGTCGGTTATGAGAAGCATGTGCACCTGAAGCCCCATTGCCTGAATCCCAGCTCAGCCAGCACTGGTAGGAAGCCATGGTTTCGTTCACGTGACTATCACATTACACAACACAATCTGGCGGCAATGGTAACAAGATGTAAATTTTGCAAAGTGTATTCTGTATAAACAGAAATGATGTATACATATTGTAGATGAAGGGTCATCTACAAAATGTATACATAATTTCCTGTTAAGCATACAATAGGAAATTTTCAAAATTGGTCAACAATGTATACGAACTTTATGAGGCGGGATCTGGCGGAAAATGGATTACAGTGAATACATCACTACTCCACAGCTACCAAGGTATTAAGTAGGTAGCGGTATACGCCGAGATGATCCGAATAGCTGCAGCTGCACCAATCAGCGTTAAGCACATTCCGAGGACAAGCATTCAGAGTCAGATTAAGATCACCTTGGGTCTGGTAAGTTCTTAGCAGGAAAAAGAGATTCGTAGGTGGGCGGTGCTGATCCTTCCGAGGTGGGAGGGGGGATTCCAGCTGGGGAAAGAGACCCGTATGGAGGAGGAGGGTTATCAGACGAAAACGTCATAGTGGTGTGTCTTCCCGCTGTTCCAAACGGTTGACACATGACGTCCGAAGCCATATTACTCCGGTATGTGCTTTGTGAACCAGGAGCGTAAGGATACAAAGGGGAAGTGACGTCACTACGACCGTTGCTAGGGCACGACATGACAGAGGGACTGCCTGTTGTACTTGAGGTTGTACGACGCGCTGTTCTTGTGGTATTGCGATTAGTCCTCGGCGTCACATCGTCTTTTTCTGGGCATTTGTTATATCCACAGAATATGAACACAATGAATACTAGAAATACGATTCCGATGACAAATGCAACGATGATATTATTTGGAATGCTGTCACTTATATTCTTTCGATAGTTTGCATCTGAAATGAAAATATTTCATAATTATTCTCTGGTATAATTTATTTGATTGACATTATCTGTTTTACTATCAGTTGCTGATATAATCATTGCTGGTTTTATATTTGTGTAATAGATTCAACTATAAACAACATGAAGAAATATCAATGAGGGAGAGAGTGAGTGATAGCATATAACATAAATGTAAGTCATATGATTTACCATGTAAGGAATCGAACCAGGAAATTAGGCGAGACGAAAACAGATGAACTATTTGGTCAAACAACCTTTGGTCACCCCTTTAAACGTATTTAACACGTATAGTTTATCCATTATTATCACAAGCTTCTGACACCCGAAATTGGATTGACATAAAAATAACCGCACAATAGCTTAGAGTAAGGGAGTACAGGGGTTTGATCAAGGCTACAGAATTTAACTCAGTAAGCTTTCAACAGGTTTTTATGTAGACAAATATGACGCATCAGTAACAAGAATTATGTCCGGTACAATTCCGTATTTTGACTTGTACCATGTGTTCCTGTGGGTTTTTTTCAGGTGAACAATAGCCTTGCCTTTTCCTGTGTTAATGACGGGTACCACCGATAGGGATACGCTCACCTTTTCGCGAAGACCTGGTATCATCACTGTAATCGTACACTGGACTCTGTTTGGGCAAATGTTTCTTACGGATACGGAAAGGGTTTTGTCACTTTTATTTTCGCCGCTTCGAACACATTTTTGTAATTATAAAAGACCGAAGTGATGCAGGTTTGAAAAGTTCGCAGTTTTGATGAAACCCACCAGCATGGCAATGGTGCTAGCATACCAAGGATCTTAATCAGAGCGACTCCCCTATATGAACGTATGATTCTGCCACCGCAAAGGGGAGCAACCACGCACAGCTTATTCCGTCGCCTTTAAGACTGGGCTACCATGTCCCAATACAGCTCACTCATTGTACTGATATTCATGTTTACCCGATATTTCCTCTTTGCACGAACAACCTTGGCCGCAGTGTTCCGGGGAACAGCTGGTCTTGCAGTACCCTGTCCTCCAGTTGCATCCCCCGGTGTTGCAGTGACCACACTCATACTCACAGGAGTGGTTGTACCACTGTTCCAAGCACCACTGACACACCCCTTTCCTACACTCTACACATCTGCCGGTACAATCTGTCAACAAACAAACTTGATGTCACAAACACTAACGACACAACCTGTCCTACATTTACAATCTGCCTGTGTAATCTGTTAACCATCAAACTTGATGTCACAAACACTAACGACAAAACATGTCCTACATTTACAATTTGCCTGAATAATCTATTAACCATCAAACTTGATGTCACAAACACTAACGACACAACCTGTCCTACATTTACAATCTTCCTGTGTAATCTGTTAACCATCAAACTTGATGTCACAAACACTAACGACACAACCTGTCCTACATTTACAATATGCTTGTGTAATCTGTTAACCATCAAACTTGATGTCACAAACACTAACGACACAACCTGTCCTACATTTACAATCTGCCTGTGTAATCTGTTAACCATCAAACTTGATGTCACAAACACTAACGACACAACCTGTCCTACATTTACAAATCTGCCTGTTTAATCTGTCAACAAACAAACGTGTTGTAACAAAAACCAACGACTTACTCCTTTCCTACATCTGAACCAGATGAGGTGAAATGGGTTTATGTCGTCTCCAATATCAATGCACTAATAAAGCGACCGTCATGCACGTGTGCGTGTGTGGCAGTCAGGACTGATGCCGAGTTTATACTGCTAGCCGACTGAGATACCATGCCGCAGTTTAACATGCACTCAGACACATTAAACTGACTCCGAGCTGACCAGTCCTTAATGCCGAGCGCCAAACAGGGTAACAACAAGTACCATCTTTTAACGTCTTTTGGTATGACGCGACCGAGGGTCGAACCTCGGACCTTCCGCTCTCCGGGCGGACGCTCTTCCACTGGACCACTGGAGGCGGTTAATTTGAACAAACAAGCTTGATGTAACAGACGCAGACAATCAATACTGGTTACACACATGAAGATAATTTGATTAGTGTAATCATTAACAGACGTAGTAGTGGTAGTGGTGGTAATAGTATAAGACGTAGGGGGAGTTGTGGTAGGTGAAGTCGTTTTTGTTTTACACGTAGTGGAGGTGTTAGCGGTAGAAATAGAAGTGGTGGTCGTGGTGGTATTACTGTGATGTTATTGTAGCATGTTAGCATTTACAGAAGGTGCTGTGGTAGTAGTATTGTTATGGTATTGGCTCGTAGGCGTGGCGGTGGGGTGGTGATTGTGGCGGTCGTAGTAGGAATAGAAGACGTAGTTAGGGTGGTTGGGGTAGTAGAAGTCGTTTTTGTTATATGGGATGTTTTTTGTTGTTGATTATATTATGGTAGTAGTGAAGATTGTCGAGGTAAAAAGGAGTGGTTATTTGTGACTGTGGTAGCAATTATAGTTCATGTGGTGGTAGTGCTATTGTTATAGTATGGATTAGTAGTTGCGGTGGTGATGTTAGTAGTAGTAATCATGGTTGGTTGGTTTGTTGTTTTACGCCGCACTCAGCAATATTCCAGCTATATGACGGCGGTCTGTAAATAATCGAGTCTGGACCAGACAATCCAGTGAATAATATCATCAGCATCGATCCGCGCAATTGGGATCGATGACATGCATCAACCAAGTCAGCGAGCCTGACCACCCGATCCCGTTAGTCGCCTTTTACGACAAGCATAGTCGCCTTTTACGGCAAGCATGGGTTGCTGAAGACCTATTCTACCCCGGATCTTCACGTGTAATTATGGTGGTTGTAGAAGAAATGGTGGTAGTAGTAGTAGTAGTAGTAGTAGTAGTAGTAGTAGTAGAAGTAGTAGTTGCAGTGTTGGTGTTAGTAGTTGTAGTAGTGTTGGTAAGAGCGGGAGTAGTAGTAGTAGTAGTAGTAGTAGTAGTAGTAGTAGTAGTAGTAGTAGTAGTAGTAGTATGTCCTTAATGTAGCAGTAGTTGATGGCACAATTAGAGTGGGATACAACCAAATCCATCAAGGTAAACATCTCGATTTGAACACAAACTAGTGAACTATGATTAACACAACCCTGAAATCTTTGAACTATGGGAAATACGGGATAGTTATTTCCTAACACTACTTACAGCCTACACTGCTAAGAACATGAACGTTAAAAATACTAAAATATACATTATCTAAAGGGGTCGTTCATACAAATACCTCACTGAATTATCGATGAGTTAATGCCACAACATTTATGCAACAGAATGGCAGACTGAATGAAACACTTGCCTTTCACCGATGTTCCTGTATTCAGAAACACCAGCAGAATGATCGTCCCATAATGCATACACATTCTCCACGAGAATACGGGTGTTCCCTCATGTCAATGCGCTACTCCACTAGGCCACCTCTCTGTGTCTGAAACAGACCGATGGCTGTCAGATACCGCCCTGTTAAAGTAGGACCTCTTACATGAGGAAATTATACATTCAAATCGCTAGCTTCAGGCAATTCTCCAAGCCTCTAGCCTCAATAATGTAATGGTATTTCTACGTTGGAAATAAGGTCAATTCATTACGGTCCAGTATGACCTCCCACTCTCAGAGAACTCAATTCACACATAAACAGTATATGTAACAGGTTTGTGGATGTGATGGTTGTAGTATTGCTCATTAATTTGTCATTCTCGTCCTAATCAGGTGTGTCGGCCTTCAAAGATTGATTCCGAAAAGCATGTTGCGAAATATTTTATGTAACTCTCGCTCAGATCGAATTGAGCCCATCAATTTTCCTCACAGCGACAGCCTATAGAATTGAGTGTCCATGACCTACATGCCTATTGTGGTAGATGTTTGCTTCAACAAACCAGCCTCGGCTTCAGCGAATATGGACATGGAGTGTCGACTGTAAATTCAGAGCTTCGGCCTTAGTATTCTCCACAAATATCTTTCTGAATTAAAATATTTCGCTGTGGCGTTCAGCGGGTGCTACTAACCTTCCAATATTTCTACGCCGAAGCGCCCTCGTCATCCCTGCTTCTCCTTAACTCCTGAATTCCACAAATCGATTGAAATGGGCGCAGTTCGTTTTGTACACGAGACGATTCACTGTTTTTATCGATTATACGACCGTTTGCTATTGAGATCTCATGAGTAGTATTTATGTATGATTAATCATTATTATGTTCTATTTCAGAAAATGGGTAAACTATATGAATCCTTTTACACAGTCTGGTGGTAAATGCTGGTGCAAGTGCGTTGTTCGGGTTGGGGGATAGCCTTATCATTGAGATAACTTGGTGAAGCTGTGGCTATGTTCCTAGGTAACCATGTAGTTTGAAGCATGCGTATTTGAATCCAAGGAACCAAGGACTCACCTCACTCACGGGTTAGGAGATAGCCTTATCATTGAGATAACTTGGTGACAAAGCTGTGGCTATGTTCCTGGGTAACCATGTAGTTTGAAGCATGCGTATTTGAATCCAAGGAACCACGGACTCACCGCACTCACTAAATGATAGTGTGGATGGTCAATGTGTTTACTTGAAAAATGGTGCTTGTTCGGGACGACGATGTATTTTTGTACTTTTGCTTGATTTGTATCATTAATCTTAAAAGTCTTAACAGAAATAATAAGGAACTATAATTATATGCCCCAAATACGTTTAACTGTCAATGAAGCAGGAAAATGGCCATTGTTGGCCAGCTGGAAATGCCAAATTATAAAGTTACAGAAATCTTTGTAATAATGGTTTGTAAATTATCAGACATTATCAAACGGTTGACCACAAAAAGTTTCAGTTATTATATTTGAACGTGTATTTACATCTGGATTACTTAAGAATAGATAAAAGGAGTAAAAAACGACTTTCCTATCTTCAAGACACCAATCTAACCATGAGCAGGTCCGTGCCCCAAGATTATTTTTTACCGTAATGTTTTATACCTGTCTCCACACCTAAGAACATATGCGAGGGTCAAAAACCTACTCATGTTCAAAAAATGTAAATGCTTCCTTTTATATCAGGCTTTTCACAATTGTTTAGCTTAATATGTACATTTAGTGTTGTTTTAAGTCCAAAACACCCATATGTTGAAATTAACAAGGTTAGCTTAATGATAAATTTAATTTACTTGAAGTATTTCTCATTTCTTAAATTACAGTGAGTGAGTGACGTTTTACGCCGCTTTTAGCACTATTCCAGCAATATCACGGCGGGGGACACCGGGAATGAGCTTCACACATTGTACCCATGTCGGGAATCGAACCCGGTCTTCGGCGTGACGAGCGAACGCTTTAACCACTAGGCTACCCGACCGCCTCACAGATCCTGAAGGCATAAAAGGTCAAAACCCATCCTTTCAAGAATATCATTATTAATACCCAAACTGTAATTATGTATTCAGTATAGAAGCTGAAATTTCGGTAGATACACGATAAGCCTAGGATTTGAAGTAAAATTAGTTAAAGATATAATCTAATTGGACTGATGAGAATTCCTAAAAGCTCAGAAAAGATTTTATTCTATTGAAATTCAAAATTCAAAATTGAAATTGGATCAAGAAATGATTGTGTTGTGTTATGTTATTGTACCTCAACGTACGTTATACGGAATATATCCTCTGTCCGAACACCCTGTCGCCATTGCATGTATTATCCTGGGAGGGATATGTATCCTGTTATACCTCATCGTTCTTTGTTATGGTACCTGTGAGAACATGAGTCTGTTCGACTCCCAAATACAGTAATGAATGTGTGTCGCTTTATGCCGCTTTTAACAATCTTCCAGTGATATTAAACCAAACATATTTCCCACATTGTACCCATATATGGACTCGAACTCGGTCCTTCGGCAAACGCTGCTCATTCTTGTACCACTGTGTTCTCGAACCGCCCCAACCGCCCGTACCTTGAAGGTATACACAAATCTAAATACGAATCATGGTTATCTCACAAGGGACATATGTTCACGTTTTTACTGTAAAGGCGAAATTAGAAAAGCCTGTCTCGTCTGAATAAAGCTCTTCAAGATGGATATTGGACAGATTCATGTCCGTAAATGAATCCACAAACACTTATGGTCGAGATACTGTCTGAACGCAGACACAATATGATAGGATATCAGCGTGTTGCGTAGGTGTTTTCGAGAACAAATTCATTTGTAGAATATTTTTACCTTTAATCGACTCCGAGAAAATTTACTTTGTACATGCGAATGTGACATGACATGATCCTATTAGGAAAAACTAACGATGAACAGTGACAGTGAAGCATCGCAAAGGGCCAGTCGCAGGCAATCTTAGCATGACTTTTTGCTGGACTCTTAAGCCTGAAGACATGCCCATTCCACAATTCCTTTAACATGAGTACAAAGACAAATATATCACTGGGTCCAGCAACTGTACCACCAAATTCCTGTCCCAAAGAGTAACCACAATACTTACTACAATCAAGGAAGGGCTTCTTTATACTCACAGAAAAACATTGGAAACCAGTGGAATTTGGATTTGATTTATATTTACAATCTCAGGAAAGAACCAAGTTCAATTCCGTCAAAATCTTCACTCTTTGATTCATGGGGCTCTTGTTCCAAACGCCCGTGGTGATAATAGATACAGTTACATATCTATCTTCAGAGGTTCAGGGCAATTTGCAAAATATGCGGGGCAGGATACGCTCACCTTTTAGCGGACACCTAATATTATCACTATTTCATAGTGATGAAATAAACACATGATCATGATATAGTCAAAATCGTACAATAGACAGAGATTCCTTTTGAATGTGGAAAGGGTTGTGTTTTTACTAGATGCACAATTTGATTTTGACGGTCAAGAAACGTTCTCTGTGTGTGTGTGCGTGTGTGTGTGTGTGTGTGTGTGTGTGTGTGTGTGTGTGTGTGCGTGCGTGCGTGCGTGCGTGCGTGTGTGTGTGTGTGTGTGTGTGTGTGTGTGTGTGTGTGTGTGTGTGTGTGTGTGTGTGTGTGTGTGTGTGTGTGTGTGTGTGTGTGTGTGGTTGGTAATAACTGAAATAGTAGAACTGTACAGAATGAACGTTTGTATATATCGTGTCATTATAGTTTGGAAAAGGTGAATATTTTATTGTATTTCTGCCATATAACAGCGGGAGAATACCAAGGTGCTCGCACAATGCACGGAGATATGGCGAAGAGACGAGACAATGCTCCGGCCAAATCGATCGATACTAACTTAGAAATGCATCTCTCGCGAGTCGCGGATGTTGGAATGTTGAACAACCAGTCCTTTTCAAAACACAAATTCAAATTCCGTGCATTCAAAAAGCATGTTTATAGTATGGCAGGGAATTAAAATAAAATAGCGGTCAGTGACTGCGAATTGAGACATGAAAACATACGGCTTTAGTTTTTTTCTTTTTATTTATTCATGCACAAAAGCAAAAAGAACACAGGGTATAAAGGTACCATTCTCAAATATACATATCTATATAATAGTCACACCACAGGGAAATGATAATTTGAGCTCGGAGATTCTTATCGGAACATATAAACTGGCCCGGGCTGTAGAGGCTTCGATCGCGTTCCCTACATCTTACAGCAACAAAGATGGATGGCGACATTTTTATGACACAATGTATATCTTAAGGGTACTGAGACTCCATGGAACATGAAAGCTATCTTGTTGGATCTTTGTGTAATGTTGGTGAAAATATGTAAATCATGTAAACACACCATATCACCTGACAGTGTAATATCATGTTGGTATTCCTCTGTCAAGCTGAAACGCCTGGTATTATTATTTGCATCACCGTGAGTTTGCAAGTAACATGTCTACAGAATGTGTATTCCTCTCAAGGTTAAAACATTTTAGCGGTTTTTTAATCAAGTAAAAATTCTGCTACATGGAATTTCGTGTTAATAGCATATACTTATTCAATCAGTTTTCTTGCAAACTACCTTTGTAAAATACATAGTATCATTCTGAAAAGCAGAAAAAGCTCAGGAATGTTTAACTGAGAAAGAATGTACCAAAATGACAAAAAATAAATTGAAATTTTCATATCGCGTGTGATTATTGCATGCTGAAACATGTCGGAATGCAAGCGCAGCAGGTGAGCGTTTTACTCACGGTTGCATTGTCGTTATTTGGTTAGACATATTCATAGGTGTGCGGTTCTCAGTCTCAAGTGAAAACCAACTCGATATCTTGCTGTGTATGCAAATGTACTTTATACAGGATATATACAATAAGTACTTTAAGTATCTAGTCAGCACACGCGGTGGTTGTGGTGTTAGTCCTTCGGAGCACCCTTTTGCACTCCAATTAAACGAAATATTGTTAACCATAGCTTAAGTATTAATATCCTGATGTTTAACAACACTGTAGAAATAACGTTGTTGTATGTTATGTCTAGGTTTACACACAATCACTATGACATGTATGAATATTAATAATATCAAATTCGTATATTTCTCAATTCAGTTATTGCCAGGAATGTATGTCGTGTGGATGTTGATATGCAGCTGGGCAACAAAAAGTACACCAAGTTGGGTTTTTTATGTAATTGATAATTAAAAGAAATGTTGTTAAATTTGACTACGTCTAAAGTATTTATGACCATCTCTCATTGAAACATGAAAATTAAAAAAATAATATGTGGCTGGGTAAGTTTGTGTCAAAATAAATTGGTTGAGTGACATGGGAAAGAAATGAAGTTGCAACCACAATACTGGTATCTGTAGACCACGTGAGATGAACAATGACAATGCTGGTATCTATAGACCAGATGTGATAAACAGTGACAATGCTGGTATCTAAAGACCACGTGTGATAAACAGTGACAATACTGGTCCCTATAGACCAGGTATGATAAATAGTGACAAACCTGGTATCTATAGACCATGTGCGATAAACAGTGACAATGCTGGTATCTATAGACCACGTGTGATGAACGGTGACAATACTGGTATCTATAGACCATGTGTGATGAACGGTGACAATACGGGTATCTATAGACCATGTGTGATGAACGGTGACAATACTTGTATCTGTACACCATGTGTGATGAAAGAGACAATAGTGGTATCTTTACACCATGTGTGATAAACAGTGAAATGCTGGTATCTATAGACCGTGTGTCATGAACAGTGACCATACTCGTATTTTTGTACCATGTGTGATGAACGGTGACAATACTGGTATCTATAGACCACGTGTGATGAACGGTGACAAGACTGGTATCTATAGACGATGTGTGATAAACAATGACAATACTGGTATCTATAGATCGTGTTTGATAAACGGTGACAATACTGGTACCCATAGACCATGTGTGATGAAAGGGACAATACTGGTATCTATAGACCATGTGTGATGAACAGTAACAATACTGGTATCTATAGACCACGTGTGATAAACGGTGACAATACTGGTATCTATAGACCATGTGTGATGAACGGTGACAATAAGGGTATCTATAGACCATGTGTGATAAAGAGTGACAACACTGGTTTCTATAGACCATGAGTGATAAACAGTGATAATACTGGTATCTGTAGTCCATGTGTGATTCAAGGGACAATACTGGTATCTATAGACCACGTGTGATGAACGGTGACAAACTTGTATATATAGACCACGTGTGGTAAACAGTGACAATAATGGTATCTATAGACCATGTGTGATGAAAGGTGACAATACGGGTATCTATAGACCACGTGGGATGAGCGGTGACAATACTGGTATATATAGACCATGTGTGATAAACAGTGACAATACTGGTATCTGTAGTCCATGTGTGATGAAATGGACACTACTGGTATCTATAGACCATGTGGGATGAACGGAGACAATAGTGGTATCTATAGACCACGTGTGATGAACGGAGACAAGACTGGTATCTGTAGTCCATGTGTGATGAAAGGGACAATAGTGGTATCTTTAGACGATGTGTGATAAACAGTGACAGTACTGGTATCTGTAGTCCATGTGTGATTCAAGGGACAATACTGGTATCTATAGACCACGTGTGATGAAATGTGACAAACTTGTATATATAGACCATGTGTGATAAACAGTGACAAACTTGTATATATAGACCATGTGTGATAAACAGTGACAGTACTGGTATCCTTAGTCCATGTGTTGTGAACGGTGACAATACTTGTATCTGTACACCATGTGTGATGAAAGAGACAATAGTGGTATCTTTAGACCATGTGTGATAAACAGTGAAATGCTGGTATATATAGACCGTGTGTGATGAACGGTGACAATACTGGTATCTATAGACCACGTGTGATGAACGGTGACAAGACTGGTATCTATAGACGATGTGTGATAAACAATGACAATACTGGTATCTATAGATCGTGTTTGATGAACGGTGACAATACTGGTACCCATAGACCATGTGTGATGAAAGGGACAATACTGGTATCTATAGACCACGTGTGATGAACAGTGACAATACTGGTATCTATAGACCACGTGTGATGAACGGTGACAATACTGGTATCTATAGACCATGTGTGATGAACGGTGACAATACTGGTATCTATAGACCATGTGTGATGAACAGTGACAATACTGGTATCTATAGATCATGTGTGATGAACGGTGACAACACTGGTGTTTATAGACCATGGACATTGAACCGGATTAATACTGGTATATATAGACCATGTGTGATGAACGGTGACAATACTGGTATCTATAGACCATGTGTGATGAACGGTGACAATACTGGTATCTGTAGTCCATTGCTAAACCTGGGTTAAACGATCACTCACTAACTGACTCGCTCACTCATCCAGTCACTCACTCATGGAATAGGGCAAATGTTATTACTTGTTTGGGATGCTGAATGTAAGAAAATTTATAATCGTTCAGGGCTAACTGATGGTCTGTTCCACCTAATTCCCCCACCCTTACGTTAAGAAACGATTTAAACATAATAAAACACCGCTAAAATGGATAGTTTAGCGTTAGATAAGTCTTATGTTATTATTCGCATAGTGTGTCATTGTCCTAAATCCCGTACAGTAATACGTAGAAGTTTAATTTTTGTTTTAGAATAAATTTGGTTCAGTTTAACATAGCCCGAGTCTTGTGGCGCTGGTTAGGATCATTTGGAGTGCTCACCGTGAATCGACGACTTTGGTCGTGATGACATCCCGTGAAATGGCGTCGCCGTGGGACGAAAATGACAAAGGAAGCGCAACAGCGGTCGTTGTTTGACTGCTGTATGTTGCTAAATTCTCTTCGCTACGCAACAGAAGGTTCGGTTGTGTAACTTTTCAAGGATTGCTCATTCACGTGGCCAATGACACACATTGGGCACCAACTCTGGGGTAAACAGCTGGTGTGGAAGGTGCTTGACATCTTCACAAGACACATCTTCACATTGGCTGCCGCGATACCAACAATCCGATTGTGATTGTGTGTGTGTGTGTGTGATTGTGTGATTGTGTGTGTGTGTGATTTTGTGTGTGTGATTTTGTGTGTGTGTGTGTGTGTGTGTGTGTGTGTGTGTGTGTGTGTTTGTGTGTGTGTGTGTGTGTGTGTGTGTGTGTGTGTGTGTGTGTGTGTGTGTGTGTGTGTGTGTGTGTGTGTGTGGCTGTGTGTGTGTGTGTGTGTGTGTGTGGGTGTGTGTGGGTGTGGGTGTGTGTGGTGGGGGGTGGGCGGGGGGTGGTGGTGGTGGCTGTGTGTGTGTGGGGGGGGGTGTTTGTTTTGTGGACGGGGTGGAGGGGAGGTGCAGAATTGACAACGTAAAAACATCACAGCTAACACAAAGAATCCTACAATGTAGTTGATTCTGTGCGTTTTATCTCTAATTTTCTATATTTCTTTACACATGGAATGTGAAAATTAAATATAGATACTGTTTGATATTTCGTGTTATGGCCTTTGTCCGTGGTCGTTTCGCTCAGTGGTCTGTAACGTGACAGTTGCCATCAAGGCTGCAGCTAGTACATAAATACTGTACCATGTTCACACGGCACACATTTTCAGACACGCATTTTATCGGGCGCTTTGAAACATTTTAAGGGTCAGTTTATATGAAATCTGTGAGGACAATGGCACGAATCTCTAGTCTGGTTCAACTTCTCCTGGCCATACGTTTCTCACAAGGTCAAGGAGTCCACTCACAGGGAACACATGCTCCTCATCGGGTACGGGGGAAGATTAGGCAACATACCAATGTACATGCAGGAGGATTTGACTCCTATCAACCAAGCGGTTTCAGGATGTGCTTGAGTCTGTGTGGCAGCCAGCCTGCTTGTTTGTCAATCACTCACAACAAGGCTACACTGATGTGCATCTTGAGATCTGTAGATGCTTCAACTGCCGAGGTCTACCGTGACATCGATGTCAGCTTCACAGAGATTCACTCATGGGACCAGGTAAAGCAAACGCATGTTGTTTATGCACAATATACAAATATGAAAGTACATGAGTTCTGACGTATGTGGCAGCGTGGGTAGGCTTCAGGTGGCTTTTGAGCTGAAACCAAATCTTTGTGTTCCCATCTCTATATATTTAAGTAATATTGCAAAATACGCCGTGAAGTTCAATACTGAAGCCATATTCAGGCTGGACTATGGCTAAAAGCGGCGTAAAATAATATTCATTCTAACTCTAGAGGAACAAATATTTGTCAGCGTTCTTTTAAAACAAGTCAGTTATATGTTCCTTTCGAAAGGCGAGAGGCTAAAAGATGCTGGAGCCGTGGTATAAATTGTATCAGTCTGGGAATTTGTTCATTCTTTTGATGAACTGAGAATTCTTTAAACGTCCGTCCGTCTGTAGTGATACAAATAAAAAAGATCGAATTGTCAGCAAGAAGTTTTGTGTTGCAATTTATCTATATTATTTTGTAAAATAAACAAAACTAATGTATTAATGCCACACTGATAGACACATTTCTCAGATCTATTACTAAAGAGACTCATACATATTCTATTTATATTTTGTTGACCCAACACTCGCATGGTGCACCAGTCCACACGGACTGTATTTTCAAACTATAAGAATAAGGGTATATATGTCTCTACGTTTTGGTCAATCAATCAATCAATCAATCAATCTTTGGTTGCCGTACCTGATAAACATAAGTAGTCATATTACATTTGGTAAAAGGCGACTAACGGGATCGGGTGGTCTGGCTCGTTGACTTGGTTGATGCATGTCATCGATCCCAATTTCGTGGATCGATGCTCATGATGTCAATCCTGGATTGTCTGGTCTAGACTCGATTATTTACAGACGGCCGTCATATAGCTGGCATGGAATACTGCCGAGTGCGACGTTAAAACACAACAACATATAATATTTGAAAAAATACTTGGTCGCCTTGTTTGATCAAGAGCGAGCAGAATGCCATTTCTGAAGGTACTTTCACATAATATCATTTCCCATACGTTCTCACGTCAGTTCGTACTACATGCAACTCTCGTCATTTACATATATATTTGCTCAACATTTACCAATTTACATTGTGGATGTGAATTCACACTGGATACTCATGAGACGTCTCACTGGTGTCTATGGAAGACATACTTAATTGATGTATAACAGCAGTGCATAAGAATTTCACGAACGAACAAGATGTTTTATTTTAGGTTTATTTATACCAAATCGAAAGAAACATACTACGGTGCCTTTACATAACATTCAAATGTCCTTTGTGTCATGAAAGTCGCATTACATTTGCAAATTTTTGAACATATTGTTGAGACATGATTTGTTTTTTTAGATTGACCTGAATCCATGTCACAAGCTCGCCTGTTCAAGGAGTGCCAGGTGTGTTCAAACGCGGGGACACCAGAACGTATGCATAGCCTTCGGTACGTGACCATGTATTAACATTTTAAGCTGCTTGGTAAATGAAAGAGTGAGTGAGTGAGTTGGGTTTAACGCCGCTTTTAACATTATTCCAGTTATATCACGGCGTGTCAGCTTAATGTGGGAGGAAAGCCCGAAGTGATGCAGGTCTTAGACGTTTACCACTTCGGTGAAACCCACGAGCACGGGTATGGTGCTGACAAAACTAGAAACATAATCGGGATGAACCGGGATTCGAACCCACAACCATAGGTTTCTGTCGTGTCCAGGGGACGCAACTCTGCACAGCGAATCACGGCGCCTTCGACGACTGGGCCACCCGTGCCCCCCGTAAATGAAAGAGTACACCCATGCTAATCGATGGTGATGTATGTGATAGGGTATCATGGCTGTGTTTTGACCTTAAGTATGCAGTGTTTCAGGAACTGTTTTCAGCCTAGTATCGTTTTGATAACGGCTTTATGGTTAACATCGGCTATACTTCTGAATCCCATAGCAGTTTAAATTTAAGTTATGGTTGAATTTCTTCCTTTCTTTCAATTGAAATTCGTATGCCCCTCCTATTAACCAATCAGAATCCATATCCCATATCCCTTGCATTTGCTTGAAACAAAATGGCGGCGCCCAATCAAGACGATCTGATCGATAATCAAGATTTATACTGTAATAAAACGCGTCATACCTCGCGAAGTGCATCAAATCTTTTAGCACCTTCATTAAAAACATGAAAAGATTTGCAAAATATCTGTCGACGTCCAGTTGACAGTACACATGCTTTGAAAATCCTGCAGTCGACCGAAATCTGCAAGTTGAAATCCATGTTAGTTTACGAACCGGATGTCTAGTTTGTGTTGCGATTTTGAGATTATGCATAGACACGTTAGTCCAGCTAAAACGTAACTCCGGAATTCCAGCCCAGTTCGGCAAGGGTAGAAACTTGACTTTTACAATCAGTTAACTCTCTTGCTTCGGGAAGATGCACATGTAACTGGTAAATAGCACCAGTAACCATACCACGAAATACCACACTTCTTTATTCAAATCCGTGATACGAATTTGTGTTGGTAATGCGTATGAGGAATGTACCTCATGGCTTTTTTTTCAGAAACGGATTTCACGGCCGAGGAAAAGGTCATCACACTGGAAAATGAGAGAAACATTCAGGGGTTTGCTGCCAGTGCTGTCAATCGCAACGTCACGTACTACATCACTACATCACCTGTCACCGGCAGCAAATTCATTGCTGAAACAAATTACAAAACCACTTCGTGGAGGTCAATCAGGATTCTTGGAATGCAAAGTGATAATATGAGCCACGCTCACTTTGGATACTGCCAACAGAGTGGGGAGTTCTGCCTGTATATGGGGATATCCTACAGCCGCAGCCAGCTCACCAAACGTATATACTACGTCCGTCACAAAGCACTCAAGAACACATCAGCAAGAGCCAGACACTACATTATTGAGTACGATTGTATTATTTTATTCCATCCCTGTAAGATATCAGTAGCAATTCGGTGTATATTCCGTGTGACTGAAAGTTCTTAGTGAGTAATATCAGTGAGTTATATTCAAGCTACATCGCAGCAGCTTTTTAATAGTCTGAGTTTGTTTGTTGTTTAACGCCGCACTCAGCAATATCCCAGCTATATGACGGCGGTCTGTAAATAATCGAGTCTGCACAATCCAGTGATTGACCTCAAGAGCATCTATCCACGCAATTGGGATACGATGACATGCATCAACCAAGTCAGCGAGCCTGACCACCCGATCCCGTTAGTCGCCAGGGGACCCTAACCAGGGAGTGAACTTATCAGCACCGAGGTATATGTATACCATGAAGTCAAATGGCCTGCTCACCCGATTCCAAGTGTTGTTGTTTCGTCACTGCGCTGTGTACGGGTGGAATGTGTGAGAGCTTAATGTGTTGCCCGGAAATTGTCGGATGGAGCTTGTTCTAGGGTGTACTTCAAACCGTGCTGGCGTGTTGCGGGAATTGTTTGGACGGAGCTTGCTGTCGTCTGTATGTTAAAGGGTGTTGGCGTGTTGCGAGAATTGTTGGATGGAGCTTGCTGTACGTTAAAGAGTGTTTTCCGTTGCAGGGGCTGAAACGTTGTTTCGCGGTTGGGTGGTTTGCCTGTTTTGATTATCGCGATTATCGGGAATATTTTATAAAATGTTAAACTTGTCTTGTTCATAAATAACATTATTAGACCTCTTTGAAGAGTTACATGGAATGAGTTCGTTTAGAAATATTTACGATTGTCCGACAAATTGTCACTTAAAGTATAATGAGTTGTTGTTATTTGTTTGTTTGTTTGTTTGTTTTTCTTCTACGTAGCTGGTGACATTCTTTTCGAAAGCATATTACAGTGAAAAGTTTAGTGTTTCATCGCTAAACCTCTTTAAAAAGTTGTGAACCTCTCATATAATCCAAAAACCAATTGTCTATTGTCACAAACAGCTTTTGAGGAACGTTCAGTGACGAATTCTATTTTCAGGAACATCAAGGGTCGCTGTGGCGCCTTCTTCCTGACTCCAACAGGGCGGATATATACGGTAGAATCTGGCATTGGAGGGGGAGACGGCGGGACACTGCACCTGCTACACATGGGCAACAATGCACTGAGAAGCGTGGACAGGACACAGCTGGTCAATGCCAAGCACCTTACCATGGTCAGCCTGACTCAAGATGGCAAGGAGATGCTCACTATGATGAAGAATAAAGCCTGCTACAGCGCAGGACCTGACGTTATTGGGAAGCTGGACTCCATCTGCCAGGAAAGCCTTCAACTGAATAAGAGTTAGTGTATTCATATTAATAGACAATTATGATGCGATAAACGTATTGCATTTTCCGTGTAGAGCTTCTTTGCACGTCATCTGCAGACTTGAGGATAAATAAATACTGCAGGCGCCAAATATTATTGCCTACATTCGAGCTTTCTGTTGTCGCTAAGGGGCGGTCGGGTAGCCTAGTGATTAAAGCGTTTGCTCGTTACGCCGAAGACCCTGGTTCGATTCCCGACATGGGTTCAATGTGTGAAGCCCATTTCTTGTGTCCTCCGCTTTAATCTTGCTGGAATATTGCTAAAAGCGGAATAAAATCAAACTCACTCACTGTTGTCGCTAAATTTTGAACTTTTCTTACAGTACACGCCTGACTAAAATGATTGAGAAAAATACTTTCATATAGGTATTAGCTTTCATGCTTATGCGTCCGTCAAATCAATTATTTCCGAATGATTCAGAGGCTGTTATTGTGATTTAAAACCTCTGATTGACAAATTATTTTTCAAAATCATTGTACCCATTTAGATAGATATACTATTATAGTCGTAATCAGTCGAGAGATGCCTGTGCGCTAGTTTTCAATATAATTTTCTTCGAAACAAATTATAATAAGTAACAATAAGTCTGAATCTAATGATGACTAAACGTTGAACGCTATAATCAATTTCAGCTTTGTCACGGAGGCCGGTAAATTATCGAGTCGGGACCAGTGAGTGAGAGCATGAGCACATTATCCACGTCCCCGCGGCACAACAACCCTCCTCTAGACTCCTCTTTATGAGTATGGGGTACTGGATTAGTCAACATTTCTGGAGTCCCCCGGCGTGATATATTGCTGGAATATTGCTAAAAGCGGCGTAAAACCATACTCACTCACTCTATGTGACTGCTGCTTCTTTATATCGGTCTGTAGCGAACGAGTGATCTGATATTTACAGTCCTTCGTTAAAGTGAGTGAGTGAGTTGGACTTAACGCCGCTTTTAACAGTATTCAAGTTATATCACGGCGTGTCAGCTTAATGTGGGAGGAAAGCCTGAAGTGATGCAGGTCTCAGACGTTTACCACTTCGGTGAAACCCACGAGCACGGGCATGGTGCTGACAAACCTAGAAACATAATCGGGGCGAACCGGGATTCGAACCCACAATCATAGGTTTCTGGCGTGCCCAAGGGACGCAACTCTGCACAGCCTTATACGACTGGCCACCCGTGCCCATGATTTACGCATGATTTACGTTCATCCTGACATGAGATATTTCTCCTGCAGATGCCATCTTCGTGACCTGGAGCCAGGACGGACTTAACCTGTTGTCACTGGAGCGCTACCAGAAGGGGTATCAACTGCGATGTTACGTACGAACTAAGAAGAAACTGACATAACAGATCATTCCTACATACTTGCCACTGATGGCTTGAGACGACTCATGCATGTAATTGTCGTGTTTTCATGTGCTTTCAAAATCTTATTCCAAAGCAACAATAGACACGTGAAGATCCGGTCAACCCATGCATGTTTGCCGTAAAAGGCGACTATGCTTGTCGTAAGAGGCGACTAACGGGATCAGGTGGTCAGGCTCGGTGACTTGGTTGACACATGTCATCGTATCCCAATCGCGTGGATCGATGTTCATGATGTCAATCACTGGATTGTCTGATATAGACTCGATGATATACAGACCGCAGTCATATAGCTGGAATAATGTTGAGTGCGGCGTTAAACAACAAACAAACAAACTAACAAACAAACTTAAGCACAATAGTTAAATCCCAAACAACCACGATAACGTGGGCTTTATGTAGCTTTGCCTGTTACTTACTTAAAGTGAGCATTGTTAGCATTAGTCATAAGATCAATGCAAGCTGTCACCTTCATCACCTTCATCACCATCACCCCGTGTGGCGTGTGGGGCAGAATAGTTCAAAAGTACTCGGCCAACCGGATTGATTTTACAACCGAAGCAGCTGGACTCAAAATTGAATAGGAATGCAGTGTGCACCTTTATTCATTGTCAACATCATACGCAACGTGTTTGTGTTGTTGATTATAAATTCATAAATAAATGCTTATTTGACCTCCACGTCGACCGCTGATCCGTGTTATTGCAGTTCAGTGTCCCATTAGCCTGTCCCACAGCCCCTGAACTATTATATTTTCAAGTCCGCCCAGTTCTTACGGTAATGCTACAACCTTAAAAGAAGCAAGTCTAGATGTCCACAGGTTTGGGAATCTCACTGGGGCTCCTTTTCAATTTAAATGTAGCTACTTGTTTTCATCAAAATTATATATTTTCAGTGGCCAAGCGTTAGTCTAACTTGTGAACACTGGGGAGAACAGCCCGTCTCATTGGGGGTCCTTTTCAATTTACATGGGGTCTTTTATATATTTATTATATTATTTTCAGAGACTTAGCGTAAGTCTAAGTGTCATTTCAGGGGATTTCCCATGATCCATATCTACCTGAACACGTTACTTTCACCTTTGGCTCTGTATGCAGATGCATGTTGTGTAAATTGATTCATAGTTCTTATCCGTGCTGTTGTCAAAGCAAATTCGGAAGCAACGTTAGTGGCGGAGGGTAGGTGGATGGGTCAAAGCGTTTGGCAAGCTTGAATCCCGAGAGTTTCCAGCCATTCACTTCAGTTCAACATGTCGTAAGAGATGTTGCGGTGAATTGGTACCCGCTTGAGCTGTCATGGCGATTGCAGATTGTGAAGTATACACTGTGACGTCATTAGTTAGCATGATGCTCAGGTGAAATGAATGTGTGAAACTTGTTAAACGCCACTGTACAAAATAGTCCTGCTGTATCACGGGAAGCGAACATAATCGAGACTTATCCTCACAAACCAGTGACTAAAACACGAGCAACGACCCACGCCTAATTTGCCACGTGGCACATTTTAACCAACCGATCCTCAATAGTATCTTTTACGATAAGAATAGCAAAGAAATCCTCCCGATTCCCATATACGTTAACAAAAACATAGCTGAACTGGGAACCAAACTGAGAAGGGAACCATGGTATGAAAAGACGCTTACTAAACACATGATGTCATCATTATTATTAACTTTTTTAGCCTGTTTGAAATATACATGTATGTACAGCCAAGAATGGACCAATATAATATCATCTAGTACTAGATATGCTTATACACTTTTTAAGATGAGCCAATAAGTTTGCTACCGATATTGCTCGTGCTCGAGTTGGATGTACAAGGCTTACTTAATATTGACACCGGGAGACACCACAAAATTCCCCAAATCTGAAAGATTATGTATAATTGTTACCTAAACAATATCGAAGATCTGTATCATTTCACCTTTATATATCAATCCTTAAGAGATATTCGAAAGCAAAACATGCAAAATAAATATGTAATTCGGTCGTCCGTCCAACAATTTTTTCTCCTTATGGCAACCTCAAATTATCAAGATTTAAAATCGGTTATGATATATTTAAAATATGCCTTCAAGACCAGAAATGTACAGAAATGAAACATGAGATTCTACTTGTAAAATTATCCTGTACTGTATTGTATCCCTTTTATGTATTTTGGCCTATGGCCTATCATACAATAAACATTTGAGCTTCATTGTACTTAGTGAATGATATTTGTAACTTTTTTGAGAGGCATGCGAAGTAAGGATAAGATATATGGATGAACAACTCCTTTATTACAATTAGAAGCGACGTTTCGGTGCAGGTTCTATCAAGCAAGTGATAACGGTGTTAGAACCTACACCTAAACGTCGCTTAGCTAAGACAGCTTCGTGAATAGGCCGCCTGATGGACAGACTTCACATGTATGGCGGGGCGCATTGCGTGTTATCGTACCCGATGGCAGTGAGCGTTGCTCATACTTGCAGTCACTGGTTTACCATCGATGAAGATGCATGAGAACAAGGAGCTCATTGACTCCAACCTTGTTGCACCTGGCTCACATACTCACTCAGTCACACCTTGCTTAAGTCATAACATGTATATGACCCTCTTCTTTAACCAGCCCCTGATTCTGTGTGGGTATGTGTGAAGCTCACCTGACTACAACCTTGTTCCACCTGGCTCACTCACTCACTCAGTCACATCTTGCTTAAGTCATAACATGTATGTGACCTTCTTCTTTAACCAGCCCCTGATTCTGTGTGGGTATGTGTGAAGCTCACCTGACTCCGGCCTTGTTGCACCTGGACACCATGTCCCTCAGGTCCTGCTCAGAGCCGCTCCTCGTCTAAAGTTTGTAGCTGACAGGCTGGTACCTCTCCCACCATGGCCGTCTCGGGTTAGTGACCACACGGTTCTCATTAGGAGGAGATATCTGTTTAAAATTTACATTGTGCCTTATCAGCTCAGATCACTGAACATCAGTAATGACACCAGGTGTTCGAAAAGGGTAAGCATATCCCACCCGTGAAGATCCGGGGTAGAATAGGTCTTCAGCAACCCATGCTTGCCGTAAAAGGCGACTATGCTTGTCGCAAGAGGCGACTTACGGAATCGGGTGGTCAGGCTTGCTGACTTGGTTGCATGTCATCGAATCCCAATTGCGTGGATCGATGCTCATGATGTCGATCACTGGATTGTCTGGTCCAGACTCGATTATTTACCGACTGCCGTCATATAGCTTGTCGCGTCGATTTCAAAGGAATCACTTGATGGAGTCCAAACAGTGCAAATACAATGTATGTAACGGGTCACGATGAAATTGTACCTATATATCTTTGGAGGGTATTTTGACAACTTCTTTTTGCAAAATATATGAGTTTTGAACCATTATTTTGAAGTAGTCAGGACTATGAGAATTGTAATCTTGAACTTTGGTAATATTTGTTACCAGTATAACCAACTGACCACTTTTCGGAATGGTCAAAGACAGCCTGTAAATACCTCTTGCTAATGTGTTCGGTTCCAAACTGAAATAAAAAAGTTTCTGATCTGTGTTGAAAGAAAATAGGTTTATCTCGTAATTCAACCAATGGCGTATCATAAGTGCTATGCCAAAGCAAGGTTTACCCGTCGGAAGAAGGAAGGCTAGAGCACACGTGATTCCTGGCAATCGGTGTGTCACGGACAGATACAGACAGCCTTTATATGGAGATAAGTGTACAGCTTTGAGGTCAGACTCGACATGTGTCTTAGATAATTTCGTTACATAATTTCGTTACATATAGTGACTTATTCAAAACTGGTGATTTTTAACTAGGACTGTGACGTCTTTCAAAATTTAGTTCAGATATATTCTATTTCTGGTTCGATAATACATTGACAATTAAACCTAATTTCTTAGATTGCTTTTCATAAAGCAGTACAGTTCATTTCCGTGGGAAATTTCAAGTTGAATGTCCTTTAATTTAATTAGTTCAAGAAAGGTTCTGAAACACAAGTTTTAGCCATGGCTGTGTCTGTTGTTGGGACGCTCGACTTTACAGCTTACCGACGTGACTATATATTAACAATTATTTATTATTTCAGGGCAACATGAAACTCGTGATCCAAAGGGACACCTGTAAACTATTTTGGTCGAAATTATATGTTTGTTACCGTTATGGTTCAGATTTCTCAAATAATGCAACACAATTTATTATATATATATATCGAATGGCTTCACATGACAGGTGTGAGGATATGAGGGCGTGGTCGAGCATCTACATTGTTGTTGTTTGTTGTTGTCAGAAATATTCCAGTTATATGACGGCAGTCTATAAATAATCGAGTCTGGAACAGACAATCCAATGATTGACATCATGAGCATCAGTCCATGCAATTGGGATACGATGACATGCATCAACCAAGTCAGCCAGTCTGACCACCTGATCCCGTTAGTCGCCTCTTACGACAAGCATAGTCGCCTTTTACGGCAAGCATGGGTTGCTGAAGACCTATTCTACCCCGTATCTTCACGGGTCCATTAACACTGAATATAAACACTTCCGCAATTAGCATGATCATAGGAAGTATGATTTCTGATTTCTGAAGAAATCATTGCGAGTGAGTCACTTAAAGTTGTTGAACGCCATAGTATTCACGCAGTACCACGTTTATGTTCCACTCTTGACCAGTGATTGACAGCATGAGCACCGATCCACGCCATAGGGGTAAGAAAACATGAAATCAGCAAGGTCGAAGACCCTGACAACCCAGTCTGCTATCGGATGTACTGGGGACCAAATGTTCAGGCCTGGAATCCAAATTAAGAATGTTGAGTTTGTAGTTATGACAGCCAGCAATGGTATATGTTGGATACTGTGAGTGAGTGGTCTTACACCGTTTTTAGCAATATTCCAACAAAATAAGGGCAGGGGACACCAGAAACGGGCTTCACACATTGTACCCATGTGAGGAATCAAACCTGTGACTTCAGCGTGATAAGCAAACACCTTACCACAGGACTACACCACTGCCCTGATACTGTAAGTATTACAGTCTGAATTTTAATGTAACCACCATGAACTGGACATTGTTTAAGCCCATTTTACAGTAACATATGCATATATTGATGGAACAGAAATTGATGCAGCGAGTTGATTGTACATATGAGGTAGATATGAGTTAGTTTGATTTACTTTACCATCCATTAGAATAGCCAAAGAATTTGTTGAACATAAACATTACCCCTCAAACAAATCAAAAACTAATCTTTAGCACACAAAGTAGGTGATCTACACTACCAGTTGTTGGACTGTCAATTTTGTGGAAACCTGGTGCCTGGGTTAGATGGCTGACTTTGTCTGTGCCTTTTAGTTGCCTCACTCTGGAAGTGTGGGTTCGAATTCCAGATGGGACTCCACCCCAAAAAGTACAAGAATCTGTACTTTACTAAGAAAGTGTTATCCAAAATACATCATTTGTTACATTTGACCCCTGTCTAAATGGCATTGTGTTCATAGCTTTCGGCCATGCCAAATTGCACTTGTCAGAGGGGTACACAAAATACGTGATCTAGACTAGTTGTCAGACTTTCATTTTTGTGGAAGCCTCGGTGGCTGAGTGGGTTGGATCACTGACTTTGAGTGCTGGCGATTAGGTGCCTCACTCTTGGCAGTGTGGGTTCGAATCCTGGATAGGACCTAAACCCAAAGAGTACTTGAATCTGTACTTTTCCAAGAAAATGTTATCCCAAATATAACATTTGTTATGGTTCACGATTAAAGCCCTCTAGTCAATGAGGACTAACATCATTTGATTTCCTCGGCACAATTTAGGAATCTCGGGCTGGAGGACTAGTATGAATTTTAAAGGCTGTCATCTAGAATTGGTCTTGAGTACCCATGACGACTATTGAGGATCAGGTTTTTACCACGTGTGAGCTGGGTGAGTGCATGATATCTGACTAATTGATGACGATAAAAAGAAGAACAATGTTTAGCTAAACCTTTTATTTAAATCATGCATGTACAAAATAATGTACATGAAAGAATTGTATACAATGATACAACATTGACAGTCAAGTTGCAAATATCACAGTTCAATGTCGATCAGGATGAAAGGACAAAAACAACAAACATGTTTACATGTGCTATGTATTATAGAACATAAGGCTTACCATATATCACAACAGCTATCTCTCTATAAACTCACAAACTAATTTTAATCCTTTTTTTATCATTATGCTCTGTATCACTGATATCAAACTATATTATCTGAAAAATATAGATGAAAAATATAGATTTCCTACAAAAATGGATGAGCAGAAAAGTTTAAAAAAGGATCATGTAAACCTATCAAGTAAATTTAACAATGCATTATTTGAAAAAGGAGTTACATATATGCGAAAAATCCATTAACAGTGGCGAGTCTGTGCTTCTCTCCTCTAGACTGTAGATCAGTATGCTGAAAAAGGCAAATAATTGATGGAATGAGTTTTGTGCAACAAGTGTGTGTTTGTGTTTATTTGTTGTTTAACGTCGCACTTAGCAAAATTGCAGCTACATGTATATGACAGCGGTCTGTAAATAATTGAGTCTGGAACAGACAATCCAATGATTGATATAATGAGCATCAATCTATGCATTTGGGATACGATGACATGCATCAACCAAGTCAGCAAGTCTGACCACCCGATCCTGTAGGTCGCCTCTTACGACAAGCATACTCCCCTTTTACGGCAAGCATGGGTTGCTGAAGACCTATTCTACCCCGAATCATCACAGGTCCATTAACATTGAATATAAACACTTCCGGAACTAGCATTATCATAGGAAGTATGATATCAATGTACATGGTTTAATTCTTTGATACATGTCTTAATTTGATGACGTGGATCAACCATGTCAGCGAGGCTGACCACCTTATCCCGTTAGTCACCTCTTTGCAACAAGACATGGAACGGTACTTCAGTTATATGACAGCTTGATGTCAGCTAAAAGCTCCAGTGATGCAGGTTGTAGACCACTCCAAGGTCACACACATTGATCACATTGATGAAACTCCTAGGTCTTAAGTATGGTGCTGACAAACCAAGGATCATAACTAGTGAGGATATGAGATTAAAAACACATGATCAGTGGATCCTTACGTGACATCAAGATCTTCACCACAAAAAAGGTTTGTGAAAAAGATGAGCCCAACCTGTTGCCCCCTTCATGAGTGAAGATCAAGGTCACAAGTGTATGTATTTCAGTGATATGTTTGTTTGTTTGAAAACATGAGCATTGATCCACAAAAATGGGATTTGATGACATGCATCAACCAAGTCAGTGAGCCTGACCACCCGATCCTGTTAGTCGCCTCTTACATGGCAAGCAGGGGTTACTGAAGACATATTCTACCCCGGATCTTTATGATTGTCCTAAGTACAGTAGAGAGTTTACAGCATTCTCAGTCTTATATGGCTGCTTTGTCAGGGTTGACAAGACATGGATTCATCCAGCTTACCTTGTGGTTCTCTATATGATGATCCTTTCCCTGAAAAAGAAAAGGACCAGTCTTTAGAAATCTTGTGATACCAACCAAAGACCACGGAAATGGCAGCAATCATTCACAAAGATCAATTCTCACCAAGTCCTCATGACACAGTTGATAAACATGAGCAAGAATATTCATGGAAGTGACTTACTATTGCTGAATTCTGTGAAACTGGCATCAGAATCATCCGGGAATGTCCATCCCCCACGTGCTGACTGTAAGGACTCTCTAACCTCGTCTCCATCAGGGGACATCACTCTCTGTCAAAAACAACACCATCATCACCATAGCAGCACGAGTCGGTAGACTAGTAACATTGAGTGGGCAAGTTGTGTTCAACTCTGCTTTCAACAGTATTTCAGCTGTATAACAGTTTCCGTTTAATGTGTAAAGAATGCCCAAAGTGATGACTACCACTATGGAACCAACAAGCATGGATTTGGTGCTGACAAACCAAGAATCATTATCAGGGCAATTCTGGGAATCGAACACACAAATATTGGATTCTTGGACGCCCCAGGTGCAACAACTGAATTGCTGCACCTCAAAGGAATAAATATCAGACACAAATATATAGCTTGACACATCATTATCCACTTGATGTAACTCATTGAACGTTTCTTAAAAAAGGTAATCCTACAATATGAAAGCAAGTTCTGTGGTCACGTGTCCAAACACACATCATGTGGCCAGACCTAAAACCATACTTCAGCAAATTTAAGTAGTACCCGATGTGAGCTGGCTGCGCCCGGCGTCCATGTCTTCACGCCTTCCCTTGTAAAGTCGTCCACACTCTCCAGCGACCGACCAGGACTCGGGATGTTGTATCTGGCGGGACCAGTTGAGGAGAGGTGTCTGTGGAAAGAGAACAACCTGTGTCAACTTGCAAAAATACACACATCAATTAAACCCCCATAGTCTGACTAAAATATGCAAACGACAGACTGATTAAATGTTGTTTTCTATATACAGAGTCCATCTTACAGTGTATCTGTATGCATACAATATGTACAAATATTCTTGGCATTGATATCATCTTTGAATATCTAGTGTATATCTCCATTTTGCATTGATATCATCTTTGAATATCTAGTGTATATCTCCATTTTGCATTGATATCATCTTTGAATATCTAGTGTATATAAAAAAACATGAAGAAATGCAGACCTGTGCTTTGATGATTTCGCCTTGGCTTTGCTTGGCTGCGGAGTGGAGAAGGCAGGACGAGGTATGTAGCTTTCTCCTGTTGACACAAAAATAAAATACTGGTATCTGTCACATACATGCATGGTAACCATGGTAACAGTAGACTTACTTTCTGGTTTTCCTCTTTCAGTCCAACTGTTATCTAAATGCATGATCATCTCACCTGCATTTCTGACATCAGTTACACCTACAGATATTGCTGAACATTCCGGAATGCCCTACAAGTCATGATGATAAGCAGTATTTAATTTATCCATGTGGTTCCAACGACAGAGCTGGGAAGAAATTCCACGGAATCCCCACATTGAAATTTCAAAGGTAACCGCTCATAAAGTTATTAGAACTGAGTTTGGTTAATAGGATTCATTTTATTTAATGAGCTTTTGGATAATCGAAGCAGGTTATTCTCTGGTATTGTTGTTTTTTATTTACGTGATATATGTAGATAATGAGGGCAATTTATCTCTTGACTGAATTCTAACATAATAAGTTGTCCTGTAAACAATATGTACACTTACCATCAGAATCAGGGACATTCCACACAGGGCGTCTCTGAAAGAACCATCAACAATGTTAGCAGCAGGAACAGAAGAATGACGACTCAACCCTTGTTAATCAGGGTCAATTTCATTCTTTTTTATTACATGCACCGGGTGAAACCAAGTGAATTAATCAGGTTGCACCATCAAAATATTGGCTGCACAATTTTATCATTAATTGAAACCCTGTATTTTCAGTTATTTGGAATATTTAATAAATTTAAAGAGAAAATAAACTTTAGAATGTGCTCCAGTATCATATTTTGAGGTATTCTGTATATATCATGGCTTTTCACGTATCGATATCCAGTAGAAAACCTTAAACAGAACTTTCAAAGTGTCTGTTTGTTGTGATTGTAACCGCATGAGTGACTGCTAAGTGGTATTTGTGAAGAATTAGTTCTGCAAGTTTGCTGCATTTAGACCTGTGTATCTAATTATTGTAAGGAACTTTTGTTTCCTGGATTCTAAAAGATTTTCAGCCAATTCCAAATGAATTCTGTTTTCCACTGTTATCAAATATAACTGCTGCCATGCACTTGTGGTGGGAAATGTTACCTGCACTGGGTGCAACCTGGCAATAAAAGTTACCTGCACTAGCAATGTTTTACCTGCACTGGTGCAGCTTGGATATAGCAAAATTGTTCCCTGTTAATCCTGTCACTGTCACTGTCACTGAGTATAGCTAAAGTAAGTCAGTGTGTTTAATGTTGAATAGTCAAATATACATATACACGTTTATCAATTAAGTCAGGGCATTGTAAGGATCATGTTATACACAAACGAATTCGTATCAAGATGACATTGACATGCAACACTGAAGACACAGAAGATGAGGAAGATGTAGCAGTGTCTCATCCAACTGGAGAGAGGTTTGACATTGCTACCGGTATCCTATTCAGCCTGTTAGCATTACTATATCTACATCACAACAGTATGTTAATAATAGATTCTTGGCCAGATAAACCAGAGGTTGACAAAATGAACAACATTCAACACTTGAAATTTAATCAACGAAGTCACTGTGCTTGCCCCCCCCCCCCCCAATCCAAGTTTCTTGCTTTTAGATGTTAACAGGAACAAGAAAGCAAACAAACAAACAAACAACAGTTGTGGAGGAGAGAGAGCAGGTAGTCCCTGGCAACACAGGCAGTGTGAAAGCTGTGGCAACATCTACAAACGACAACTGTGATGTGAAAAGTGATGACTTACACTTACCGGGCCCGTCACCTGGGAGACGCTCTCAAACTCATCGTCACTCTCCACTCCGGACGGACTTCCTGAAACAACGTTTTCAAATTGGAACAACGATTTCAAAAACAATTCCAGGTTACAGATTTAATTTTTGGGGAAAACAGGATTGCACTGTGCCAACAGTACAATGGTCCCAAGGAGAGGGGAAGGAATAGTGATTATCTACCCAAAAGAATTCAAAATAAGCTGTGGACTATTGGAATTTTCATCATGGTCTCTACCCCTGAATAAATTCTACTCAAAAGACGTTTAGGACCACCAAAATCTTTCATATTACCATAAATAATTTGTCATGGCATGACATGGTTGAACAACAACAACAGCAAAAAGGGCAACCGCCCGCATTATATTTTAAAATCCATTGCCTGAGAACCAATTCTTCTTATTTTTTTTATGCCTGATATGGGGGAATCGGTCGATAACTTCTTTTGAGTAGTATACAACACAAGTCTATAGAGCTCTACAATACTGACCTGTATGTGGCCTGTACTCCATGTCAGAATCATACTCTCCATACGATTCTCCTTGAAGAAAAACATAGGGCATTAAGGATAATCACGTTAGTTACTAAGGGTTAGAAGGGTAGTGAGGAAACACTCGGGACATCATGGAGCCTGGACTCGAGAATCACCTATCTCAGAAAACATATCATGACATGTACACCTCATAAAATACTGATTATGTGAACACTGGGAAGATTACATGTGGACACTGCTTTGCCAAACAGAGCTTCAGGCTGTAGGATCATGAGGATGCAGGTCTGGGACATCAGTCCAATTCCAGGGTGGTTGGAGTGAGTGAGTGAGTGAGTATGGTTTTACGCCACTTTTAGCAATATTCCAGCAATATCACGGCAGGGGGACACCAAAAATGGGCTTCACACATTGTACCTATGCGTGGAATCGAACCCGGGCCTTCACCCGGGCATGACAAGCGAACGTCTTAACCACTAGGCTACTCCGATGCCTCAGGGTGGTTCAAGAAGCCCATATACAAGAGACATATGATTCAAGTGTAAGTTATTGTCCTTGCTTGACAACGGTTCTCGGATCTATATCGAAATATCACTGTTACAGTATAATAAAGAAGTTGTTATCCATTAAATACTGTTGGCCTGCTTTGTGATCCCTCAACTTCTATGAAATACCCATCAAAGAACACAATATATCACAGTTTGAATTTCCTGCAGTAAACGTATTTTCTAAAGAACATCACAACTTATTTTTAAAAAACATCACAATATATAAACAATCATATAAAGAAATCTAATGATGTATACAGCATAAATGCAACAATATGCTGAAAGATGTTTTCTTAAAAAATTGGTTTTGGAATGTTTATATCATCTGAAAAACCAACATATTATCATAACATCAAGACATACAATTGTATTTTTTGGTAATTGCCTTAACAGGCTTTGGTAGAGACATACATAACTACATAAGACAAACATCCGCAAATACAACCTATGTATCATGCAGATCACATCTTATGATGTAAATACAACTGGCAAACTTTTTATCATTAATAACACACCAAAATGAGGCAAGACAAGAACACTTTACTCAGAGGCATTTCAGGCAAAGATCAAACAAAAATATTTTATTTCCTAAACACATTGGCTATTTCTGTGGTCATTCACAACAAGATGATCATTGGTTTATCTGATTTATGATCTTGATAATATTACAATATTGATAATAAGAGAAGAGAAAGAGCAAATGTACCTGTAACGAAATGTTAGTTGTAAAATTAGGCAACAATAAAAACTTGTTACAATGTGGAAATTTAAGTCAAAAGCACTTTTAACAACAAGAAATAGTGATTTGAACAGTTAAAATCTTGACTTGAGCTTTGTGACATAGTATAAACTCAATAGAGGGGGGTATGACAGCAGACATACCTTGTACTGAGGGTGCTGGCTCAGGCCTTGGATAAAGACTGTAAGATGGAGAGACCACGGGTGAGAGAGTTAGACAGGGGAGATAACTAGCACAACACATCATTAGACAAGCAGTGCACAATATATACTTTGCTGCAAATTGGTCATTTTTTATAATTGTTCTTCTGAAAATTGCGTATCATTTTGGGACATTGATGTCCCCAAGATTATTGTCTGATGGTCAATGAAGAATTTAGCAGCACTGTATGCACATTCCTCTAATCTACTAAGGGATCTACACATCCTAAGGTAAGCCATACTAAACACAACAACTATTGCCTGGTTTCGCAAACAGATTTAGCGCAACAACTGTGTAACTCTGGTAGTTTAACATAGACATACAAAACTCGTAGAATTAAACCTCATTGTGAATTGGGTCTTATGTGTTTGGTTAAAAAATGTGTTCCACCATTCCAAGTAAAGAAAATAATGTGTTTTCATACGCTTCCATTTTATTATGTTTTTGAGTGAGAAAGTCAGTGAGTTGGGTTTTTCGCCGCCTTTAGCAATATTCCAGCAATATCACGGATAGGGACACCAGAAATGGACTTCTCGCATTGCACCCATGTGGGTATTCGAACCTGGACCATCGGCGTGACGAGGAAATGCTTTAACCACAAGGCTACCCCACCACCCCTCTAAGATATGAATACAAATAATACAAGATGAACAGATACAGTGTTTAAGGGTTGTCCCAGGGTCACTGACAATTTAGTTTAATGCTTAAGTTTGAATACTGACAAATATTACTTCAAATCAAAATATGACCAAAACAAGCCCTTGTTTAGAATGTATTAAAATAGACATTAACTTTTCAATTATTTTGTTACATCTACTGAACTAATCTCTTTTCACCTACTCTTTGTACAACTCCTAAAATATGTTATTTTTTCGCAAGTTACATTTGCAAGGGGAAAAAGAACAAGGAAAAAATAACCAAGTGCAAGCAAAGTCAACAAGGAATCAAAGAAGCTGTTTCCAGAATATAAACAACAGTGTGAACAAACAATACCGGTATCAGCTAATGCAAAATCTATGTACTCACTTTTGGAAACTGTTATTGGTCTAAGATAATCAACACAAAGTGAATAAAATACAAATCGAGATCTTGAGTTAGATGGCTAGCATTAAAACTGACACAGAAAGCTTGATTCCGTCACCTTAAAGTTGAATTACTTATTTTTCATGAGATCTATTTTCACTTGTTTAAACATCAGGGTCACTGCTGCAAATCTGATAGAGTGAGTAAGTGAATTGGGTTCAACACTACTTTGAGCAGTATTCCAGTTATATCACAGAGTGTCAGCCCGAAGTGATGCAGGTTTCAGACATTTACCAGTTTGGTGATACCAGCATGCACTGGAAGGGTGCTGAAAAACCTAGCAACATAATTGGAGCAAACAGGGTAACTAACCCACCATCAAAGCTTTCGGCAAGTCTGCAGAGCAAATGGCCTTAGGCAAGTGGGCGACCAGTGCCCTCAAATCTGGTAGAATATAGACTGCTAATATACTTATTTTTTTCTGTTCACACAATAATGTGGACTATTAACATATTATAATCAAATTTTGAATGAAACCTTGTGGTTTAGCATGACAGTACTTACTTGATGTTCAGTTTTACAGTTGGCTCCGCTCGTCGCTGACGCATGATCTGCAAAACAGGATATATATGATAAATATTAATAAATTCTACTAACAAACTCCAAACAGTTATACGAACTCCTTCTCACAGTAACATGACAGTGATATTCTAGCTGCATAAAGGTAAGCGAACCAGTGGTTGATAGAATGAGCAAATGACCCCCGCTGTCAGGGCACGGATACTATGAACCCAGGCAATCAGCCTGGTCCAACAGTAACCAACAGATCTCAATTTTAGCAAGCTCCTACGAGAAGCATGGTGCACTGGGGACCTATTCTACATGGAATTCCCACAGGAAGACAAGAATAGGGCACTCGGGACCTATTCTACATGGAATCCCCACAGGAAGACAAGAATAGGGTACTGGGGACCTATTCAACATGGAATCCCCACAGGAAGACAAGAATAGGGTACTGGGGACCTATTGTACCCAGAATCCCCAAAGGAAGACAAGAATAGGGTACTGGGGACCTGTTCTACATGGAATCCCCACAGGAAGACAAGTATAGGGTACTGTGGACCTATTGTACCCAGAATCTCCACAGGAAGACAAGAATAGGGTACTGGGGACCTGTTCTACATGGAATCCCCACAGGAAGACAAGAATAGGGTACTGTGGACCTATTGTACCCAGAATCCCCACAGGAAGACAAGAATAGGGTACTGTGGACTTATTGTACCCAGAATCCCCACAGGAAGACAAGAATAGGGTACTGGGGACCTGTTCTACATGGAATCCCCACAGGAAGACAAGAATAGGGTACTGTGGACCTATTGTACCGAAAATCCCCACAGGAAGACAAGAATAGGGTACTGGGGACCTTTTGTACCCAGAATCCCCACAGGAAGACAAGAATAGGGTACTGTGGACCTATTGTACCCAGAATCCCCACAGGAAGACAAGAATAGGGTACTGGGGACCTGTTCTATATGGAATCCCCACAGGAAGACAAGAATAGGGTACTGTGGACCTATTGTACCCAGAATCCCCACAGGAAGACAAGAATGGGGTACTGGGGACCTGTTCTACATGAAACCCCCACAGGAAGACAAGTATAGGGTACTGGGGATTGTACCGAGAATCCCCACAGGAAGACAAGAATAGGGTACTGGGGACCTTTTGTACCCAGAATCCCCATAGGAAGACAAGCATGGTGTACTTGGGACCTATTCAACATGGAATCCCCACAGGAAGACAAGAATAGGGTACTGGGGACCTATTGTACCCAGAATCCCCACAGGAAGACAAGCATGGTGTACTGGGGACCTATTGTACCCAGAATCCCCACAGGAAGACAAAGGAGGGTACTGGGGACCTATTGTACCCAGAATCCCCACAGGAAGACAAGCATGGTGTACTGGGGACCTATTGTACCCAGAATCCCCACAGGAAGACAAGAATAGGGTACTGGGGACGTACTGGGGACTGGACTGAGTACTTGTAGATATACTTGTAGATAGTTTCTACTCACCTTACTGAGTCTGTAGCCTGTAGCTGGGATGTTGGTTACCCCTTCTCGTCTCAAATCATCAGCATCCTCTGAATGACAATATTGAGGCGTTACCAACACAAAGAAATACCACACAGGATTCCTTCGATGGCAAGACAGGGTGAACATAATACCAACAACAATATAATGGCACAGCATTTACAGTTTACACTGGGAACAAGCCGATTATCAATCAGATATGCAGGTATGAATGCTTGTTCATACCAAGGCTTTGGAAGCTCAGACACTGATTGGCTGATTGGTACATCTTGGCACATACTGTAAATCTTGAAATTAATGTGTCTCTAAATTAATACAACTGCTGACCCCTAGCCAAAAATTGTGACTCATATCCTTTATAACTTATGATACAAATCCTTACTTTAAATCCAATCTAACAGCATTAGCACCTCTTATTAACACTTCGTTAAAAACAACACAGTATATATGATTATTCTGTTGACTGGCATAATGGAAGTTCAAAGGCAATATAATAATTGAACCATCAACAATTCACTGATTGGAGTGGTCATTGATGCCTAGTTTGACACGAGTGGGTAGAACTCTTGACCCCCAGCAGTGATAACTCACCGGATGCCTATTGTGTAATTCCTATTCTCTCAATGGCATTGTTATGTACTTGTTACAACTGCTGCTCAATAAACTGTGTTTGTGTATATATTCACGTTGGTATTTCCGCTATCCAAAGTGTGCAAATTGTTGGTAGTCATTTCGGAGACAAAAATGCGAAGTTTCATTAATACCAACAAAGACCACTCGCATTTTTCGCATTTAATTCACGCTCGAGTTAATGTCAAGATTTACAGTACCCTGATTCAACAACACATTTAGGAATCACTGGAAGCCTTCTTTAACAAGAAAATCTGCCCAGTCAGAGACCTACTCAAACATGACTGTGATTAGAGTGAAAGTTAACATGTGGAGGAATGAACCAAGTGAGTAAGGACAGTGGCTTTACACTGCTTGTAACAATATGTTGGGGAACATCAGAGAGTGAGTTTGCTCCCTTTGTGCCTGCATTAGACAGCAGGATACATTTCCTGCACATCTGTTAATGGATAGTCGAAAGTGAAGAAGACTTCTGTTAAACATCTGAAGACTGTATAGTGTGATTAACACAGGATTCATAACAGTGATGTACCCGAGGTAGGATATTGACATTACTTCTGGGCTATCAAATATCCTGCATCGAGGACACAATGTCTCAATCTTCCCGCCTCACCGAGCATTTCTAAGGCTTCATCTTCCTCCCCTAGTTCCTCCGTGTAGCCTGAATCTGTAGACCTCTTCTCCGACTCCATCAACAACTTCTCCAGCTCCTGGCGATGCTGTACAGCACTGAGCTTGTGGCTTCGAGAGGATGTGCTGGCAACAGACAACATCAACATGACGGTCTCTAAATCAAACATCCCTGGAAGCCCGAATACTGGCGGCAAATCTTATCAACCTCAAGGATTTTGTTGAATGCTCTTCAATGCAATAGTGACAACTGCATAAATTTTTCACAGTATTCCCTAAACATGGTAATGATTACATTGCCTTGTAGCACACATCACCTGGGCCTCATTACAAACAGTGATCTTAGCATTACAATTGTTGTAAAATTATGTTAAAGTAAGGAGTTCCAATGTCATAGCACCATGAACTCGGGTAAGTCTATGTTTAAGTAAGGAGTTCCAAATGTCTTGGCGCTATGACTGGGGTGAGTCTATGTTAATGTAAGGAGCTCCAAACTTCTTAGCTCTATAACTGAGGGTAGTCTATTTCTTTAGTAAGGGAGTTATGAATATCTTAGCACTATGACTGGGGGAAGCATATGTTAAAGTATGAGAGTCACAATCCACAAGTTGTGGAACAGGGCCTATACCAAAATATGTCAAAAGATGGTACTTGTTGAAAAGAGAATAAAATGGACTGCTGGGCTCCAATTCAGCATACTGTGTCTGAGTGAGGTTGCTATGTTAAACTGCAGCATGGTTTCTCAGTGGGCTAGCACTATAAAACTGATTACTGCAGACAAGTACAAGGAGCCATGCACTCAAGTGCATGCCTGCAGCTATATAAGTGCAATAACCTGGAACCAGATGTTAAATCACATTTTGCCTCACCTCGCCATTTCAGAATGAGACAAATGTATCATGTAAATGACATGTAGTGCAACCCACCTCTTCCCTTTGGGCTTCATCTGGTGCTTGTTGTCCCTGTGAGATGACACAATATTCTCTGAGGCCAGCAGGTCTTCATCAGATTTAAAGTGGGCATGACGAGGACCTGTGTATTTGTTGCTGCTGTATATGTTGTCATTTTCATCCTGTGAGATAATAATAATGATGATGATGATGATGATGATGATGATGATGATAATAATAATAATAATAATAATAATAAATATTATTATTATTATTATTATTATTATTATTATTATTATTATCAGATTCTACTCAATAACGGAAACACTCCTTTTGTCTTAAGGATCTTTCTTCACACAAAACATGGCATTCTATATACATACAAACTATGGTTTATGGTTTTACTTCACTTTTAGCAATATTCCAGCAATATCACGGCAGGGGACACCAGAAATGGGCTTCACACCCTGTAGCCATGACGGGAATCAAACCCGTGAGCAGTGAACGCTTTAACCACTAGGCTACCCGACCGCCCGCATACAAACTAATAATAATAATAGGCTGTTTCTATTGTGCATATTTCCACACCACTCAGGGGCATGCTCAAAGCGCTATCATTACCCCGGTCTCTGGATCAGTGTGCACTCAAGAATCATTCTCAGCTCCCTGGGGAGTATACAACCCAAGCTGCCTGTTAACAACCACAGTGCCTTCTCAGAAGCACACAAGTTTTGCATGTGCACAGCGTAAATGGTTAATTTCATAAATCTAACATTGAATTTCCCATCTATAATAGGCTTACAACTTCTCAGCATGTGTAATGATATGATGCCAGGAAAATTCTTGGATACCAAATGAAGTCTGTCACGTGTGATCATCCTGGGACCCCCTTTGTTCATACCCTCAAAATGTAGTACTGAGAGTCCACCAGACTCAAAACTAGAAAGACCGAGGAATACCTTAACTTTCTGATACTTTCTGTAGCTTTTAGATAAAGCAGTGTTACAACTGGGAATATATAACTAGACAGTTGGGAGAGGAGACAGTAAAAGTTACTCACTGCCTCCCATATAACTTATAAATAACAATACTGCCACCAAGTATAGAAGCACAACTTACATCCAGCCCAACCCTGGCCCAGGATTTCTTCATGATACTGACAGTCTCTGATCTCACTGCGTCATCTCTCTTCACTGGTGATGTATCTTCCCATAACTCATCAAATGATGTCGTCTTCATCTTCACATCGGCGTTCCAGTCCGGTCTCTGCCGCCGAGCTGTTGTAACACACCAATACAGATTAATTCACCATGTACCTGTAGTAGCATGCACCATAACATGCTTGTTGAAACAAACCTCAAACCATTGCAATATCAATGCTGAACTAGAAGAAAAAGCATCATTTATCACACTAAAACACTTTTTAACATTTAATGTGTTGATTGTTTATCATGAAAAGACCCTTTCTTCTAATTAGCAAGCTTTCAGATTAATTTCCAAACACAGATTATCGATTAAACTAAAATTCAACAACATATGATTTTTTTTTATATGCTCTCTTTTTAAGTATTTCAGGCCTCTGAAACAAATAAAAACTATAGTAAGAGTATGTTTGGGGAAACCTAAGTCAGAGGGTTATCTCCCTTCCCCAACTTGACTCCTTCATATACTTTTTTCTTTTACTGAAATTAGTTAACAGAGTAGAGATGAAGATAGAAACTAAGTTTATTCCACAACTATGAAACCTATGGGTCTGTTGGTCAGCAGATATGTGAATGTACAGTATTTACTACCCGGGTACCCACCCCCTATTACCCAACCCTTCCCGGGTACCTGCTGTAGGTCTCATGAGATAGGTACAAAATGTCCGATTTGGAAAAGACTGCCCTGGCAAAATGTATTTAGATACACGTATAAAACAATCTGGTCTTGCAAACACTGAAGATTACTGTATGAAGTTTTATCTTTATTCAAACATATCAAAGTCAGAGGAATGGTGCATAGTTAGAAAGAAATGGGAACATTAGTGACTTGTAGTGTACCTTGTAATGGCACTTCGTTGTTGATGGCAACAAAAAACGATCATAATGAGATTAAAAAAAGACAAGAGAAACAGCTTCCCACATTATGAAAGTGGATGACTGGTTTGTTAAATCTTTAAGAGAAATAATAATGACTTTTTAAATATAATTACAACGTTTTTCATCTTATATTATTGAACATCTGAGAGTACCGGCACATGTCTTCGACACCGGCGCAGTCAGACTTCGCAGTGTTTTTTGCCTTGCACTTCCTGGTTCGGCTTATCTGCAGGTCATATCATTTTCTTTCGTATTTCAATGGACAAGTTAACACCTCGGTTTATCTACGGGGTCGGCTTATCCACGGTCATATACGGTAACCATAGTGTTTTCGATAGTTTTTGTCATTAAACACTATATCACTTGACTAACCTCGGGTCCTGGAAGTCCTGTGGGTACCCGGGTCCTACTCATTACCCAGCAAACCCGAGTACCCGAGTTACCCGTCCCAGCCCTAATACAGTATAAAGGTCTACCTCTGTCTCCATAATCTCAAGTATTGAGACAGAGGTAGACCTTTATATACTCAAATAATGTACGTTCACATATCTGCTGAACCAGTTGGCCCTATAATCACATGTTATCATGACCCATGAAGATGTGGGTTAGAATAGGTCTTCAGCAGTCCATGCTTGTCAGAAAAGCGACTAACGGGATCAGGTGGTTAGGCTCGCTGACTTGGTTGATGGATGATATCAAAACACAGTTGCTTGGATCAATGCTCATGATATCAATCACTGGATTGTCTGGTCCAGACTCAATTATTTACAGACTGCTGTCATATTGCCGAAATATTGCTGAGTGGGGTATCAAACAACAAACTAAGAAACAAACAAACAAACATGTTATGGGCATACATCCAGCATTTATCCTATACTTTATTACATGCTTCGAAGTATAAACAGGAATGTCAAGCATACAATGCAGCTTCTAGTATGTGATTTTTCCATCATAACACTATATCTTCATAGTATGGTTTAACGCCGCTTTTAGCAATATTCCAGCAATATCCCGCTGGGGTACACCAGAAATGGGCTTCATACATTGTACCCATGTCGGGAATCGAACCCGGGTATTGGGGGTGATGAGCAAACGCTTTAACCACCAGGCTACCCGACCGCCCCAAATTTCAGGGAGAATGGGCAATAGCAGGGCTGACACGTGTAGGCTGGAGGGTTCTGTGAATGTCATGCTATTTTAGGGCTTGAGTGAGTTTTATAAAACATGTAACACGGCAACCTATGATTGAAAAATATACCTAATATTTATGTGTACATGCACAAGGCGCAGGTAAAACATATTCAAATTTGTTTCTGAGTAAGCCTAACTTGTCCCCACACAAAATTGATCTTTGAACACACCCAATACCTCTCAGGTTTATTTAACATCCTACATCACCAATACCTGTGTTATGTGTAATTTGTCATACTTTCTTGACGTCATCAAACTGTGGGTACTTTAAGATAATATGCACATGTTCCTGTTCCCGTTTTAAAGCAATGCTTCGTTAATTTATGTGACACTGGCGGAAGACAGGCCTGTGTTTCAACTTTGATAGATTTATGGGATCGGGGTGCAACCTTGTTTTATTTGGTGCAACCTTGTTTTATTTGGTGCAGCCTGGTTTTATTTGGTGCAACCTGGTTTTATTTGGTGCAACTTGGTTTTATTTGGTGCAACTTGGTTTTTACGTCAAAATGCACATGGTTCAAGTTACATCAACTTCCTTTAATCAAGCCTTGTACTTAAAACCAACCAGGAAATACAAGAGAATCTGCATAAGATGGTTGATGAACAGTTTCGTTTAGCATTTTAAATGTTATTATTCATGTTTTTACACCAAAAAAACTTTATAACTTTAATAAAATCATGATACAGGGATTGTAAATCGATGTATTGTGCACCTTGTATCTGGATTCAATACTGCATCGCCATATCGTAACACTACTTCTGACAAACTAGTTTAATTTTTCTATCTCTTGTGCTATAACCTATAAACCTTCCTCCCCATCTCAAATAGATAAATATTCATTTGAAAAATATAATTTCTAAAAACTTGGTCGTTATTTCACTTATTTGACTTATTTCACTCAATGATTTCAGAAATAACCCAAAACATTCACAAATTAGACACAATTTTCATAAATGTTCCATCACTAAATGTTCACATGGAAAATACTGTCTTCCTTCACCAACTATTCAATATCTTAAAGAGTTTACCTGAAGTTATAATTCGTCATTAAGAAACCTTAATAAAAAAAAATATTCCCAGCTTATGTCCTTCTATGACTTCATGATAACATTAATGTGACACCTTAATATTATTATCAATATGTCATAATTATATGGTTCAAGACAAGCATGTTAATTATGCGTAATATCAATCTATGTGAAGCACACTCTCTACTGCACAGTTGACTTATAGATGTCATGACACAGGCTTTTCAACCATCTTCCCAAGGCAAGGGAGTTATCCGACTAGTTCGGTAATGGTAGAAACTGGGCTTTTATAGTCAGTTAACTCCCTTACCTCGGGAAGACGCTTCTCAACATGCTTGATACAGTTCTAATTACAGAAGACATCCCTTGTTCACTGCAGCAAAGTATGTTGTAGGGATATAAAGATATTATTTCATTTTGTGTGCAAAAATTGTGTCCAAATTATTGTTTTTCTTTCACTCTTGTGAAGGACATTTCTGACACTCATTTCATACACTCCAACCGACACTCATGTCCACATGCATGTAATCATCAGACTGATTTCTATGTACTATTGCCAGGTTCAAATACCAACAAGCACCCTATGCCCTAATCCAGTCTCAAACCAAACGAGTGTATATCTTTTAGTCCTCCCTCAAGAGTTTGTAGCTAGTCTTGCTTGAACGAGACAAAAATGTTTCTGTTTACATATTCTGTCAGTTTCATTCAGTTCCAATTTGTAGCAAGCTTGAAGCATTGTGACTGGGTCAGAGTTATAGCCCTCAAATGCTATAGTTGATGAGGACTGCCATCACTGGATTTGTATTGTCATCAGCACAATTTAGCAGCCTCGTGCTGAAAGACCAGAGTGGATGTCGAAGGCTGTCAATACTGAGATGCCAAATCCAAATTGAGGGATTTAGGAATATAAAGGATAATTGAGATAAAAAATTAGTAATTAGCATGACTGATTGCATGGTATTTCTGGCATTTCACGGAACCACCCAAGCTCCTCTAAATCCTTCAACCTTCCCATCAAAAACAAGCGATCACATTGACATTTATTGCCGGCACATGTGTCAGTGCCTGTAGCAAAGTCATTAACTAGTCAGAATTATTGGCAATATATATAATATATTTCTCTTAATCGTATTGGTGCTATTTGGCCAAAAATACTGCCATGATTATGTCATGTCAGAATGGTTGGCATCTTTGGAAATGCACTGGCTATGCGAGATCGTATTGGGGGAGGTTTTAGGACACTGACTGGTCTTCATGCTGCACTAAAGCAAGCCTTCCACCATATAGATATTAGTAGGAACTGCCACCATGCACCAATATCCGGCACTATTTCCTTGACCAGTGTCCAGGCAGACCTAAGACATGCTGATAACAGAATAACACCTGCCCAGTTTGACCGGGGTCACTTTAAGCAAATCCTCTACAGTTTTGTCACTGAGAGAGGCAGAGTGCAGCCTGGAGCTCTGAGCTGAAATATGAGTAATTGTAAAGTGTTGATCACAGAGCATCCTCCATTATCCAGGGTATGATATCTCCATCCAATCATGATATACACCCTGGACCCTTTAACCACTATTGTATCATTTGAATCTGTTTTGAATAAGGTGACACAAACAGTGGCCAAATGAAATTACACTGTGGTGGAAAAAAGCTACGATTCCATTGTATTTGAATTGACTTGTGTCTCCAATAAACCCGGGAACACCCGGTAGCATGCTGACTTACTTCCCCATGTCTTAATCAAGCTGCTACTCTGGAAACATATTTTCCATCTAAAAGTTTATTTCTTACCATAATAAAAGTATCTTGATTCCTTGTAAACTCCTTTACTCTCATCCAAGGTTGCCATAAATACTTTCAATAAATACAGAATTTTTGTTCCGTTTTTTTTAATGGTTGTTGGATTAAAGCTCATTAATGATTGAAATTTTGTGCATAAAGAATGATGGTCGTGGTGATGTCACTTCCAAAATGAATCCATGGTGACAAATGGGTCGAGGGAATGTATCATAATATACAGGGTAATCAAGCATGATGACAGAGGGATGCTGACAAGAAGTTGTAGTACAAGAAGAAACGAGTTGCCTTAAACAGAAATATTAAGGCTGTAAGTTGATGATGATGACGATGATGTTGGAGATTGAACAAGAGCTTCCAGTGTTGCTGATTTTGCACTGTGCTGTAAGTGTAGCAATACACTGTCACAAGGAATACCTTTTACAACAGACAGGTAGTGATGTGTAGGTAAGAATACAGAGAAGTGTCTACATATCTGTGGACGGGAGACCCTGCTGAAAGACCCACAGATACCATGAACATGTTTCTTTTCAACAAAGTGATCATTTAAAATTTACATCTTATTTTTTTACCACAAACATATGTAACGGGTATACAGAATAATCTTAATATAAGGGAGCCATCAACACAGCCAATATTTTCACATTGAAGGCATCATTAATATTCCTAAAGATGCTAAAATTTATCAGTTCTTACATCTTGACAGCTCTGCATCATCTGAAGACTTCTTCGGCTTGAGTCTCTTGGCCTGCGACTTCCATGGTCGGTCATAGTCCCGAGTTCCTAATGCTGCATCTACAAAAAAGGTTTGCATAACTCAATTTTTATTCCAAATATATGATATTTATGATACAAAAACACTCAACTAAAAATCTCTAATTATGTGAGTACATGAAGTTAGAAAAGACACAAGGACGAAAACTAACCTGCGCTGCTGGACACGGGCATTTTCTCGGGACTCCTACTTCTTCCACGTGCTGAAGTGAGATAACATGAACACATTAATAACACATCCGGCAGTTATTTCCTCCATCTAGTCAGCTTATCTCATCACATTACCTATCTGACAGCCAACTGCACACTTAAGGGCTTGATTTACTTATATAAAACATGCACCAGTGCAACAACCTATTAATGAAAATTGCAACCTAATATTCATATCAACATGCACTAGGCGCATGTAAAAAGATTTGAAAATCTGTGTTTGTCTAACTCTTGCTTGTCAACACAAAATCAATGATATCATTCATCTCTGTTTATGGGTAATTTGTAATGCTTCGGTGGGCCTGACATCGTCAAACTACGGGTACTTCAAGATTATTTGCACATGTTCCTGCTACGTTTTACAACAATACGTCATTAATTTATGTGACACTGGCAGCAGACCAGCCTATGTTTCAACTTTGATAAATTTGTGGGACCAGGGTGCAACCTGGTGCAACAAGGTTTTCATGTAAACGTGCACCTGGTGCAAGTTAAATGAAGTTGCTAAATCGAGCCCTGAACTTGCAGTTGTTAATGGTTATCTCAGACTGTTACAAAACAGCTTTTATCATGAACCAAACTCTGAGTTCAGATTGAAATTGTCGAAGTTGGTTGTGGTGAGTTGAAATTGGACTTAACGTCACATTTAAGAATATTGCACTTATATGGTGACATGCATGCATGCACGCCTGTGTGCGTGGTGAGAGGTGCTTCTATGTACTACTCCCAGAATAATGCTGCTAGTTTCATGGTGCTATCCTTAGATGCCATACTGCGCAGTTTAACAGGGACATCCCATTTGGACACAGTATACTGACTCCAAGACGACCAGTCTTCATTTTATCCCCTTGGCAAAGTAACAACAAGTACCATCTTTTAGTGTCTTTTGGTATTTTGTTTGTTTATCAAAGAACATAAATTGTCTCCGAAATTCTTGTAAACATTAACCATGCATGAATCAGGCTCATCATGCTCATATCTGGTTTTGTTGTTGAATGTACACAACAAAATGAGTTGTGTGTTTGTTTTTTGTTGAACACCCCACTCAGCAATATTCTAGCTATAAGACAGGGGGTCTCTAAATAATCAAGCCTAGACCAGACAATCCAGTCATTGACATCAAGAGCACCGATCCACGCCATTGGGATATGATGATATGCATCAACGAAGTCAGCAAATCTGACCACTAGATCCTGTTAGTCACCTCTTACGACAAGTATAGTCAACTTTTACGGCAAGAATGGGTTGCTGAAGACCTATTCTACCCGGATCTTCACGGGTTGTTTTGGTATATAGTGTCCGGTGATCAAACCACCAACTTTCTGCTCTCCAGGCAGATGCTTTATGCACTAGATCACGGAGTATAATGTTTTGCGATTTAAACAATTTCAAGGTGTCAGTTCACAAATGTATTTTGGTTTCTCACTATGATTCTACTCACTCAAGTCTGAAGCACTTCTCCTCATACCGCCATACCTGATGTCCTGGAATTAAACAGCAGTCATCATACTCAGAGTCATTCAAAGGTACTGGAATTTGTAGCTAAACATCACATTGAAATACAAAACAAACCAACATCCATACATCAAGTCATCTTCATTCACACTACAATTTCTAAAATGTCATTTAAAGAAACGATATTCGATATTCCCCACATTCTAAGCGCTCTTGGGGCTCATTTTTGTTTAAGTTTGTGTTTTGATTTGCCTGCACCATCTGTAAATAATTGAGCCTGGATCAGACAAACCAGCGTCTGATATTCGAAGCAATGTTTCAGGTTGTTGGGGAATGATGACACACAACCAACCATGGTACAATGCCCGACAACCTCATCTCACTAAAAGGGCTAAAGTCGACTGATCTGAATTACTTAAAATTATTCTTAAAACAGACTGGCCTAGTGCACTTTACATACCAGTATTGTTTTTGCATAATCATATAGATATGCTACACCAACTGTGACAGTGAGGTGCATGACAAGACAGCCTTACACAAAGCACCTTTGGGCAATGTTCAACTAACGTAAACAAAGGACAAATATGCAAACGGAAATAATTTTTTCACATTTTAGGATACTTTCTCAATGAAAGTAAAACATTTCATGTCATATGTTTATCTAAATGTTTATCTGGATGGGCTGGGTAGGATGTGACAATGTGGGCAGAGGTACTAGGCCGACCACAAGTAACTCTGGGAAGGATTGGCTTCATACGACTGATGCATTCATATCGTAATCTAGGCTTTGTTAAACACTGGCTTCTAACATGTCTAATACAATCAAGTTGGCAATAAGGATTTTGTAACTCGTCTGTTAGAGCTTTCTCTTCAATTTGCCTCAAATGAAACACACGCCTGAACATGCTGAAGCCAGTCTACACTGCACAGCGCTTTTTATTTTGGATTAAGCATGAACTAAAGGTGCAATGTGACAATCGATAATTATTTCATGTATGATTTAAAAATACCCAGAACCGTCTACGCACTGCCCCTTTAACTGCTTCTCAGTCTTGCACGATATGCCTGACACCTAATCTAACCCAATTCCGCACAGAAGTCTCTGACATACAGTGGTGAAAATGAAGTGTCTTTACAATCACAGTCTTGCACTTCCTTTCTTACCAAGGCGCAATCATAGAATCTGTTTGCCTACCAGCATGATTAAAACTGGATATATTGTAAGAAAACACATATGTAATACATAGTTAGTTGTGCTAGGGATTCTTAAATAATAGTAGCAGACATATTCTACAGCGGCCCCCACACTACTATACGAAAAACCCTTAGTTTACAAACAACAAATATGTTGTTATGTATAGAAATTAGTTCACTGGTACGTACCTGTGGAATTTCTACTCCAGCCTTCTTGTAAACTGCCCTCAGGATATAGATGAGGGGATCCTCTGGCATGTCTCGTAAGACTTTATTCATTAGGTCCTGTACAACAGATCGTGACAATACATATGCAGCAAGAAAAGGAAAAAAAAAACACGGAAATTTAACTGATTTTACCCAATATTATTAGATGGCTAAGATCTGTTAGTTAGACAATAACACCAATGACATAAATCCGGAAAACACTTTATTATTCTATTATTTCTAGTCACATACGTATGCACACATCTAGTAACAAACGTATGCACACATACCGAAACGAAGATAAAAATGTCAGAATTTTTCTGTTACAATTATTAGTCTTAGAACAGGCTTGTCGAAACAGTACACAAACACAATCTGACACAGAAAAGCTAATGCATATAGTTACTGCACTCGTGACATGGTAAACCTTTCTAATTGTATAATTGTCTGTTATTATTTACCTCAAATAGAGGACCTATCTTATGTTTTTCCATGTAGTTCTGCATCTTTAGTGTCATTTCAAACGTGTTTAGATTTGTTTTCCTTAGCAGCTATTCCGCGCCGGATACGGTCAGTGCGCTCTAGCGGCAAAGGTGGGTAACTCGTACCAGAAATATAAACTGGTTATTAGTATATGTTGCGCCAGACAAATAGAACGGACTCTTATTCTCAAAATGCCAATTTTATTTGCACACAACGATTTCGCTCCAGGACAGTATGGAGCCAATCTTACATAGACTACCCTTTTTCAAGGGGCACTGTAGAATGAGATATGTTCTCTGCCGCCCGAGTTAATAAGGTGATTTAGAAATAAATTGGGAATCTCACCTAAGTGTCATTTGATATCAAGACAAATATATATCAACACGAATCGATGTAAGCTTAAACTAGCCGAAGTGTTTTAAACTTTTATTGACCAGTGTTGATATATTTTATATCAAAAGATGAGATTTTCTATTTATCATAAAAAATCTGTCTTACAACTTTTTTCAGTTTGTAAACAGTCTCAGCTAAAATGGACAGAATTATTATAAAAATGACCGCATGTTATCATAAATCTGCGAACCATTGCCCGCATTTCCCCACCGAGGGGCTGCCATCTGTTTTATTGTAATGTGACGTCATTGGCGTCACGTTTCTAGTCTGTACCGTCATCATATATTATGTTCTATGACGTTGAATTTTTTATAATTTTTTTATTGACGGCTTTTCCATTGGACGAGAGGTCGGTGACATGACCGCGAAATTGACGTTCATAAGTGTATGAACGACACAATTTGACGTTCCTACGTTTTTCACGAGGCCGTGTTCTTGAATTGACGTAAACACTGACGGACTACTTCCACATTCCTGTGGAACCCCTGGGAATTCCCTGGCACGAAAACATACATAAGCATTATTTCGGATCATGCAGAGCCTTTAATCTTGGTCTCAGCATTTCAGTATACATTGAGAAACGTAAGAAAGCTTGACTGCATGACTGTTCACGAATTTCTTTCTTTGCTACGGCCCATCCTAGTGAACAAACGAAAAAATGCACATCCAAACTATCGTTAGTATCGACTCGATCTGTGTCTAGGCTGACATTGACCGTCTCCAGCAATCTACGAATTTACCTTGGTGTCTGTTCGACGCATCTTTAATCACCTTTCAATAATCGGTCAGTTGATAAATGATGACTAACACATGTAACCGCCACAGGTTCATTAACAACTTCGGAAATCCTCCCGTCACGTTTATCGTGTCGGCCATTTTGACGTCTTGTACTTGATGTAAATGTATTACGACGCGCTGTCATTGTGACTGACTTACTGAGGTAGTTCTTTACAGACCTTTCCCATCTAATGGTGATATTATTTGAACACATGTGTTGCGTACGATGTTTCTGAAGAGCAATTTGTGCATCCATACGCTCATGTCACCTCTCTTTTTGGGGAACTATTTTATTCCGCGATATAGCTGGTTGTTGTTCGGCTGTCAGTGTAAACATGAAGTCACATGTACTAAATAAAATTGTGTTTAGATATTGGCCTACATCCTTTGAGGTAAGAAATTGTGATAAAAAATTATAAGAATTGACTTTCACTTGTGTGAGTTCATTGGAGTATGAACCTTCATAGAGTGAGGGCCAAACATTGTCGCAAGCTCCGACGTTCATACAGTTTATGTTCGATTGGGTTGAGATCTTGAAATCTCGACGGCCAGGGCTAAACGTTGATGTTGGCATTATGAAGTTAGTCTACCGTGACACGAGCTTTGTGTGGTGAAGCGTTGTCCTGGTGAAACAGCTCCCACTGGCGGTCAATGATTGGAAGAAGGTGAGGTTGAAGAATTTGAACATGTAGCGATTCCCTGAACCACAACCTTGTCAGATCTCGTGGCGTAGGATATATCCTCCTCAAACCAGGGATGCGTCACGCAGTCTCCGTAGCTGTGTCATTGCGATGACGTAGGCGGAACAGTCGAATGTAGCGATCCTGTGCAGGGGTGGTAACTCTTGGTCGACCGGTTCTCGGACGGTCTGCAGTGGAATTGAACTGTGTGTATCGATTCCACGTTGAAGTGTGGTGCAACAGACGACTGCGATTCTCCTCTTTGGATACGTCCTATCCAACATCCGTTGGATTTTCCGATCGGTAGCGCTGAGTCTCGGCATTTTCGAACTTGAAAACTGTTGACAATTGAGGGGCGGTCGGGTGTACTAGTGGTTAAAGCTCGTCACGCCGATGACCCGGGTTCGATTCCCGACTCGGTTACAATGTGTGAAGCCCATTTCTGGTGTCCTCCCCCGTGATATTGCTGGAATATTGCTAAAGGCTGCGTAAAATCATATTCACTCACTTGACAATTGAATGACAAATCATTGGCTCATGTTTGCCTTTTTATAGCCACTACCATGAGTTACGAGTGCCATAACTTGCACGTGCATTTTGCTTTACTATTTTTATCCATGATATTTTTAAACAAGTGGGAAAAAGTTGCCGTTTAAGACAATGTAAATCGACAATGGCTGCGTTTTGACTCACCGTTTGTCGAATATCAGACCACCAACATTTTCCAATAACATCTATCCAATTTATATACCGGATTTTTTGTGTAGTCAGGTTTAAAGAACTACATACTACATGTGCGTAGTTCTTTTTTTGAAGCGTGTATATCCATGACAAGTGTTCGTATACACGCATGACAGTTGTTCATAAAGACCCATGAAAAATATTAATATGACCCCATGACAAATGTTAATATATACTCGCGGCAATTGTTAATATACACCCATGACAATTTGTAATGTACACCCATGATGTCAAATATGACAATGTATATATATGACAGTGGTCAATATACATGTATAGCCATGAAAAATGTCCATATACACCCATGACCACATCCGTATATACCTATAACAAACGTTCATATATACTAATGAGAAATGTCTATGTGCACCCGTGGCAAATGTTCATATTGTTATGTGTCGATTCCCAAATTGAAGAAATATTTTAACCCAGAAATTGGTACGTAAAAACATTTGGTGTGAAACAAACAAACAAACAACAAATGATATACAATCAACGTTGTATTACAAAATTAACTAGGTTCACAAATCAATACAAATAACTGCACAGCAATTATTGCAGTACACAATAGAGCGGAAGAAGAACGGTCAATGGCAGTATATAATGTGAGAGCAATGGAATTCCGAAAGTTTACAGATAATTTAAGCAAGCATCTAAATATAATAACGTCATCACCACTGCTTACATTAATAGTACTTCATTACCACAAAATATCACTGTCCCAAAACAATGCAATGAGCTTCTACTGAATATGAACAGAAACAATACAATACAGTTATAATCACAATCACTATACACTACCATATAACAATATATACCCTTGATACCTGTTCATATATACCCATAACAAATGTTTACACACACCCATGACAAATGCTAATATATACCCATGACAACTGTTCATTATACCCATGACAAATGTTTACACACACCCATGACAAATGCTAATATATACCCATGACAACTGTTTATATATACCCATGACAAATGGTTACACACACCATGACAAATGCTAATATATACCCATGACAACTGTTCATATATACCCATGACAAATGTTTACACACACCCATGACAAATGCTAATATATACCCATGACAACTGTTCATTATACCCATGACAAATGTTTACACACACCCATGACAAATGCTAATATATACCCATGACAACTGTTTATATATACCCATGACAAATGGTTACACACACCATGACAAATGCTAATATATACCCATGACAACTGTTCATATATACCCATGACAAATGTTTACACACACCCATGACAAATGCTAATATATACCCATGACAACTGTTCATTATACCCATGACAAATGTTTACACACACCCATGACAAATGCTAATATATACCCATGACAACTGTTCATTATACCCATGACAAATGTTTACACACACCCATGACAAATGCTAATATATACCCATGACAACTGTTCATATATACCCATGACAAATGTTTACACACACCCATGCAAAATGCTAATATATAACAATGCCAACTTTTATATTCACCCATGACAAATGTGTACACACACCCATGACAATTGCTAATATATACCCATGGCAACTGTTCATATATACCCTTGACAAATGTTTACACACACCCATGACAAATGCTAATATATACCCATGGCAACTGTTCATTATACCCATGACAAATGTTTACACACACCCATGACAAATGCTAATATATACCCATGGCAACTGTTCATTATACCCATGACAAATGTTTACTCACACCCATGACAAATGCTAATATATACCCATGGCAACTGTTCATTATACCCATGACAAATGTTTACTCACACCCATGACAAATGCTAATATATACCCATGGCAACTGTTCATTATACCCATGACAAATGTTTACACACACCCATGACAAATGCTAATATATAACCATGACAACTGTTCATATATACCCATGACAAATGGTTACACACACCATGACAAATGCTAATATATACCCATGACAACTTCATTATACCCATGACAAATGTTTACACACAGCCATGACAAACGCTAATATATACCCATGACAAATGCTAATATATACCCATGGCAACTGTTCATATATACCCATGACAAATGTTTACACACACCATGACAAATGTTCATATATAACAATGCCAACTGTTTATATTCACCCATGACAAATATTTGCATACACCCATAACAAATCCTACATGATTGTGAAAGTAAAAAGTGAAAAATAGTTCCCTGATTTCGCAGCACGGCCAACAACGTGATTCCATATTGTCCATCACAGCGGGCGACACAATCTAACCATCTATCTATCCTCTTCATCGCATCATAGGATAAATACGCCATAACGAGAAAGACAAGTTCACAATTAGCATGTTTTAGCCGGAAATGAGGCCGTTGTAGCGTCCCTTGTTGTTTGTTCATTGTCATGTCCCATTTCACAAAAAAGACTCTGCACTGTCATCTAAACTTACAATTCATAACGATCTGTAGATGTATCATTAAAACCTCATTATAGCTTAGCATCAGATCAACTTGATACAATACTGCATGGTCGCTACAGTGATGGACAAAGGCACACATCTGGTGACTCAACTGCAGGAACAAGACAAGGTCAATATATCAACTTGTTTATAGAGCATTACATTAGGTAAAGGCCTACTCCTACACGATAATGATAACGTCATATTTTGATCCCTTATAGACATTTTCCCATCAGGGTATATTGGTATTGGTATTGGCGAAAACAGAGAAAGGTAACACCATATGGACGAGTAGACGGTGTGTGGTATTAAAGAATATTTTATATTCTCTTTAGTGTGTAAGTTGGGTTTAATATCGCTCTTCAAGTGGTGAGGTGGGTTTAACGTCGCGGTCAAGATTTTACACAGCGACGTGCATACACGTATGTGTGTGGCTGCTTGTACTAGAGACTTATGCCCGTTTTATAGTTAGTTTACTGAAATACCATACCGCTGATTAATTGCTTCTATGACAAGTTAATATAGACCCATGACAAATGTCCATATACATCATGACAAATGTCCATATACATCATGACAAATGTCCACAAGAATCATGAAAAATGTTTATATGCGTCATGAAAAATGTCTACATACATCATGTCTAATGTTAATATGCCCCATGAAAATATTTTAATGTATACCCGTGTCAAATGGTAATATGCGCCAATGAAAACATTTGAATATACATCCATGACAAACTGTTTATGTACACCCATGACATATGTCTTCATACACACATGACAACTGCTGATACAGAGGTTGGGTTTTTAGGTGGCGTTCAAGATAACTGCACCTATATAGCGCAGAAAGGGCGTAGAGTAGACGTACTATCTGGTTGGTTCACAATCTGGTTGGTTGGTTAGAATTTATCATTTGTATTAAAAAATCACGTTTTGCCAGAAATGTTTTTTTCGGGTTCAAGATATATAACGTTGAAAGACACGACCCCAGCCGTGTCAGTATGTGTATTTATGTCACATATAGCCGTTTATATAAGGCAGTTCCGTTATCTGAGCGGTTAGTGTCTGCTGTCATGGCTCCCATCTGGTTCCTGGCGTTCATCGTGCACACGGGTAAGCAAATTTGCACACTGAAACCAGAAGCTTGGGAAGTTAACCTTATTACGCAAGCTGGTTAGAAGTACAATAAATTGCACAAGACTTGTCACTAAAAGTTCACAGAATGCTCATCACTACTAGACATACCTCTGTTGTTGATACGTACTGCACGACTTTATTACCAGCCCAATGACTCATTTATTACCAGCCCATTGACGCATTTATTACCAGCCCAATGACGCATAACCCTATCCAGGCCCCGTTCCACAAAGCGATCACAGCACTAAGGAGATCATAACTTCCATACTTTAACATAGACGTACGACAATCGTAGCGCTAAGATTGCTTTGTGGAACGGGGCCCTGGAATACATACAGGTTCAAGTAACCAAGTGGGGATTGGGTGGGCAGGCTCGGTGACTTAGTTGACAGCTTTTCAGTGTCCTCCGACATCCTCTGTCTCCAGGGCTCACATTTCGACAAACCTACACGAACCCCTGGATCCATTTACGTGGTTCCCAAATTAACTCCCATTGATTTTATTATCATTTTTACAGACCCATCAAACGTCGATATAAGGAAATCTGAAATGGGATTTGCAACCGCCAGTTTTAATTGGCACGAAGACATACTTTCGGTTTTTCAATGTTGAACTGCTCGCAAACGCTGTCGTAATCATGTATTTTATATCCCAAACCCAACATTAAAGCTGATTTCTAACTCGCATTCTGATTGGTCCTTTAGACTGAGCACCTTGGCAAATTACATTGGTTAATTAAAATCAAGGGCGGGTAACTGCGAGAACCACGGGGGTGGATCGAGGGATTAGTGTAGGTTTACCGAAATTCAAGATCTTGAGATATAGATGATGGGTAACCCGACCTCTTTGATCGTTGTTCACAATATGAATCTCGTCCGGTCCAGAATGCAAAGACGCTTCATTTGCTCTTTACAGTCGCCGAAACGGAAAAAAACACGCCACTCCCACTAACGTACTACTGTTTCCTGATTGGCAGACCGTAAAATAAGCGGGGCCTGTGTTGCATTATGTCGCTGAACGATGTCACTGTTTTTTTGTCATAATCATTGAATAAGCAGTCTATGAAGTTATTATTCTTGACGTATTTAATTTACGTTTTATACACGGATTTAAACAGTGTCCACACCGGTTTGTTACGTTTTATACACGGATTTACACAGTGACCACATCGGTTTTTACGTTTTATACACGGATTTACACAGTGTCCACACCGGTTGGTTACGTTTTATACACGGATTTACACAGTGACCACATCGGTTTGTTACGTTTTATACACGGATTTACACAGTGTCCACTCCGGTTTGTTACCGTTTTATACACGGATTTACACAGTGTCCACACCGGTTTGTTAATACGTTTTATACACGGATTTACACAGTGACCACATCGGTTTTTACGTTTTATACACGGATTTACGCAGTGTCCACATCGGTTTTTACGTTTTATACACGGATTTACACAGTGTCCACACAGGTTTGTTACGTTTTATACACGGATTTACACAGTGTCCACATCGGTTTGTTACGTTTTTTACACGGATTTACACAGTGTCCACACCGGTTTGTTAATACGTTTTATACGCGGATTTGCACAGTGTCCACACCGGTTTGATACGTTTTATACACAGATTTACACAGTGTCCACACAGGTTTGTTAATACGTTTTATACACGGATTTACACAGTGTCCACACCGGTTTGATACGTTTTATACACAGATTTACACAGTGTCCACACCGGTTTGTTAATACGTTTTATACGCGGATTTGCACAGTGTCCACATCGGTTTGTTAATACGTTTTATACACAGATTTACACAGTGTCCACACAGGTTTGTTAATACGTTTTATACACGGATTTGCACAGTGTCCACACCGGTTTGATACGTTTTATACACAGATTTACACAGTGTCCACACAGGTTTGTTAATACGTTTTATACTCGGATTTGCACAGTGTCCACACCGGTTTGTTAATACGTTTTATACACAGATTTACACAGTGTCCACACCGGTTTGTTAATACGTTTTATACACGGATTTACACAGTGTCCACATCGGTTTGTATGTTCATACCTCTATAAACGAAGACATATAATAATTTAAGTCAATTCTTTGAAAAACAATAGTCTATACGACGAACACAATATGAAATGCACGGGTTTTTTAATGAAGTACAAAACAAGACGTTATCTCTATGCGTGTTATTTAGTCAGATCTGTTTTCATCCCTGCAGCTCTCGGGTCCATGTACAGTGACCCCAACTGTGTCGAGGGGCGAAGCACCATCACACATCTGTTCGAGTGGCGTTGGGCGGATATTGCTGCCGAATGTGAGAGGTTCCTTGGGCCCTACGGGTACTGTGGTGTTCAGGTATCTATCTATATATAGGAAATTCAATCACCAATATATTATATACAGTAGACTACGTTTATAACGAAAACGCTTATAACGAACTGACCGATATAACGAACGTATTATTTAGTCCCGGCCATTTGTTGTATATAAGTACTTTTTTTAAATATATTTTTAATCATATTGTACATATAATTGTATTCCTAGAGTAAATAAATAATGGATTGTTCAACTATAACAGACATCGTAATTCAGACGTGTTCATCGTCTGAATGAACTCTTGAACTCTGGTTTCTGATTTGGCAAGAAAATGGCTTAACGAATTAACTATTGCTACATATTACTTGTGTCATTATGATGTAGGTCACACTGAAATAGTACTACGGGAGTGTAAGTGTAATTTTCCACAGACTGACAGGACAAGATGTCCACAATCATCAGATCGTCAACAATACCATCTTGCCACTGAGTGCCTCTTATGTAGACGCTCAACTAATTTCATTTATCTTTCAATGTCATCGATTCTTTATCTGTCCTGGTTAATGAGACATTAGTAGGTCATTTCTCATGATAGTCGATGATGTTACACTGATTAGTCCAGGTCAGGACATTCCATATCGTCATCTACATCTCCCCCAACAACAACGACAGCACCCCTCCAACATCGACTTTGAAGGAGAGGCAGCAGGTGGTCATCTGTTATGGTGTTTCAGCAACAGGAAGTACCCTTGCCCACTAACAACTTTATAACAGTGATTCGTTGACATTGTCATTAATCGCAACGGGTATACTAATGTGCACACCTCGTCTGTAACATAACGCCATTGAATTGAATCTTTGCCACACCTAAACATAGTCTTTTGTACAATTATATGAACTAAATATGAGTGCTTAGCAAGCAATATACATGATGCAACTGTACTCAACTCTCACGATAAACTACTATGAGCATGACACGGGTGGGAGGTAAAAGAATATCAGGATGATTGAGATGCATTTGTTTTCTGATTGTAATCATTATTTGCAGATCCAATGTGTTTTTAGGGCTTTCCTACGCACTTGATTCTTGTGTCCTGTGTTATAGGTTACCGGGGAAACTAGCGGGCTTGAAATTGGCTTCATTTGTATTTCTTTGGGTTAACGCATTTCTCTCGTGTTCATTTTTCAATTTGTATTTCTATTCATGGAATTGATTTGCGAAGACACGAATGTTGAGCTACTCTTTATCATAAGAATATAGTTATATGACATTGTTAATCAATCAGCTAGATGTTTTACGTTTCGGCTGGAGCAGCTTTATGTGGGTATGCGTATTTATTTGTATTTATCAAGTTAGATGAATTTGTGATATTTTATTAACATGCTTAGCGTTTCTTGATGTTTTCTCAGAACTTAGTTCAGTGACATGCCTTCATGCAGATCCTTTTCTTTCTGCCGAGGATTTGACCCTTTTTAGAAAATCAGACCAGGGTGCACAGTAACCTTCGTCGCTATATGCAATAAACCAGAAGTTGTTACGTTTTGTTATTTACTCACCAACAGTTTCCTCTAGAATGCCAATCAAACAGTCAGTCAATATATGCAAGCTACTTTTGTCCTTATGTAAACCATTTATACATTCCAACGCATGCCAAGTGCCTGCCTGCTTGTGTGCCCTCGTGCCATCAACAATTGGTTTGCCTCGAGGATTAACCATCTACGCGAAGCAAGGGTCTTAACTGACTTTATAAGTCCAGTTTCCACCCTTGCCGCACTTGGCTGGAATTCCTGGGCTTGATAGTAGCGCCGCCACTGGCTATTAGTTATGCCCCTTCTATGCCCCTTCCACTGACCAATCAGATTCTCTCATATCACGTGCATTTATATTGCATTAAGACGGGTCTTACATCGCGAGGCGCATCAAATCACGTGAGCTACTTGATTAAAAACATGAAAAGATTTGGAAAATATATGTTGACGCCCAATTGACGGTACACCTCTTTTGCAAATCCTGCAGTCGACCGAAATCCTAACGTTGAAATTCATGTTAGTTACGAACCGGATGTCGACTTAGTTACGTGATTTTTATTGGACTTTGCATTGACTCGTAAGTCCGGCCAAACTATAACCCCATAATTGTCAGCCTAGTTCGGCAAGGGTTGAATCTGGAGTTTAACTGTCTGGTAACTCCCTTGCCTCGGGAAGATGAGGATTTAAAGACCATTGTGATGTAGCAAACACACTGCTGCCATTCTCGCAAAACAACATTCACTCATTTATTCAGGTCACAAATCAGGTGAACTTAAGCAACGTCGGTCTCGGAGAGTAGTTGGATGGGTGACCACGTTGAGCAGCTTGACTCCTGAGAGTGTCTAGGGCTTTGGTCCCGTACTGCAGCACAAGTGACTTTGTTCGAAATGTGCTTCTGTTCACCCAGCAGTGAGTGGGTACCCGGTAGGATGATATGGTAAAGTGGCTGTTAACCTTCTAGCGCCTCACAGGCAGCTTAGGTTGTATACTTCCCAGGGAGCTGAGAAGGAAAATCGAGTGATCCATTGTTCGGGGTAATAATATTGTAGCTCTTTGAGCATTAACTGCTACATGGAGGCTTTATAAGTGCCCATTATCATTATTCATTAACAGATCTCCCCTCCCCATGAAAATCGAGTTATCAACAACCCCATGCGGCCATGGTGGGAGAGGTACCAGCCTATCAGTTTCAAACTCCAGACGAGGAGTGGCACAGAGCAGGAACTGAAGGACATGGTAGCCAGGTGCAACAAGGTCGGAGTCAGGTGAGCTTTTGGCTGTAGGCACCATCGTCCCAGGGAAAGGGTTCGTTTCATGTTTCACATTTGTATACTTCCAAAACCACACAGAATTAGGGATTGGTTAAAAGAAAAATGTCACAAAATGTAATTACTTGAATATGCAAGGAATGTCTGAGTGAGTGAGTGAGTGAGTGAGTGAGAGAGTGGTCGAGTGAGTGAGTATGTCCATCTCCATATGTTCTCTATTCGCTGCCTATTTAAGATGTCACATTTTCAGACTGATCTTCTTGGAGGGTTATATTAGTTTTGTCAGCAAATATTGTTGATGTTGAATAGGGTGTGAGCAATGCAATATTACGACAGTATGGTACCTGCACCTCATTATTCCTTTGGAAACTTTCGGAGGTATACAGTAAGCTACGTTTATAACGAACACGCTTATAACGAACTGACAGATATAACGAACTCATTTGTTTGCCCAGGCCACTGCCGCATATACGCCATATATATGCTTATAGCGAACTACGGTTATAACGAACTAGGAATAGTGGTCCCTTTGAGTTCGTTATAACCGTAGTTTACTTATATTCTTTTCGAATATCACAACTAACGTATATGTATTTGAATTGCGAAACTGCTTGAAGGCTTTTTACTAAATTTATCTGTAAGATATGTGCGTGTTTATTTGATCTAGCAAAGGAAACACATGATGTGGTATTACTTTTTTATCTAGTTGTTTCTTTGTCACCGTGCTGTGTTATGTTTCAAGTGTTTACTGTCGATAAACAACATATTACCCTTACATTCCGATGACACCTATTACTTGTAGAATATACGGTGACTCGGTTATTAACCACATGGCAAGCGCTGCGAGTTCTGGCTATGGGACGTCTGGCAGTACGTACAATGGGACTGCGCTTCAATTTCCCGGCGTGCCCTTTGGCCCCTCCGACTTCAACGACGACGCTACGTGCCACAGCCCTGACATGAGCATCCACGATTTCAACAATGTTGAAGAGGTGCGGAACTGCAGACTGTTTGACCTGGTAGATCTGATGCTGGACAAGACCTCTGTTCGAGTTAAGATAGTGGCCTATCTGAATCACCTGATTGACATGGGGTTCGCTGGCTTCCGTCTGGATGCTGCAAAGCACATGTGGCCAGGTGTGTAGAGACGTGCCGTCATTGTCCTTATGTTTTTAATTTCAAAATTGACGTGTACGTTCAACGACCGTGTTGGTACATGATAATTATCTGATAACTTTCTATAACCTTAAATGTTTAGGGGGCGGTCGGGTAGCCTACTGGTTAAATCGTTCGCTCGTCACGCCGAAGACCCGCGTTCGATTCCCGACAATGGTACAATGTGTGAAGCCCATTTCTGGTGTCCCCCACCGTGATTGTTATGAACGGCATAAAACTATACTCACTGACTTAACTATTTAGTTTCGATGTTTTATTTATTTCTTGTGTAAAGGTTGTTTAACGCCGCAATCAGCAATATTCCAGCTATGTGACGACGGTCTGTACATAATCGAATCTATGCAAGACAGTCAAGTGATTGACATCATGAACATCGATCCACGCAGTTGGGATATGATGATCGTATCCAAAATATTACAATGGAAATGATGAACCTGTTAATGTTCAAGCCATACGTTTCACTTGACGTAATAGATCTGTGCATGTTTGGTATCAATTCGTTCTAGGGGACATTTTAGCTATTATGGATCAAGCGAACAACCTCCGTTCCGAGGTATTTGGTCACAACAAGAGGCCCTTCGTATTCCAAGAAGTAATAGACAGGGTTGTCCCTGAGCCAATCACTGGGGACCAGTATCTCAGCAGCGGTAGAGTCACCAATTTCATCTATGGAGCCGAGATCACCAAGTACTTCAGGTAACAATGTGCAATGGTTATGTTTACATATAAAAAGTAATCAGTCTCGATTATCGGCCGAAATGGATTCCATTGGGCGTTAAAGACAAAATAGTGGTGACAATTATATGAATGGATCACTGAAAATCAGAGCCGACACAAGGTATTCGCGAATAGGGTAAGCATGTCCTGCTCTTCCAGTAGGCGCATTCAGCAATACCCGACGTCCAACTTTGTGCATGGAAGACAATTTAGAATCCCAAACTGAGAAGATCTGGTGTTCGGACAATGGTCTACCGGTAGCTCCCGCCACTCAAACAATTTAAATATAACACGAGTTAACTATGCACTATGAGCCACCGTACTCATTTTCAGGCAAGGAAAGACGTTGTTATAAGTTTCATTTGTGAGATATATTGCGTGATTATTAACGGCTAGATTGATATTATAAATGATACAATATAAAGGGAATATCATCATGCCAGCAACATCTTGAGTTACTGTGCTTGTTTATGTTTCATTTGTCCTTGAATCGTTCGTTTGTATACAAACAAGTGTGGTATGTATGTTTACTTTACACTGACCGTGTGTATTTGTTTTTTCTCTGCAAGGAAACAAAAGGCCATGAAACTGTTGATCAACTTGGTAACAGGGATGATGAGATCTGACGATACAGTTATCTTCATTGACACCCAGGACACCCAGAGAGACCACGGAGACCATGGAGCCCCGGGGGACGTCCTCTCCCACTTTGAGCCCCGTGCTTACAAGATGGCGACGGCGTTCATGTTAGCCTTTCCGTATGGCTTCGCCAAAGTGATGAGCTCATACGACTTTCCCCTGACGGACACCGATCAGGGACCTCCTCATAACAACGACATGACCATCAAATCAGTGTCTATCAATAGGTATGTGTATTGCAAGATCAAGGCTATGAAGCTTAATGTTTGATCATATAATGCTGTATTCACGGGTCCAACAAGAATATGTCTTAGTTGACATGTGGAGGACATTTCCAAATTTGACGCATCTGTGACACAAATGATGTCCGATGCAATTCCCTAGTTTGACTAGTACCATGTGTTCACGTGTTTGTTCGGGTGAACACCTGACTTGCCTTTGCGTGTGTTTGTGACGGGTGCCACCGAAGGGGCAGAATACCCTCACCTTTTGGCGGATATCTTGTATCATGACTGTTTGTAATATAGTCGGAATCGTACAGCTGTTTCTTATAATTATGGAAATGTTTTGCCGCTTTTGTGTACACTCTTACAATGGCCTCTGCTTTTCGCACAGATTTTTTATGATTATGGAAGGGGTTTTATTCGTCATTATGATTATATATCAATTTTGTATATAGGATAAGGATAAGTTTTATTCCATACTGAAGAGCCTCAGGCCCATAGTGCAATTCTGTTTTCAGGAGTGGTTACAGATCGCTGCGACTGTTGTAAGTCAGTGTTAAAGAATGGGAGTTACGACCGACTTAGCGCTAAGATCGCTTTGTGGAACGGGGCCCTGTTTAATTTTTAGAGTATCTTTATCAGTTGTTGACATGATCGATATATTTTGTTGTTGATTTGGATGTACATAAAAAGGCATATCAATCTATTTTCTTCTTAGGTGGGCGTATTTTGGACAAGCCAACAGAAAATGAAACTCATCTTCAATCACATTTAAACCACATTGCTCACATATTCTCAATTCTGTGGCTCTTTCTCTATGTCTGCCATATATTATATATATAATGTTACAGCTAGCTGTCATCGTCTCAAGTCCCTTGAAATGGATTTGAAAAACAATTTAATATAATAGCATCACAGATTTCATTGATCCCTGAAACTATTATTATATTAGGGCATTATTGAATCAAGTCTCATGTAACTTGAGACATTATTTCCTGAACATTTTTTCGAAGGTAATCAGCTTATTGCCATACATGCCCCACAACGTATGTAGCGGCAGAATATGCATATCCATTGTAATCCTACTGTGAATAATTTAGTCTTGCCACTTTGTTGGAACTCGTTTTTCGTTTCTCATCACAGACATATAGAATACTTAACGGGCTCCCGTGTACTACCAGTTTAGTGAAACGAGTGAATAGTTTTAGTACTAACCATATACAATACAACAGCCTAACATTTGAATTCAGAGGTCTGTTCCACAAAACGATTGAAGCTCCCGTACTTTAACATAGACTCACGACTGTCGTTGCATTGTGGAACGGGACCTTGCACCACAAAGTTTACAATCACGTCACCAAACCCTATGCCACGTGACGTCAGAATAGCATCGGTGTTGCTGGGATCGTCAAGTGTACTCTCAGTGATCTATCATCTGTACACACAATGTCATTGAATAAGCCAAGGGATGTTGAGAGTTTTCAATATTTGTCAGTGAAACTTGTTCCCACAGTACATGAGCACGCTCTTTGGTATTACGCAACGTGTCATACAGCTGTATGCTTATTGAACGGATGGTCTCTTCACGGGCGAAGGCGAATGCGAATACGAATACCATTAAACTATTGATTCCATTCACGTTTTTCAATTTGCTGTATTCCAGTGATATGAGCTGTGGTAACGGATGGACTTGTGAGCACCGATGGCGCCCGATGTACAACATGGTTGCCTTCAAGAACGTTGCTTATGGCTCTGAGTTGACTAACTGGTGGTCGGGTTCAGACTATCAGATAGCATTCTCGAGAGGGAACAAAGCCTTTATTGCCTTTAATCTCGAGGGAGCCGATCTCCAACAGACACTCAACACTGGACTTCCGTCTGGAGACTATTGCGATGTAATTTCCGGCAACCTTAAGAACGGAAACTGCACTGGCCAAACAGTGCATGTTGATACTAACGGACATGCCCCTATACATGTCGGTGGCTCTGACCAAGACCCCATGGTGGCCATCCATGTTGGTAAGCAATGATAGTATTATATTTACAAACATCACAAAGCAGCATTTACCCTTTTTTACAGATTTTATTCCCTTCGAGAAGGTTTACCCTGAATAATTCGATTGTTTGTTTGTTGTTTAACGCCACACTCGGATGGCGGTCTGTCCATAATCGAATCTATACAAGACACAAGACAGTCAAGTGAGTGACATCATGTGAATCGATCTACATGATTGGTCAACGTTTGGGATACGATGGCATGAACTCAACCACGTCACCGAGTCCGACCACCCAATCCATTTAGTTGCCTCCTACGACAGGCTTAGGCAACTGGGGCCTTATATTCTTACCCCGAATGACAAGGGTGCTGAACAATTGGAACTCGGTTGTCGTATCCCTCTTGGTGTTATTGGGGCGGTCGGGTAGCCTAGTGGTTAAAGCCTTCCCTCGTCACGCTGAAGACCCGGGTTCGAATCCCGACATGGGTACAATGTGTGAAGCCCATTTCTGGCGTCCCTTGCCGTGGTATTGCTGGAATAGTGCTAAAACAGGCGTAAAACCACACTCACCCACTCACCCACCCACTCACTCACTCACTCGTGATGTTATGAGCAGCGATACTATGATATGCAAGTCTCTAAGCTTGACCACCATTTTGTCGCCTCTCATGATAAGCAAAGCTTGTTGTGGGCTTATTCCAACCCGCCATCACTGCAGGTGTACAACGATGATGCTTGAAACCGGCAGGTATAAGGAAACAAATAGTATTTTGTAGTCAAATAAATTGACTGATCAAATTTTGAAAGTAAATATTTGGAATAGCATTGACCTTATCTGAACCAAAAGCATGTGTTTATTATTGATAAATTGGATTCGCTGAAATGATAACTTTAATGTGTAACCTAAACCATTATGTTATATTTTGTTTTCTTCTAGGGGCAAAGGTCGGTTTTCCTATGCGTCGTGTTGGCTAAGCAAGGCCGTGCTTACTCGGATGTATCGCAGAATAACTATCCTTGAGATATATGTACAGTAATAAAGAAAACTGTTTCATAAGATTTAGTTAATTAAGAATCACCTCAATTACAATAACTGACAAATTAAAAGATAACAAAATGAACAAATGATAAAAGAAAGAATTTCCAGAGCTTGTAAACGTAGATGTTGTCAATATTATACAGCTGGAATGTACACATAAAATATGCATTCGTTACACGTCACTGACGAATTTTGTAAATTTTGCCCAACACATTATAAGGAGAGGAGTCTTTAAAACATTGTTCAAAGCAGATCATTAAGAACTGTTATCGTAACTGTAATGATGGAAGGATATCATCAGTTGGTTCCAGCACGGACCTACATACCAAGTCCATGGTTTAAAAAGTTTAAAATTTAAAGTCACATAGGCAATATTTCAGCCAATTCGTGACATTCAAAGGTTATATATAATAAATACACGTAAACTATAAGAACCTGTCAACAACACACTTTTCAAAGGTTAGATACTTTGGAATATAGACGTTCATATAGATGATGAACTTTGAACTGAAAAGTGAAAAAGTTATCTTTGCAATATGAACTACAATGATTGTTCTTCATTTTCATATAGTCCTACACATGACCCATTCACACCTTGAACATTTGACTACTTCTGCATTTAAAACGTCAACATATCGACTATCTGGAAAGGCACAACAGTGATCTAAAAGGAAATACAACATGGGACGAACCTTGATCAAAGAAGAAACTACATTGAAAACCTACACAGCAGGTTACAGGGTACCCATTTGTAAAACCAGTTACTTCAAGACATACAAATATTTTTCTCTGAAAGGGGAGCCGAACAAGATTTTTCGTCTTGTACACAATTAATGTTTTCGGGACATCCAGCATGTAGCAACATTTTATGGTAGACCCTCAGGCAAAATACTTGTAAGAATGTCAAATGGTTGGTCTCAGATGGACACAATGCTACGAAGATTGTAAGGATGAATACAGTTAGGAGAGTTAAAGTACTCAAAGCGCTAAGATTGCTTTGTGAAAACAAGTCTAGTTCTCTAAACGTTATGATTGAGTAAGCTGGGTTTAACGCTGCTTGGATTGAAAAAATATTAACGACAAAAGCATTAATTTTTCATATTCATAAGAAATCTCTGCAAACATTTCAGTCCATTGTACGATTCCTCATTGCTGGATAGATGTTTACAGATCAAAGATATTTTGTTGTAGGTAGGAGAAATATTACATGTTTGTGTTACATAGGTAAACATGGACCTGCTCGGTTTATCCATAAAGACCACATTGTACGCGGGTTAAAAGGTGCAAGAACAAATATCAATGGTGTATATATTGACGGGAAAATGAATGCGTTTATACGTCTCTCTGCGACAATCGATAGATCCCTGCGTTTACTGTAAATGTGAACTGAAGAACGAATGTGGATTGAACTAGTTTGTGCTTTAAATCAATCCTTAAATCACGATACGTATTTCATATACGAATATACGTAACTGTTTTATAAATATATTTTTTAACAATGCTATACATGTTGATAGTGTAAATGGCGTTGATGTAAATACCTATGTCATGAACAGCAGAAACGGTTATCTTGTCCTTGACGGCCAAGCTAATCCTGAAGAGAGTGTTTAAAGTCCAGTTTGGAAGTTGCTGCTGCAAATGGCGGTTTGGTGATGTCGTTAATGGACGGTGAAGATGTGAATAGAAAGTGAAGATGATGTGAATGAAGATGATGGTGAGGTTGTGAATGACTGAAGAGGGGGTGTGAATGACGATGAAGATGAGTTTGCTGGCCGTTAAGAGATGATATTTAATGTACGGTGATGATGATTTTGTGAATGAATGTGAAGCGCTGTCACTAACCCAAACACGTCAAAGGCCTACTAAGAATGTTCATATATTTCCTGTTGGCGTTCATATCTGCCTTAAGGTATTTAATATAAGGATACATACTCTTAAATAAAAACAGAAACGCAACACGGATATATTTGGCCATAAAAGCAGAATTAGCGGATGCAAAATGAAGAGGTTTATTGTGTTATAGAGTCAGTGACAAATTTCCCGGATCAAAATGATCACAACAAGGACATGCAAACCATTAGTCGTAAACACGCACGATTCGTAAAAAAACGCACCTGGTACATTAACAAGAGGGCCACGGAGCTGCACGCACTGCAAGTGGAGCAGTACTATGAACGGTATTAAAGTGAAGGGTTTTTGATTGCCTGGCATCTGCGTCAATCGAACAGTCACAGTTCAACAACATGCCAAGATTAACAGAAGCACAAAGAAACAAGGTCATAGGCCGCTTGCAGGCAGGGGAATCCCGATAAGCCGTAGCCAGGGTTTTCAATGTAGCGCCCACCACCCCTGGCCAAAACCGCTTCATCCAACTGCGCCACCTACGTGAAAGGACGACCACAGCCACCTCAACCGCATCCCAAATACCCGGACTGCGCAGAATCTCCGACCAGATCGTACGAAACCGTTTAAGAGCATATATCCATATATCCATATCCAGGGCAATCTTACGGCTCAACGATACATCAACGAAATTCTCCGACCACACGTCCTCCCAATTACAGCCAATAGCAACGGTGTATTCTAGCAGGACAACGCTCGACCGCATACAGCACGGATCACAAGAGCCTGTCCATGTTGTCAATATGGATGTTCTCCCCTAGCCCTCCAGATTCCCGAATTTGAACCCGATGGAGCACCTGTTGGATGAATTGGATAGACGGCTACGCCACATTGCTTTTGCATTGCAGATCGAGTTGGCTACCATTCACCAGGATGTGAATCGCATATTCGTCTCTTCCATGGGCAGGAAATGTCAGGCCGCTATCGATCCAAACGGGGGACATACGCGTTATTGATGGTAACTGATCTTTACCTTGGAATTTTCCTATGTACCGATAACTGAGATGACTAGAATCACCAAGTGTTCTCTCCACAACGTTTTGGCTCAATACCTTGTACGGTTCCTCGTTTAATGTATTTTCTTACCTCACACAAATCTGGCTTTTTTAAGAGTATATATATGAACGTATTTCAGAAAAAAACATATGGTAGATATGTGATGACATTTCCAAATTTAACGTATCAGTGCAAAATTGAAGTGAACCTGTACATGTAAACAGTGAATATGATTGAGGCGTTAACTGCAAAATAGTTGTACAAGCGTAAATAAATGGTTTCAGATAAAATGGAATGGGATATAACGTTTCTCGCATTACATGCACCGAAGTAGATATACATTAACGTGTCGCCGTAGTTGTAGGGTCTGTGGCAGTCGTCATGGACGGCCCTTTGACAAAGGGAAGTTACTCTAGCGGACAGACCGATGGATTGTCGCGAAATGTCTGCATCAGTCAGGAATAGTACAAACAGCCACACACACACACGTGCATGCACGTCGCTATATAAGTGCAATAATCTTGGGCGCGACGTTGAACCCAATTTCACCTCCCCTCTGACTGATCAATGGTGACCTGTTGTCTGTTGGCATTGTGTGGCACATGACAACGGGCTTTTTCTCATTAAACATGTTTTCACCCAATATTGTCGTTGGCTGTTTCAACAGATGCACACAATATGGTGTATTACCTTTTATAGTGGTGATCCTTACCAACTTTGAGTAGCATATATAGCTTTTATCATTGGTATGCAGAGATTGTTTAAGTGAAATTTAACGTCTGTTATCGGTAGGAGATAAAGATATCCTTGAATACTTCGCAAGGTCTTGGCGATAAGAACAGAATAATTTAAGGTCACAACAAAGGATTAGTTTCTTGAAGGACAGAGTTACAGTTAATTCATTTCAAGGTAAAAGTCTGGTAAATCCATTTGGGTAAGGTGATAGTTATGACGCTGTCGCTGTCTATAACGATGAACACATGTTGGCTAATGTCAAAGTCAAAATGTCAAACGTTATTAGGGGTTGGGGTGGGGGTCAAACCTTGTAGATGCACTGATACACTGAAAGTAATTACCCTTCCCCAATGCTTGCCCTATGTTTGGATGGCGCTCCTTGTGTCCATGTACAACTTTCCGTAACCCGCCATGAAAAGACAAAATGAAAAAAAACACTAAGGGCTTTGTATTTCATTATTAAATGTCCATTTTCCATGACCCTCCCCTAATGTGTGTATTACTTTTTGTGACCTCTCCTAGAGAGTGTCATATTTCTGGTGAAACGGGATGTGGTCATTAAGAAAAAAATACCTGAGTAAACTTTCAAACAATAATCTCCCGATGACAAACCTGCAGGTCATAATTACTGCGCAGATTTCACAAACGTGCTGTTTTGTGGTATTAATCAAGAAGGTGCGACTCATGTCAAGTAAAACAGATGACGTTTGTGAAAGTGAAAAGGACAAGGCTTATGACAAATTATATAAAGCATATGTCAAGGCTGTCCCTAGCAATTTTTATCTCTCTATAAAAGACAGATCGGCTATCTCCTCTTGTCATTATAGCAACGTCTGTCATGATTCCTACCTGGTCTTTAGCGTTCCTGCTGCCAACGGGTAAGTCTGTACTTAACACCAGTATGTTTAAAGCATACTTTGTTTGTTTGTTTGGTGTTTACGCCCCATTCAGCAATATTCCAGGTATATGACGGCGGTCTGTAAATAATTAAATCTGAAACAGACTATCCAGTGATTAACATCACGAGCATCGATCTACGCAATTGGATTAAGACATGCATCAACCAAGCCAGCGAGCCTGACCACCCGATCCCGTTCGTCGCTTCTAACGACAGTCATTGGCCGCTGATGATTAAAATTAGTCTAACCTGGACTCTTCACGCCGGTCGAATCATATCCTTACCCATATACATGTGAAAATGGTTTATCTCTAAAAGATATCACATCACATCAAATCCTTTCGAACTGGTTAGGTGTCGAATTACTGTTATGTAAATATAAAACGTCAACGCCAGAGAATACCCAGTCTCGATTATCTGCCGAAACAGATTCAATAGGGCATAAAAGGTATCACAGTGGTGTAAATTGTATGAATGGATCACTGAAAATAAGTGATGACACCGGGTGTTCACGAAAAGGGTAACATGTCCTGCTTTGCCGGTAAACACTCGACGATGGAAAGCGAGCTATGGTATATTTCTCTTAACCGCTGGTCAGAGGGTGAGGAACCGTGCCGAGATCAAATGCATACAAACCAGACAAACAACACACCCTAATTAATCAAGCAAATGAAATATGTCCGTAAGTATCTGTTTCGAACCATGTTCAACATTTAACATGCCTCTTTTTCCTGCAATATTGCGTAGCTCTAGCGTCGATGTACAGTGATCCCCACTGTTCGAATGGTAGGAGTGCCATCACCCACCTGTTCGAGTGGACGTGGTCGGACATTGCGAAAGAATGTGAGAGGTTCCTTGGACCATATGGCTACTGTGGCGTTCAGGTCAGTAGATGGTCACATGTGACTACTAATCAGTCACCTCGCCATACAGCTTCAATACCATTCACTGCAATAACTCTTGTGTTAAACGACTTTACAGGTATTCACAAGTAAACATGGGCATTGGTAGGAGGAAAACTATGAAAACATGTATATATGTTAGTTCCTTAATTGTATTTTTATACATGTATGTTATATCCATTAACATACATAAAAGACCGCCTCCGTGGTCTAGTGGTAGAGCGTCCGCCCGGAGAGCGGAAGGTCCGGGGTTCGATCCCCGGCCGCGTCATACCAAAAGACGTTAAAAGATAGTACTTGTTGTTACCCTGTCTGGCGCTCGGCATCAAAGGGCTAAAACAAGGACTGGTCGGCTCGGAGTCAGTATACTGTGTCTGAGTGGGGTATTCATGTTAAACTGCGGCATGATATCTCAGTGTGCTAGCACTATAAATCGGCATCAGTCCGGACTAGTCCAAGTAGCCACACACACACACACACACACGCGTGCATGTACGTCGCTATATAAGTGCAATAATCTTGGACGAGACGTTTAACCCAATTTCACCTCACCTCACCTAACATACATAAATACATACATAAAGTAGGATTTCCGTTAAACTGAAAGGTTCCAAGAGATAGTACACGGACCAACCACTCCCTTGTGCCTTGACTGTTTCGCTTATAAGGTTACACCATTATACAGATGTATCAAACGGAATTGTTTGAGTGTCTTAAGGGTATTGAACAGAATGTTTATTTGTTTGTTTGTTCGTAGTTTAAAGTCGCACTTAGCAATATTACAGCTATATGAAGGCGATCTCTAAATAATCGAATCTGGACAAGACAATCCAGTGGCTGACATCATGAGCATCGATGTACGTACTTAAGATACGATGAAATGCACCAACCAAGTCAGCGAGCCTGACCATCCGATCCCGTTAGTCACCTCTGACGATAAGCACAGAGCATAAGTCTCCTTGTAAGCAAGCAAGAGTGGATTCCACTTCGTTGTAGTATGTGAACAAACTTCCGGTTTCCAGTAAAGACCGAGTTTACTTCTTTTTCTCTTATATTATATTTAAATTAATCAAGGTATCCTCTTTGCCTAAACTGTTTAGCTTTTTTGGTTACACCATCGGACAAATAAATATTCGTTGTGCAAACGAACGTTTTTGATTTTTGATTATCTTTTGAGATTGAATTTTAAATTACATATCGTTGTAGTAGTAGTAGTAGTAGTAGTAGTAGTAGTAGTAGTAGTAGTAGTAGTAGTGGTTTTGGTGGTGGTGGTGGTGGTGGTGGTAGTAGTAGTGGTGGTGGTGGTGGTGGTAGTAGTAGTAGTAGTGGTGGTGGTGGTGGTGGTGGTGGTGGTGGTGGTAGTAGTAGTAGTTACAGATTAAAACAAACAATACTGCAAAGAGGGTTCGGGTGATCACAGTCAGGCTGGTCAGGCTCATTACCTCAATCACGCAGCCCAAGACTCCGCTGCCTAAGGCTCCCCAACACTGCAGCCTCCTGTATTACCAGATTGTCAGAAGGGCTGTATTCCTTGGAACAAACCCGGGTACTCTCCAAATGTCAGTCAGTAGATTGGGAGCTACCTAACCTAAGGCACTGAGAAGAATAGGGAGTCAGACAACTATGTACTCTGGATTCAAGCGTGACATTTCGAACCGAGGTCTGAATATTTGCAATGTTTTTCCTCAAAAGGGACAGAAAATTCAATAATATAAATGATTTCATTGGATTTATCAAAAAGGACAAGATCAGGTTTGTTGGCCTGGATAGGTCTGAGTTCGTATATAGGCCGATACATTGCATTTATAATTTTCCACGACGCCCTCAAAATATTCTGGGTAGTACAATGGATGGACCTCTGTGTCAAAACCACAAGCATGGCGACGGCGACAAGAAAACGATCGAACCACTCCATCACGTCGTTTAAGATACTGCGTTCGTGCCATAGGTGGGCATCCACTGACAATGTGTTGGACACATTAAATTCCTTGAATATTCTACATTTCATATTTACATTTTGATGCAAAGTCACACATTGACGGTTTCGATTGGGAAGTGGCTGGTCCTGAGCAGCAAACAGAGAGCCTTCTGTTTCACTTTTGAGGCCTGCAGGTCGGCTGATTCTCTCAACACACTGCACATAAACTCGACGTTCATAGCCTCTGGGACGATTTGAAATGGCACCGCTTGGTTGACACTTATTTCTATACCGTCTATCATACAGAACCATTAAAAAAATAAACACTGATATTGAGATTATGCCCCACGTCCTTGGCTCGTTTAAGAAAACTGTGGCATCCCTTTTTTCACAAGAGGATCATCAAACAAAAAACGTGTGCAAAAGTGTACGATACAATTCTGTCATGAAGAGCCTCCAACGACATTGAGGAGTGCCTTCAGCATTGAGAATAAGGTTTCTTTTAAAATGAGGAAAAAGTCGGATTTGTTTTCTGAACAAACGTCAACGATGGATGAACTGGTTTTATTTTGTAATTAACACATTTAGTGTATCCTTTATTCAGCAGGCCTTACGATAGAGCGTGAACTGAATTATATTCTTGTAGTCTGTTGTTTGTTGACTTGACTCCTTTGGGGAAACCATGAGCTCAGAGAAGAGAAATGTATGCAGGTTAACATGACGTTCCTACCTACAGATATCTCCTCCTAATGAGAACCGTGTGGTCACTAACCCGAGACGGCCATGGTGGGAGAGGTACCAGCCTGTCAGCTACAAACTTCAGACGAGGAGCGGCTCAGAGCAGGACCTGAGGGACATGGTGTCCAGGTGCAACAAGGCCGGAGTCAGGTGAGCTTCACACATACCCACACTGAATCAGGGGCTGGTTAAAGAAGAAGGTCACATACATGTTATGACTTAAGCAAGGTGTGACTGAGTGAGTGAGTGAGTGAGCCAGGTGCAACAAGGCCGGAGTCAGGTGAGCTTCACACATACCCACATAGAATCAGGGGCTGGTTAAAGAAGAAGGTCACATACATGTTATGACTTAAGCAAGTGTGACTGAGTGAGTGAGTGAGCAAAGTACAACAAGGTTGGAGTCAGGTGAGCTTCGTGCGTGCGAGAGCGTCGTCTTGGGAGAGGATTCATTTCGAAGAAAAATGTTAAAGGGAGCATATGAAATCGGTGATAACTACCCAATTAATAAATCCACAAATGAAGATTGTCTTATGAATGCATGTCGCCTCTGTAAAAAAGGTAACAACCTGACACGTTGCATGATATTTAAGTGCGGCATGAAGAGACACGCACGCACGCACGCACGCACGCACGCACGCACAAATAAAGCCAGATATATATACCATAAATTATATATCAATACATGTATAGACATTTTTTAATACGAAGATATAGTTCTTTAGTACTTTTTCTTTAGAATATATGCGGACACAGTGAATATATGTGAGACACGCACGCACGCACGCACGCACGCACGCACGCACGCACAAATAAAGCAAGATATATATACCATAAATTATATATAAATACATGTATAGACATTTTTTAATACGAAGATATAGTTCTTTAGCATTTTTCCTTTAGAATATATGCGGACACTGTGATCAATCACATGACCGGTGTTGGAGGTACGGGTCAAGGCACTGCTGGATCTTCGTACGACGCCAACCAGCTGAAGTACCCAGGCGTTCCATTCGGCCCAACCGACTTCAACGACAACTCCAACTGCCACACTGGCGACATGCAAATTCATAACTACAATAACCCGGAAGAGGTGAGGAACTGCCGGTTGGTCGGGTTGGCGGATCTGAAAGCCGGCAAGGATTACGTGAGGAGCGAGATTGAGGGTTACCTTAACCACCTGGTCGACATTGGAATTGCTGGATTCAGAGTCGACGCTGCCAAACATATGTGGCCAGGTAGGCCATTTGGTACATTTGGCGACAAAAGCGACGTAAAAACGGTAATGTTCAGTTGCCAATGTCTTTGTCAGTACCCATTGAGTGTTTCCAAAAGTGGTATTGCATTGTTGACTCCAAATAACATTGACTTACCCCAATAAGCACATGTCATTCAATTGTGATCAGTGTTCATTATCATGACATTACCAATGGGGTCTTAACTGTAATCCAAGACCATTTGGGTAGGATAAATACCTGTTTATCACAGTACTGCAAAGAAGTAAACTAATTTCCACATATGGTGAAAAATATGTACCACATAATGACATTAGACCCGTGAAGATGTTGGAAAAAATCACTGTGGGGTTGAGACATAATAAAGTCCTCACAATTGTACGACTATAAGACAATACCTAACAATGTCCTTAAAATGTTGACCCGTGAAGATCCGTAGTAGAATAGATCTTCAACAACCCATGCTTGCCGTAAAAGGCGACTGTGCTTGTCGTTAGAAGCGACTAACGGGATCGGGTGGTCAGGCTCGCTGACCTGGTTGATGCATGTCATCGATCCCAATTGCATGAATCGATGCTCATGATATCAATCACTGCATTGTCTGGTCCAGACTTGATTATTTACAGACCGCCGTCATATAGTTCGAATATTGCTGAGTGCGGCGTAAAACAACAAACCCACCAACCCACCAACATAATGTCATTGACATAAAGAGTTTACAAATGAACTATTTTCCGTCTCCTGTGTTGCAGGGGACCTGACTGCTATATTCGGGAGTGTAAAGAATCTCCGTTCTGACGTGTTTGGGGGTGGCAAGAAGCCTTTCATCTTCCAGGAGGTAATCGACATGGGTGGTGAGCCGATCAAAGGAGACCAGTACCTTGGCAGTGGTAGGGTCACCAACTTCATCTTTGGTGCCAAGTTGGCTCAAGTCTTCAGGTATTTGATTTATAAATTATCGGACCAAGGTGGTAATTCACAAGTTTCCACATTGCAATGCTATCCGGCTCCTTGCATACGAGTCTCTGATATTGCATGGATGTTCAATGAAAACTGTTTCTCTTTCTAGGAAGCAAAACGCCATGAAGTATTTAGCCAACTGGGGATCAGCTTGGGGCATGTTGAAATCCGACGATTCTGTCGTCTTCATCGATAACCATGACAATCAGCGTGGTCATGGCGGCGGCGGAGGTGTTCTCACCCACTTTGAGTCCCGTCCTTATAAGCTGGCTACAGCCTTCATGCTGGCCCATCCTTATGGTTTCCCCAGGGTGATGAGCTCATATGACTTCAACCAAGCCAACACTGACCAAGGACCCCCTCAAAACGGCGACATGAGTACTAAGCCGGTAACCATCAAGTATGTAAAGTATATCCAGGATCCAATGTACACTTTATGTTTCAGATCTTCTGTACCTTTCCCTTGTCTAAGCATATGGGAAATCCTTCAAGCAAACACGTTTCTGGAGATAATTTCGATTTGATATACAGTAAACTACGGTTATAACGAACTCAAATGGACCACTAATTTTAGTTCGTAACAGTCGTAGTTCGTTATAGGCATATATACAGCATATAAACAGGAAATGGCCAGGTCAAAAAGACAAGTTCGTTATATCTGTCAATGGGTTTGACGCCGCTTTGAACAGTATTCCAGTTATATCATATATATGATTCCTGAACGTAGATGGGGAACAACACCATTCATATTTGTTCATTTCGTTATCTAGAGGCCATTTTCTGTTTTTAGTGGTATGAACTGTGGTAACGGCTGGACGTGTGAGCACCGATGGCGCCAGATGTACAACATGGTTGCCTTCAGGAACATCGCGGGTTACTCCGGGTTATCTAATTGGTGGTCAGGCTCAGACTATCAGATAGCATTTTCCAGAGGAAACAAGGCCTTTATTGCCTTCAACCTTGAGGGATATGACCTTTCCAAATCCCTTAACACTGGACTTCCGTCTGGAAGCTATTGCGATGTTATTTCTGGCAACCTCGAGAACGGCAGCTGTACTGGCAAGACAATTGACGTTGATGGAAGTGGCCATGCTTCGATTCATATCAGCAGCTCCGATAAAGATCCAATGGTGGCCATCCATGCCGGTAAGATTTTGTTTCATTCACTCAATTGGTATTTTGTTTCTTTCTTAGTGATTCTTTCAACAGAAAATTACTATTTTATCTAATTCTTGTCCAAGCCAGCTCTATCAGTCAATATCATGTGGATTAACATTTGAATGGTGGAATCTGGATTGGGGCAAAATTATATAATCTATATTGTGTTGAACCGGTTGAATTAGACGTTTATGTGAACACAATAAAGAAATATCTTTACAAAAGGCCTAATATTAATTACAAACTATTGTTACTGCAACCCCTATGCTTCGCTAAGATTAGAACATATTGGCTTAACAATCCTATTTATGCTAATTGTAACATCCATTTTGTTGGGCCCGTGAAGATCCGGAATAGAATAGGTCTTCAGCAACCCATGTTTGCCGTAAAAGGCGACTATGCTTGTCGTAAAAGGCGACTAACGGGATAGGGTGATCAGGCTCGCTGACTTGGTTGATGCATGTCATCGATCCCAATTGCGTGGATCGATGCTCATGTTGTCACTGGATTGTCTGGTCCAGACTTGATATTTACAGACCGCCGTCATATAGCTGGAATATTGCGGCGTTAAACAAAAAACAAACACACAACTCATTTCGTTGTGTACATTCAACAACAAAACCAGATATGAGCCTGATGCATGCATGGTTAATGTTTACAAGAATTTCGGAGACAATTTCTGTGCTTTGATAATATACCAGCCCACACATTGTACCAATGTGGGGAATCGAACCCGGGCCTTTTGACTGACGAGCAAATGCGTTAACCATTAGCTGTAGGCTACCCAAACGCCCCGTTAATCATAAAACAACTCCACCGCCGGTCAGTTCTTATTAGCAAAATGTGGATCGGTAAAGAATACTAACTCTTCCTTTGATTCTCTTTTTTTCATTTTTTTTCATTCAAATTTTCAGGTGCGAAGAAGGGATCGTCGCCAAGGCGCGTTGGTTAGGAGCTGTAAATTGGTCAGGAGCTGTAATCTTACATGGGGACGTGCGAACGTGAATAAACTGTTATTTCATATTGTTGCGAAGTGATTTCCAAGTCAAAAAGCAAAGGTTAACCGAGAAATCGGTTCATGCAAAACTAAATTGTGAAATCAGTAAATGACCACACATGATCACTGAATAATCAATTATATTCTAACACACATTAGATTTACAATCAATCAGGCAATGCAATGGATCACATACGTGTCATCAGCAATATGTACTTAAGTAACAGGCCCTCGTCTAGGTGTATCTTGTAACAGTGACTGTGTACTTGCATCTGGGATAGTGCCCGGCTGGAAGGAATTCGGTGTTGCGAGATGCGAGTCATCATCGACCTCATGTTGCAGGTACAACCAGACTTCTAGAAACTGTCGCGATACTGCCTCCCATGTTTGTCTACGTCCACGGGAGGTAACTCTAAATCACATCCTGTTACAATCTGGCCACTGCAGCACTCGACAATTTACTTGCGCTTCAATCGTATGCTGCCACTGACAATAACTACAAATACACTTCTCTACTGTTACCTAACAATATGATTGTTACTGGAAGATACATTAACATTAGGTGAGGTGAGGATTGGGGTTTAATGTCGCATTGAAGATTATTACGTTTATATAGCGATGTGCATGCACGTGTGTGTGGCTGCTTGCAGTCGTCGGGACTTGTGCCGGTTTTAAAGTTTAAGTCTGATGCACACTATACTGACCGGTCCTTGTTTAACTCCCTTAAGGGAGTACCATCTTTTAACGTCTTTTGGTATAACGCGGGGATCGAACCGCCGACATGACGTGTTCGGGGCAGACCTTCTATCGTCCCATTAAAAGAGACACATTTAGAAAGGCAAAATAGCAGGGGGGTAATAAGGCCGATGTGAAGAAGGAAGAGAAATAGGTGAAGAAGGCGACGGAGGAGGAGACGAAGGAAGAGAAATAGGAGGCGAAAAGAAGAACGCGGAGGAGATGAGAAGATTGCGTAAAAGAGCGTGAGAAGGAGGTGGTAAAGAAAGAGGTTAAGACGGAGGAGAAGAAGGAGGAGATTAGACGGGGAGAAGGAGGAGACTAAGACGGAGGAGGAGGAGCTTAAGACGGAGGAGAAGGAGGAGCTTAAGACGGAAGAGAAGAGGAGGTTACGACGGAGAGGAAGAAGGAAGATAAGGCGGAGGAGAGGAAGGAGGTGGAGGTTAAGACGGAGAAAAAGGAGGAGGTTACGACAGAGGAGAAGAAGGAGGAGCTTAAGACGGAGAAGAGAAGGAGGTTAGGGCGCAGGGGAAGAAGAAGGTTAAAACGGAGGAGCAGAAGAAGAGGGTTAAGACGGAGGAAAGGAAGCAGGAGGAGAAAAAGCGTAGGGGATGAAGAAAATAATATGTCGTGATAGAATGATGTCTGTACCCCTGAGATACAGTTACCGAAACTAAGCTTCATAATGTTGTGACCTGACATTAGCACTTTCCTGCTATCATTATAATTACGCCACATATTCATGTTAAGAAATATTACAATATATGATGAATAAAAGCGACAGAACACTTTCCACAATAATAAGACGATCATTGTTCGATTCCGTCTATGTCACGAGCATGTGTTTATGAATCATAATCAAACACTGGTGATACCAGGGTGTTACTTCCCTTTGTTGGCACACGTCACAAACACATGCAACGGCACGTCAATTGTTCACCTGAACAAACAGGGGAACATATAGTGCAAGTCAAAACAGAGAATTTCATTGGACATCAGTTAGTTTTCCAATTACGTCAAAATTGGAAATGTCTTCCACATACCTACCATAAACCCATTGAAAGCCTTCTGAGGCCTTGAGTGTTGTATACCTGCTCAAACATCGTGCAAGAGTTAAGCAAACGGTAAGCAATAGAACTGGCTCAATACTGTTCAATGTTGCGTTGAACCCAGATGACTTGTTTTTGTACTCGCATTCATTGGTATATTTGCCTTCATCATTATCATTCTCACGAGGAACTGAAATCAGCTTAGGTCGCAACGCGGTAAAACATACGCCTGAATCATTTTGTAGATGAGTGCTTTTGATTAATTGGCGGCTTTAAAAGGTAACTGGGGTCATATTCCTGTTCTTATTGATCTGTCTCGTGCTGAATGAAGCTGTGAACGTAACAATGTGCACAAATCATATCACTGACGAATGGTGTAATAGATGTGAAACCAGTTTTAAAGACAGCTATCCAAAGTAAATCCAAGAGTAAATTGCCGTATTAACGCTAGCCTTCATCTTTACCTCGATTTTAATGATGAAACTGCTCAGTGAAAATACTGCAGGAAATGGCCTGTCGACTTCCTTAAGTGAAGGGAAACATGACCCCCCTAGAATAGATTAATGAGTGCGCCAGATCTGCATATAAGGCGACTAGGGCTCAATAAAAAGAAATTAACTCTCGCTTAGATCAATGACGTTGTTCGTAGAGAACAGAACACGTCAGGTTAATAGAGACTGGGCTCCTACGACAAGGCTGTTCCAACCATCACGCTAGGCTTACCTGCTAACCAATACAATAGAAAATATAGAAAGAGTGTAGTTTCCATAGCGCTAGTGTCAGTCATTGTCACTGTCACTCCTGTTATCGATTGGAACATCACGGTGTATATGTGTTGAAAGGTTGGCAGGTATTAAAAATCCGAAATAGTTTGATCTATTTTTTAGAAAATTCTAACCGAAGGTTTTAGGTTGTAGGTTTAGAATGTAAATATTTAGATTAAATTAAATTATTGATATTTAATTCAAATATACTTGCCTATACTTAAAAGGGTAAACTAAATGCAAAATCTAATTTAGTTTCAAGTAATTAATACTAGTATAGTGCCTCATTGTCAAAAATGTTGTTGTCAAAAAAACGTTGACTGCAATAAGTGAAGTAATACAACTCCAGTTTGTTGTCCAATATGCCCGCCATTACCATGAGTCGGTTCAAGTTTTTCCATCCTGCACATAAAGTCAGGAATCAAGATCAGGAATCTGGGCATTCCAACAAGCACGTCAATGGCATACATCACACAAATGCGTATATCTTAATCCATGTTTTTTTACAGCTGTGTGGGTATCGTTTTGTTGCCAACTGCCTTCCAAACCTAGTCTTTAGGTTTCAGTCCGGCTGTTTTGCCTTGCCCTTTTCGGACTTGGAAGTACATTGTGATGAATGTGGTAGATTCTAGGGATGGACGTGGGCATGGCTTGAGGCAACCTTCAGTGTCTTAACATATCAAGGAGTTCACAATGTTGACTGTATAAAAGACAAACAGTTGCTTACTTTGAAACTGCATGGAGGAACAACAAATTCCAACACACAATATTGCCAGGCTTCTTCTTTGTTGCAGTGATGTTCCAGAACTTGATAGAACCCTTTATGTCCATTGATTGTAGGACGATATCTTTTCATTCGATATTGGCATGATAGCATAGCACCACAAGGAAACCGGTTTCATTGTTTAGAGAAGCACTGGTGACCCTGATGCCAATGAGACAGTTGTCTGGACTATCGAGCTGTCAGCATCTCCCGTTACATGGACTCGTCTTGAATGCCAATGTAGCTCCAAAACGTCCATTTTGGCCCTCTAAGATGTGTAACATATTTGGTGGATGTGCCACTTGAGCATGGTCTGGCCATAATGTTGTGAAACATATTTGCAACAGACAAATGAGAACATATGACTCCACGAGGTCAAAGCATTCGATGAAGCAGGTCTGGAGGTCCTGAGGTATCAGCATCCAATAAAGTTGAGATGAATGTCGATAATGCAGGTTTGGTTGGGTTCTTTTGAGAACACAACCGAGAGCGGGTAGAGAACTGCAAAGTTCAAACTCCAACAATGTTCTAAGTTCTATTGAATAATAGCATTATCAATTCTGAAATAATAACAGTGGGTACACATAACTGATCTCCTCTTGGTTATCATAGTGCTTGCATGCATTGCCACGACTTTATGAATGTGTACTCTGCAATGGTTTTGTCTGACAGTGTCATAGAGTTCAGCATGCGTACGCCAACATGATATGCATCATCGGTATTTACAGATTTACTTGCGGTGACATCATTTGAAATGTTCGGAGGTCAGGATCTGTCCAGAAGGAAGCTTAGGAGTTTAAATGTATCATTCTTGTTTTGTTTCTGTCTTGAATCTGACATGTCTTTTTGCAAAATTTCGGTTCTCCTATGACATTGCCGATCTCTATTAAATGAAGGCATTAACATGTGCCATACCAAGCTTTGAATTTCAGTGAGTGAGTGAGTATGGTTTTACGCCGCTTTTAGCAATATTCCAGAAATATCACGGCGGGGGACACCACAAATGGGCTTCACACATTGTACCCATGTCGGGAAATCGAACCCGGGTCTACTGCGTGACGAGCGAATGCTTTAACCACTAGGCTACCCGACCGCCCCTTTGAGTTTCAGACATATCCCTGTTCCTCTACTCAGGTCACTGCTTGTCTTGTTTTCCTTGCAGAGACGTCATCATTTGGACATAGATTTTCACTGACTTTGTGTACAGGTTGGAACGAGCTGCCGGAAATAATATTATGTTCGGATATATGCCGGTTTTATAGTGCTAGCCCACTGAGATACCATACACCACTCAGAAAACGAGTACTGACTCCCTGACGACAAGCCCTTGTTTTATCACCTTCTTTGCAGGGAAACAACAAGTACCATCATTCAACCCCGTTTGGTGTGACACGGACGTGGTTCGAACCAGCTACCTTCCTCTTTTAGGTCCGATGGTCTACGTACTAGACCACGGAGGCGGATCAGATCGATATACCTCACCTATCCGTCTGATAAAATGCTGGTGATTTTAACGGTTGTGCCAATCACGGATGTAGATAGTGTTTTCTCATAGCAGGAACTGTATGAATGTTGCGATTATTATTATTCAACTAAAGGATTTAGGTTTATTACTGTAATACGTTGTGCCGCTAGCACGGTTATGGTACGTGTGATAATGCCTTTATGATCAGGATTAGGCCATATTTCATTTGAAGATCGATAATAGTCCAAGGGCAAACGTGTTAAGAGAGACATACCCATTAGACTGGTAGATTCTAGATTCTCAATTACTAAACATAAACAGTATTTGCATTACAATGAAATCCGGAGAAGAAATTTTCTGTCGTCCAAATTCAGTCAGACATCGTTGCGTCGTTGTGTCGTTGTGTGAGGATCTGGAAAATAATCGAGTTATCCGAGGTTCGAGACAACCAGCAAACTGAGTTTCCGAAAATCATGAATTGTGTGTTTAGTTTGGATACTTGGAACTCCAAAATGAGTTCGAGACAACCGGGAATTCGACACATCTAGTTCCAACAGATCCGAGTATACATGATGATAATTATAAAAGGAATTAGCAGGGACCGGAAGTTGAGTTTGAAACAACCGTGAATTCGACACATCAAAGTTTGACACAACCGGTTTCGACATACGTGAAATATTAAGAACGAAAATATGATGTTCTGTGAAAGATTAAAAAAGCGATATTCATATCGATGTGTTATATGTTATGCAATATTACAATGTTTCAGTAGCAATACTTGTTTCACAGGACAAGCGGAACAAACCTATAGTCCTAGGCACTTGAATTAGATTCACGAAATATCGCGATTATTAATTAACGGAAATAGCTGCATGTCTGTCAATACTTAAAAACTGAAAAGAAAACTTTCCGCCGATATGGAATATTACTTACAGAAATGACAAAAAAAATGCAATAATTGCGTTTTTTAAGAAATTTCCATTGAGCTAGCGATAAACATCATCATTGAATTTTGATCACGTGGTTACAATCCGGGTAAGAATCGACGGTCAGGTGACTGCGAGCGGTTATATTTAGCAATGCCAGTATGTTAGCTACAGTCTGAAGGTCAAACGGGATTGACTAGATTATTTACAGACCACCCTAATAACAGATGGAATATTGCTGAGTGCAGCGTTAAACAACAAACTTGATCAGTACATGAAATAGTATGTATGTACATGTATTGTTTTTACATTATGGTTTGTAATCTTTGCAATATTTTCTTAACTGCTTTTTGTCCATCAAAATTCTGATTTAAAGTTTAATTTAATTTATTTAATAATTATGTGATGCCATTGTCGACTTATTGTGTACATCTGAAATAACATGTTAGTGAGAGGTGAAGGGATGAATAATGGTATCTCCCTCGACCTTTGATTGAGTGAGTGAGTGAGTGAGTGGGGTTTTACGCCGCTTTTAGCAATATTCCAGCAATATCACGGCCAGAAATGGGCTTCACACATTGTACCCATGTCGGGAATCGAGCCCGGGTCTTCGGCGTGACGAGCGAACGCTTTAACCACTAGGCCACCCGACCGCCCCCGACCTTTGAGGAGGATAGGCAGGTGTAATATGAAAGTCACTCGCGTTTGAAATACTGATGTTGATATTTATACAGAAATATTGTGATCTGAAATAGTATAAATAGTATGATGCAGATATGTCCATGCAGGACTAGGGTCGGTGGGGTAGCCTAGTGGTTAAAGCGTCAGCTCGTCACGCTGAAGGCCCGGGTTCGTTTCCCTATATGAATACAATGTGAAAAGCCCATTTCTAGAGTCCCCCGCCGTGATATTGCTGAATATTTCTAAAAGTGGCGTTAAACCATACACACTCATGCAGGAAGACTCGCAAGCCAGGGATTACTGTTGCTGAATAAGAAACGTCGAATAGGTCTAGAATACGGTGGAGAAAAGGAGGCTATTGTCACATAACATCTACCATTTTCCTTTGTCGGTTCAGAGGTATGGCTTTGATGAGCTGGTAAGCTGAAGGTGTGGCCCACACAAAGTAAGTTTCCTTGCGAAGTTGATTGCTTGCTTCTCACAGCCAAACAACATCTACAACGAATAATATACACATGGTTGAATTAGGAAATACATTATGAGGGGATTAACAGTTTCCCTGGTGTCGTCTATTTAATGTCCACAGCTGGGAGTCACGTTGAACGCACATCAAGTAATTATTTTTCCAATCTGATGTGTATCGATTAAAGCAAAGGTGATGTGCTACAGTGGGGTAGACTATCCCTCATGGGATGGTACGCTGGAATACAATACTTCATAAACATAAACAGTCCATTCGTAGTGTTATTGCTGTAATATTGCGAAAGGCGGGATAAAACTACGGTTATAACGAACTCAAATGGACCACCAATTTAAGTTCGTTATAACCGTAGTTCGTTATAAGCATACACACAACATCTATACAGCAAATGGCGGGGACCAAAAATTAAGTTCGTAATATCCGTGAGTTCCTTACAAACGTATTTTAACGTATTCTCACGTACACTCACTCATAAACACATAAGTAAGCCAGATATGTGTACGCGAAATCGGACTTAAGAATGTCTTTACGATCTCTAACCACTGCCAAACGGCGTACGATCACATTTATCCTTCTACACCGGGTTTTAACAAAGTAATAACTGATGTTATTAATGGTGATTGTGCTGCTTTAGTTTAAACTGTGCAAGATTCGTTGATTTTCTTTCTTGTAAAAATACGAAAATCAGGAAGAGGAAAAACTTAGACCACGCTAAGAAATGTTTCCTCTGTGTATTATATCAGTTTTAAATAACATTATTTCACAACAAGGACATTTTGGGTACCAATTATTTTATACAAATAGTTCGAGTGACAGAATTGTAATGTCCAAGGAAGAGCGAGAAATTTCATGATACCTTAAAACATTCACTAATGGGATCACTCACTTAAGGGATCACAAACTCATAGGACCACTCACTCACGGTATCATTCACCCACGGGATCACTCACTAACTCACTCAATAGAAATGGCGAGGATTACTGGATGTCGCGCCGTAATTCAATGTCAGGCTGTCTGAATCCAGACACAGCTTAATCGATCATCCCCATAAATAACATCAAGACAGTGATAACTGAAGATATTACGTTGGAAAAATATGTAAGAGCCTATGTAGCAATGTGTCTGCTAACACACCCGTTTTACAATTAAACCCATTTTAATGTCACCTGGATCAGTCATCATGCTGTGTAGTATTATAATCACAAATTGCGATCAGTACATGTCCCTTCAATGTCCATGTCAATCAGTATCAATCACAACTGTGCGCGATTACAGTGTGAGAATCGATACTTCTTAATGAAGTCCACTGTCTGTCTTCTTTGAAGCCAGGGATCTGTAAATATGACGTCTCATGAAATACTTAGATTCCACTTCGACTTTGAAACGCATGAAACAAACATAATTAGTTCTTGAAAGGATGAGTATATTTTACTCTGCCTTTATCCATATGCTCGCATTATAAGAACGGGTGAAACCAGAAATTGTCGTCACACATTGAACCATGTTGAAAATCGAACCCGGTCCTTAGACGTGACGAGCGAACGCATAAACCACACGGCTACCCAATCTCCCAGAATATATACCAAAGGATGTTGTTATGGCGATATAGAAAGTAAGTGCCATTCGAGTAAACGCGATCTCCCTATGCGTATAGGACCCGGGTGATAAAACCAATACAGCACAGCTGTGTACCAACAATACACTGCAGCAAGCGTTGAATCATCATTAATGACAGAACCTTATTTCAACACCAACTGGCGCATCATTACTCTTCATCTATCTAAAACGATAGCCAATTCAATCTCAGCTCCGATACAACCACAGCGCTGTCCAAACAATGTTTTCATTATGTATATTATTGATTACAGGTATCCTATAAACATTAGCGACAATAATATCGCTGCGATGTAGAGTAAACATGTGATGTCTAAACAGTGGTTACCGAAATCTACTGGTACCACGATCAACCTAAGTACATCTGCATGATGCTCTTCGTGAGCACGATCTATAGGATAAGGTAATAATGCTTGTCTGTCAGCACAATAGTGGCATCTGCTTGTGTAAGTGGTCAGCGTTTCGTCCTTACGTATGTCCTGACCGGGAACCCCGTTAATCATCACGCTCCCCAGCTTGTGATGGATGGTCCGTGCGTTTACCCATTACGGGAGGAAGCGACAGACTGTAGCGGCGGACCATTAGACAGCCAGAGCAGAAGCGACGAACATTGATCTGCAGTAGTCATTCACATGAGTAGCCTATAGCACATGCTTGAAAGAACGACTCGCAGGGTCGACCTGTGCTGGATTCGCCAAATGGAGCACGACAAAGGGTGTGTCTCGGCGTAACGATTTATGACTTAGATCCTTAAAGTAGGATGGTGTAGATTCGATTTCGCCTCGCCTATCTCAAGCTCTTTGATGAGCTTAATTATGGCAGGTATCTCGAAGCAAACCTAAAAGGGATGACAACAGCCTATTCCAACCTACCATGGCGGAAGCACCCCAGGCCGATGGGGAACAAGGGGGACGTCCTAAAGAACGACCAGCTACCGCCACAGAAAGCGAGGTTAATCCCGAAACCACGACATTAAACGGGACACCTCTCAAGAGTATACTCAAAGTTAAAAGTGAACCAGTTTTACATAATGGGGGTAACGACAATGGACGTCTTTCGGAAACTGGCACATCAGTAGAAATAACAGCGTCAACTACATTGGAGACGGTGACAGAGACGTCACTAAAAGAGAGACCAAAAGCTATTGCCAAGAAGAAAGTACGCGGCGTCAAGGTATGTAGCACTTTGTGTAATGGATTGAATGGCTCCTTTATTTCAGGTGTATTGTTCATTAATCCCGGCGTACTGTCCATTCGTCAAGTGTGGACTGATGATTCCTTGTACTAATACCAGTAAGGCTTGGTCATGTTAAAGGTTGGAAGTGCATGTAACGTTTGGTATTGTTTGTGTACAGGGTAATTTCCTTCCCAGAACAGGTAGTATGATTGTATTATTAGTGTAATGGGTTATTTCATTCAAAGAACACTTATTATTATTGTTCTGTTAGTGTATCTGGTTATTTCATCCATAGAACACGTATAATACTTGTATTGTTGGTGTACGTGGTTATTTCATTCATAGAACACGTATTGTACTTTTGGTGTTGGTGTATCTGGTTATTTCATTCTTAGAACACGTATTGTACTTGTATTGTTGGTGTATCTGGTTATTTCATCCATAGAACACGTATTATACTTGTATTGTTGGTGTATCGGGTTATTTCATCCATAGAACACGTATAATACTTGTATTGTTGGTGTATCGGGTTATTCCATCCATAGAACACGTATTATACTTGTATTGTTGGCGTACGTGGTTATTTCATTCCTAGAACAGGTATTGTACTTGTAGTGTTGGTGTATCGGGGTATTTCATTCATAGAACAGGTATTGTACTTGTATTGTTGATGTTGGGGGGATTTCATTCATAGAACACGTATCATATTTGTATTTTTGGTGTATCGGGTTATTTTATTCATAGAACACGTATAATACTTGTATTGTTGGTGTATCGGGTTATTTCATCCATAGAACACGTATCGTACTTGCATTGTTGGTGTATCTGGTTATTTCATTCATAGAACACGTATAATACTTGTATTGTTGGTGTATGGGGTTATTTCATTCATAGAACACGTATTGTACTTGTATTGTTGGTGTACGTGGTTATTTCATTCATAGAACACGTTTTATAGTTGTATTGTTGGTGTTGGGGGGATTTCATTCATAGAACACGTATTATACTTGTATTGTTGGTGTATCGGGTTATTTCATTCATAGAACACGTATTATACATGTATTGTTGGTATATCGGGTTATTTCATTCATAGGACACGTATTATCCTTGTATTGTTGGTGTACCGGGATATTTCTTTTCACAACATGTTTTAATGTAACACAAGTGTAATTAATTTGTTGGCGTGCCACAGAACATAGGACCGGGCGAGTGACGTCGCTTTGAATAGCATTCACGTTATATCACGGCGTAACAGGTTAATGTACGAGAAAAACTGTAGCTAATTCCCACGATCATGATATAGATCATAGTCGGAAACGGAATTCGAACCAAAGACTAAGGGACGCTACTCTGCACAGCAAATGCTGTGCTTTTGATGACTGGAACACCTGTGCTTCTGATCTACCGAGTTGTTTCACACACACACACACACACACACACACACACACACACACACACACACACACACACACACACACACACACACACACACACACACACACACTACGTTGTACACTAGAGCGCACCCATCTTACCCGTATGTCGACTTTACATTTCAAATATGACACATTCTCCCATTTTTGGAAAATTAAACTTTAAGTTATGCATTTGATTTCTGCTGGTTTCCATATTGACATTATAGTAACGGCCATAATGACGCACGAGCTGATTTATTGATAACGGTGATATGCTGGCAATCTATAATGCCGAACTGCGATAATGACAGGAGTTTGAGTATAATTGACAGGCGGGACGACGTATTTCTTTGAATCCATGCATTAGCGAAAGCCTTTGAAAATGGTTTTCTACTCAACAGTGATTTCTAGTGATATTTTATTGTGGTTAATTTACATAGCGACGAGGTATTGCATTATGCGTGTATGCATTTATGCAAGAAATCAGCATACGCTATGACTATAGTTATCATACCGTAATAATGCTAGCTATAATCAGAGGCACTTAACTCTATTTCCAGCTTGTATTGAAGCTTCCACTTTCAGAAGCAGGTGTTCCTGTAGCCCAGGGGAAAGCATACCCATGTCAAATATCTGAAATATTCAAAAATACGTTGGGGTTATTGAACAAATTGATTTCATATGTTGCAAATAATTGATAATGACAGACCGCATTGATGATTAATATGTGAACATTAATATTTTTACAACCGGTTGAATGAACATGGGTAAATTGAGTTTACGACTTATGTGCGATCGGTCCAGTGGGTGATGTCGAGTTTCAACCCTTGTTAATCTTCCCGGTCAGTGTTATTGCGTTTCGCCTACGCGGAAATGAAAGTCCTTTGTGCTCGGCACACATTATTACTGGCAATATCCGTGTAGAAGAAACTAGAGAGGTTGTTAAAAGCATTACCACTTTTGCTGCTTTGTAGTCTCACTTACTTCCGCACTTTTCATGACCTTTCAGATCAGACATCACAGATCACGTGATCCTTCATGTCAGATCAAATGAGGGGATATATATTTATTTATTCGTTCATTCATTTATTTATTGGGCCATTTGTTTTCGCGCGTTGTGTTTTATTCTCAAACATGCAAATCACCAGTGTATTATATTTCTATGTTTTTTTAATCCTGATTCCCTGGACCCATTCCCCAACAGCTTCGTTGTCTGTATTGTTCGAATGACAGACCCAACCCTTAACACAGCCGTCCACGCAAATGAGTCCCATGTGCTGTGTGAGAAAACGCTATGGATGGAAATGTGACGTCACTCATATGGAAAAATGGTAGCGAATGGATCCATGGATATATATGTATCCTAACAATGTGGAGATAATAATCCCATGATAATCGAGGATGATACACACAACGTAAATCTGGTACACCCAGAGATAGTGTAGCTGTGTTTATGTTAGTTCATGTGTGAATTCGACGGACACTCATTCAGTTATATTCGGAATCAAGGATTTCAAATCTCCGATCAGCGAATTCATTCTACGGATAGTTCGCTCGTCGCGCCGAGGACCCGGGTTCGATTCCCGACATGGGTACAATGTGTGAAGCCCATTTCTGGTGTCCCCGCGGTTATATTGCTGGAATATTGCTAAAAGCGGCGTTAAACCAAACTCACTCACTACGGATAGACGAACCCACCACCCCTGGTTTCAGTATGGGATTGATTTTAACCCCATCAATCTGCTTCAGGGAGCAATACCAGGTTTATGTGAATGAAAGCGAAAGATAAGTGACACATATAACTTCACATGTCCATCAGTGTTAGCGATTGAGATGGATCTTATGCCGCGTTAAGCATTATTGCAGCAATATCAGAGCGGGGAAACTAGAAATGGCCTTGACACATTGTACCCATGTGGGAACTCGGACTCATGTTGAGAATCGAACCCGGGTCTTCGGCGTGACGAGCGAGAACTTTAGCCTCTAGGCGCCGGCATAACCACAAGACATTTCTGCTATAAACAGGATCCGTTGTTTGAATTCGTCAAAATTGTAAGCATGTTTTTATGAATCACTAACAAATAGTGATGATACAAGGTGTCCGCGAAAGGTGAGAATATCCAACTCAATCTTTGGCAACTGTCACAAATACATGCATAGCAAGACAGTAACTGTTGTTCACCTTAAAAAGCGCGGTCACATATGGCGCAAACAAGGCATTTAACAAACGTGCGCCTCAATACAAGCTGTGAAAGACACAACAGCAGGTCACCGTGACCCAGAAATACTAAGCGAATGATGGGTGGTTCTTTCATGCAATATTTAAAGACGTACTTTTATTAGACATTCGCAATTAACATCTACACGTTATTGGGTGAATTCGGTTTAACCCCACATTAAACAGTATTTCGGTTACCAGTATTTAACCACAAGAAACCTACATGGGAGCAAAAAACCAATGCCACGGGTCGAAGGCGTTCCCAAGGGCGGTGGGGTAGCCTAGAGGTTAAGGTGCTCGCTCGTCACGCAAAATGACCGGGTTCGATTCCCGGTATCCGTACAATGCGTTAAACCAATTTCTGGAATATTGCCAAAAAACGCCGTAAAACCATACTCACTCACTGGTTGGAGTTTAGTCCTTTGTTGAAACCACGAGCTGGAATAAGGTGCTTATCTTGTCGGATCTCGTCCAAGGGTCATAACCTTCGAATGAGTTATTTGAATTGTGCTAGTACCCGACTGCTTGGCAACAACTGCACAGTGAATGACAGCAGTGGTTTTGGTTTCTGATTGGATTTGCGTGTAGGTGTAAATAAATGTACACGAGTTGTGTTTTTTTAGGGCAGTAAGCGCGTATATTTTTCGATAAACTGAGCTCAGTAACACTTTTATCCCTTATAAGTGTCTTATCGTTAGTATATCGTCCCATTTTGAATAGGATAACATCAAAACGTTATGACTGACTTTTAAATTGATTAGCTCCGGACGCGGCGCCTTTTAGTTATTAATGGAAGCAAGTCAAATCACATATGATATCGGTTGTAAGTTTTTTAACCATTATGATGATATCACGCTCTTGATCTTGTAGTTGATTCTGAGCCAAGGAATACTGAGCTATTCTGAACGTGCATTTTACCAACATGGTTGTAGTCAAAGAAATCACTCGAATATGATAAAAGATTAAAATCTCGTGGATTCCTTTCAGATGCTTTCAGGAGTTTCATAAGACAATTATAAAACCTCCGGCACCCGAAAAATGTGTGAAGCCCATTTCTGGTGGATCCCGCCGTGCTGGAATAATGCTCACTCACGAACTCACTAACTCTCGAACGCTTTAACCACGAGGCTACCCGATCACCCCCAATCAAATAGAAAGCCGGGAGCGACTTTGAAAATACACAGGGAGGTTTTACGAGGGGAGTTACCTACTTATAGCATGCCATACATACAAAGAACCATAGCACCTTAAATAAACAACATTGTGTTTGATCACCGTATTTTAAAATATATTCGAGAACTCAAGTGCTCAAGTGTGAGAACGCTGTGACTCGGCCCTGCGTGGTGCACGTGACATATCTTCCTTGTGCCTTTGGCACGTGCACCTCGCTCTTTGGCGACTCGGGTTATGGAATGCGTGTCCCGGGGCAAGTTGGTTGGTTTGTTGTTTAACGCCGCACTCAGCAATATTCCAGCTATATGATGGCGGTATGTAAATAATCCAGTCTGGACCAGACAATCCAGTGATTGATATCATGAGCATCGATCCTCGCAATGTGGGATCGATGACATGCTTCAACCAAGTCAGCGAGCCTGACCACCCGATCCCGTTAGTCGCCTTTTCCGACAAGCATAGTCGCCTTTACGGCAAGCATGTGTTGCTGAAGCCCTTTTCTACGCCGGATCTTCACGGGTCCTGGGGCGAGTATTAAGGCAAATCATACAGGACCAACTCGAACCTATTTATCAATTACCTAAACATTACTTGCCCATGTTGATGGGCCTGTTATGAGCAAACAGCTCTGATTAAGATATGAGTAATTTCTTTTCTGTCTGTTCGTTTCTTGGAATAAACAAAACTATCAAATCACACGTACGTGCAATGCAGAGAAAAACATAAAACGTACTGCATAAAACACGTATTTCACCGTTCATAAACTGATAAACAATTTCTAAGTAATTATTTCGTTAATTTTGAAATGTATTGGCCCTCTGTCTTACTGTGCGAGAAATCTCCCACAGGTCCCATCATCCTCCCGAAGTGGAGGTCTCTATCTGGAATTGTAGGGGGTGGTCGGGTAGCCTAGTGGTTAAAGCGTTCGCTCGTCACGCAGAAGACCCAGGTTCGATTTCCCGACATGGGTACAATGTGTGAAGCCCATTTGTGGTGTCCCTCGCCTTGATATTGCTAGAATATTGCGGCGTAAAACCATACTCACTCACTCACTCACTGGAATTGTAGAACATGACCACCATCACCAGGGAACACTATGTCGAGATGTGGCAGGAAATCATGTGATAGGGGGAAATGGCCAGTGTATGTTGCAACGTTATTATATCACACCATCAGCGAGTGGCATTAAAGATTTTTTGGGGTAATTCCAAACCATTTTTGTCATAAAAATGGAGAATAATTGTTGCCTCCTCCACTCCATCCCTCATTCACTCGATGCCTAAGGTCACGTCCTCGAAATTACTGACAAATGTTCGTTCACGATTCAACATCATGATATAAAGTTGGGTACATGTGTACTTACACGACTAATACAATGTCAACAGGCGCTGATATTCTCAACGGAACGGCGACAAGATGCATTATCGCTTAATGCCGGAAATGTGTGCATTTCAAAATGATATTTGCCACCCGACGCATAATCGTGTCTTTTGTTGGAAAAGCATTAGAAACAGCTAATGCATACCGGAAAGTAAATCGGCAACCACTCAACACATCAAATACTCTGGACATATAATCATACCTCTATTAAGGCACTAAGGGATTAATTACTACATGTAATAAAAAAGATTATAGACTGTCCTTGTGTCCTTGACACACCCACACCCACGGGGAATGATGATGTAGTCATACATGAGAGTCTCCGATGCCGCTCACGCACTCTTCTTCCTGTAGTGAATAAGTGAGTATAATTTTACGCCGCATTGAGCAGTAAGGGCGGAGGACACCCAAAATGGGCTTAACAAATTGTACCCATGTGGAGAATCGAACCCCTGTTCTACGGCGTGACGAGGGAAGGCTTTAACCACCAGCTTACCCAACCGCCTCTCTCGCCAAAGGACCAGGTGTGTGTGTGTGTATGTTGGGGGGGGGGAGGGGGGGATGTGATTGCTAGGCATTCACTATATTAGGGGAACACACTGACACGCGCAGGAAGTTACGTACTTGTTGTTATCGATTAGTTAAACCACAGCGTCAAAAATAATTCATATACATATGTTGATATGGTGAAAAATATTAAACAATATGATATCATAGCTTCATGTCTTTCTGTTGCAAATTGGTGAGTGGGTCCCTTCCGATTTCAATGACGAGGGGGGCGGTGGGGTAGTCTAGTGGTTAAAGCGTTCGCTCGTCACACCGAAAACCCGGGTTCGATTCCCAACATGGGTACAATGTTTGAAGCCCATTTGTGGTGTCCCACGCTGTGATATTGCTGGAATATTGCTAAAAGCGGCGTTAAACCATACTCACTCACTAAATGACGAGGGGTGGCTGAAAAATTCTGAGTTCCCTCCGAGATTCAGCTAAAGGGTGGGATCCAGCTGGAGTGCCTGGATCCCACAAGTGAAGCAAGCGTCTTCGTGTTGGTTTTATAAATCTTCCCCAGCAGAAATGACATCATCATCATTTCCACATTACCTGCGAGACCGTCTTTTCTTCATGTATGGAAAGAGGGGAAAACCTGACGGTGCCAAATCTAGTGAATTCAAAGCCACAGTCCTCCACAGCGGAAATGACATCATCATTATCTTGACAGTTCCTGCTTCAAGTTGAGGAAGAGATGGAATTCTGACGGTGCCAAATCTGTTGAATACGAAATATGTTCACTGAATTTAAAGCCACAATCTTGCATTGCATCCATGGCGACAACAGACTCCTTCCCACTCCACTGTCCCGGATGGAACAAAACACCGTTATTGAGGTTACCACGGCGTCTAGCCTTGTTAGGTTCACGTATTTGTCTTAGGTGGCAGTCGAAGGTCTTCCTAATGTTCAATCGTCTTCCAACCTCGCCGTTCCTTTCTTGAACTCCGCTGTCCACGTCTTCACATGGTCAAAGGAAGGCGCATCATCCCCAATGGTTGACAGCATTTCGGCAAAGATGGATGATAGCGTTAGCCCTTTCAGTTGGCGATACATGATGACATTTTCGTCAGCAGAGAATACCTTGTCAAGTTGCTGCCTGAAGACATATGCTGCCTGATTGTGTATGTGGTTTTAATGTAGCCTGGAAGCATAGAAGGTATTGTACCTAATGCGTGTAAATTGCTAAGGGTGTGCTATACATACTTTGTAGATTGACTCAGAACGTCTCAACGTATCACATGTGACCTTAATGTGGGAGGGAAGCCAAACTTGACGCAGTTGTTAGGCCTTTGCCACTTTAATGAAACCTACATATACACCGCACACCATCACTCCCTACATATACACCACAGACCATCACTACCTACATATACACCACAAACCATCGCTACCTACATATACACCACAAACCACCACTACTTACATATACACCACAAACCATCACTACCTACATATACACCGCACACCATCACTACCTACATATACACCACAGACCACCACTACCTACATATACACCGCACACCATCACTACCTACATATACACCACAAACCATCACTACCTACATATACACCACAAACCATCACTACCTACATATACACCACAGACCACCACTACCTACATATACACCACAAACCATCACTACCTACATATACACCACAAACCATCACTACCTACATATACACCACAGACCATCACTACCTACATATACACCACAGACCATCACTACCTACATATACACCGCACACCATCACTACCTACATATACACCACAAACCATCACTACCTACATATACACCACAGACCATCACTACCTACATATAAACCAAAGACCATCACTACCTACATATAAACCACAGACCATCACTACCTACATATACACCAAAGACCATCAACACCTACATATACACCTTAGATCATCACCATCTACATATTACTCACAGACCATCACTATCTACATATACACCACAGACCATCACTACCTACATATATACCACAGACCATAACCATATATGTGTACACCACAGATCGTCGACTACATATACACCACAGACCATCATCACCTACATATACACCACAGACCATCACTATCTACATATACACAGCAGACCATCACTATCTACATGTACACAACAGACCATCACTACCTAAATATACACAACAGTCCATCACTGCCTACACATACACCACAGACCATCACTACCTACATATACACAACAGACCTACACTACCTACATATACACCACAGACCATCACCATATACGTGTACATCACAGATCACCGACTACCTATACACCACAGACTATCATCATCCACATATACACCACAGACCATCATCACCTATATATACACCGCAGACCATCACTACCTACACATACACCATAGACCATCACTACCTACATATACACCACAGACCATCACCATATACGTGTACACCACAGACCATCACCAGCTACATATACACCACAGATCATCCCTACCTACATATACACCACAGACCATCACTACCTACATATACACCACAGATCATCACCAGCTACATATACACCACAGACTATCACCACCTACATATACACCACAGACCATCACTACCTACATAGACACCACAGACCATCACCACCTACATATACACCACAGACCATCACCACCTACATAGACACCACAGACCATCACCACCTACATATACACCACAGACCACCACCTACATATACACCACAGACTATCACCACCTACATATACACCACAGACCATCACTACCTACATATACACCACAGACTATCACCACCTACATATACACCACAGACCATCACCACCTACATATACACCACAGACTATCACTACCTACATATACACCACAGACCATCACCACCTACATATACACCACAGACTATCACCACCTACATATACACCACAGACCATCACCTACATATACACCACAGACCATCACCACCTACATATACACCACAGACCATCACCACCTGCATATACACCACAGACCCTCACTACCTTCATATACACCACAGACCATCACCGTCTACGTGTACGCCACCGACCACCACCTTCATATACACCACAGACCATCACCTACTTATACAGCACAGACCACGACCTACATATACACCACAGACCATCACTACCTACGTGTACAATCCATATGCATCTACATACATGTTCACCATGGACGATATACAATAGTTATTGAATATGTGTTTTTGTTGCCGTAATTTCACAAAGCTAATTGCAGATGGCATATGCTATCGAGCAGTCCCTGTGGATGACACGTTCCCGACATGAAGACTTGAGTGTCGCTGATCAATCCTGGACAAAAACAAATGAGAACATCGCGTGTGACATCTGTTAGTCTGATTAGTCACACAATCCCTTTATTGGCTCGGGAAATCACGTACCTCTCACTACCCTCTGTATAGCAGGCACACATATACAGTTATTCTTTGAAGGGGAGCTGCCCCTTTAAAAACAATACTTACCATAAAACACATTGATTAGTTTAAGGTGTGGTAACTGCAGTGTCTAGAACGAGGCAGAATATGGGCCCAGGTCATGGCGCATAATAATATATCGAATTTTGCTTTCCATATAATTAAAATGGGAAATCAAGGTAATAAGCAGTAAAAAGAATAACACTCGGCAATATTGTAAACAGAAAACTGTGCCACATTTCAGTGTGTTTACCGCGATCCACATAATTGATTTCTTTGCAGCTATCTGTCTCTCAGAATACATAAATAAACTAAATTTAATCGCAAGGTGTTCCTTCAGACATCGTTATAATAGAATATACATGTGGTACACACAGAAGCCGGACAGCAATCAATACGAGAGAAGTGAAATGGACGACATCTGCCGGTTCCCACCGAGACAGCACATTATGTACCTTCTTGGTGTCAGTTATTTTGACAAGGTCATTGTCAATCAATACCATTGGTGAAGTGACCATTGCTTCTGTGATGATTAGCAGAATACGTCCAATCGTATTTGAACAAGAGATTAGCTTGTTTGTTCCCCAGCCTGGGCACGAGGTATTGTTATATTGGGTTCTGAAGTGTGAGAACGGACACCTGTATGTGTGATGATTCAGATTCCCAGAACACGTTTACAGGTGACAATGTACTTACAGAACCAACAACACATGTGATGAGGTAATGAATGGCGTCTGTATGGGAAATATAATGCAGCATAGGGACAATGTAGTTTTGAGTGGCGGGTACTACCAGTAGGACAGGATAAAATATGCTTACCATTTTCACAAACACCTGTTGTGATCACTGATTCTTAATAATTCAGTTACATTATTTTCACGCCCAAAGAAACCTGTTTCGGCAGATAATGGAGACTGGTTGCTCTATGGTGTTGCGGTTTTATATTTAATCCAACATGGGCATGCATTTCATGATGGTTCGTGTCCCTGCGCACCGGTAATTGTACTACTCGTTCAATGATGTTATTATAATTATGTCCGCCATTGACTAGTATTTTGTGTGTCAAATACCCGTGGAAACATCCTCTCTTCAAACAATCACACATCTTGACAAAAATCAATGATATTTGATGTGTTTGCGTAACCTTACGTTGTTATCCTGTTTGAAGCAGATACAATAGCTAGCAGTTTACAATTCTAAACATAAATAATAACAGTATAGAACAGTTGATCCATATATCCCTTTTCTCTTTAGATATAAATGTACAATCCCGTTTGGAATGGTGTTCGATAAGCGATGTTGCTCGCATTTCGCACTTCCAAAGTTACGACCCTGAAGGCCTCTTTTACACAGGGCTGCGACCTTTGTGCCACCTTTGGGTGATCAAAAACTGGCCAGAACGCTCAATGGTCGCCTAAGCCCAGAAAATCATGTATCGGTGTAACTGTTCCAGCAGTAGTTATTCAGCAGTAACTGCTCGAGTTGTTCAGGCAACGAAAAGCTGCAGTTACAATCCCTCTATTTATGGGCAGGCTGAGGGGGCACTACAGGTAGCTCAAAGGAGGCAGAAAAGAGGCAGAAGCATTGCCATGGTGTCTCAAGGGTTGCCGTGGTCGCCAAATGGAGGCACGGCGGTCGCCACAGACATCGTTCAATGCACGCTGTTGGTCGCCCAAAGGAGGCACTAGGGAGGCAGAAGCATCGCCCAGAAGCATCGCCCAGATTGACGGGAAAATATTTCAGCAGAACGCATCTATTACCTGGCGACCATTGGGCGACCATTGTGCCTTCATTTTGCAACAACGGCAATGCTTGTGCCTCCCTTCTGCCTCCTTTGAGCAACCAACCTCCTCGGCAACCTTTGTGCGACTGTTTGGACATGTTCAGAAATTCACGGCGACTATGTCGTCCATGGCGATGTCTGAACCTCCTGTGTGCCACCTTGGAACGACCTAGGTAACCATTCTGCCTCCTTTGTGGCTCATTGTGGGTTCGTATTCAGTGATCACAAAGAAGCAATCGCCTCCGACCTGCGTCATCGTGGGCTGCATCACAATCGCCCCACGCCGTCCGGGTATCCTGGCACGCAACCAGCAATGTCACAGAGCCTGACAAGACGATCCATTTAGTGAACATGTCAGCCATGTAGTGCATCTAATGCCACCACGGCATTGCAGAAATTCATTGTAGTTAAGCACGACTGTGTGTTTACCGATGCTCTCCTAGCGACAGAACGTTTATATACAATTTTTTCCCCAGGCATCTTATAACTTTATACCCCAACGCCATGATCCATCCTGTCGCCCGCGCTCATATACAAATCCACTGTCAACTTAAAATCAACGAAAGAGTTTTTTTACAAAAGTGGAGGACATTTCAGTAACATTGAGACATCAGTAACTTTAAAAAATATTAATGATGTTCGATGCAACTCCATACGTCGAGGGGCGTCGGGTAGCCTAGTGGTTAAAGCGTTCGCACGTCACGCCGAAGACCCGGGTTCGATTCCCGACATGGGTACAATGTGTGAAGCCCATTTCTGGTGTCCCCCGCCGTGATATTGCTGGAATATTGCTTAAAGCGGCGTAAAACCATACTCACTCACTCATTATTAATCTACATGATTTGTTCTGATATATAGTTTGGGGGTAGTTCTCATTAAATACAGTCTCGCCAGAGACATCAAAGATGGCAACAGCCAATGCTGAACGAAACTTATTAGCGTGCGATCGATGAACATAACGACCTTAATGACGATGTAAATATTGCTAACCACAAACAAGTTCGAGAAGTCTGACCTTGACGAAGTCTATGTGTTTGTTACTCATAGTATGTACACTCAAGGGACGATAATGAATCCTAATCGTCCTTGCAGCGTAACATCGCGTCAATAACAATGCTTATATCTTGTTGTACACAATACGATGTGTTCTGTCAGTTCTGTCGGTGTTGTCAGGCGCTGATATGGGAAATCGATCATTGTTTGATGCTGCCAAAGTCCACCGATGCATATGTTGTCTGACGACGTATATCTCATCTTCAATCGCAATTATTGAGTTTGGATTTACGCCGCTTTTAGCAATATTCCAGCAATATCACGTCGGGGGACACCAGAAATGGGCTTCACACATTGTACCCATGTCGGGAATCGAACCCGGGTCTTCGGCGTGACGAACGAACGCTTTAACCACTAAGCTACCCGGCCGCCCCTTTACACCCAATGGGATCTGTTTCGACAGACAATCGAGAATGGTTATTCTCTGGATGCATCGGGATTACTTGGGATTAATGGTGATTGTGAAGCTGATGTTCTTTGATATTTTAACTCATGTCTCAGTCATCAGTTACAGAGAACCGATATTTCATCAGCTTGTGATCATTTTAACTGAAAGTCCTGACATGTAAAAGCAAGACTCGGTAAACCTGAGACACTGTGTCTGCATATCAGGTATTCTCCAACTGCTAGACTATTACACATTGCAACGTGCAACTATAGAATAGGCCAAACAATATACTGATTATTTCCCTCACGTTGGTACAAGTAACCTTGAACCAATTGCACCTGATAGTGCTTAGATAGTTGCAAGCTCGTGTCTGTTCTCTTTCATGAATAATACAGGTACAGTTTGTGACATTTAGTCTTGTTTGTGTGTGTATGGACGGGGCTTATTACCTATCCAGCAGTTGCATGCATCGTAAAACTTTGATAGTATTGATCGTGGGTTTATAGAAAATTTAGAAATACGTTCTCATTTGTATGTATTGTAAACAGTAGATAATAAAGCGACTTATCGCTTATTAGTTACCAAAGGCGTATTGAGTGCTATTATATTTTACAGTAAACCAGGGGGCAAGGGTGGCTCAGTCGTCTAAGGCGCCGCGATTCGCTGTGCAGAGTTGCGTCCCTTGGGCACGCCAGAAACCTGTGATTGAGGGTTCGAATCCCAGTTCGCCCCGATTATGTTTCTAGGTTTGTCAGCACCAATGAATGCCTTAACCATGTCCAAGTACTGAGACAAAGCTGTCCGCGAAGTATAAAGGCAGGGCGGGACAACTTCGGAATGGCCAGCAGTCCGAACTTGACCACACAGAGGGACAACTTTGGAATGGCCAGCAGTCCGAACTTTACCACAGAAGGAAGCAAGCCACGAAAACATGACTGTGATATTATTTATTAAATATCAAATCTAGTGATCACAAACTCCATAAACAGACAGACGATTTATTTGTATAAAGGTTAATTGACCCAATGTAAATACTCTATATTAGATATATATATTTATCAAAGAGTTACCTAATTAATACTTTCTTTTTTGGGAGAACACGCACAGAAAACAAAAGTTCATTAAAAGAATGTAAACTAGACGCCATAGAATAATCTGTCTCAAATTTGTATTCATAACAGCTTCATTGGGGCATAAAAGGCAATACAGGACCTGAGAAAATCAATGGCTGTCAGTGATGACACCAGATGTTCACGAAAAGGGTAACTTCCTGTCATACCGGAAGCACCCGTCAATCGCACAATTTTCGCAAAAGGTGCCAGGGAGTAAGGAGGTGTAAATAATCCATGTAAAGGTCATATCGTGAGATCAAATGAGTATGTTCCTTTGAATTGTTAAGATCTCCATGTGATTACTCCCCTTGTCACTCATATCACCTGACATGTCCACGGCCTATGAGCCCAGTTAAACTGTTATGGATAAAGATCAAATTATGGACAGAGCTGCGACCTTTGTGCCACCTTTGAACGATCAAAAACTGGCCAGGACGCTCATTGGTCGCCTAAACCTAAAATCTTATAGGGCCTTTACACGGGATGGCGACCTTTGTGACTCCCGTGTGCGACCATAGAATTTGCCAGGTCGTTGGTGGAGGCTCAAAGGAGGTAGAATGGTTGCCTAGGTCGTTCCAAGGTGGTACACAGGAGGTTCAGACATCGCCATGGACGCCATGGTCGCCGTGAAGTTTTGAACATGTTCAAAACAGTCGCACAAAGGTCGCCGAGGAGGTTGGTTGCTCCAAGGTGTCACAAAGGCGGCAGAAGGGAGGCACAAGCATTGCCGTTGTTGCAGACGTCGCACAGTGGTCGCCCAATGGTCGCCAGATAAAAGATGCGTTCTGCTGAAATATTTTCCCGTAAATCTGGGCCCTTCTTTGGGCGACCAACAGCATGCATTGAACGATGAGTATGGCGATCGCCGTGCCTCTATTCGGCGACCACGGCAACACTTGAGACACTATGGCAATGCTTCTGCCTCCTTTGAGCTACCTGTAGTGCATCCTCAGCCTGCCTATAATTAGAGGGCTTGTACCTGCAGTGTTTCATTGTGGTTGCAGACATTGAACAACTCGAGCAGTTACTGCTGAACAACTGCTGGAGCAGTTACATAGAAACATGATTTTCTGGGTTTAGGCGACCATTGAGCGTCCTGGCCAGTTTTTGATCGCTCGAGGTTAAGTGCTCCAGCAGTTACTCAGCAGTAACTGCTCGAGTTGTTCAGCGTCTGCAACCACAATGAAACACAGCAGGTACATGTACAAGCTCTCTCTTTAAAGAGAGGCTGATGGGGCACTACAGGTAGCTCAAAGCAGGCAGAAAAGAGGCAGAAGCATTGCCATGGTGTCTCAAGGGTTGCCGTGGTCGCCGAATGGAGGCACGGCGTTCGCCACAGCCAGCATTCAATGCACGCTGTTGGTCGCCCAAAGGAGGCACACGGGAGGCAGAAGCATTGCCCAGATTGACGGGAAAATATTTCAGCAGAACGCATCTATTACCTGGCGACCATTTGGCGATCACAGTGCCTTCATTCTGCAGCAACGGCAATGTTTGTGCCTCCCTTATGACTCTTTAGAGCCGCCTTAGAGCAACCAATCTCCTCAGCGACCTTTGTGCGACTATTTTGAACATGGTCAAAAATTCACGACGACCATGGCGTCCATGACGATGTCTGAACCTCCTGTGTACCACCTTGGAACGATCTAGGCAAGCATTCTACCTCCTTTCAGCCTCCAACGACGACCTTGAAATTTTTTTATAGTCACACACGGGGGGCACAAAGGTCGCCATCCTGTGTAACAAATCTACAATGCCACTCGTTGATAGTGCGATATAATAACGTTGTAACATACACTGGCCATTTCCACCAATCACACGATGTCCTGCCACATCTCGACATAGTGTTCCCTGGTGATGGTAGTCAATTTCTACACTCACTGACTTGGTTCATGCATGTCAGGGTATCCCAATTGCGTTGATCGATGCTCATGATGTCAATCACTGGATTGTCTGGTCCAGACTCGATTATTTACAATAGTATACTATAAGGTCATTTACATAGCGCTATATTCCAGTTGGCATATCACAGAGAACATGCTCAAAGCGCATACATACTCAGAGAGTCAGTAGCGTTGAAAAAGGTTTTCTTTCCAGATTAAAAAAAGCAGAAAGAGCGGGAGCAATTTTAGGGGTTAGGGGAAGATAATTCTACAGAGAGGCAGCCGATGAACTGATTTGTACGCGTGTTTAAAACTAATTTGTACAAGCAATCAGTGGTATTGTATCAGTTTTACATCCACTGATATTGTAATATTACTTTAACACCGCCCTGAATTGACGACGTACTAGATCTGGCCGGCGTGGTTACAACAATAGTATGTGTCTTTAGGATACGAACCATTGTCCCGCGTCTGTTGTTCTTGTTAATGATGTCCGACAGTGCTTTAGTAGTCAACATTTGCTCTGACAATTTATGATGATCGACAATCAGTTATTTGAACCTAATTACTTGCTTGTCTTATTGTCCCGATCTTTGAAGGTCTTTTGTTCCTGTTGGCACAAACAGAATGTTCCATGAGTCATTTTAGCGTAGGAGTTCAGGGACGTTCCGTGTCAACAAATACTTGTGTAGATGGAGGGAGTGGGTGAGTTTGAACCGTTGTTCAAATACTTCGTCGGGCAACAAACAAGACTTAGTTTTTTATGCAAATTGTGTGAGTGGGGGCATGCTTACATTTTTTCCGAACACTTGGTGTCAACATTGATTTTCAGTGATATATTAATATAATTTTCACCGCTGTTTTGCCTCTAAACGCCCAATGGAATGTGTTTCGTCAGATAATCGTGACTGGTTTATTCTCTGACGTTTTATATTTATATCAGGGCGTGTACATGTTGTATAAGACTGTTACAATCATAACATATCATCAACTCCATAAATTAGAACTGCTGCAACGCTACTTTGTCAGATCAATACAGAACGTTAACAAAAGACCCCCAAGTACTCAAACTGTTGGTCTCTGGACAATGGAAGCAGTGATTGATAAGACTAAACCTGCCTGCCTCGGTAGGCTGTTGATGCAAAGCAGATTATTTTGTTAGAACGCTATTTTACATCAGACCAGGACAGTACCTAAACAACTGTGTCTCATATACATCTGTTGTCCATGATCCACTAGGCATTACTCAAAAGTATAAGCTCTTCCATTTCATACAAAGGTATATCACTGAAGCACATACCTCCCAAAGACAATATGGAAAAGAATCGATAATAACGCGATAGCTCGACTGGAAAGACAGAAATGGGTAGAACTATATGGCACAAGTCAAAATAGGGAATTGCATCGGACATCATTGGCGCATCAATTTTGGAAATGTCCTCCACGTGTTTATCACAAAACATTTTTAAAAGCTGAACTAAGGCCTTGAGTGTTGTAACAATGCATGATCAAACAACTTCTGAGCAAGAGTCAAAGAAATAAGCTCATGGCAGCTGACGTCTATGCTCTATCTGTAACCTGACTATATGCATTACCAGTTATCATGCATGTACATACGGATTAATTAATGTCATCAGCATTGCATCAGGAGTGGTTGTTGTTGACCCATCAACAGATCCAACGTCTGACTGGAGGTATTAGAGGTGGCTAGGGTGGAATGCGTCATCCGGGCACGTGGCGGTTATACCCGCTACTGATCTGTTTCACGTATCAAGTTAAGGAACATTTTCACATGAAACATCAAACGTAACTCGTTTACTTAATCCATACTTTTTTTAGGTATTGTCTGAGGTCAAAAACAGTACCTGTATTACCATGATGTTTTTGCCAGTAAATTTCAATCACAACTCACCAATATCTTCTTTATTTGTTGTCAAATGTTTGTTCTCTTGGATGGCATTGGTATCCCCGAGCTCCTGTGGTCAGTCATCCGATGGCATGATTTTTGTCATTTGTCATGGTTCAGAAATATAGGGGTGTGCTTAACTTTTTTCTTTATGTACATGTTAATATGGACATTCACATGATGCTCTTCCGACGGTCTAGATATTATTCAATGTTCCCTGTGGAGATTTATTCATTATTGATTCCATGTGAATAAATATTCCTCCAAACGAAAGAGATAAATCTCGACCAGTAATTACATTAACTAAACATGATGGTCACTAAATCCTATTGCCCGACCGTGTCCAGTTACCCTGATTTATACAAGTCACATACTGGTATAGGGCCGTTGGCTTCAGCATATCGCTAGTCTCTATGAATAATATATAATAATAATATTGTGCATTTTACTGTTAATAGTTAAATAGATATATTTATCAACGCGTCAACATGGAAAAACATATACTGAAAAAGAAGTTGTCGCTGAGGCATAAAGGATCCACTCATCGTGCTAGTATCTTATTATAGAAATACGGTTACATACACGTTAACTGCATATTGATATAACCTGTATCTTTTGGAGTGAGTGGGTGGTGAGTTGGGTTTTTAACACCGCTTTAAATAGTATTCCAGTTAGTTTTAACAGCGTTTCATGCTTAATGTGTTATGAAAGCCCGAAGTGGTGGAGGTCTGAGACGTCTAAATTCTCGAGGAGCATGGGTATGGTGGTGACAAACCCACAAACATAGGATTTTGGAGTCTCAAAGGGACGCAACTATGCACAACGAGTTGCGGGGTCTTCGACGACTGGGTCACCCGGACCGCCTCCGTGGACTAATGGTAGAGCGTCCACCCGGAGAGCGGAAGGTCCGGGGTTCGATCCCCGACCGTGTCATGCCAAAAGACGTTAAAAGACGGTACTTGTTCTTATCCTGTCTGGCGCTCAGCATTAAGGGGCTAAAACAAGGACTGGTCGGCTCGGAGTCAGTATACTGTGTCTGAGTAACGTATTCATGTTAAATTACGGCATGTATCTCAGTGAGCTAGCACTATAAATCGGCAATAGTCCGGTTCAAACATCCACACACACACATACACGTACATGCACGTCGCTATATAAGTGCAATAATCTTGGACGCGACGTTAAACCCCATTTCACCTCACTTCACCTGGGCCACCCGTGACCATTTGTCTTTAAGAAAACATTTTGGTTCCATTAGATAGTTTCCTAAACATTTAGCAAAAGAATAAAAATTTCTCTATATATATTTTTGTATATTGATGATGTCAATGTGTTATGACGTCACACAACCATGTCACGATGCAGTGATAGCGTAGTTAGGAACGTTGCGATGTTAGTCGCATTCCTCTTTACCGTGACCAAAGAGCGACCTCTTGGTTAATCCACTAGAATTGGATCTCGATAAATCCTGTAATGTTGACACTGTTTGGATCCAGGAACAGGCACTATGGCCGACCTGTTAGACCTGCAAGACACATCAATGTCAAAAGTGCGTACTGGATTATAAGACAGATTGTTTTCCTTAAATAACCGTTGTTCATGTCAGAGTTATTGATGACGTTGATCGGAGTATTGATCTCTGATAGGGCCATCTATAACCCAATCTGGTTGTGTGAAGCAATGTGGCGGCCATATTTCATCCAGTCCTCATAAATAGGGAAGGTTATAGTTACAGTAGGGCTTTCATCACCTTGATACCCCACTAGCAAAACTATTGTAATCAGTCTTACACGATAGTCCTAAACTAATAAGACCGCCTCCGTGGTCTAGTGGTAGAGCGTCCGCCGGGAGAGCTGAAGGTCCAGGGTTCGATCCCCGGCTGCGTCATACCAAAAGACGTTAAAAGATGGTACTTGTTGTTACCCTGTCTGGCTCTCGGCATTAGCAAAAGGGGCTAGGGCTAAAACAAGGTACTGGTCGCCTCGGAGTCAGTATACTGTGTCTGAGCGGGGTATTCATGTTAAACTGCGGCATGGTATCTCAGTGAGCTAGCACTATATAATTCGGCATCAGTCCGGACTAGTACAAGCAGCCACACAAACACACACACGTACATGCACGTCGCTATATAAGTGCAATAATCTTGGACGCGACGTTAAACCCCATTTCACCTCACCTACACTAATAAACCCGCGTCACAATGGAAGGCACGAGGTCGAGTGGGCGACGTAGGGGATTAACATCATGTTCAACATTATTGCAATTATATCGCAAAGTGCATGTACATCTGTGTCTGTTTGTACTGGTCGCTTTTTATACTGAGATACAATGACGCGGTTTTAACATGGTAACCTCACGCAGACACAGCACGCTGGCTACGAGCCCGGCAGGCCTTGCTTAATACCTTTAATGCCGCGGCAGGGTAGCAACAAGTAGCATCTTTTAACGCCTTTAGGTATGACGTGGCCGGGGATCGAACCCCGACCTTCGGCTCTCCGGGCATACGCTCATAAGTTTCTTTACAAGCTTCGATCCTTGGTCATATTGTTCATGCGTGAGAAAATCTATGATTAACACCTCAGTTAGCAAATGTCCAACCCTTTCACGGTCGCGAATAGGTAATCCCCAGAGGTTGGAAATGACGTACAAATGAAAGAATATTTTTGCATATTGGTCTAAAAATATATTAACCTCGAACTGAATGATTGCACTGGAATACTTCCGCTAGTGGTGTAGTCTATGTGGCCTTGGAATTCAGCATGCAGTGTGTAGATCTGCTCAAACAGTCATGGAGCCGAGGAGAAGGTGCAGTCACCAAACACTTCATCTGCTGCACACAGGTGCTCAATGTTCTTGCTTATGGTGAAGATGAGAATGTCGTTGTCGATGCGATGAAGGCAGTGTTCTCCTGCTTCGGTCAATGTCCACTGTCCTTCAAGATGAATCTCAGGTCGGGTGGCAGGATGTTTGGGAAGGGTCTTGTGGCGTTGTCGGTACAGAATGGTCTTCAGGGATGCAAAGGAAGGAATTTCCTTAAGCAGGTCGTCTGGAACTACGTCGTGGTGGCGGCGAAGTCTGGAAATCTCTTCTCCGTATATGGTTGGAATCGGCGTTGTTTCCGTCTTAGCACGGTGGATGAGCTTGGACTTGAAAGATTCCACTTCCATCTCATATGGGATAGGTTGGTGGGTATGGTTCACCTGCAATTAAATAATCGCATTTTAACTAATATTAACTATAAACAAATACATACATGTGACAAATTCCTGTGGTATCTAAAAATAAGTAATAATAATAATAAAAATAAATAACTAAATAGTTTGTTAAGCAAAGTCTTTTGAGTCTATGTCTTTAAGATTATTATCATCATGATCATGTGCATTATTTTCTTACCTGCAAAGCCGCTTGAAGAATGCCGTTTTCAGTGATCACCGACGCTGTGCAGGCAGCAACAACGCAGTTCCAATACTTCTTCTCACAGACCGTTTACTTACAACGAAACTTGAATCCCTCATAAAACAAGTGCTGACCACCTCGCACGGTATCAACCGTGGTCACTCGAACTTGTGCGTTAGCCATTTTGACCACAGATAAATAAGTTGCACTTTTTATATATACCATCAAATACATTAGCACGGGCGCTTATCTAAACTACGGTAATCCAGTGTTTTTATAGCAATTACTCATTTCTTGCTTTCGTAGGACAAATACCCCAACTTGGGTTTTCGCTTTACTGTTACTAGGGAAAATTGGATTTTCGCTAACGAGGCACGACACCATTTCTGTGCTGCTAATTAAGAACGATCACTGAATCAACAAGGAAGGAATCACTGCAGGAAGGCTTAAGACTTTTGCGTGTTCATCGTCATTATCAGTGTTTTATTGACGCAGTTCGTACCAACATACTCGACGATTGTTTGACACGTCTTCTGACGGCATTACCAGAGAGTACAGACCTCTCGTCACTCTTCAAATAATTGTCTGGGCGGATCATCACATGGAACCAGACTGCATAGCCCAATATAGTAAATCGATCGATGTCATTATTTCCGGGTGTGTCCCGTGAGAATAATTTGCTGAATCAATTTGCGCTGTGATAGATAATGGTTATATGCCTGTCATTCTTTCTTCTGGATTAGAAATATACAAAGGCTACACTGAAAAATTAATCTGACTAATATTATTATATTTGACTTTTACAGCAGACCAACTATACAGGAAACTAGAGGATACTCCGTCGTTTGTCGTATAGAGGGTGGGTGAGGGGGTGGAAGGGAGGATTTAGGGCGTTTGTAATCTAGGCTGATTATTCTCTGGTTTTATATTAACTGTACATGTTAGCAAACGATGTGAACGAATATCTGTCGTGTCCATTTTTTACATCTTTGTTTATACGTTGTCATGGAAACAGTTTGTATGAACAGCCATGGCTCTGTGGAAGTTAATGCCTACTCAGTTATACAGAAGAATGAACAAACAAACTTGGTTTCTTTGCAAATACGCGGCCTTAGAGGAACAATTTGACAATATGTGTTTTAGGGGAATGAAATATTCAAAACAGGAAATGATTTAATTTCGAATATCTGCCGAATCAGATCTCCATGGGGCCTGAAACGTAAAATAGTGAAGCTATACTTTAATACAGGCTTGTGGACATTCTTGCAGAAGATTAACCTGAAGAGGAGTTGATTCACATTCCATAAGAAAGGGAACACAGCTTCCTCGTTGTCTTAGGCACAACCATTCGCCGTGTAGAGTTGCGTCCCTTGGGCTTGCCGGAAACATATGATTGTTGGGTTTGAATTCATGATTCGCTCCGTTTTACTTTCTAGGTTCGTCAGCACCACACCCCTGCTTGTGGCTTCATCAAAGTGGTAAACGTCTGCGACATGCATGACTTCGGCGTTACCTCCCACATTAAGTTGACACGCTGTGATATATATGCAATAATGTCATAAAACCGCGTTAAATCCGACTCACTCACACACTCACTCACTCACTCAAATACTAACACGAAACGAAATCATGAATGAACAATATTCCTCAGGGGTCTTTCATTGTCGTCAAAGCTGTTTGTTGTGTGACATGATTCAAAGAGACAGCCGCTACCCTCCGTGTTAATCTACATGGATCCCTGTGACGATTCCGATTAGGAATTGGTCCCAATTAACCTGTGCTGGTTGTAAGAGGCAGCGCCATGGATCTGGTGTTCAGGCCGCGGTGACTTGGTTGATAGCATACCATTGTACCTCGACGGTGAGTTTCGTTGCTCACAATATCGACCACTGGATTGTCTTGTCCAGGCTCAATTTCTTTTCAAGACCGCCGTCCTACGGCTGGAATATGGCTGAGTGCGTCGTTGAACAAATTAACAAAAAACATAAACTTGCGGGCATAGGAAAAAATACACCCATGTTTTATGGTTATTATGACGGAAACAAACAAGAAATGGTGATTCGAAGGTGATGTATTTGAATAATTTGATACCTTAAGTTTGCAGTGTTTCGGCGACTGTTTTCCGCCTAGTAATGTGTCGATAACATCGATAACGTTCACCATTCGTGTTGCTATTGTCACGGGGATCGTAAAACCAGTCTAGTCACGGTCTAGTGGCCGCTCCGCTTCCCTTTTCTCTCTCTTAATTGCCCAGCGTCGTTACCGTTCGGCAATGTCTGGCTGCCGCTGTGCTCCGGTGACTTTTAATTTCATTGTTAGAGAATGAGCGACCCGTTAGTTTTATTCTCTAGCGGTTTAATTGTACATTTTTATCACCTCAATTATTATACACGTCATTTGTGGTACCGTTGGATAGCTTATGGTCAGCGCTTTATTTTGGTACTTACATCTTCCGTATTGGTTAAGTACATAGTTTGCTATTCGGGTTTTCCCTATGGTAGGAAACAGATTTGCGTAACCTCGCCAGGTTATTGCAATCCCACGGCTGACCAGGACAGGTTGTTCTCTACGACGTCCGCGCACACGTTTATAACCCCTGGCAAAATCATGTATCTTTCCCTCCAGGTATCGTTAGACCGTTTACGGGTCATCTCGCTACTGGTTTGGTGAGGTCGAAACATAGGTTTTGTTAGTAAGTGGTTGTGGGGCAGTTTTGTACACTGGTGGTACAGAACTAAAACTCACTGAGTCGGTTTTCTAACAATACGTAGATAGCCAACTTTCCCACGATTGTCTAGTTTAGGTCAAATACCTATTTACTATTGGAAGTTAAATTACTGTCTCTATTGGTCACATACCTTTCTTAATTACTGTGAGTCTAGATACTCCTTAGGTCAAGTACCTTGTAATTTGGGGAAGTTTAGAATTCCCTTGCAAAGTCAAAATGACTGAGTCTTTAGTCTATAAAAGCAGTTTTCTATTCAGGCGTTTTCCGTCTATTTTATTGCCCAAGAGACGTCTGTGTTTATTTCTCGCTGTTAAACCCAGCCGAGGTTATTCACTCACTTGAAAGTTGAGATAATTAACTCTCACGTGTTAAGTGGTCGCAGCCGACTTAATTGGCTGTTTGTGTATCTTGTCAATTCTCTTGGCAAAGTGTTGATGTAGTTACATTCTTTTATTACTGGGGGCACGGGTGGCTCAGTCGTCTAGGGCGCCGCGATTCGCTTTGCAGAGAACGCCAGAAACCTATGATTGTGGGTTCGAATCCCGGTTCGCCCCGATTATGTTTCTAGGTTTGTCAGCACCATACCCGTGCTCGTGGGTTTCACCGAAGTGGTAAACGTCTGAGACCTGCATCACTTCGGGCCTTCCTCCCACATTAAGCTGACAGGCCGTGATATAACTGGAATACTGTTAAAAGCGGCGTTAAACCCAACTCACTCACTCTTCTATTACTGTTAAACAGTTTCTTAGCTTATCAGCCCGTATATTGTAACAACAACAGATCAACTGTTGGCCATTACTTCAAATTCCCATGCAGATAATGACGTCATCATACTTTGTCACAGGCGAAATCTACCCTCAGCTATGACAACCCAGCATTTGAATCCGACGGTTTGGGAGGTGCGTCGGAGAGCCACCTAGCGGACATCGTGGAGAAGGTGGTGGGTCTCCCAAACCAGGACGCGTCAGACTGGCACCCCTACGGCCGCACCAGCATGTACGAGGAACTACACTCCGACAAACAGAAGAATGGGCTATTTGAGTCGGAGAAGATCATGCTGTGGTTCGTGTTCACCGTTATGCTGGTGGGGATGGCAGGGGGGATAATCTTTCTTTCAGGTAAGTTATGGTCGATGTAGACAGGAAACAGTCGTTTTCCAAAAGAACTTTTTTTAATTTCATAAAGTGACACGTAAGGTAACCAAGTATTGATATTTCTTAGCTTTTCAAATCAAACTGCCGGGTTTGAAAAGTATACACCGTTGTTTGGCTAAAATAGATTAAACGAGAAAAGGATTTTCGATGGTGATGTATTTGATAAGGGTATCATAGTATCAAATGCTTTCTTTTGCCCGGCAGGTCAGCTTGTTTTGTTTTAATTTTCTTTGTTAGATTGTTTCAGATAATGTAATACATTATAATGAAGAGAGTGAGTGAGTGAGTATGGCTTTACGCCGCTTTTAGCAATAGTCCAGCAATATCACGGCGGGGGACACCACAAATGGGCTTCACACATTGTACCCATGTCGGGAATCGAACCCGGGTCTTCGGCGCGACGAGCGAACGCTTTAACTATTAGGCTGCCCGACCGCCCCTATAATGAAGAGACGGTCCATGTCATGTGAACCCGCGTTACGTACAGTGTGTTGTCATTTCCTTCTCGTTGACAGTACTTGTCGGGACAGTAAGATACTGTCAGTTTCCTTATTCTGGCAAAAATATATGTTTCAACTAAGACTGTTATGGAAATGTTGCATCTACCAGTTACTGAAGTTAATATCATCAACAAAACCTTTGCTAAATATATATTAAAATTATAACGCAAAGATAATTGTTTAAATCACATCAACTGCACAACGGTTGTTTTAAGACAATGTTGTCCATGACAAGAGTGTGAGTTCGACACAACTGGGTATTCCACACATCCAAATTCGAGATAACAGGGTCCGACAGTGTATTCAACCCCCAAACACCAACTTCAGTCTCATTATGAATCAAAATCAGATATCAATTCCGATACGCGAAGCTTATTGCAGAGAGCTATCGTATCAAAGTCAAAGGTTTGATTTTGATGAGGTTTGCACAGAATTCTTCTGTATTTAGGGACATTTCTCCGCGATGTGTACATTCAGCTATATTTGGCAAAATGCGGTGTGTTGTATAAATTTCAGTTCGACATTCAATAGTTGCACGGCATTAAGTGTGAATGATAACGAAGGCCACTGGAAATAACACCCAGTATTAAGCGCCAGCTGCAAGTTGGCAGGGCCCTAATCAATAGCAGAGGACAATGAGGCGATAACTGCCATCCAATTGCAAGCATGTCATTTCCCCGCATTGGTCCATCTCTTATGCTCACGAACAGATCACATCGTATTTCAAAGGCTGAACAGACAGGTTGTATGTCACGAAGGATGGTTTATCATACCACGTTCAGCATTCTGAGAGCAAATTTGAATTTAGCTGTTTGATTCTTTTACTTGATAAACATGGGATGGAGCGTAGCATAGTTGTTTAACCGTTCGCTCGTCAGTGGGTGAGTTTAGGGCCGACCATTTGGTATTCTGGGTGGGTGGGGTGGGTGGGTGGAAGGACGTGGGATTTTGTAGCGACATTAGATATTTTAAAGATATTATTTTATTAAAATAACATTGGCCTTGCAACAATGTCGTTCTTGTGACTGAAAATAAATTCAACATTATTTTTTCAAGAATCTGAGGCGACAATTTATTTTTTCGGTACAATTCCAGCCCCCCTTCCACATAAAGCTGCACGCTGAGATATAACTGAATATAATTGATCAATGGGCCGTTAAAACCCAACTCACGTTATCATAACAAGAACATACCATGTCGACTTTAATATCGCTTTGGACGTGATATTGTGGCAACAATTATTGAATATTTTGCCAAGCCTTGACATATATGATTATTGTTTACGTCGATCCTGTGACATTCGAGACAAATGAATCTCCTCCAACTAAAAACAGTGCGATTCTGTGTAAGTGAGTGAATGGGTGTAGTTTTTTGCCGTTTTAGCAATATCACGGCGAGGGACCCCAGAAATGGCCTTCACGCATTGTTCCCATGTGGCGTGACGATGGATCTATTTAACCACTATGCTACCTCACCTCCCCTTTCTGTTATAAAGATGCTAGGATTCCATGAGTCCAACAACTTCCCATGTAACAGGTACTGCACAGCAGCTACCATTGATATTGTCATGTATATGTCTGCAGTGGTGTAAAGTTCCCTGCTGCTGGTCTCCTTGTGGGAGTCTTCCCGAGTCATCTTCCCGAGTCATCTTCCCGAGGCAAAGGCGTTAACTAATTACAAGAGTCCAGTTCCCACCCTTACCATACTAGCCTCGAATTTTCAGGCTCGATCGTAACGCAACCAGTTGCTATTACGAGTTAGGTTTCTTCTATGTCCCTCCTAATGACTAATCAGATTCCAACACTCATATCACTTCCGTTTGCGGGGCCCGGTCAAAACGATATGATCTATAATCAAGTTCTGTTTTGTAACAAAACGGGTCCCACGACGCGAAGTGCATCTAATCACTTGAGACCCTGATTAAAAACGTGAAAAGATTTGCAAAATGTCTGTCGACGCCTTATTGACAGAACAGATGCTTTGCAAATTCTGCAGTCGACCGAAATCTGCACGTTGAAATCCTTTGGACTATGCATAGACTCGTTAGTCTAGCCGGATTACCAGCCTGGTTCGGCAAAGGTGTCAAACACGTTATTCGTGGGGTTCGGTGAGAACATATGTCGATGATGAACAAAAGAAAAATCACTCACAAATGTCATTAAATATCTCTACATCTTACATTTGCACACCACCCATCAGTCTCGATATAACCTTCATGTGCGTTTTACGTTCACAACAAGCGAAACACATGATTTCAGTACATGCCCTGTCTGGGTTAAAGATGCACTCAGTGACCTGACTGACCATCCTGACCCAGATTTTAAACACGTGATGGATATTTCTTGAAAAGCGCGCTCTATCTTTTTTCTTGTTTTCGCTATATAAGTATTAGCAAACATGCAGTTACAATCGTTTATTAATATTTGCGATATACCTTTATTCAATTTCGATTGGCGAGGACTATTGCTATAGATAACATGCTACATTCCGGTACGGAAACACCCTCGTGTTGACAAATACACCCGCAAAGTCATGATGATGATCAACACAAAGGTGTGCGTATATTGCTGGAAAGCACTGGCTTGACACTGCAGCGTTGAGCGCCATCATCTAGTACCATTATCACCACTTATGACATTAGAGCATTCGGCTTCGCATTGGTTTCTGCAGTTGATCACAAGCCGGAGGCACATTTGTCCACCTCAACTTGTTGTCCATGGCAACAAGCGGAATGTTAAAGTATTCATTTACATGTTCATCTACGCAATGGTTCTGTCATGTTGGTATGAATTAAGACCAAAACGTTATTCGCAGCAATGTCAGAGCTCAGCAAAATTGCATCAAATATCTTAATGTCATCAAAAACTATGGGTTCTCCTGGGAAATAACCCAAGTTCCTCTCAGTTCAGTTGGCTCTTGTAACGACGCGTTATCGATTGTCGCGCTTCCTTCCATCAAGCTGTTTTATTAATCTGAATATATTTGCTACATGGATTATTTTTCCTAACCATAGGAACCAGTTTTATCGAAAATTTTATTTTTTTTACTCAGTTCCTTTTACATTAATGTTTTTACTTCCATTCAGATCATAGGAGTTGTTATCGACAGTAACATAAATAACAGTTGTCGGATTTTACTTGTCATTGCTTTGTTATCTCGCGTTACAAATTCTTACATACAGCTTTCATCCTCTTTTAATTATTTAAATGAAGATAAATATAATATTGTTGTTTTCTGTTGTGCTGTAAAATATTGTCGCTTGAGGGAGAAAAAGAAAACGTATATTGTTCTACTTTGAAGTTTGTTTTCATTTATGAGATGAAGAAGATGCGGCGTGAAACAAAAAGGAGCGTTCTCAAAAAGCTAGTTTATTATTTATCGGCGGATCCTGCTGAGGTCCTATACACGAGGGGATGGACCCCACGGCATGCAATACGGGCAGGAAATCCACTTTACTTGACCATGATAAAAGAGACAAAAACACGGTTTTGTTCCTTAAAGGGATGTACTTGGAGGCCAAGGCCATTTCTCTATAGCTAGCAGACCGCGTGATCATGATATTGTGACTGAACTGAAAGGAGCTTTACTTACATCAGACCGCTAATAGCGTCATTAGAGGTACAATGACATTATATACATTATGTACAAGTTACATTCTGAGATTACAGATGTACAATTTCATGCCAATCAGTGTTACATTAATATTTGATTTGTTGTCATCAGTGATTTCCAGTGACCCAATCACGGCTATTTTGCGTTTTGGGCCCATTTGAATCTGTTTCGGCGGATAATTGAGTCTGCTTATTCTCTAGGCTGCAGCTGACATTGTATATTTAAACAATGACATAATGAGTTTGCAGAATTTAGATGTTATGACTTTTCATTGCAAAAATGTTTGGTTTGGTGTCGCAGAAACTGTTTATAGATATTTTCCTCTCGTTAACTATGGAAAAATAAACCGATACTTGTACTCCTCGTCAATGTCTGAGGACAAACATAGGAAACATTGGCTTTAAGTTCCAGGATTCTTTTTCCACCTGTTATCTGCATTGTGTAGAATATGATTCGGAGTATATACTTACTCCTTCGTCATATCAGTGCACCCGATGAAGGAGTAAGCATATACTCCAAAGCCTTGTGTTCATCATCATAAAAAAAAGTTGGCATCCATAAATTCTCTTCCCTAACCTAATACATGGTTTCTTTGGACGATTTATCTCTTTGAAATATCCAACATATTTTTCTAAATATCAACTTACCTACATCTATTAATAACTGACATCCTATACTAAGACGTCTAGGCGGTGACAATATATATAAACAAGGGTATATAAATATTGATCAAGTATATATAATATTACACACACACACACACACACACACACACACACACACACACACACACACACAGAGTTTTGTAAGGAAATGATTATGTTACACGTTTTGTGATTTCCAGATTTCGCAAAAAATGAGTTTTCAGAAAACGATCGTGCTGACGATCTGAATATCACACAAAGCCACACCCAAAAGTACTTGCTAATACGCTGAAGCATGTATCGTGTGGCCTAGTCCTATTAGTGCCAGTCAGTGTTCCCGTGAACCAGTTAGACGGTTAGACATGTACCAGCTTCCATGTACACTACTGTTCAAATAAAACTCCACTCGGTCGCGACCGGGCGCTAAAATTGCTTTTCAACAGTAGAGAACTATACAGCGGCCTTTTGTGTTTCTTGGTTTACGAATTCGTCATGGGATGGTTGAAATAGAAATAATATATATAATTACCCCCTTTCTGTTTGTTTTTGTAAGAAACATGTTTATTTAGCATCTTTTCAAGTGGCACAGGAAAGTTATAAACGTAAGCAGCGTCCACTTTCTCCATTTCGCGCTCTGAGTGAAAGTTTACGGGTCATTGAGCATGTGTCACTGGGTCAGTCAGTGAAAAGAATTTGTACTTTTAACAAATGTTATATTTGAGATGACACTTTCTTAGTAAAAAGGAAAAATTCTAGTACATTATAGATAAAGTGTTGTCCCAAATATAAGATGTGATTCATTTGACAACTTTATGAATGGCATTGTGTATTCATAATTTGTACTTTATTTTGTTCGTCTCAGCGGTAATAAATAGGGCGAAACAGTCGATTTTGTTTCTTTCTTTCGATTTTGCCATCGCTCTGTCGATACACCTCACCATCAAAATGTAATAGAGATTCAATAAATGAGTCAATCAATCTTTTTTCATGGTACTGATGAGGCCAAAGACCTATAGTACATTGTCTGGGGCGTGTTACAAATTCATACATTTTCTTATTTTCTAAGTTGAGATTCATTAAAAAAAACATGCTCGTAATGGAGTCGGAATCGTGCAACTGACACTTTTTTTAGCAGAGATTTCTTATGACTATGAAAGGGTTTTGTCGCTTTTATTTCCACATTCATAATTTTAAGGTCACCCCAGCGGTAAACTAAGTAATAAGAAAAAGGACTCCCGGTCGAAACAAATATCAACGACCACTAGGGTTGTTGGCGGTCCAGTCGCTATCGATGAGTGGTTAGGTTTGAATAGTAGTGTACACCTGACGAACTCATTAACTCACCTGATACGCTGATCGACAACAGTGGTCCACTATGTCTGAACGGGGTTGAGAGCGACGTAATTCCCAGCCCAGTCATTCCTTTTATTCATCGTACTGAATCAGTCAGCTTGTCAAAGGTCCTGACTGTCATGCGATACTCCATGGCGTGTATATATTTATTGATGAAGGGTTTCTTCTTGTTTCAGAAACGTACAATATGTCTCTGGCCGCATCAGAAGGAACAACGGAGAGTTTGCTTGTAAACCGGACCATGTGAAAGTGACATTACACTTCGGACATGACATGAACGAAAAGTTCAGAAACAGAGCGAACTACCATAGCGCCCGCAATCAGCGCTATGGCAGACGCTAACATGTGTCTTTCATTTGTATCATATATATGCACAATCTAAGGAATACATGGGCCAAGTTTTAAGTTCAGAGTTTAGGCTGAAACAAATGCCCAAATCATAATTGTTACGTTTGTGAATATGTATCAGGAGTACTGCAACGTCAGTAAATCTGACGATGTTTACGAATTTAATGTTTATACATTTCATGATGAAATATCCAAGTCATACATTTGTAAGTCTCCGGTGCCTTAGGTGATTTTTCTTGTTATACTGTTTATTTAATGGCCTTTATGCCATATTCAAGTATCCCAAACCAAAACCATATTCCGCCCTCATTTTAAATGTTTTGTGTACAGAAGTGCATCAACAAAACCAGCACAAGGGAAGCGAGTACAGTAATCACGTTGTTAAGCAATGGAACTAAATCAAGCCGCTCTTGACACGCTCTTGTGATGGTGAACTTCAACAGACTGTTGTATTTCCGGCCAGTATGTACGATGGGTGGCTGAAAGGTTCTCAGCCTATCATGGCCTGTCATGGACGTTCATGGGGTTGGTTGCTAATTATTTTTCAACATAATCCCTTCTGACATCCACACACTTCTGCAGACAATGCTGGAGTGCCTGGGATCTCACTGGTGTAGAAGGCGTCCTCCCGGAGGTGTGAAAAGTCCTGTATAGAAGAAATGACATCATCATCACTTGCATAGTGCTTGACAGTTCTTGCTTCATGTTTGGGAAGAGGTGGAAAACTGAAGGTGCACAATCTGTTGAATACGGACTATTTTCAATGAATTCAAAGTCACAGTAATGTATTGCCGCCATGGTGACAACATACTTGTGCATAGGTGCATTGACCTGGTGGGACAACACCTTTAGTGAGGTTTTCACGACGTTTAGCCTTCACAATATTGCCCAAACAGTTTATCAGACTTTGGCCATTATTGGTCTGATGTTATTGGGAGGCAGTCCTTTGCATTACGATTTCTTTGAAATCTAAGACACACGAATCCATCAACTTGCCAGCTCATGGAATAGACTTTGCCTACTTCTTCAACAAAATCAGCCGGTCGGCTTCAAAACGACATAATGTCTTACAAGAGCGAGTCAGAAGCATGAAACCCAGCCTGCTACAACCTTTGCCATTCCCAGTTCGTTATTCTGAATGTCCTCAACTCTTTCATGCCTGCTATACTGGCCATTTGACAAGTGGTGCGTCGTCGATCATTCTTGATCATGACATGTATTTTAACAACATTTTTCGGAATGGTAGAAGTTGAAGTTCTTCCCGATCTTAGATCATCTTCGAGGCTCTCTCTTCTCTTCTTGAACTCAGCTGCCCATGTCTTCACAGCGGTAGAGTAAAAGAAGGAGCATGGCCCCTCAAGTTGACACAATGTCAACATAAATGTCAACATTAGAGTTCGCCTTTTAAGTTGGATCCACCGTTGTCCATTTCCATCAACAGTGAAAACCCAGGCTCTTTGATGACCGCAGATACGAGTGTACTTAATACTACAAACCGTTAAAGGTGTACTATACACCCTTCGTAGTTAGGCTCAGAATTGTTCAGCCAGCCCATGTACATTTGCAAAGAGTACTGGGTCTCTAGTGCGATAGTTCCAGATCTTTAGAGGTAGTATTACTCCACGTCACGTTCAGGGCTAGGAATATCTGCCATCTTTAATCTGTTGTTCTCTGGTTCTTCCTCCAGCAGAAGTAAACCTTGCACCGTGGTCATGCAGACTCGCGTTGAGTGAGGGAGGGAGGGGGGGGGGGGGTTTAGCCGCTTTGACCCTTATTTCAGTTATTGCAAGGGGTGTCGTGCCGGGTTAGCGAAAATCCAATTTTCCCTAGTATCAGTAAAGCGAAAACCCAAGTTGGGGTATTTGACTTAATATCGGAAACAGGTTTTAAAAATCATAAGTCGTAGACGTTTACCAGGTAAGCTAAACCAACGAGTACGAACATGGTCGGGGCAAAATTTGAGTTTGAGATACTGTGGTTGAAATGTGGATGGCATGAGACTGTAAATACGATGGAAGGTTGTAAGTTCAAAACATCAACGCCAGGAGAAGAACCAGTCTCGATTACCTGCCGTAATAGATTCCATTGGGCGTAACATGCAAAAGAGCCATACAACTTATATGACTGGAATACTGAAAATCAGGGATGACACAAGGCATCAACTGGTTTACGCATTAAGGTATGTGTGGTATTGTCAAAAACATGACGTCAGGATATCGCCTTGTGAAGTGGAACATGGCGACAAAACTGTGATTGCTTCTACTGTTTTTGTGATTTAAATTCATTTAATTTGAAGACGCCTTTCTTTTTATACATTGCTAGGCAGCTCTGTTTGATCACATTTGTCACATTACCTGTATATATGTAAACCTTACATATGACACGTTAACCTCGGACCAGCATATATGTTTGTTTCTGTATATATGAAGGTTTTTTTAGATAAAATGTATTATACATTGTATATATGTATATGTTTATCAGATATCATGAAATATACACTATATAGGTTATATGGATAATATATGCGTGATGTATATATGTAAAATTTCATGTAAGGTATAATTTATGTATATATGTTACCGTCAATGTGTAACTTACTGGAGTTGGGATTACCTATGCAATTTACAATACGCCTGAATATTATTTTGATAACAAATTCCAAACATTTATACGTTGAATTTCAACACCCAGTGACTGAACATGATAGGATTAAGAGAAAACGAAAGTTAATGTATATATCTTTTATATTTTACCTTCTAATCCTATCAGGGGCGGTCAGGTAGCCTAGTGGTTAAAGCGTTCGCTCGTCACGCCGAACACCCGGGTTCGATTCCCGACAATGTACAAAGTGTGAAGCCCATTTCTGGTGTCACCCGCCGTGATATTTCTGGAATATTGCTCTAAAGCGGCGTAAAACCATACTCACTCACTCTAATCCTATATTAATAAGTATATTATGATGTTTTAAGCCCTTTTGAACTTTTCAATATTTTTCAGTCGATCTGTCAAATAAATGTACAGATTTTTCAGACAATTTGTCAAATGACTGAAATATTTAGGCATTCTGTAAATTCCCTGAGTGAATCCCATTTTACACATGTTTTTCTTAAATGCATGCAATATTTATCATATATATTTACATGTTTGTTGATTAGCATTACAATCTACTGTGTATATTTAGATGCTTAAAAAGCATCACCTCACACATTAGTGCTGTTGGTGTAAATCGTTCTTGTGTCCGACATGATCTTTCTCCCGTCGATTTTATTCATATGCAGTGGTTAGGTTAAATGGTGTTTAACTCTGTATTCAAGGTTATTGCACTCATAAAGCCAGGTATATACATGTGTGTGTGCGTGCGTGCGTGCGTACGTGCGTGCGTGTGTGCGTGCGTGCGTGTGTGTGTGCGCGTGCGTGCGTGCGTGCGTGTGGGTGTGGGTGTGTGTGCTCTTCCGGATTTATGACGGTTTTATAGTGCTAGCCAGATGCGACACCATCGTAGCATCAGGAATGGTACAAGAAGTACCATTTATTACGTCTTTGGGGGATCGAACCCCCGACCTCTCGCTCTCCGGACAGACGCTTCATCCACAAGGCCACGAAGACGGTCTCATATGCGGAAAGACAATACACGTCTCATCATGAAAGTGAATATTGCTTCACACCCCAAAGGTCGTGCAGCTAAAGGGTTCGAGCATACCGTTCATGAAGGTCCTTGAGAACCTGCCAAATGAAACCAAAGTACAATTGTTTTATTCATGGCTTTGTCACTCGCCACTTTCCGTAGCTTGGTAGAAGCCATTCGGCTTGCCCCGGAACGACACAAGGGATCACGGATGCACAAGATGAGGCGACATGGACGATATTTCTGCAGATGAACCGTAATTGTAGAGGTGAACTGTAATTGTCAACAACGTTTGTCTTTATCAATGCTCTTTATCAATGTCATCAATCTACAAAGCATAAACATGTCACAGTTTATTCAAAGACAAGTTCCAAACTATACAAATGATATATACATGCCTTAAAACACCTTTAATAAATAATCTTGCCGATGTTTCGTGTAAATTATATAATTGTTATCATGGTGTTTGAAAAATAAAACGACTTATTATCATCTTGGAATGTATTTGTTATTACTTTTGAAATGATATCCACGTGCCCATACCGAGGACAAATTTCAGCCAACGGGACTATCGTGGGAGGTGGTTATGATACAAGGGAGATAACTGCATAAGTGCAAAATTAACATGATATCGAAGCGCCACCACACACTGCTACACACACGAGTACAAACAACACTACAAAAATGTAGGTATTTGACAAAATATCTTCATAAAACTATAGGTATTTTGCATAATATCAGCATACACTTGTAAATGCATCGTTGTATAATATATAGCAATGTATAGATATTTAAAAGTAACGTTAATAGTAGCATCGGTAACTTAGGTATGAACGTCCATATTTGAAAGCGTGGAAGGAGGCAACAGAGGCGTGACGTCACAGTCTCTACATATATCACACATGTATACGGCGTTACAGACTAGTGGAGGGGACGTCACTCGAGTCGGACATATCGTGCTGGGGACTTGAACCATGGATCTACCTCAAGATGTCGCCTGTACATCTGGAAAGGTGAAGCATAGCTTGCAATTAATTCACATACAGTAAACTACGGTTATAACGAACTCAAAGGGACTACTATTTTTAGTTCGTTATAACCGTAGTTCGTTATAAGCATATATACAGCATAACTACAGCAAATAGTCGGGACTAAAAAGTAAGTTCGTTATATCCGTCAGTTCGTTATAAGCGTGTTCGTTATAACCGTAGTTTACTGTAATGTCAATCGTATCCTGTATTTATTTTCTGACACAATACATTTGATTGCTTGTTTGCAAAATGAGATTCTCTCATTGACAAAGAACCCGAAATCCATTATATGATGACTTGATTTATGGATGATGTTTGAACAGTTGTTTGAAATCAACATTTGCTTCCTCATCTTCTTTGCTCGACCGAGTACTTGACACAATAAATGTTTTTTGTACCACAGTAGTAGCAGGTATCGGTGGTATGTTAAACATTTATCAATATGAGTGAGTGAGTATGGTTTTACCCCGCTTTTGGCAATATTCCAGCAATATCACTGCGGGGGCACCAGGAATGGGCTTCACACATTGTACCCTTATCGGGAATCGAACCCGGGTGTTCGGCGTGACGAGTGAACGCTTTAACCACTAGGCTACCCGTCCGCCCTTATCAATATGAGATCAATGTAGCATGTAGGTATTTCTAATATTATACATGGAAATTCGGTATATACGACAGTAACGAGGATGCGGTGCTTACCTTTCCCATCTGTTTCCCGTTGAGCGTTGACTCTGTTACAGATATTTTAACGTTGTCGGGCCATCGTGCACTGCAATCAAAGTAGTATTTGTAGATTAAACGTCAATGCTATTGAGATGTTGCTAAACAAATACATGAGACACAGAGTGTACCTAAAAGAGACATATAAAGTGGTGAGTTAGATGGGGTTTTATGCAACTTTCAACCATGATTCCCTTTTATCAAGGTGTGATATTGTCAATTATCATTATCGGAGTGAAATTTGGATTCGAACCCATATCCTGTCACAACTAGGGGCCACAACTCCACATACAGCCACACGGTCAGGCAGATAATGTACGTATACTCCTTTCATGTTCTGAAATATGACAGCTAGTGATTGAGTAATTATATATGTGATTATGTGATAGTGATTATATATACGTACTGGCCGGGGTCACTTCGCTGACGGTGGTGACCCGGTTGGACTTCGGTGACCACCGACCTCTGCTGGACATGTGGTCACGCTTCATACTGTAAAGTGGAGAATATGTCACAAACTATCATTGTCATGACAGAAGAAACCTGAGGAAAGTCCAGTTATTGCCATTACCTGGCATTGGCCTGGTACAGTTCTTTTTATTACCAGGCAATGACCTGGTACAGTTCTTTTTATTACCAGGCAAGGGTCTGGTACAGTTCTATTTATTACCTGGCAAGGGCCTGGTACAGTTCTTTTTATTACCAGGCAAGGGCCTGGTACAGTTCTTTTTATTACCAGGCAAGGGCCTGGTACAGTTCTTTTTATTACCTGGCAAGGGCCTGGTACATTTCTTTTTATGACCAGGCAAGGGCCTGGTACAGTTCTTTTTATTACCAGGCAAGGGCCTGGTACAGTTCTTTTTATTACCAGGCAAGGACAATGTCAATGTCCAGTTTATGCCATTATCTGACAATGGCCTGGTTTAGTTCTTTTCATTACCAGGCAATGGCCTTGTCCAGTTCTTGCCATTACCTGGCAATGGCCTTGTCCAGTTCTTGCCATTAACCTGACAAAGGCCAGGTCCAGTTCTTGCATTTCCGAACAATGGAAATGTCCAGTTCTTGACATTACCTGGCAATTGCCTGGTTTTGTTCTTGCAAATCTGATACCGATAACTAGGACCACCACAACTATAACCATAGTCAGGACGACATTGTCCCTTCCCGACTAGGCCGTACATTAGCAGGTTTTCTAGAGCTAACACACTGAGATACTGTGCCACAGTTCAACATGGATGCACAATTCAAATATTCAAATATGGTATCCTGACTCTGTTCCGACCATTCCTACTTTTATCCCCTTAATGTCGAACTCCAGGCAACAAGTACCATCTTATAACGTATTTTGGTATGACACGGCCGGGAATCGAACCCCTGACCTTCCGCTCTCAAGCGGTCCTAGGTCCTCATAGTTCCTAACGACGTATCATGATTATGTGTTAGGAATCAAAGACACTGGTCATAACCAGTGAAATTCACTAGCACAGTTCTGGTACTGACAAACTAAGAATCATAATCAGTACGAAATTTGGTTTAAAGATTTGTCATAAAGATAAAAAATGACAAATAACAAATTACATTTCCAGAACTTACTCGTAATTATTTGAGCCCTTTCCTCCCGATCCCTGGCAGGCCTGACACTTACAGCACAGCAGTAGCGCCCCGATGATACCCAACAATAGCAAGGCTGCCAGAGCAGCAATCAAGCCCAGAATGACGGGGTTCTGCAACGCCGCATCCACCGGCGACAACGTTGTTGCCGTGCCAGTCCCCCCAGCGCCGCCAGTGCCCCCAGAGCCGCCAGTAGCCCCAGTCGCGCCAGTCACTGGTGGCATGGTAGGAGGGGTAGGGGGCGTTGTCGTGTAGACGTACTGGAGGTTCACTTTACAAGTGGACGACCGTGACGGAGTTCCTCCATCTGTTGCCTGGACGGTCAGGTCTACGAGGGCTCCTGGAGACAGCTTTCCTTCTGGGTCTCCAACCAACTTGACGGTACCGTCACTGGCAATGTCAAGGACACCGCTTCCGGAACTACCGCTGGCGAAACTGAAGGTAACCTGTCCGTTGACTGACTGATCTAAGTCGGATGCTGTTATTTTGCCCAATGTCCGTCCAATTGTGTCGCCGTTGAAGATGTTGCCAAAGGTGTATGCGGGTAGGTCGCAGATAGGGTCGTTATCGTTCACCTGTCAGGGAAATAAATGTGCCGTATTGAACTCTGATGAAATAGTTGAAATGTGATGGAGGTATTTATTTGGAATATATACTCACACGCAAAAGAAACGCAAGTGGTTTTAAGCAAATAGGTAACAAACACAAAACCATAAATTGATACGAGTTTTAGCATGCAGTGAAGCCTGATGGTGTTATCAATATTTTTGGTTGCATTTTGGAAGCCCCGAGTAAAAACGCAACATAAAAAACAAATCGCCAAAACGCACCATTTTAATGAATATGTTGGTATCATGCACCCATTTCTCGCGAAATCGAAAATGCACGAACTGTCACGAACTGTAGTGGGTATAAAACTGTGGCCGATTCTTGAACCTACCATTCCTTGGTCAACAATGCCACGCTTAACTAAAATTCAGAGAAACCAGGCTATCGGACGTTTGGAAGCTTGAGAGTCTGTCCAAGATGCTGCCCGTCATTTCAACGTTAACATAACCACAATTTACCGTCTCCTGCATCGATACAATGCTACACAGACCACAGATGACCTTCCTCGGAGCGGTCGTCCTAGGGTCAACACACCTCGACAAGATCGGCAGATTACCCGTCAACACCAGCAACATCCGTTCCTAACGACAGACCATAGGAACAGATAATTGACACATTAGCCGGGACACTGTGATCCGACGTCTCCGTTCCAACAACCTCAGATCTCGCCGACCAGCACGTCGTCCTGTTCTCCAACCACGGCATCGACAAGCACGACTTCAGTGGGCACAGGGTCATCACAATTGTGTCATCGTGAGTGGAGGCGTGTCATCTTCTCTGATGAAAGTCGCTTTTGTGCCTCTCATACAGACGGAAGAGTCAGAATTTGGCAGCTTCGAGCTGATCGTTTCGCTGACAGAAACGTTGTGGAAAGGGATCCATGGGGTGAACCTAGCGTCATATGGGCAGGGATTGGACTTCATGCGAGACTTGGACCCATGTGCTTTCTGAATGTTGGTCAAGGTCGGGGACACGGCGTCACTGCTCAGCGGTATATCGACCAAGTGATCAGACCCCGCGGTGTTCCATTTTTTGCACAACATCAACAACACATTTTCCAGCAGGACAACGCTCGTCCCCATGTTGCCAGAGCTACCATGGCCTTTCTGCAACACATCCGTGTTCTACCGTGGCCAGCCCTCAGCCCTGATATGAACCCCATCGAACACTTGTGGGATGAGGTTCAAAGGCGTCAGCACAATGTGCGCCCGGTCCCTACAACTACCGATGAACTACGCACAGCTGCTCTGGATGTGTGCAGGAGGATCCCTAGGGCCTTCACAAATCGTCTGATCCACTCAATGTACAGATGTGTGGCAGTGATCAATGCTAATGGTGGTCACACCAGGTATTGACTGACATTCTGGGTATTGACCCGAAACTGTGTAAGCCCTTAACATTTAAAAAAAACCAATTATGTCATCTGCCTTTTAATCCATTAAACTGTCTTTAGTCAATTTTTTGTCAATCTTGCCCTATTAGTATTTCTTGTCTTTACTGTTGAAAATAAATAACATGTATACTGCACACTCGACTTGCGTTTCTTTTGCGTATGAGTATATATCATACCAAACAGATTCTTTTCGAGTGGATTTCTGTACGTTAAACGTGACATTTGTCTGTATGTACGTGAACCTGGCACTGTACGTTGCAAATGGTAATTGTGTACTGAGCACTTGACAAATGTGCATCTATTCAACGTTGTATCTATCATAATGGCTTTTGAGCATGAAATGAGTGTACGTTGAACACGACATTTATGTTCGCTTAAAGCCGGACACACACGTGTTTGCGTATGCGTATGTTCGTACACGAGACGCTTGTACGTATTGCGTGTGCGTAATTCAAAACACAATATCTGCGTTTAAAATGCGCGATAAATACATTTACCGAGTAGTCATTTTGTTGTAAAACTTGCATGGTTTCCTGGACTAAAAATTCCCAAGATACTCTTTTAGTTTAGGATATGACAGTGAAGATGACTTTAATCACGTAACTGAATCACATGACTATTGCTGAATCATAAAAGGGGGTCACATAGAACAACATGAAGGATTGTTTCAAGGCCTTTGACATGGAGAATGTCAACGATACTCGTCCATATACTTTTTAAATATTGACCATCCTTGTGCTCTATCATAAAGAACCGGGATTGGAGTGCGGCTTTATGTATTGAAGCGGGGTATAAGGGATTTATTCGGCCTCTCAGATATCCACGTGCAGCCTGACTTGCTCGTGGCGGGGTATAAGAGATTTATTCCCCTCCAAGGCGGGATACACAGTATTTTATGAAGATCACATGGACCAATCAGATTTCATCATTCTGACATGGAGGTATGATAAAGAATTATACATCTATCAGAACACTATTGACGCGTAACGTACCTCTCTGACAAATACAGTGACCGTGGCCTCTGCAGACAACCCTGTCTTGTCTATCAGCTTCATGATGAGGTTGATCTGAGCCGGGCCGTTGTTGTCTCGGTCTAGCTCCAGCGCCTGGCCCAGAATGCACTGGGCCGTGTCCACGATCGTGAACTTGTTGGCGTCCGCCCCCTCCAGCACGAGGGTGTGGACGTCGCCGATGTCTGCGTCAATCCCGCCACAGTTCAGATTCGTCCCTGGGGAATTTACCTGAGGGTAGGTGACAGTTTTGGTTTTATTATGGCATCTTGTTCATAAACGTTGGGTCAAGTTTTCTTAATAACACATATTGAATGGATGGGGCCATCATCATCATCATCATCATCATCATCATCATCATTATTACTTCCACTGCTGCATCGGTACGATGGATACAGTAGTGCCAGTATGGTTGTGTCATAACAGTAGGAGATACAGAATTGACTCACATTATAACCATGTTGGGAATCGAACTCAGATCTTTAGCGTGACAAACATATAAGCTACCACACCGCCCCCGGTGCTACTACACGGGAATGGGGTGCTTAAAATGGATCCTTGGTACGTAAGGCGACTCTGAGTTGGGATTGGGCCTGTTCCTTAACTATCAGGATGAGGTATCCATGTTAAACTGCAGCATGGTGCCTCAGTGGGCGAGCACTATAAAACCGACAGAAGTCCAGACTGGTACAACCAGTCCCACACACTCAAGTGTATGCACGTCGCTCTAAAAATGCAATAATTCTCAACTCGGCGTTAAAGGCTATTTCACCTCACCTCAAGTGAGGACAATGCCGAAAAAGGTTACTGGCATGAGGTTCTTACAGTCAGAACGATACACAACGGACAGTTAGTATTTTCTTTTCTCATCTCCATTTTGTTGCAATATTGCAGATGAGATGGAATATTTTCACTCACTCACTCACACAAGCCCATTCTCGTCAACAGCCATGGCAGGTGCAATGTTTCCTGTCCATAGTAACCAGCCAGCTTGTCAAACGTATCATCATTTACACCAGCTTTGTAAGCACCATGATTTACCTCGTCGAAGTACGCAATGTAATTCTGACCATTGAGGAACTCTGGCTTCTCATTGACGTCGGTGACGTCGACGTAGAGAGGGTACAGCTGGGAGGGGAGACAGCCGTCGTTGGCGCGGAAGGAGAAGGTGTACTTCTCCACCTTCTCTCTGTCCAACTTCTGACCGTTGGCCACTGTCAAGGTCACGACTGTGGGTAGGAGAAAGGTTGTGAGAGTAATTGTAACGGTTTCGATTTTCAATATTATTTGTTGTAATTTTGTGGAGACATTGTCTAACCAGTTATGTGTATACACATTCCTTTTAGATCACCTGGCGCCCTGACATCCACAAAGCGATCTTAGTCCTGAGGCGATCGTAACTTTCATACTTTAAAGGCTTGAAATAAATGTAGAGCTATGATTGCTTTGTTGAAGTGGTCCTTGGTAAGATGCGATTAGCATGTGGAGACCATGGGAGTTAGTGTGATACTTGTAAACTGGACATAATCACATCCCAGGCAATTATTAACGGGTTGAACGCACTCGCATGAGACGGGCTGTCTCTTACCAATGACAGGAGGGATGAGGGTGAAATAGGGCTTCGTACTGTATCATAGTCTGCCGCCATCACCCCCACCGCCTATTCCATGTAACAGTGTTATTCCATCCCGTGGGGACGTAGGGGCTACATGTAAATCGTGGCTATATATCCGCAAATAAGAATTATACCCACCCCCAAATCTATGTGACCACCCCCCATTTAATTTCATTACCCACCCCTCATTTAATAAACGGCCAGTCCCTAAATAATGTTCATTTTTTTTAAATATTCGAAAATTAAGAACTGTCACTTTTCATGCCCCCCCCCCCAACACCCCTACCCACACACCCTATGATAAATTATCAGTCCCTAAGGTTTATGTACTGCAAGCAGCACGAGGTAACATCCTCAAGCAGTCTCACATACCTTTGTTGACTAAGGCAGCATTAAAGATCAGGCGTTCGCTAGCAGGGTCCACGTCCCAGGTGAAACTTAAAGAGGTGCACTGCTGGGCGTCACCAATCGTGACTTGCGCTATAACACCACCCGCGTTCAGATCCTCTGCTACCTCAACGGCTCGAGGTAGGTCTTCAAATACAGGGGCTTCGTTCGTGTCTGAAACGTTTAAACATCTTCTGTCTCTAAAGCAAAGGATGCTGTTGTGTGATTGAAATGTAGGATAAATCTCTCCCCGAAACAATGGGTACATTCGGTGAGGTAGTGGCACTATGCTAAACATGGGGTAGAGGCAATGCGTGGTACGTAAGGTAAATATATTCTTTTAAACGTGGGATAGAGGTATTGTGTGACACGTAAGGTAGGATGATGCTCTTAAACGTGGGAGGGGCGGTCGGGTAACCTTGTGGTTAGAGCGTTCGCTCGTCACGCCGATTCCCGATATGGGTACAATGTGTGAAGCCCATTTCTGGTGTCCCCCCGCCGTGATATTGCTGGAATATTGCTAAAAGCGGCGTAAAACCATACTCACTCACTCACTCACTCACTCACTCACTCACTTAAACGTGGGGTAGATGTTATATGTAAAATGTAAAATAGAACTATTCTATTAAACGGGAGAGAGGTATTCTGTGAATCTTTAGGTGGAACTATTCTGTGGGATGGAGGCAATATGTGATACGTAATGTAGAACTATTTTATTGAACGTAAGGTGGAGCCAGTACCTGGCACGTATGGTAGCACCATTTTATTAAACATAGGACAGGAGCAATGTGTGACCCACAAGGTAGGACTATTCTATTAAACATGCAATGGAGGCATTAACTTTTTTTTACCTTTGTTTACAAATCGACGACTCCAAAAAAATTAATTTTGAAAAAAATAAGAATAAATAAGTAGTGAAATGAACTTATTTTTCTATCGCAATTAATATAAATAAATTAGTTAAAAGACTATAATTAAAACATGTTGAACTTAATCTACAAAGCCCTCTTTTTTCCTACCTACTTAACGTATTGAGGACATATTTGAAATTGATTTTTTTTATTTTTTTATTCAAATTACTGATCGCGACGTGAATTTTAGGGCCGAACATCAGAAAACCAAAAAAGAGGTCTTGCCTTACTACAATGTCCCTCGGATTGTGGAGGAGAGTTTCATTTTAAGTACGACTTACTTGTCATGGTGAAGGTCACGGTGCAGGTGACGGTGTTGTAGGGGTCTGCCGCTGTCACCACGCCGATGTACTGACTGATCGTCTCTCGTATCATCAACTTCTGGCATTGTACTACACCAGCTGTAATACAGGCACATGTTTCAAGTCATCTGGACAGCATTGTTGTCATACCATAGACATTACTGTCAGCGTAATATCAGAGACTTTATATGGTCTCTGGTAATATAGACAGCATTGTTGACATACTATAGACATTACAGTTAGCGTAATATCATAGACGTTATATGGTCTCTAGTGATATAGACAACATAGTTGACATAATATAGACATTACTGTTAGCGTAATATCAGAGAGTTTATATGATATCTGGTAATATAGACAGCATTGTTGACATAATATAGACATTACTGTTAGCGTAATATCAGAGACTTTATATGATATCTGGTAATATAGACAGCCTTGTTGACATACTATAGACATTACTGTTAGCGTAATATCAGAGACTTTATATGATATCTGGTAATATAGACAGCTTTGTTGACATACTATAGACATTACTGTCAGCGTAATATCATAGACTTAATATGGTCTCCCGTAATCGGCAGCATCGTTGACAAAATGCAAACATCATTGTTGACGTAATACAGACGGCACTGTTGGCGAACTTATGACGTAACAATACACGGTAACGTCCAAGTCTATCGTTGTTAAACACGGTTCGGTTCGCGCCATGCAACATACGACCACTTCGCCCCAACTAATTAATAAAGATAGGCACTGACTGTACCAAACTCACGCCAGGGACCTTCTTTAGTATTGTCATCATACAGAGTGCAACAACTGTCACCGTCCGACCAACATACCGAGTGTATACAAAATACGTGCTGTGTGTATAGTCTACGTGGCCCTCGGTTTTGAAATAGACACCTTTTTAATAAAATCTGTTTGACACTCCCACAGATGTAGTAATCTCTGTTTCTATTACATATCAACATTAGTTCTCTGTAGCTATACAAAACATTACCTCCGTGCCGTAGGACATTACTTATAGATCGTATTGATACAATTCCAACATGCACGAATCAGCATAAATGTCTGGGTAACGTACTGTTTAGTATGGTGAATGTTCCAGGGTTCGGCTGCACAGCCATCTGAAACGTCAGAGTGTCGTCGTCGGTCGCAACCATGGTGTGGACAGTGTCTCCGATGTTGGCTACAGATGCGTCAACACCGATCAAATCTAGGCATAAAATCATGCATTAGCCCTGCTCAGGGACATTTATCGTCAAACATATAAAAATTGATAAAGTTATCGAAGTCATATAAACAGTCCAGTTAACATACTACTCAAAGTTTGCTTAGTTTTGATGATATCAAATAATCATCCAACAAATAAAGATGGAAATTTCCCGGTACACAATGAGTGGGTAACTCCTGTAAGACCTCGATTTCACGATGAACGGAAAGAGAGCACAACAACATTTGCTTCTGAGGATTGCAACACCTGAATCTACGCCCCTCAACGTCAAAGATGTCGATTGACGACCGACGAATTAGGCAGAACCAGAGGCGTCTTTGATCAACGTCAACACAACGTGACATTGCTAACGTCAGCCAAAGGGTGATCAGCAGAGCATGGAATCGATACCAGACGTTTGGACCAGCTGCTCAGCTACATGCAAGTGTTCGACAGCGTTAAACTACACAGCGGGAAGACAGGTTTCTCTTGATTGCAGCAAGATGTCATCAATTCGTGACTGCCATCATTCTCAGAAATTACCTGCGGAACGTGAATAGCGTTAACGTTTCTACTCAGACAGTGCGCAATCGTCTCCGTGAGGCTGGTCTATGGTCACGAAGGGCTTCGCCTCCCACTGACCCAACATCACAGGCAGGCACGTTTGGATTATGATAAGGATATCGTCAAATAGACAGACCAGGGCTGGGCTCCAGTACCTTCATCTGATAAGGTACTGTCTAGATTACACAGATCTTCGTGCACGAGAGTGGCATGGACAAGGAGATTCCAACGTTGCCGTTGACATGACTGCTTTAGAGGGGCCTTAATCGTGATTTAGGCTGGGAGCAGAAGATCTGAAAGAACCGATCTCAATGTCCTAAAGCGGAGCACGATGGCAGGTGTGCGATACAGGGATATTCTGGATGTGTAGCGTATGCTCAATCGGACCGGACTTCATCCTCATTGACGATTACGCACGACCTTGTCGTGACAGGGTCGTTGATGTCTTCTTGGAGCAGGAGACCAATGTCCGCATGGAGTGGCCAAGCCGGTCACCTGACCTCAACCCATTGGAATACATGTGGAACCACCTGCAGATCGCCCTCTCACGACACCCTGTCCCTCTGGTAACTCTACGGGTGTTACTTTTACTAAAGAGTGAAACAATCTTCCCCTGGCAACAGTAGTTACAGACACCTATTGGGAGCTCGAGAGTATGGGGCATCATATGGATCACAACGCGCCACTGAGAGTAGATTTTGTGGACAATGAATTTGTTTTCGTGATTTTCTCACGTTTCAGTTTTGGTCAGATACACTCATTTTCACGGATGATCCGATTGATTATTGTCACATGTTGTTTGTTGGCATGATAGGGCACGTTACAGCGGACTTTTGTTGTTTAACCATGTCTCCACGCAATGTTGTATTTGGCTATTTCAGATACACATTTAACGTATTAACTTTTAAAGTGTTGATCCTTAGCAAACTTTGAGTAGTATACTTTTCAAAATAGATTAGTGATATGGGTTCTACGCCGCTTCGACAAATATTCAAGCCATACCACGTCGTGTAGGAAAGATGTGGGGCGTTGGTGACTGAGATGTCAGGGTATGGAGCAGACAAACCAAGATTTGGCAACAGAACCCACGATCGGCAGATCCCGGCAGCACTCGGGGACGCAGCTACTCACAGCGGAGCGTAGTGGCTAAGACAACATGTCAGTCATCCCCTGTATGTCAATAAGATATTTCACACTGGTTTCCATGCGACATTGAACTTACTAGGGACACAGTTCAGGACCGGTGGCGTGTTCTGTCTGATGTTGACGGTGAGTGTGCTCTTGGTCGACTTGCCGTCGTGGGAGTCGGTACAGATGACATCTACGGTGAAGGACGGGGTTGTGGCAAACGATAACGCTTGCAGACCAGTGTAAAACACAAACCAGTCTGGAAATATATTGAATACGTTATTGTTAAATCATTCATTTGTCAAGTCAGGGTGATGGGAGATACATCATTCTCGGGGTGAAGCGAGGATTTACGCAGCGTTTAGCACTATTCCAGCAATATCACGACAGGGGACACCAGAAATGGGTTTCATACAGCCATGTGACGAGCGAATGCTTTAGCCACCAGGCTATCCAAAAGCCTCCGCGGGGTTGGGGTGAAGAGCATTGAACTTAAGCTGACGACGATGATTGGCAGTGCCATGGACACTCAGGGTTAAACGAATACACATTACGCTAAGTGTGAAAGGATTCATCCATGCCGTTTGTTTGTTGTTAAACACGGCACTCAGCAAATAATGGAATCTTGACCAGAAAATACAGATGATTGATAATAACGACGTACCGTCGGGGTACGATGACGCCGTCAACCAAGTCAACCAAGTCAACCAAGTCACGACCCTACCGGGGGCATGGGTGGCCCAGTAGTCTAAGGCGCCGCGATTCGCTGTGCAGAGTTGCGTCCCTTGGGCACGCCAGAAACCTATGATTGTGGGTTCGAATCCCGGTTCGCTCCGATTCTGTTTCCAGGTTTGTCAGTGCCATACCCGTGCTCGTGGGTTTCATCGAAGTGGTAAACGTCAGAGACCTGCATCACTTCGGGCTTTCCTCCCACATTAAGCTGACACGCCGCGATATAACTGGAATACTGTTAAAAGCGGCGTTTAACCCAACTCACTCACTCACACTCACTCACGACCCTACCACCCGGTCCATTGATACGGGGATGTATTTTAACCCGGAATCCCGATGCGGCCAGTCTGCTTGCGACTTATGTAGTCTGATTATGTATAAATGCATGTCCACTTGATATCAAATAGAGAATTTTGAAACTATAATATTTGTTGTCCTGTTGAAATGCATTTTATGCAAATCGTATCGTGAAGGAAGTATATCGCTTCAGGTTAATTCGTACGATAGCATATACCACCATGGCAACGTTATCTCGCTCATTCAAAAGGGGCGGTTGGGTAACCTCGTGCATAAAGCGTTTGGTCGTGCATAAAGCGTTTGGTCGTCTCGCGGAAGGCCGGCTGCGATTGGCCTTACGTGTACATTATGTGAAGCTCATTTCTGGTGAGTTTTCTCGATTAAATTAACTTTCGCTGATTTAAAATCAAAACAGAGTAACCTTGGTAATTAAACAGTTTGAAAACAAACACGTGCCTGGCCCTCCAGTCTTCTTCTCAACGACAAATGCGGTGTTGGTCGTGACGGGGAGGACTTTGTCGGCCTCGCACACGAAGGTGTCGGTTTCAGTCACCTCGATCTTGGACACTTCCGTCTTCACAGTGGTGTCCTCGCTGAGAAAGGCGGCGTTCGGCAAGTTTGTGATCACTGGCGGAATGTTCTGGACACACAGATAAGCAAAGAATATTTGCTAACAGGGCAAACGAAAGTATACACCCATGTATCATGATGGCTTAAAACAAAAAATGTTATTCGATGGCCATGTATTTGATACGGTTATCATGGTTCAACTTGTTTTTTTTTAAATATTCAGTGTTTCGGCGACTGTTTTCCACCGAGTAACGTTTTGATAATGTTTTGGTCAAATCCAGTTTTCACGTGTATACTTTCTTTTTCCTGGCAGTGTATATGGTTGTGTGGCAAATGTTAAAGATGAAGCGGTTATACAAGACTACACGCCCTCGCCAGGATTCACAAAGCATCTTGCGTTTACAAATATCTCAAACTTGACTGTAACACTTTGTCTTGTCCTTTGTTATGCTCTTTCCTGCGAGCGTTATTGTATTGGATGCCGCAAGTGAAGTGTGGACCGCCTCTTGTACAAACCCCTCACACTAACCAGAAGGGAAATAGTTCTTTTTCTTTTTCATTCAAATAATGTTACGAATAATATTAAGAAGAAGGAGTTCTTATATTGCTCTTCCTTATATTCACTCACTCCAAGGACGGCTGAACAATCAATTTATAAAGTGCATAGTTACAGCTAGATCTATTTTAGTATTTTAGTTGACTCTGACTGATACTTTTGGGAAAATCTTGTACCTGTATTTGAGTTACTTTTTTAATGAATTACATTATATATATTCACTGGTTTTGAAATACGTTTGACAGATTTGATGATATACATTACCATACACCACCTAGGGCCTAGTGGATGAATATGTCACAGCGTCGGATTGTCGGATTACACACAGTCTACCAATCTTATTAAAATCCGATCATCTTAGTTCTCGCTACCGCTAAACAAAGATCTGAGGACATCCCATTAGGGGTCACGTCAGAACGACCTTTCATCCGACCAATCAGAGCGTCGCTTACCAGGTAATGAAAGTGACAGTCGGAATGTGATTTCTCATCATGCAGCCTCGAAAATTTTAAAACGGGGTATTCCGAACGATAGTTACGGGCTTAACGACTAAATCTATACAATCTAGACCATATATTAGCCATTCGAGAATGTTCTTTTGTTCAGGTTTCAAATTTTTAAGCGAGAATTTGTCAAAATATGTTTCGAAGCGTAGTCGCCAATTTGAAATTAGTGCCGTAAAGCATGACAAAGCTGCCTTCTGACTGGCTAATGTCGACTTCTTGTCAGTAATCCATTGGTCGGTCAGAGTTTGCGAAAGGTCGGTCTGACGTGACCCGTAATGGGATGTCCTCAGTTCTTTGTTTAGCGGCAGCGAGAACTAAGATCTGATTTTAATGTGATTGCACAGTCGACTGTAATATAATGTAATATAATGTGTTCGGCAGTAATAGCGCTACTGTTCAGTCTATTGTACGCATGCCTGACTACTTACAAACTGGACAGTAACAGTAGTGTCGGCGTTCCTAGATGGTGTGCCACCGTCCGTGGCTCTGACGGTGAGGGTGTAGATGTCGTTCCGCTGGGCCTCCGTCACAACTGTCTGCAAATACACCGACCCGTCAGGTTGGACGAGGAACTTCCCCCCGGAGCTGTCCGCCTGGAGGGTGTAGGTCAGCGCTGCGTTCACCCCAGTGTCCTTATCAGTGCCCGCTACTTGACCAATAGTGCCCACCGGTGTCTTCGGACTGATGTACAAGTTCGTATTGGCGGTGGCAAACTCGGGATCGTTGTCGTTGTAGTCGGCAACGTTGACGTTGAGGGTTGTCGTCGCGGTGTCCCCTCCCTTGTCTGTAGCTATGACCGTGACAGTAACTTGTGTAAGGCCGGCATCAAAGTCGATTTCCTTGATGTTTTGCAGCGCACCCGTCCCGGGGTTGATTGTGAAGTAGGAGTCGTACGTGCCGGTGCCCATGGAGAAGGTGTGAGTTTCGGCGGCGTCCTCGTCGGTCACGGTGAACGCTGGCTGAATGGCTGGCGTGACGGGAAGCTGCAGTTTCATAGATATATTCGGACTTCAGTATTACAAAAGCAGGGTAACTGGAAACAATATATTATTCAATTCCTTGACACAGCTCGCACAATGATGACACAAGGTGTCAGCTAACAGTAACGTACAAGGACCTCATTGCAAAATCCAATGTAAAACGGGGCAGCATGAGACAATTGGAGAAACGGGTTTTTTTCCGCGAAGGCCTGGTGTCTTCACTGGTTTTAAGTGATCCATTCATATAAGTAGACCCCTGTGTTGGCATCTACGCCCAATGGAATCTCATTCGGCAGATAATCGAGACTGACTATTACCTGGCGTTGACGGTGTATATTTATCTAAGTCCATGGGATACGGATCGCAATGATGTCACCAGGTGCCGAGCCAGGTAACAAGGTCACGTACGAAGAGTGTTGGTGCTATACGTTGACATGTACAGATAACGCTTTACATCCGTTAAACACTAGACGGACATAGTCCCTGAAGTCGGAGAAATTTCTATATTTGCCAACAAGTGTTACAGTTGTGTGCTATAATAGAGAAATAACAGTCTGTGCAATCCTTTTGAAGGTAGTGGATGATTCTTCGCTGTTTAAAGCATCATACCCATTATCCGGGTTATATTGGGGGATATGGAACCGGGATGGGAAGCCTGGTACACACGTCAAGTCTCAACCAGCACACAACTAGGTATGAGAATTAAAGTCATTAAAATATTAGAATTCTCGCAATGATCCTCTCTTACTGATACACATACAATTAATTTATCAACAACATTTCTTGTGTGAAATGCGTCTTTGGCAAAAACCTGGGATGATATTCTGGTTTCGTCTTCAGCCTCATCATTATTCAACCAGCAGCTGTTGGTGTACTCACGGGTCCTTCAAAGATGTCCATGGTGTAGGTGGGGCTTGTAAAGGCCGGTGGGTCGTTCCGGTCAAGGACGTCTAGTTGAAATGTGAATGTCGAGCTGAAAACTCCATCATTCAAGGTCAAGGTCATACTCATGGAGTTCGTTCTCTCAAAGTCCAGCTTTTGTCCAGCTGCTACAGATATGGTACACGCTGGAACACGACACATGTGTGGAGATCAACTATTTGTTTATATGTACAGTGGAGATAAACTATTTGTTTATATGTACAGTGGATATCAACTATATATAGTGATGTACAGAGGCACGGATTGCGTCGGCACAGCATACCCGTCACGGCAAACACGGCACGGTACACACGTCACGGCTCACACATTACGACATACTCGTCACGGCTCACACGTGACGGCACACCTATCACGGCTTACACATCACGGCACACACGTCATGGCTCACACATCACTGCACACACGTCACGGCTCACACATCACGACACACGTCACGGCACAACTATCACGGCACACACGTCACGGCACTCACGTCACGGCACATCTATCAGGACATACACGTTACTGTGCACACGTCACGGCATACACGTCACGGCACTCACGTCACGGCACACACGTCACGACACAACTATCACGGTACACACGTCACGGCACAACTATCACGGCTCACACATCACGGCACACACGTCACGGCATACACATCACGGCACAACTGTCACGGCACACACATCACGGCAAACACGTCACGGCACTCATGTCACGGCACAACTGTCACGGCACACACATCACGGCACACACGTCACGGCACAACTATCACGGCACACACATCACGGCACACACGTCACGGCACAACTATCACGGCACACACATCACGGCACACACGTCACGGCACAACTATCACGGCATACACGTCACGGCACACACATCACGGCAAACACGTCACGACACTCATGTCACGGCACAACTGTCACGGCACACACGTCACGGTACACACGTCAAGGCACTCACGCCACGGCACATCTATCACGACATACACGTTACTGTGCACACGTCACGGCACACATGCACAGCGCACTCGTCACGGCACTCTCATCACGGCACGTAAACATCACGTCGATCGTCACCATTCACCACTACACTAGGAATATAGCAGCACTAATCGTATTACAATCACATCCACAATCCACCTACTTGCAGTGTTCAAGTCAAAGGTTGCTCTCTCGGTGACGGGGTTGACGTCAAGCGTTATAGCGACGGTACTGGGCTCGTCATGGGTACAGGTGTAAAGGGCAACGCCGGGAGCAACGTCTTCGGGATGCGACAGTGTCGTCGGCAAGTTCGTTATATTGGGCGCAGTGTTAAGATCTGAAGGTGACAACATGCATGTAAGTACACAAATTGTTAGTGCACGACCGTGTGTATGTAATAACCATTATAATCATGAAAACAAGTATTTAATTGTTGATGTCACATTAGACTATGGAACACATACCACGGGTACACGCTAGAGTTCTGGTTATAATAAAATTAAGTCGTTACAGCATATTTTACTGAAGGCACAGGTATGTCATGTTTTAAAGCAGGAGACACCTCACTGATACGTGTCACCTGGCCTCTTTACCTAATCAGTTGTGCAAGCACAACTGTACATATCCTCATTGAACATAATTATGTTCGCAAAATATACTACTCCCACAGGATTCTCCTGAAGCTACATGTCATTAATTCATTTCTCGGAACATTTGATTCAAGTCTGAATGCGCACGTCATTTGACTACAATAAAAATGTGGTCCTCTGCGACCAGTGAGAACTTCTACTACAATTATAATACTTACTGATGACCAATAAAAACATTACCTTCGCCCTAATACTACATTATGGCCAATGAGAATTTCTACCACCTCTCAAATACTAACTGATGACAGATGTCTACCACCCACTCAACCACCCCACACATCCCACCCCCACCCCCACCCCCACCCCTCCTCCTCCAATATTTACTGGTGACCAATGAGAATTTCTACCACACTTCTACTTTCGCTCCAAAGCTAACTGATGATCGATGAGAATATCTACCCCCACTCCAATATTTACTGATGACCAATGAGAATTTCTACCACCGCTCCAATAAGTACTGATGACCAATGAGATATTCTACCGCCACTCCAATATTTACTGATGACCAATGAGAATTTCTACCACCGCTCCAATAAGTACTGATGACCAATGAGATATTCTACCGCCACTCCAATATTTACTGATGACCAATGAGAATTTCTACCACCGCTCCAATAAGAACTGACGACCAATAAGATATTCTACCGCCACTCCAATACTTACTGATGACCAATGCGAATTTCTACCACCGCTCCAATACTTACTTACGACCAATTAGCTATTCTACCACCACTCCAATACTTGCTGACGACAAATGAGAATTTCCACCACCGTTCCAATACGTACTGACGACCAGTGAGCTATTATACCACCACTCCAATACTTTCTGATGACCACTGAGAATTTCTACCACCGCTCCAATACTTACTTACGACCAATGAGCTATTCTACCGCCACTCCAATACTAACTGATGACCACTGAGAATTTCTGCCACCGCTCCAATACTAACTGACGCCCAATGAGACGTTCAACCTCCACTCCAATACTTACTGACGCCCAATGAGACATTCAACCGCCACTCCAATACTTACTGACGCCCAATGAGACATTCAACCGCCGCTCCAATACTTACTGACGCCCAATGAGCTATTCTACCGCCACTCCAATACTTACTGACGCCCAATGAGACATTCAACCGCCGCTCCAATACTTACTGACGCCCAATGAGACATTCTACCGCCACACCAATGAGAGATGACCACTACCATTCCAGTACTTACTGATGGCCAATGAGAGATGGCTACCATCAATACTTACTGATGACCAATCAGAGATGACCACAACCATTCCAGTACTTACTGATGGCCAATCAGAGATGACTACCATCAATACTCACTGATGACCAATGAGAAATGATTACCACTATTCGAACACTCACTGTTCAGGTTGAGAGTGACCTGCTGCTCCACCACCGTCTGGCCGTCAGTGACTTTGATCTTGAAGGTGTAAGGTGATGTATTCAACGTGTCGAAATTTATTTTTGCGTTCACGTTACCAGTGGCTGGAAACAAAAAAAAAGCAAACTATCTTCCCCAAACACAACAAAACCAAGCTTAAATTGAGAATATTTTCATATCAAGTTAGGAAAGCAATAGTATGTTCTGTCACATATTACCGGGTGTACTTTATTTGTTTCCATAGTTTAAATACCTTTTCAGTCAGTACACATTTGTGATTTGATAATTAAAATATATTTAATCGTATCCTGTTCACTGACAACAATACATGCACATATATACAGATAAGAATTGGCTTCGTACGTGGATCTATCTCAAACTCTGTGAATGTTGGCTCCAGGCTGAAGACGAGGGCGTCTCCGTTCTGGTCGGTGACGAGCGCCTGGAACAGCGTGTTACCCACTTTCGTGGTCAGTGCGTCGGCGGCCTTCGATACTGGACATAAAAAACAACAGTAAACAGAGTTAGTCATACCTTAAAACAGTCAACAAAAATATTCTTCATCTAAACACCTCAGCAGTGATGACTATTTACAGCTTGTACACCTGACAGGTCAGTGTTCATAGTTAGAGTGGACCCGTGAAGATTCCGGGGTAGAATAGGTCTACAGCAACCCATGCTTGCCGTAAAAGGTGACTATGCTTGTCGTAAAAGGCGACTAACGGGATCGGGTGGTCAGGATCGCTGACTTGGTTGATCCAATTGCGTGGATCGATGCTCATGCTATTAATCACTGGATTGTCTGGCCCAGACTCGATTATTTACAGACCGCCGTCATAAAGCTGGAATATTGCTGAGTGCGGCGTTAAACAACCAACCAACCAACCATAGTTGGAGTGAATATGTAAATATTGCTTAATGCCGCATCAGCTATTTTGAACATTTCGCATTGTTGAAAACTCTTTAAAAGTTACGTTAAGCACATTATAAAAGAATACTAAAAGCAACATTAAAGAACATTAGGCTGGTATGTATGTCAAGTTTCTGCGTCTGCTCTAAGAGATTCGTACAGTTCAGAAATTTTGGTGAGTTGTTGTTTTACGCCGCACACAGCAATATTCCAGTTATAACCCACTCTGTAAAAAATCGTGTCTGGATCAGACAAACCAGTGACTGAATGAATGCGCTCTGTCTCATGAAATTGGATACGATGGCTTGTAATCACAGTGCCTGAATTCCAGATTCAGATGAGACGCCTCTTACGACAAGGAATTGAACGTTGTGTGCCTATTATGTCTCAGATCCACTGAAAGGTAGGAATACAGACGTAGTTGGTTCATACTTGCAGCACCCTCCGTGAACACAGGCGGAGAGTCGGGGATGATGTCAATTTGGACGGAGCTGTGGTCGATGTTGTTGCTGCTGTCGAGACATGAAAACTGCACCGTGTACGACGGTAACGTTAGGGGCCCATTGGCGATCAGGTAGTACACACAGTAATCTGGAAGTAGAGAATTATAGTTGCTTGCATTGCTTTAGGGTTCTACCGTAAAGAAACTATTACCATCATGTCTCATTTATTTCCGTGTTGCATAACCATTATAGCGCAAAGATAGATGTGTCGTCAATCAGTACACCAAGTTCCTCACAGTCGATAAATTACTCTGTCATACATTCATGTCAGAATGATGAGATCTGATTGGTAGCCTTGGAGGGTAATACATTTCTCAACGGTGGAATAAATATCTTATACCCCGCCACGAGCAATACAGGCTGCACGTGGATTTCTGAGATTACCCCGCCTCAGTGCAAAAAGTCGCACGCTTTTTTCGAGTCAATTTACGTGACAAAGCACAATTTAACCTCAGTTCAGTCGCACTGCTGTTTTCTATCAATTTTGAATTTGTGTTATTTTCTGTCACATTAAAACATGATATAAGATAAGATAAATTCGTTTTAGTAGGATCACTCGGTGTACAGGGGGTTTTATTTGTCCCTCGTTAGGTATAAAACCTTACGCGGGAAGCATAAAACCCCATATACCCCTCGCGATCCTGCTACAACTTATAGTATCCAGCGTCCATATCCATATATAAGATCTCTGCTGTATCCTTAACCCGGTGATTTTCAATGATCCATTCATATAAATTTCACCACTATTTTGCCTTTCAAGCCCAACGGAACCTGTTTCGACAGATAATCGAGACTAGTATTGATTATTTTCTGACGTCCACGTTTTATATTTATGCATGAACCTTTGTTCTTCAGATCAGTACAATACGGTTATAACGAGGGACCACTAATTTTAGTTCGTTATATCCATTGTTGTTATAAGCATGTTCGTTATAAACATAGTATAAAAGTGTGTATTACGACGTGATGTGTTATATCATAGACTTTTACCATTTTGGTGGAACCCCACGAGCACGGGTATGGTGCTGACAGAGAAGGGTTCATAATCAGGAGGGAATCTGAAGAACTCACCTGGGTCCCCGGTTCTCTGTTGGACGGCAAACATGGCGAATGTTGTGATGTTCTGTGAGCACGTGTGGGGGTCAGGGGTGACATTCAGCTGGTAGACACATCGGTCTGTTGGCTGTAGCTGGTTCAGGGTTGCCGAACCGGTCGGGTTTTGAATCTGTACCTAGACGAAGCAAATGATGTCTTTGCTCATGAACATTCGTTTTAAATACACGATTATTCATAATTTGGTTCCATTTTATAACTCACAGTATTTGTTAACTGTGTAAATTATAATTCGATTAGACCTAGAACATTCTTGTGCGTCTTCGTAGATTAAGGGTCGGAAGAGTAGTCTAATGGTTAAAAGCGTTTGCCTGCCAAGCCGAAAGGCCCGGGTTTAATATCTGGTGTCCCTTGATGTGTTAGGTCGGAATAATGCTAAACTCACTCACTCACTCACTCACTCACTCACTCACTCACTCACTCACTCACTCACTCACTCACGCACTCACTCGCTCACTCACTAGATTTATCACTGGATTCAGTTGTAATTGTTACAATGGGAATTAATGGTGTCTTATATAAAGAGTAATCATACCACATATAACCAGACAGACAGCTTGACAGATGTCAGACTTAAAACACGACTGATGTCCCCGATAGCAATCGTGCGAACATTCCGGATTAACAGGGTCTTTAAACGGTGCATCGTAGACAGACAGAACAAAGAGGCTTTGTAATTACAGATGGATATTTTCGAGATATAGATGCGTTTACTGAACGAGAGATAGCTTTCAGCAAAAGACTTAGAGAGGGATAGTTCTGCGTAATATATGGAAGCTGATCATAATCGGTAAGCGGTTGATTTTTTCCATGTTTCCAACTTACCTGCCCAAGACAGACACTGGACAATAAACACAGGCACAAAGACACATACAGATCCATGCTGGTCTCGTCAAATTCTTCCCAAAACAAGTCTAAATCCAACTGTCCACATATTTATCCGTAAGAATTATTCTTCAGGTAACTTCATTTCAGAGTCTGGCGAAACCTTGAAGTCCCGGTGGCAGAGTTCGACCAGTGTGTATGTGTAAACATGGAAAGGAAATGTTATGGTTGAATGATCATTAATAAAGGTACAAAGCGTCTCGTTCAGAATGTTGACGTGTATATTCGAGGAGATTTGCTTTTATGATAGGTTTTCTATAGCCCTCACTGTTCTGCTAACCGTCATAGCCTAACACTCACAATCCGGCTACTAACGCCCTTTGAATGAAAGCCCGCACAACCATGGAAGCAATTCAATCGTTCCTCGCGGTGGACGTACAACCATCAAAAACATGCGTTCCTATCCTAGGATATTAAAGGAGAGTATTCACGCTTGTTGTTCATTCTATGCCAGGGTCGTATATCGAATATTCTATACCCATGTCATATATCTATTTAGTTGTCAGGTCAGACTTCGTAAAGCATTAACGCAATGCTGATTTAATAACCATTGCTATCAAAATAATAAAATGATCGTTTATTGATCAGAATGAATGTTCGTATGTCACATTTATTTGCCTTGAAATTAATAAAATGCAAAACAAACATTTTGATGTAAACATACATGTATACGCCTGGGTAATATTTGATTGTATCAGTGATATATGACTTGTTTACTTACAAATTTTGAAAGGGGGCATTCAAACATTGTTGCCCATATATCAGGTCCTTGTGGCATATAACGGATTCTAACACGACTGTTCACATTATGATATCACGACTACAGACTGTTCTAATGGTAATTAACATTTTATTAATGTAACCGTACATCACTGTTGGTTTATACCCTAATTCTGTCCGGGTATTGTATGGGGTGTAGCTGAGGTAAGATCGTATTGCATGCATATACGTGGCCAGTGGAGCCTCATGTATGTAAATAGAGAATCTCACCCGAGTGTCTTTTGATGTCAAATATATCAACACGAGTTGATAAAAGACTTTTATCAAAGACACGAGGGTGAGATTTTATTTATCATCCAACATCATTCTTCCAACTTTTTCAATTTGTATACAGTAATCTTCAGTGTAAAAAAATCCTGCTATTAGTGATGTCATTTGATTGTGACGTCATGGTAACCAGTGACGTCACAATGGTCTGCAAAGCATTGTGATGTAATTTCATTGCAGCGATATCTACAGGGTAGATATCACTTGATCTAATCCAAGCGATATCTCCTGTGGGAACCAGTTTTGGATGATAATTGTAATTAATGTATCTGATTGCTGAAGCATTAATCTGGAAGACGAAATAACAGTAGATTTATTAATCTGATCATGCATGTGTTATAGCTTATCTTGCATAATGTGTGAGTCGGCTTAGCTGTAGCTTCGCTGTAGGCTATATGTAGCTTAGTTGTAGCGGCAGGGAATACATGATATATTTGTTGAAACTTGTAAGTATTGATTGATGCATTGATTGTATATTTGTTTAACGCCGCTCTCTGAAATACTCCAGCTATATGACGGTGGTCTGTAAACTATCGACAATCCAATGATTGTCGCTATGAGCCTTGACATCCATCAACAAAATCAGCGAACATTCGATCCCGTTTGTCACGTACGCCATGTATGGGTTGCTGAAGACCAAGACCAATCCGGAGTTTGACGGGATTGAAAATGGTGAGTACTATCTTTACAGTTATAAATAGTCGCTCCTAGAAGAGAGGGGTTTGTTCTCTTTATCATAGATTATATATTCAGTGGTCAGAGATTGCGCCGTGGACTTCATGTAGGTTACAGATATGTAAGCGGAACATGGATTTAACAGGGAGTCTATACGTCTGATCAATATACTCCCTGGGTTGTCCACAATTCCAGGGAAGAAATGTGACGTAAACCCTTTCTAAAATCATAAGTAATCATTCTGATTTAAGCGTAGATTTCGTATGATTGGGGAAATGGTTTTGCCGCTTTATTTCTGAGGCACTCACTCACTCACTCACTCACTCACTCACTTTTACGGCAAGCATGGATTGATGAAGTCCTATTCCACCCCGGATGTTCACGAAATCAAACGTTACTGAATTACAACAGGGTAAGTGATTGAGTTTGGAGTAACGCCGCTTTGAACAGTATTTCAGTTCTATCAAGGCTTGTCAGCTTAATGTTGGACAAAGCCCGTCGTGAAACGGGTCTTAGACGTTTACCACTTATGTGAAACGGATATGGTGCTGACAAACCTAGAAACAAAATCAGGGCGAATCTTGGATTCGAACCCACAATCATAGGTTTCTGGCGTGCCCAATGGCCGCAACTCTGCACAGCGAATTGTTGTGTGCCTTATCCAATGATAATAAGGATTATCTGCTCTTACTGAACGTGAAATGAACTTCTCTACATATTATCAAGCGTTGTTTGTTTGTTTGTTTTATTTGTTTCTTTAACGCCGCAATCACCAATATGACGGCAGCCTGAATATAATCGAGTCTGGACAGCGATATTGCGAGATACGAACCACTGCGTCTTTGTGCCTTGACACGCAATCAACAAAGTCACTTAACCTGACTATCCGATCCATTTGGGTCTTTGTATTACGCTGTGAAAAATGCAGTGGATTAAAAAGTGTTGTGTTCATAAATGTGTTATTGCTGTGTGACTAATAATATTTCTATCATCGAGGAAACAGAAGCTGTCAACATTATGGGATATGCGCTTATGTTTGTGGGTAGGATCTAAACACATATCTTAACAGTGTACTGGAATACACATGCTGCCCTTAGCCCCTCCATCAAAATTTAAACCCTGGGGTTTCAATTTGGGAATTACCTTGTAACAGATGTCAATTATTAATAATATAGTAATCTACTGGAAACTCGGATCTACGGATCATCTGTCTCTCGTAAATGGTGAGGTAGGGGGGAAATGGGGTTCAATAGTTTTGCACTATGTAGCGATGTGTGTGCCAACCTGAGCTTGTACTAGTTCGAACTAATGTTGGTTCATTTATGCCAGCCCCCTGAGATACCATGCCGCAGTTAAAAATTGATACAGTACGCAGACACAGTAAAATGACTCAGAGCTAACAAGTCCTTGTCTTATCCGAGAGGCAGGGAAACAACAAGTGCCATCTTAAACCGTCTTTTGATATGACTCAACCGAGGATCGATCCCCCGACCTTCCGCTCTCAATGTCAGGTGACAATGATGGGAATGTCATGCGATAGTGATGGGAATGTCATGTGATGGTGATGGGAATGTCAAGGGATGGCGATGGGAATGTCAAGGGATGGCGATGGGAATGTCATGTGATAGTGATGGGAAAGTCATGTGATGGTGATGAGAATGTCAAGGGATGGCGATGGGAATGTCATGTGATAGTGATGGGAATGTTATGTGTTAGTGATGAGAATGTCAAGGGAAGGCGATGGGAATGTCATGTGATGGTGATGGGAATGTCATGTGATGGTGATGAGAATGTCATGTGATGGTGATAGGAATGTCATGTGATGGTGATGGGAATGTCATGTGATGGTGATGGGAATGTCATGTGATTGTGATGGGAATGTCATGTGATAGTGATGGGAATGTCATATGATGATAATGATGGGAACGACTTGTGATGGTGATGGAAATGTCATGTGACGGTGATGAGGAGGCTTGTTCGATGGATGGACTGAGATAGTGGTGAGAAACTCGTTCATGTTTTGAAACTGAGTGTTGTTTTCATTTGCGCCCTACAAATCAGTGCATGTTGATATGTTGTTTGCTGACGTGCCCCTAAAGACAGACGCTATCAGACGATAATAAAACAACTGTCTTCGTTTACATGATTGTGTCGTGGCTCGTGGCTAGTGATATGATATTCATTCACCTTTACCTCCGAGCTCACAATGAAAAGGAAGACACACCCCTATACCGTGTGACTACTTTGTACAGTTGACCAACAATGTAGTGGCTGAAACAATCGGGGTAAAAAGCCTCGGCAATAAATGTAGATCAGATACATCTGTGATTGGATGAACTGTACCTTCTGGTGTTAGGTGACAATAGATGTGGCAATAGTGGGAGGTGTTGGGGTTAACGTCGCTTTGATCAGTGTGTACGTTATATCACGGCGTGTTACTGGAGGTCATCCCAAGGTGACGGAGAGTCTGTTGCCTTTAATCACAGATCACAACTAGTGATACTCTGGGACATCATTTCAGAACTGATAGGAATTGTCAATCTGTAAAAGTCCAACTCACAGACCTCGGTTAGGTGTACAGCACGTTCACCATAAATATAGGTAGGTCATCTTTGTTGTAGGATATGCAAATGACTGTGTGTATCGTAGTAGTGTCATCATGGGTATACCTGCAGATCTGCCCCGTGAAGATCTGGGTTGTAATAGTCTTCAGCAACCCGGGCTTGTCGTAAGAGGCGAATAACGGGATCGGGTGGTCAGGCTCGCTGACTTGGTTGATGCATGTCATCGTATACCAATTGCGTGGATCGGTGCTCATGATGTCAATCACTGCATTGTCTTGTCTAGACTCGATTATTTACAGACCGTCGTCATATAGCTGGAATATTGCTATGTACAGCGTTATACAACAAATAAACTAAAATAAAACTTGCAGATCTATGTTACAAAATGATGACATTTTGAATAACATCAATTCTGACATGACGAATGAACTCTGAAAAGCAATGTTTGATCCGCGACATTATTTCTGGGGCTAGCATGGGCTTGTGGGACATGGAGCATTGACTGGCGGGGCATGGAGCATGGGCTAGCGGGGCATGGAGCAGGGGCTTGCGGGGCCTGGAGCAGGGGCTACGACCAACTCGTTCGCAGTACGTCCTCATTTCGTCCCTATTCGCGTCCTGGCCCGTCCTGGCCCGATGGATACCCAGCGCGTTGTAGCCAGTCATCATTCAAGTTCAGGGCTCCCAGCTGTACACATCATGCTCCAAAGAGAAGTCGACCCGGTCGGTGTGCACACGTACTAAAATGTATGTCGGACCTCACCACGGCGTAACACATCCCCAGTAGGTTCGAAGTACGGCAATTCCGTTCGTAATACGTCTTTCTCGTTTTAAGTACGTTGTCTTGGACGGGATACAATTTTGAGCAGACTCAAAGTTCTGGAGCACCCGCCCCGTCCGAGCCCGTTCATGAAGTTCGTAAAAAGACTGTCAATAGTTGCTACTACGTCCACTACGTACATACACAGTTGGAGCCTGTTCGACATTTTCACTAGTTTGGTGTGATGGGGATATAAAGCATCATGTATATTCCAGAGGGGAAGGCTTTAATGTCGCCTGAATATTAGAAATATTTTAACCAACCTGTTCATAAAATGGAGGTCGGATTCTATTCAGGGAGTCATCATTATTTAAATACGGGTAAATATTCTTATATTAAGCTTATAAGCTTATTTTTTTAAGAAACAGCCTTAAAGAGGCTGTACATGATATTGATATCCCATATAAGAAATATTCGACTCGTGGTCGTTGTTTATTGTACAATAAAACACAACAGGGACAATAAACCACTCGGGTCTGAACCCTCTTGGTTTATTCTCCCTGCAGTGGTTTATTGTACGATATACTCCCACTCGTCGTTTATTGTTTAAATAAGGAAAAGTACTGCCAAAACTGCCAACACGAGCAATTCACAGATTTATAATTCATAAGTTAATTAAACTTACCCCCACCATATTTTAATAAACACTTGGATCAGGTGATTTATTCTTGGAGATAGTTTCACTTTGAGAAGTATAATGTTGGGCAATAGCACATAATCACATAATTACAACATATGTCTAAGGAATTGTGAGTAAGAACTACAGGTACATTTGACCCCGCGACTCGGATATCATGCAGATCCATTACATAATCATAATCTTAAGTAAATGTTTTTCTTTGAAGACAAACCATCACCATGGCCTATAAACAAGCGTTCACGGAAATGGTATATGACAAGTTACGTGAACAACTTTGGAAGGCTTTAAGACAGAATAAAGACTGTGACGTCACAATCAAGGTAGACGCTGATGTGTTCCATTGCCACAAGGTCATCCTGGCAATGACGTCACCTTATTTTGATGCCAAGTTTGCCTCGGGTTTCAAGGGCACCGACGAGAAGGTCATAGACGTACAGGGCATGAGCCCTGATACCTTCAGGAATGTGTTGGAGCACATATACCGTAGTAACGCAGCCTTGAAAGCATCCAATGTGCTTGATGTGTTGCACGCAAGTTCCATGTTTCAAATAGAATCCCTTACTAAGCGCTGTGAAAGGTTTCTTATAGATATGTATAGGATGAGTCAGTCGTGGGTGAAACAGTGGCGCGCTGCACGGAAGTATAACCTGGAGATATTGCTCGAAATGACAAATAGTTTCATGTTTACAAACTTCAAGACAATATCAGAAACGGCTCTGTTTACAAGTCTGACCGCGGTCGAGCTCTGTGAGATTGTTGCCAGTGATGAGCTGAGAGTGACTCATGAGGCAGATGTTTTGAAGGCTGTTCTCCTGTGGACAAAATCTCAAGAAAGTTTCTCAGATACAGATCTTACCCAATTGCTCTCTCACGTATCAATTAACCAGATTTCTGATGCTACATTCAAATCCACAATATTCCCTTTACTCCAAACTCTCGGAGAGAAGGCACGCGATATTGTGGAAGATGTAAAGAAAGAACAGCATATGTTGAAAAAACTGGTTGTGAGACACAACGACAAGCCTCGGAATACCCTATTTGGATATTTGGAAATCCATGGCAAAAAAGCACTAAAGATGTACTCTTTGGAGGATCACAAGACGTACGATGTCCCAGCACTTCCAGGTATACACAATGTGGCTGGAATACCAAGAGGCTTCGCGTTCAAAGGTGATCTGATGTTCACCAGCCTTAGCAGTGTCTATAGGCTCAATGAACAGACATGGTCGTGGGATAATATGAGCCTACCGCCAATTCATGTCATCCAGATACTGAGTGTACAGCATAAACTGTATGTGTTTGGTGTATCCGATGATGGTGTGCAGCTACTAAGGTATAAAGGAGATGAGGAGGTTGCGTGGGAGCTGGTTGATGCCATTGAAGGAGAAATGGCAAACTGTTCGGCAGCTGCTGTAGGGGACACGATCTATTTAGTTGGAGAAGATCTCACCGCTCACTCCCCATCACAGATTATGGAAAAGGTTTTCATCCTTAATGCATTTGGAGCTGATGCAGTGTCATGTCTGGGAAGATTTCAGCCTCCACTATCCCAGGGAAAGTTTTCTGTATCTATAGCTTCCAAGGACGACAAGATGTATTATTTGACGACAGAATCAGAATTCGGAGTGATTAATGATGCCAATTCCCCACAGGGTATCACACGATTTCATCAGCTTGACGGTGCCAGTGGGTGCTCTCTTAGTGGGAAGGGAAACGAGTTAATGATTCTTAAGACTGTTGAATCTAAAACCCACATTTACACCGTGGATTTGGAGGAGATGACTCTCCATCTACTTGAAGACGTTCCTGCACTAAATGATTGTCGTCTTGGTGTCATCAAAACCTCAATCATCGACAAATGCTCTGAAGGTACAAAGGTACAAAGGTCAAAAGAGACATCTAGACACCCCTATTCAGGTAGGGTCAAACATTCTTTATTTCACTCAGATCACTGTCCTATGTCATGTGTATAACATTTATGTAACCTAAGTTCCTTCACTATGTACAGCTGTTCTAGATAAAGAACGATGGTACGACTGCCATATTAGAAATGGGGGGCATGTGTTTGCCCAGTCGTCTAAGGCGCCGCGATTTGCTGTGCAGAGTTGCGTCCCTAGGGCACGCCAGAAACCTATGATTGTGGGTTCGAATCCCGGTTCGCCCTTATTATGTTTCTAGGTTTGTCAGCACCATACCCGTGCTCGTGGGTTTCACCGAAGTGGTAAACGCCCAAGACCTGCATCACTTCGGGCTTTCCTCCCAGAGTAAGCTGACACTGACGCGATATAACTGGAATACTGTTAAAAGCGGCGTTAAACCCAACTCACTCACTCACTATTAGAAATGTCATCAGGTCATAAAAGATTTCCTACTTTTGTGCCTTATGAATTGTACTTTAATAATGGCACATATGTACAGTGGGTGTTTTTTTTTAAATTTTAGCCCTGTGTCCGATACCCGGTTATTATAGAAACAGCAAGTTTGAATATACATTGTTCTTTATTTTCAGATTTGGAACTGGACAAACGATCACACTCTGATCTCACTCTGATCGTTGGCGATGCATCATTCCCGTGTCACAAGATCATTGTCAAGTTTATGTCACCATATATGGAGAAGCATTTATCAGCTGGGGATGGTGAAATGACGTTGGATGATATAGATGACAATGCCTTCAGAGATATCCTCAACTTTATGTACACTGGTGTTCTACCGCCGCTGTGTGAAGACAACATCGCTGCCGCCCTACAAGCAGCAACCGTGTTGCAAATGGACGATCTTCAGACAGATATTGAAAAGAAAATCAAGGTCATCAGCAAGGACAAGTCGCCGAATATCCAAACTTTCAAGGACTATCTGTAGTTAGGTGTGCCACCAGATGCCGTGCTTATGAACGTCCCCAGAACAACTAGTTATGAAGCCTATTTACACTTAAGGTTACTCTCAGAGTGACCAAATTCTGTATCCCCATGGTCTAACGTTTGAAAGTAGTTCTGAACAAAAGAACTCATATAATGAAGATATTAATTAAATCTGTTTCTTGTAGGGGAGGACCATTTGATATTTAGCTGGGGTCGGGTTTTTTGGGTAGAATCATGTTTTTTTCGTCATTGAGATATTTGTTTCCTTCTTAAAAGAGAGCTGAGATTTGTTTTTCACAACACATTTCAAATTCAACCTGGGGAAAGAATATTAAACTTTTTTTCTCACTCTTCACTAAAACATAATAACTGTATAGATGAAGGTGATTTTAAAACAGAACAATGGAAAAGCAGTATACTAAAGCATTTTCATGTAATAAAAGACCATTTTTACAACAAATTGACAGAAAATTGGTCAACTTGACACGTTTGTACTCACAACAACTGGAGGAATGTACTTTTCAATCGCGGATGATTGAAAGAAATAGCATCTCGGTGTAAATTGACGAACGAAAGATAAGATACCAGAATCAATTAGCGTGCAACAATACCAAGATCAGTGGAACTTGAGTTTGAAGTGAAACATTTGATGACTTGCAGGATGCCAACCTACAAAGTTATGGGTAAAAAAGAAATGATACAAATAAAATGCTAAGATCAATTGTACAATTAAAAGAGCAAGCCATTGGTATGATACATCAAAAAGCAAAACATGACGACGTTGCAAGGGCGTCCATATTGTGCCCTCGGTTGGTACTTCACGGTCCAGGGTGAACGACGGAAGACAAAACTCAGGGGTGAAGTTTAAGGAGACAGTGGCCATGTTTATTGTTGATGGGGAATAACGTCCGAAAAGGTACATGTTGATAGTAATGACATGACTGAACACACAACGGGACCGACTGGCCAGTGTTTCCGGTTCACAGACCCGCTATGCCCCTTACACAGGTGGTAAGTCAGACACCGATTCTTCATCGTCGACGAAGTGATTGCTGAGGCGGTGGCCTTGCCCGACACCACGACTAACTGTACATACCGTCCGCTTCTGTCGGTCTCAAAAATGCACATTTCAGGAAACCATTTCAAAGGCACTAAAAGAAAAGAATTGGCGTCATATTCTAATATGTGTAGATGATATCATATTGTTTTCGGAACATTTGAATTATCTGAAGACAGTATTCCAAAAGATCGAATAAGCCAGACTCACTCTTAAAGCAATCAAATGTTAAACCTTCTTGGGGCTTATCTTCAGCAAAGATGGCATCCAAGTTGATCCTTCAAAATTTGTCACCCAGGTTCCACCCTCTAAAATTGTCCAGGACGTGCCTCATATCTTAGGTTTTGCCTGGTATTAACATAAATTTGAAGCAAACTTTACTGGCATTGTTCCCCCTCCATACAACTTACGCATCTTTGGACAACGGACATTCGAAAAGCTAGAGCAAGCCGTTACAACATCCTTGCATCCGACCAAAACAAACCCTTTATCCTCACAACTGTAGCATCTCAATTGCAATAGGGTACACTTTATGATTCACATAGTATAAGACTGTACAGACTACTTACTACGCGGGGGACTGTCATCTCACATTACATCAAGATCAGCCTTTGTGTAAAGAAAACATTTCACCCTGGATATCCAGCCTAGGCTTATTTTGGAAGCTTGACCACTGTTGCTGCCAGGTGAATATTTTCATCACCGACTTTTACTGTAACCATTGCTCTGATATTTTAAACTGCCATTGTATTATGTACTGCCATTGTAAATGATGAATAGTAATTGTTTTGATTTGTAAACCTAGCTAATATTATAATACAATTGTTAATTGTATACCATTTGTTGGGTGTTTGTTGGCTTCACAATACGGATACTGAAGTACTACTACATTTACATGGTATGTGTAATGACATAATAAGAGGGGTGAATAAAAAACAATATCCCTATCAAAAGTTGAGTAGTATATAATGCTTATTTGCTTATTTATACATGTTGGTTTCACTAGTTCCAAGAAAGAAACGTTATACATTTCACCTTGCCTCAGAGATTCACCTCATTTACATGACCTGTAGTGTTGGGTATGTGCATATGTTGACACACCTCACACGCCCAAACACGTGACTGGTGACATTGTGTAATTCTGGCTATATGGATTTAGTAAATGGACTTTCGTGTCTCTGAACTTTCTGGGCCATCACTTGATTGTCTGGTATGTTTGTAGGACGCCGTCGCATGGCAGGAGTACTCTTGTGCAATTTAGTGTATATTGTATGCTGGGCGGTTGCGACCTGTAGGCTGGGACATGATTACTCTTTTCGAGAAAACCTGGTGTCATCACTTTTTTCAGTGATCCATTCATGTAACTTTCACCGCTATTTTTCTTATTCGCCCAATGGAATCGGCTTCAGCGGATAATCGAGACTGGTTATACACTCTCGTTGACGTTATATATTCATCATATTACGGATGGTCATGCCATGCAATATATAATAGAGACAGACCCGTGAAGATTCGAGGTAGAAAATGTCTTCAGCAACCCATGCTTGCCGTAAAAGGCGACTATGCTTGTCGTAAGAGGCGACAAACGGAACGGGTGGTCAGGTTCGCTGACTTGGGTGAAGCATTTCTTCATATCCCGATTGCGTTGATCGACGCTTTTGGTGTCAATCACTGGATTGTATGGTTCAGGCTCGATTATTTACAGACCGCCTCCATATAGATGGAACATTGCCGGGTGCTGCGTTAAACAACAAACAAACAAATAAACAACCATGAGACAGGTGTGAGCAGAGGTTTTTTCCATGAATAATTATGTTGACTTGATAGTTTCGCGTCTCTCAATGCCTTCTAATAGAGACACCTAATAAACTTCACCTTTACGTGTACCTCACAGTTCGCTGTGGAGAAGATGACACGATCCCTAAACCCAATGACAACCACGTACAGTTGGCCCGTAACGCAACGTCACATGAGATCGAAGTATGTTGGGCAAGTCATGGCAGGAAATGTAGGTCATTTTCATCTGAGCCTGGTGACACTGTGTCTGATGATATAAGGTGACACAGATAGGGAATAGAGGTTTAACCTCGTTATGAACAGTATTTCTCTGAGCAGGGTATCAACTCGGTGAGGACGGTCCGAAGAGGTGCAGGTGTAGAAGTTGAGATATATGACAGCTTGACCTCAGCATGGGTAGGTAACTTTTCTGTAGGACATACGCTTCACTGTTAGTGTTGTACAGGTAATAAGGATTGATAGACTAGAGTAAGGAGGAGCATAACTGCTCTCACATCAGTGTTACACGCTTTTCTTCCACGACGAAGTTTGCGTCAATGTTTTCTGTAATATAGACTTAACATAGCTGTAGAGCTGACACCCACTTGAGGTACACTGGTCTTATGCTAATATAGTAACATTATAGGTTATGAGGGTGAGCATGAATTTGCCAGAGGACAAAACTAAACCTAATTGTTTGTATTTGTTTCACACCTATTCATCTCTTCAATGTCTTCAATCAAAATAAACACAATATGCACGCAAGTTCCATGTTCCTTTTAGAACAACCATCACAACTCCACCTAGTCACTGACATGAATAGTTAGTCAAGGTTTTACTAATATACAGGTCCTGGAAATTTCATGTACTCATGCTGACCCACGAACAATTTTTTCAGCCTTTATTTAGTTTTATTCGGGTAATTTCGTGAAACATTATTTTCGCATTTTATTACACCTTTTTACCCCATTACATAAATAATCACATTTGATATGATGAAGACATATTTGATTTTTCATACGCTGGAGAGGACCTGGGATATATTGATTTTCTGGTGATGACCACGGATATATTTGAAACAAAACTGGTTCCAGAAAATACTGGAAAGATATATCTTTGCATAAGGACTTATAAAATGAGTATATTCGTTCGATAGAACAAATATGTTGTAAAAACAATTATTTTACTTCTTTCAGAAATGGAAATTTCCCACAAATCCCTATTCATGGCGGGTTTAAAGAAGTCCCTGGATGGAGGGTCATACTCGGATCTGACAGTGGTCGTTGGTGATGTATCATTCCCGTGTCACAAGGTCATTGTCAAGTCCATGTCGCCTTATATGGAACAGCGATTGTCAGCAGGGGATGGTGAAATAACGTTAGAGGATGTAGACGTCGATGCCTTCAGGAATATCCTCAATTTCATGTACACAGGTGTTGTACCGCCGCTACATGAAGAAAATATCGCCTTCCTCATAAACACAGCAACAGTACTTCAAATGGATGACTTCAAGCTGGCTATTGAAGAGGAGTTCAGGCATTGTGATCTCATAGGCGCGCATAATTATTTGATTTTGCAGGATCTAGCTATCAAAAATAAAGTTTCGACCATCAAGATGGATGTACATCACTTTATCCTTCGTCATTTTGAGTATATATGGAGGAAAGGGGAACTTAATGGCATGAGTTTCCGTCAGCTGTATGATGTCGTCCTTCACAAAGAACTTATAGTGTCAAGTGAGTTTGTGCTGCTGATAGCCATCGTTGACTGGGTTCTAGCTCAGAGTCAACTGTCATGGGATGAGACCAAACTGCTGATCTATGCAGCGAGGATGCCATTGATTACAGAGCAGAACATACAGGAACTGAGGTGCACGGAGCAGGTGGCAGCCAATCAGCGTCTCAGTTCTCTACTGCTGGAGATATGGGAGCGGGACCATACGGAGATTCCTTACAAGAGGGACAGAGACCCGTCTCCGGAAGCTCCAATCAAAACTTATATGGACTATCTGTAGTGACTGAGTGAGGCTTCACCGATCTAAGCAGTATAACCGCGGAGATAGGCAACCAATAATGAGGCACAAGTGTAGCTAGTGAAAGGGGATATTGTGTTTAGCAGTGATTGGACGTAACAAAGGTCGGTGAAACACAACTCTAACTCTGCATAACTGTCTTTGTTTGTATCCTATATTCTATGCCTTAAACCATTGTTCAGAAGTGCATTGTATGGCAAAATATCCTATAGTTACGTAAAGTTATCAACGTTTATACGGTAAGCCTATTTGTGCTTCACCCATGCAAAAACTCAAACCCGTGTCTTCGTAGTGACGATCAGATGCTAAAATCTTTTGGCTTACCAACGCACTATTCACTGGCTTGGAGGAGAGGGGGGTGGGGTACTCCAGTGGTTAGAGCGTTCGCTCGTCACGCCGAAGACCCGGGTTCGAATCCCGACATGGGTGCATTGTGTGAAGCCCATTTCAGGTGTCCCCCACCGTGATATTGCTGGAATACTGCTAAAAGCGGCGTAAAACCATACTCACTCACTCTAGTGTTAATCTTGAATTAACATGTTATATACACTAGAGATAGTAGCAAACATCCCTTGGAGGATTGTTTTGATTATGGGGCAGAATAAATCCCCTGCACTTAGTCACTCACTCACTCACTCACTCACTCATCAATGAGTATATTATGGCAAGCACAAGAGTGTGCATATTCTGTTACAAATCTTCTTTTTTGTAAATATATACAATAGATGCAGTAAATTATCACATTTACAAATTATATCTGTACTTTCATTGGTTGATAAATGGTTACATTACATGTACTTTCTATAAAACATAGCCTGGCCTGAGATCCTACTTGCCGTGCAGCGATCAGAAGTGGTATTGTCCTGTGCGGTTTAGCCAATGGAATCAGCGAGAATGTAACAGTGTAAGAATCTACATCGAAACTCAACCAGATGTTGTAATCCGTAAAGGTTTAGGTTTTCTTATTTCCTCACTGACTTCCAGAATGCCAATCAAACAGTTCGTAACGCTTGTTGTGAAGCAGTACCTCCAGCCACTGCCCTTGTCATCTGGAGTGATTGAATTATGGTTGAATTTTGATGGTTATAAATAACTCAAATTAAAATATTTTTCCTGTTTAGATTACGTAATAAAACAACTATTGACCACAATTCGGGCAATTCATGTTTTATGGGCCCAAGAAACCGATACTGAAAGGTCAATAATTGATAAGCATCTGATGATTAACATGTGTCAGGTATGTTTGTTTTATTTTGTTTGTTGTTGAACGCCGCACTCAGCAAATATTCAGCTATATGTCGGCGGTCTGTAAATAATGGAGTCTGAACCAGACAATCCAGTGATTGACATCATGAGCATCGATCCATGCAATTGGGATACGATGACATGCATCAGCCAAGTCAGCGAGCCTGAACACCCGATTCCGTTAGTCGCCTCTTATGGCAAGCATAATCGCCTTTTACGGATCTTCACGGGCCGCTAGGTTTTTTAATTATGTCGATAATGAAAACACATAAACACTGAATTGACATATACTACTCAAAGAAAGTAAAAGAATATCCGATTCTTTCATATAACTATAGTTAATCTATGACAGATTAATTATAGTAATATAAAATAATCGGATTTTCCTTAAATTCTTTTGAGTAGTATACTTCAAGAAGGTCTTTGAAAGGCATTCAGAAGTGATTCACATATGAGGCATTCACTCACCTGATGACGGAGTAAGCATATACTCCGAAACGTTGTGTTCCACATAATAAAGAAGTTGACATCGATATATTCTCTTCCTTATACTTCAATACTTGGATAGTTGCACCAAGGTGTGGGATTCATTTGGGAATAAGCCGAAAGTAGCGCTTATCATAGACGTTTACGGCTTTGGTGGAATGATCACGATATGATGTTCACAAACCAAAGATACAATCCAGGGCGGATGTGGGATTCGAACCGACGATCAGAACACATCCTGTCAATTAAAGGACGCGAGTCTTCACATTGAATTATTCCTGTTCCAGTGACCACCGTGCCCCCTCGAAGAAGAGATCAGAGAAGACAGGGACTGACAATGAGGATTAGTGAGTGTTTACCTGCGAAGTTTCACATGAGCAAACAAAAAACAACATCATACCGATGTTCTAATCAGAAATTGCCATGCCGATAGCGTAAAGTGAATTACGTAGAATATATAAGTAGTTAGCTAATATAATGTATGGCAACGTATATTGCATGTAGGGTTATGCACTTTAGTGCTTATAGGATGACGTGCATTGCTGAATGTAGGATGACGTATACTGTATGTAGGGTGACCTACATTGCTGCATGTAGGGTGACCTATATTGCTGCATGTAGGGTGACGTACATTGCTGCATGTACGGTGACCTACATTGCTGCATGTACGGTGACCTACATTGATGCATGTAGGGTGACCTACATTGTTGCATGTACGGTGACCTACATTGCTGCATGTACGGTGACCTACATTGATGCATGTGGGGTGACCTACATTGTTGCATGTAGGGTGACCTACATTGCTGCATGTAGGGTGACCTACATTGCTGCTTGTAGAGTGACGTACATTGCTGCATGTAGGGTGACGTACATTGCTGCATGTAGGGTGACGTACATTGCTGCATGTAGGGTGACGTACATTGCTGCATGTAGGGTGACGTACATTGCTGCATGTAGGTGACGTACATTGATGCATGTAGGGTGACGTATACTGTATGTAGGGTGACGTACATTGCTGCATGTAGGGTGACGTACATTGCTGCATGTAGGGTGACGTACATTGAAGTATGTAGGGTGACGTACATTGAAGTATGTAGAGTGACGTACATTGATGAATGTAGGGTGACGTACATTGATGCATGTAGGGTGACGTACATTGATGCATGTAGGGTGACGTACATTTTTGCATGTAGGGTGACGTACATTGATGAATGTAGGGTGACGTACATTGAAGCATGTAGAGTGGCGTACATTGCTGCATGTAGGGTGACGTACATTGAAGTATGTAGGGTGACGTACATTGAAGTATGTAGAGTGACGTACATTGAAGCATGTAGAGTGACGTACATTGAAGTATGTAGGGTGACGTACATTGAAGTATGTAGGGTGACGTACATTGAAGTATGTAGGGTGACGTACATTGAAACATGTAGAGTGACGTACATTGAAGTATGTAGGGTGACGTACATTGAAGCATGTAGAGTGACGTACATTGAAGTATGTAGGGTGACGTACATTGAAGTATGTAGAGTGACGTACATTGAAGCATGTAGAGTGACGTACATTGAAGTATGTAGGGTGACGTACATTGAAGCATGTAGAGTGACGTACATTGAAGCATGTAGAGTGACGTACATTGACGTATGTAGGGTGAAGTACATTGAAGTATGTAGGGTAACGTAATTGATGCATGTAGGGTGACGCTAAGGTACCAGCAACAACGGACAATCGTGAAATTGTTAAATAAGAAAACGTATCGTTTCAATAACATCAATAAACTACTTTATGATTTATTACTGACAACGTAATATTCAAAATCCTTAAATACATCACTGACAACCATGAATAAACAACCTGGAAAAAATCTGTGTAAACATGCAAAGGAATGTGCACAGGATTTACAAATATACACATAATATATTGCCTAACGACATCTGATTATAATTGTTCTTCCGTCCCTTCACTCTGCACTGCTTCCGTCAACAGTCAACCCCCATATAACGCAGGCATAGGGTCCTCCAAAATAGTCGAAGATTGTTATTTCTATATGTTCCCTCGTCTTTTCAGGCGATCAAACGACGTGCCTTCCCATGCGTTTGTGACGGGTTCCCCCATTCGGGCACGATACGCTCACATTGGATAGACTCGTCTTTCACCTAACACCTGGTATCATCACTATTTTAGAGTGATTCATAAAAACTTGGTTATGATATCGTAGGAATCGCACAATGGATTCTGCTTACAGCAGAGATTTCATATGTTGTTGAGAGGGTTTGGTCACATTTATATATAGGAACAATAACTATTCCTGGGGAATAGAACTGGGTTCGATTTTAGATCGATTTAGATCGATTTTATAGTAATAGGATATATAACACCTTCCTATCACACATGGAACACAAATACAGACATTCTCAAACAATGTTTGCAGTTAAAAGGACGAACATAAGAAATAACTATTTGTTCATTGAGGCCTGTACATTGTGGAATCAGGACGAGAAAAAAACATTGATTGATATAATGTACAAAGTCCGACACCATGGGGTAAGCTTACACGCAGTCAATTAAGTTATCCAGCGTGACCAACGATTCATTGGTCGCCTCGTACGAATGGGGCTCCATCGTAGTCCTAAACCCCCCTGTACCACATTAATGTCATCATATAGAATCGTACGTACATCGGGTATGTGAATTATTTATAAAACGTGGCTCATTCTTCATCACCTGGTTCAGGTGTCTCTGATCGAAATCATTCAGTATATAAGTCTTAACAGGTTTTTTTTTCATGTAACCTGGCTCATGCGTGGATTACAAGGAACATACAGCACTTCCGTATACGTGGTGTGGCTATGATGTCTATGCTTCTCTCGACACCTGAAGGTCCGTCATTCAGAGACGACGGAGTCTGCTAAAACGTCGTTTCTTTGTTTTCCGTCACACCCTTGCTGGCAAGCTCGTCCTGCACCCGCTCCAGATAGCCTGGGTCGGGGTAGCCGAATCTACGAACAGAATGTCAGTGTTACTACAACACGTCACTGACGTTACGCATAAACAACACGCCAAGACTAAATCAGAGCAATGTAGTGCCAGTTTTAATTAGTAAGATTCATGTAGGATGTGTTACTGTTTATGCTTATCCTATCTCTCGCAAGTATCTCGTAATATGTACTTGAGAATATGACAGCTTGCTGAATACTTGTATTGGTGCTACTGATCTGAACAGAAGTATTTCAATTGCTTCGAAACAAATAGTTCATATAACATTATAATTTCGACGTATAAACAAACACCATCGGTTTACCTCGTAGGTCCACCTTCCATGTTTGTCTTATGGTGGATGTCGTTCCACGTTACGACATTCTCTTGACCGGTAGTTGTAGAACGACCGATGGTAAAGGTTAACTTCCTGTCAAACGCCTTCCTCAGGAGGCGGAGAACATCTCTACCTTCTCGGCAGTCTGGCAGGAAAGCTCGTCTCGTTGTTCCCTTGTAGGGCTGTCCTGGGTTCGGGTGGTCTTCCTGCGAAACCATGTGGTATAGTTTAAGTTTTAATAACATCACACCCAAACATCAGGCTGCACATATATACATGTATATATAACGTCTACGCCAGATAATTACAAGTCTCTATTATCTGCCGAAAAAAATACCACTGGGCGGAAAAGACAAAAGAAAAAATATACGAATGGATCACTGAAATTCAGTGTTGACACGAGGTGTTTGCGAAAAGGGTAGGAAATGAAGAAAACTCCAAAATATCGTTTCAGACATATATATATATAAAATATCCAATTTCTTCATGCTTTTTATATTGTTATTTTGCTGTAAACAATGCATCGCTATTAAAATAGTTCACATTACTTCAACGTGTACCACTTTAAACTTGACGTTAGAGTCTGACACGTATATATTAATGTGTATAGACGCCATGCATTTTAGTAACTGCAATGACACTTACCCTCTGTATGCCACTAGGCAGATGGTATGTGATACTGATGGTGCCACAGGTCTCATACCCAGGCAGGTGCTCCCCGCTGAAGGCTACATCCATGGACCCCTCCGGCTGGTTCCCCGTCAGGACGCCATACACCATGTTGCAACTGGGACACACGGGTTTGAACTTCTGGAAGCTGTCATCTATGCACTCCCGGCAGAACACATGGCCGCATTTCTTCAGCCATTTTGGGTCTGTGATTGGACCAATACAAATAGGACAGCTTCTGGTTACACTCATATCAAGGAGCTTGACATCATTGCTACTTCCCTTCCTTGCTACCTTCCCACTGCTATTTCCAGGCGGGACTGTACTATCCCCACAGGGAACTCCATTGATTTCGGTCTTTATTCCGACTTCTGGTCTGGTGGAATGATCCATGCCACGTACCCTGTCTGTACTTGAAGTATGCCTTACATTCCTTGGCTCTCCGTCGACAGCATCAAGGTTGACGGTTAATGGATAGGGTGAGGGACTAGTGCCATGGTGGACACTGCCAATGTGATCAAATCCAGATGCGCTTTCATCCGAACATGTCTGACCGACGACAAGAGTTGCCTTGGTTGTCTTGGTTTGTTGCCTCTGTTGTTGTCGCCTACCATCATCGCCATGTTTATCAGTGTTGTATCCCTTATAACTCAAATGATGGCTGTCATGTGTGGTGTCCCGGTGGGGCGCGGTATAGGTGTTCCCCTGTAACATTGCACGAGAAGACCTGGAATGCCTTGGAAAAGTTTGTGATGGGATGTGACTTGAATGTACGTCAGCAACGTTCAGCGACCTGTTTCCAGATTCACCCCTTGTATCGCCATTGTGATGTCGATCCGGCAAAGAAAACATGGTCTCATTGTTTTCTTTGTTGTACCCAGAGTAGCCTCCCCTGTCCTGTCCATGCCCATCAACTCCTTCGTGATGTGCATTATTTCTGTGTGTCGTGTCACCCGGGTTTGTCTGCATGGTCTTTACTGGTCTTCCATAATCATCACCCTGTCCATCTACATGTCTGTGCCCTGTTTCTCGTGTGTCACATCTGTTTTCCCGGTCAGGCATGAAAGCAGTATCCCGTACCGCTGCCTTAGAAGATCCCGGCCAATCTTGGTCATTCGCAGTACGTGAACCTGGAAACGTTTCGGATCGCCTATCTCTGTGGCGTTTCTCACTTGTGTTCACCGGTCCTGTATGTATATCGGTTTCAGCCCTCTCATCTTCATACCCATAGGTAATTGGTCCGTACCCCTCATCCGGGTATCTGCGGTTCTGGTCTCTGTTGTGATGAGAACCTGAACGGTGGTCTGTTGATACCTTTCTATAGCTACCGTCATACTCACTTTCTGGTCTATATCTGTTGTGATTCTCATTTCGCTCGATCGATCCAGTATATTGATTTCGGTGAAAATTGGTTTCATCTCTCCTTTCATCTCCAATTTGAGTGTACTTCTCGACCGGACGGCTGTGATTCTTGTCTCTGTTGCGGTAAGAACGTGGACGGTTGTCCATTGGTGCCTTTCCATAGCTAGCCCTATCCTCATCCTCTGTTCTTGAAACTGCACAGGATATTAACTTCCGTAAGGAGTTTCGACGTTTTAAGTTTTTCTCACGACAGTTAGGACTTCCTTGGTATTCACACTGGGTTTCCAATATATCGCCGATGGATTTGTCGATTGTAACCAAAAACACCTTCTGCAGAGCCTGGTTGTCAAACTTAGCCAAGGCTTTCACAGCGGCCTGGGCAGCGTCTTCTGGAGATGCACCACCTCGACCTGACAAGCAAAGACATATACACGTTGAAAGGCAAACTTCAAACTGCATACAAGTATTTAGTTTTGTGATTGTTAACGAGGGTTCATATAGATAATACTGCCATAAAGGAAGGATGAAAGTCAAGCTTTTCAAGAAGTTCAATTTGGTGAAACACATTGCACGGGTGAGGCTCCGAGAGACAAAGGTTCATAATCAGGTAGACTCTGCTATTCGAACCCACGTTCAGCGTGTGTGTTGTTTGGGACATCATGTCGATCTTTGAGTAATGACACTACTGCAGTAGTAGTGTACGTGTGTGTTGTTTGGGACATCATGTCGATCTTTGAGTGATGACACTACTGCAGTAGTAGTGCACATGTGTGTTGTTTGGTACATCATGTCGATCATTGAGTGATTGGGGCGGTCGGGTAGCCCAGTGGCTAAGGCGTTCGCTCGTCACGCCGAAGAACCGGGTTCGATTCCCGACATGGGTACAATGTGTGAAGCCCATTTCTGGTGTCCCCTGCCGTGATATTGCTGGAATATTGCGGCATAAAACTATACTCACTCACTCATTGAGTGATGACATCCATTCAGATGTCATCGTTGGTGGCAACAAGCAAATTTTGTGGGGGACATCATGTGGATCCATGTACAAATGCTGACAAAACACATTTTGAAGTGTTGTTAGTTGGGCCAGCTGCCTGGAATAATCCGCTGCGAAGCTTTTTTACACTCTGTTTTACAGAGGCAGACGTTCTGCCTCACATACATATTACATATGAAATGTAAGGTTCCATGTTATCGTCAGTGTCAAACAGAGAAGTTCTGTCTTTATCAATGTACAGGGCTCCTATCTGAAAATACATCTACATCCCAAGCTACATCCACAACGACAGTTCATGTTAGCTTACATAACCATGCTAATATAATCAACAAACGCTGTGACGTAGCTGGAATATTGCTGACTGCGACGTTAAACAACATTCACTCACTCATTACGTTGCGGTCTGGTTGTTGCCGGTGCGCACGACAGAAGCTGCCAACGAACACGTGCACATCATTTCTGTGCAAAGAATACTTACATGAATACTTCTATAATAATCATCAATGAAATATAAGATGAGTACACATATCTTACCTGTACCAAGAAGAGGAATAGCCAACACTTTCACATCATACTTCTCTGCTTTCTTCATTATTGTCTTGTATAAGTGTTCCGTTTTCGTCACCCATCTGTTGGTATTGACAGGGCTTTTGATGACGGCGTGAAAGACATAACTAAATGGCGATGGTTCAGATAGTTTCGTGGTGTGAACTGACCACGACTTGAAACGTCTTGCTTTCCCCTTTAGTTCTTCTCTTTTCACAGCAAATTCACTCGAATTTTCTTTCAGAGCCCTTGTGACAAAACTCTCATGTTCAAACTCCAGCCCTTCCCCCGTCACAACGCCACTGGCGTCACTTATCGTTGTGATGTCCCCGACGTACGTGACCACCTTCATCTGGTTTATCTTAAATAGTTTCTGAGTGGGTTGTGGACGGGCACCTGCCATCCTCTCCTCTTCTCGAGCCTGAAACTTACAAACCCCAAAGTGTTGAATGTTGGCTGGTTCTGTGTGTTCATTTTATGTACTTTCTTCACAAATGCATCACCACACATGAAATGCAAGTCATGGCCTGATTCCGACCAACTTCAGAACTGCAGGAACGCATCAAATCATATCAAGTCATGTAACACGATTTAAGGACCTTGCAGTTTTATTTTAGGGCCCTTTACCTATTTTGAAATAACTGAAGATAAAACAATATCCACTTCTTCGAATTATTATTCCTTGCAAAAGGTTTTCAACGAAAGACCATCATAAAATACATTACCTGATTACACAATGTCATTATTCATAAATATCAACGTGAGATGACCCCGAAATTTATAAATAGAAAATATCTTGACGCGTTATCGTAATTGTTATGTGATTTCAGGAATGTTTGTGTTGAGTTGTAATTTGTGTAAATTGTGTCACGGTAGCGTTAACAGTTTACTATGTCAACAAAGGCAGCCACTCTAACAATTCACGATGTTTCTAAATGTGCAGGAATAAATGGATTAATGTTGAACTTTGTTGCAATACACAATAGTCAACTTTACTTTAAACAAAAGTTTCAATTCTGAGTCTTATCGTCCTTGTATCTTCTAAGAAGATCTTTTTTTTCAAAGGCATACAAATTTTCCCATTGTTTCACAAATAACACAGTAAAATCCTAAGGGTTTCCTTAATCTGGCATTGTCCAGGATGTTTACAGAATCAACAGTGTACCTTGAGAGAATTTAAAACCATTACTGCACATTTTGACCTAAACTGACTGAGCAGTCGCCATAAAGTGTCGATATGGCCGCCTCGGCTGTTGTTATAAAACTCCGATTCAAACCTCGGGAACAAATTCAGATATTCAGATGTCATCGTTGGGAACAAGCAAAGGAAGTTTCAGCTCCAGAGGAACACAGCTTGCTGATGAGATGATGTTTACGGTTCGAGGAAATGCATTTTGAAAGAAATTAAGATCACTGTCCAAAGTGTTAATGTCAAAATGTTCGTGAAGTAAGGAACACATATGTTGAGCCCCACCACTACTACAGGTTATACCCCATTAGTTAGACGTCCCATTAGTTAGACGTCCCATTAGTTAGACGTCCCAATTGTTAGACATTTTTCTTTAGGCAAAGAGGGAATATACCTACAGGTGTAATGGATCAGTCCTAATTAGATTAAAGTACTGAGTAGGGATAGGGGACTCACAGTTTAGGGAGTATATATGTTACAATTTCGTTTAATTAACCTAAATTACCTTACTCTCAGCACAGGTTCAATAGGCATGAAATTAACTATGTGAACTATGGAGTAGCTTAATTGTCTTACTGTATGATCAGTTTAAGGAGTTGAGTTTAGATTATCACATACCGTATTCGATGTAATAAGCGCCCACGGCGTTATGTGCTGATATATGTGCGTTATGCGCTGATATATTCCCAATTAGCACCCCTTCCGATTGATCAGTGTACACAAGACTTATTTATTCGTGCATAATACGCACTCGAGTGTTATATGCACCATTAATTATGGGCATTTAAATTCTGGAAAATATATATGTCGTGTAAAATACGCACAGACTTTTCTTTAGTATCATATAAGGCTGTCAACATAAACCAAAATATTACAGATCTTTCAACTCTGTTTTTTTTCTTACCAAAACTATATTCTAATAAGAGTCCCCTTTTTCTAATTTTGCGAGCGCCTTAGGCGCTTATTGCGTCGAATACGGTATACTAAATTTCATTACATTCCAAAACAAAATGTTTCAGTAATGGTCATAAAAAGTTTCAGCTTTCACTATGATTGAAGTGCAAAGGTCAAATAAAGGTCCAAGTTGAAACATCACAAAAAACAATTATCTTGAGTCCCACTACTAACTATACATGTACCAAAGAGCACTACGTATTTAACAAAAATGACAAAGTAATATATAACAATATCTGGACGACGACGGACGTCCCGCGACGACATTACCTCACTTGGCCTGAAAATATAATAAATAGCCGAATCAACCTGCAGTCACTGGGTAGCCCAACATAGCCTTTGTAAATATTAAGGGGAGATAACTCTACCGAAGGCATCTACATAAAACGAAAGCGAAAGTTCACCAATTAGCAATGAGCATGTCAATTGGTCAGATTCAATAAATGTTATACGTTGCATCATCACTTACACCCCTGTAACTTGAACATATTGAATAAATTAATAAATATGGGTGAACAACAAATCACATCACATGATAACACAATCTACGCATCCGTGCTGAAGGATTATGATATCCATTAGCCTAACACCACTCGATCTACAAACATGGAAATATAGCATCCTATCTACTTTCTGCTCTCGATATAACTACTGCAGTACCAGTTCACGATCGCCGAGCACAGCCATGTTGTTTACGGACGCGGGAACACCCACTTCCTGGTTCGACTGCTGGCTGTGCTTGACGAGTCCCTCTGGCTGTCTACCATGGCAGGCCTACAGGGCACGGGAGACACATATGATAGATACTAACCTACACAGGCTCAAATTACATATAATACGCGCCTGCCATTTCCTATGTACTCACCCTCGATGAACACGACAGGACTGCAGTCTTGGGCGACTGATTTCAAACCGAAACTAGGAAATTATGTCACGATTCAACGGGTCAAAGTGAACTAGACCCCATAGCTGTGTGTTGTATATGCTATCTAAGCATGTTGCAATAGATATAGATTTCGTCGGGAGATGATATATAGTCAAGATTACAGGCGAAAACACCGACCTTTGAGTTGATTAGAATCATCAATATTGCAAATGCATATTAATTTTAATATATGACAACTTAGGCTACGTATGATTTTCTGCATTGATTAGAATTTACAATGTCTTAAATAGATATAACATTTCATTCACAAATTCAAAATGATAGTTTCATACTCTTTTCATATTTATACCATTTATATTGCAATAGTTACACACAAACATATCAAAATACCATTGATTTATTGGGCATATGATAGCCAGTCGATGAAATGAGAAGTTTATTTAGAAATAGTAAGAGTATATTCTCCAAGGGAACATCGGTATTACCCTGAGTTGAGATCGGTGAGAGGTCTGCCTCGCCCGTCACATTATACCCAGTGAAACCAAGTGTCGTCTGCACTGGACTGTCACTGACACGCCGCGTCAAGTGTAGTCGCAAGGGAAGTAACTCCTCCTGGCATAGCATCGCCCGTCACATTATACCCAGAGAAACCAAGTGTCGTCTGCATTGGACTGTCACTGACACGCCGCGTCAAGTGTAGTCGCAAGGGAGGTAACTCCTCCTGGCATAGCATCGCCAGGGCTATAGTGACAAACTCGTGCGATTCCGCGACAAACCAATTACGGAAAGATGCGAGTCATGACGAATGTTGGCCACGATGGTCTGTGTTTGCGGGGCTCAACCACTTTTGGTACGATGGATGCCGATCCGTGAAAGTGGTATTCCGAATGCGGCATTGCATGCCATGACATGTTCATCTGTTACACGGACACCGATATGTAAACGTTAGAAATGTATTTTTCGTCTTTGGTTTCTTACAAATCAATCAAATATTAAGGTTTAAGCTTATGAGCACGCATGGTCACGCATTCTATGTGAAATTCCCATTCTAATATACTTGTACCAGCTGCGTAGACTAATATGACTCAAGAGTTCTTTAATTGGATGCGTAAAGATCCGGGGTAGAATAGGTCTCCAGCAACCCATGCTTGCCGTAAAAGGCGACTGTGCTTGTCGTAAGAGGCGACTAACGGGATCGGGTGGTCAGACTTGCTGACTTGGTTGATGCACGTCACCGTATACCAATTGCATGGATCGATTTTCATGATGAGAATCACTGGATTGTCTGGTCCAGACTCGATTATTTACAAACCACTGTCATATAGCTGGGATATTGTTGAGTGCAGCGTTAAACAACATAAAACAAACAAACAATAATTGGATGCCAGGAGGGTGGGGGTTTGCATTCTCTGTTTGGAAATGTACGGATTCCCCTGGCTGGTCGAAACACCTCTTCCCCTCACCTAAACGTGGCTATCATCTGACCAAGAACAAAGTTGTAACACATACATGATATTTGTAAACAGTGGCCATTTCGTGCGTTTCGGCAATTATAATTCTCGTTTCTCCGACAGAAGTTTATATGGGATGAATAAAGGTGAAGTGTGTTCCTCTATATTAGCTATGATGTATTAACAAGAGTGACGGTATTTGAGGAATGATTGTGTTTGTGTGGGTTTTTTTAAACGCTGCACTTAGCAGTATTCTAGCTATTTGACGGCGGTCTGTCAATAATCGAGTCTGGACCAGACAATCCAGTGATTGACATCATGAGCATCGATCCACGCAATTGGGATACGATGACATGCATCAACAAAGTCAGCGAGCCTGACCACCCGATCCCGTTAGTCGCCTCTTACGACAAGCATAGTCGCCTTTTACGGCAAGCATGGATTGCTAAAGACCTATTCTACCCCGGATCTTCACGGGTACTTTGAAGAATGAGATAGGGTATAACACTATATATATCTTTTCATTTCAACACATATTTGACATAAATTAAATACGTCATTCAGATGTGTATTTTCGAATTGAAACATAGACCAGATATCTTGGTAAGATAAGAATCCATGGTTATGAAAGCAACTAACTACACTGGTTTATAGTTGGCCGTCTTTGATCTTTCGCCGACTTGGCAAATAAGGGAAGTAACTCCTCCTTGCATAGCTTTCGTCAGAGAATCCTGGCTGTGGTTCATGTTTCAGTTCATGATGCGGCTCTGTTGTGTTTACATTAACTTATTCAATGTAAGTAACAGGATGTTTGAACTGTACAAAAGACTCGAGTAGACATATTTATATGTTACATTGCTATCCTCCAGTACATGCGCAATGTAATATGATTTGTTTGTTCGTTTCTTGTTTAACGACGCACTCCAGCTATATGACGGCGGTTCGTAAATAATCGAGTCTTGACCAGACAACCCAATGATTGACATCATGAGCATCGATCTGCGCAATTGGGATACGATGACGTGTACCAACCTAGTCAGCAAGCCTGACCACCCGATCTCGTCAGTCACCTCTAACGACAAGCATAGTCGCCTTTTTTGGCAAGCATGGATTGCTGAAGACCTATTCTACCCCGGATATTCACTGGTCGCAATGTGATATGAATATGATATTAAAAAACTGATGTGTCGCTGTAGTTTATGAATCTTACATTAATAGTTTAAGATGTTTCCAAATACAGGATGTGAGCACCAGTAACAATCTGCCACCGAAGTAAAGCGATATCACGGCGTGTCAGGGTCATAAGGAGGAAAGCCCATCATTACGCAGTTCGTAAACTATTACGACTGTGGTGAACCCACGTTTACGTAATCAGGGTGAAACTAAGCTTTGAACTCACGACCAGTGAATCCTGGCACTTATTATAAGGGACACAACTCTGTATGTGGAATGGCAGCACCGAACTCACTGGGCCATCTTCCCGAGGCAAGAGAGTTGACTGACTATAAAATTCCAGTTTCCACTCTTGTCGAACAAGGCTGGAATTATGGAGTTATAATTTGGCTGGGCTAAAGAGTCTATGTATAGTCCAATCAAAATCGCGTAACGCAATCAACACCCGGCTCGTATAATACTGCCGTGCAGATCCCGGTCGATTGCTGGATTTGCAAAGCATGTGTACCGTCAAATTAGCGTCAACACATATTTTCAAAATCAAGGTTTCTCACGTGATTTGATGCACTCCGCGAAGTAAGACCCGTTATATTACAATATGGATCTTGATACTGGACCATATGGTCTTCACTAGGCGCCTCCATTTGTTTGAAGCGAATGCAGGTGATATCAGAGGTGGAATTTGAATGGTAAATAGGATGGACATAGAAGTGACATAACTTGTAAAGGCCATGGGTTGCGCTACGTTCGAACCCTGAAATGCCAGCCTAGTTCCGCAAGGGTAGAAACTGGACTTTTACAGTCAGTTAACTCCCTTGCCTCGGGAAGATGCCACTGGTCTAGCCGACACCTTATCGCTGCTCGGTTATACCAATACAATATTACGTTTGTATTACACCCTAACAAAATTAATCATGATACCAATTTTTGATATACATTTATTATTTCTTTTTACATATACTTATATACATAAATGAATGCTTGCCCTACACAATATGCGGTGAGAACACTTCTGGTGAAAATGCAAGACGTTTCACAGCCAGGTTACAAACCTACTGATAAAGTCTGCAAGTCGCCAGCGTCCTGAATAAGTGAATGTTGACACCTTCAATCGCAGTCTCCAGCGGCACGGTGTGATCAGACGGGACCTCTACCCAAAACACATAGTCCTCCAAGACGCGCCTACTGTTCATGGTCATTTCAGTTATTCTCTTAACATGATTTTTGCCTAATCCAACCATGACATAGTGACACGGCCAACGTGACAAGGAAAGTTCAACAACCAGCCTCGGTTTAGCATCAGAAGATCAAGAGGAGTGAGTAAGTGTGAGTATAACGCCGCTTTTAACAGTATTCCAGTTATATTGCGGCGTGTCAGCATAACGTGGGAGGAAAGACCCCAAGTGATGCAGGCCTCTGACGATTACCACTTTGGTGAAACCCACGAGCACGGGTATGGTGCTGACATACCTAGAAACATAATCGGGGCGAACCGGAATTCGAACCCACAATCATAGGTTTCTGGCGCGCCCAAGGGACGCAACTCTGCACAGCGAATCGCGGCGCCTTAGACGACTGGGCCACCCGTGCCCCCAGATCAAGAGGAAATGCAGTGTTATTTCTAAAAAGGGTATATAATAGTGTAGCGAGTATTACAATTGAACACATTTCTCCCCATGAAGATCGGAGTTTGAACTGATCTTCAGCAACCCACGCTTGCCGTAAGGGGAGATAGGGTTCGCTGACTTCGTTGATATATCTCATTGTATCCCAATTGAATAGATTGATGATCATGTCAATTATTAGATTGTCTGGTCCAGACACGATTATTTACAGACTGTCGTCATATAGCTGGAATATTGCTGAGTACGGCGCCTGCACCAAACAAACATATTTCTCCGTGTTATGCAACCATGGCGACGTCATGGTGCCCAGCCTCCGGCAGGTGATCTCGTACAGCTTGTCCTGGTGGCCGCTTGTGATGCCCATAACTACAACACGCACGTGTTGTCAGGGCCTGTCGCCCGCCCCTGTCCCTACCTCCAGGTCTTCCACGTTCCTGCTGGAATATACAACACTGTCTGCTACATTCTGCACGGTCACCGTAGTGTTCATTGCACGTCATCGCCTTCTTGTTGTCATCTTTACCGTCAGGGTGGACTCTGTTGTCCCCAGGGAACAAGTTGGAAGAACCAGTTGTCCCGTTCTCAGTGACAGATTGTTACGCCACACTCAACAATATTCCAGCTATATGACGGCGGTTTGTAAATAAACGAGTCTGGACCACACATTCCAGTGATTGACATCATGAACATCGATCCATGCAATTGGTATACAATGACGTGCATCAACCAAGTCAGCAAGCCTGACCACCCGATCCCGTTAGTCGCCTCTTATGACAAGCATAGTCGCCTTTTACGGCAAACGTGGGTTGCTGGAGACCTATTCTACCCCGGATCTTTACGTATCCAATTATAGAACTCTTGAGTCATATTAGTCTACGCAGCTTGTACAAGTAAATTAGACTGGGAATTGCACATAGAATGCGTGACCATGCGTGCTCATAAGCTTAAACCTTAATATTTGATTGATTTGTAAGAAAAAAAGACGAAAAAAACATTTTAACGTTTTCATGTCGGTATCTGTGTAACAGATGAACATGTCATGGCATGCAATGCCGCATTCGGATTCAGGGATCGGCATCCATCGTACCAAAAGTGGTTGAGCCCCGCAAAACACAGACTATCGTGGCCGACATTCGTCATGACTCGCATCTTTCCGTAATTGGTTTGTCCCGGAATCGCACGAGTTTGTCACGATAGCCCTGGCGATGCTATGCCAGGAGGAGTTACCTCCCTTGCGACTACACTTGACGCGGCGTGTCAGTGACAGTCCAGTGCAGACGACACTTGGTTTCACTGGGTATAATGTGACGGGCGATGCTATGCCAGGAGGAGTTACTTCCCTTGCGACTACACTTGACGCGGCGTGTCAGTGACAGTCCAGTGCAGACGACACTTGGTTTCACTGTGATATATAATGTGACGGGCGATGCTATGCTAGGAGGAGTTACTTCCCTTGCGACTACACTTGACGCGGCGTGTCAGTGACAGTCCAGTGCAGACGACACTTGGTTTCACTGGGTATAATGTGACGGGCGATGCTATGCCAGGAGGAGTTACTTCCCTTGCGACTACACTTGACGCGGCGTGTCAGTGACAGTCCAGTGCAGACGACACTTGGTTTCACTGTGATATATAATGTGACGGGCGATGCTATGCCAGGAGGAGTAACTTCCCTTGCGACTACACTTTACGCGGCGTGTCAGTGACAGTCCAGTGCAGACGACACTTGGTTTCACTGGTTATAATGTGACGGGCGATACCGACCTCTCACCGATCTCAACTCAGGGTAATACCGATGTTCCCTAGGAGAATATACACTTACTATTTCAAAATCAACTTTTCATTTCATCGACTGGTTATCATATGCCCAATAAATCAATGGTATTTTGATGTGTTTGTGTGTATCTATTGCAATATAAATTGTATAAATATGAAAAGAGTATGAAACTATCATTTTGAATCTGTGAATGAAATGTTATATCTATTTAAGACATTGTAAATTCTAATCAATGCAGTAAATCATACGTAGCCTAAGTTGTCATATATTAAAATTAATATGCATTTGCAATATTGATGATTCTAATCAACTCAAAGGTCGGTGTTTTCGCATGTAATCTTCACTATCATCACCACACCGACGACATCTTTATCTGTTGCAACATGCTTAGATAGCATATACAAAAAACAGCTATGGGGTCTAGTTCACTTTGACCCTTTGAATCGTGACATAATTTCCTAGATTCGGTTTGAAATCAGTCGCCCAAGACTGCAGTCCTGTCGTGTTCATCGAGGGTGAGTACATAGGAAATGGCAGGCGCGTATTATATGTAATTTGAGCCTGTGTAGGTTAGTATCTATCATATGTGTCTCCCGTGCCCTGTAGGCCTGCCATGGTAGACAGCCAGAGGGACTCGTCAAGCACAGCCAACAGTCGAACCAGGAAGTGGGTGTCACCGCATCCGTAAACAACATGGTTGTGCTCGGCGATCGTGAACTGGTCCTGCAGTAGTTATATTGAGAGCAGAAAGTAGATAGGATGCTATATTTCCAGGGCGCTTATTACGTCGAATACGGTATGTGTAGTAGTGTAGGGGCTCAACATATGTGTTCCTTATTTCACCAACATTTTGAAATTTGCACTTTGGACAGTGATCTTGATTTCTTTCAAAATGCATTTCCTCACACCGTAAACATCATCTCATCAGCAAGCTGTGTTCCTCTGGAGCTGAAACTTCGTTTACTTGTTCCCAACGATGACATCTGAATATCTGAATTTGTTCTCGAGGTTTGAACCCGAGTTTTATAACAACAGCCGAGGCGGCCATATTGACACTTTATGGCGAATGCTCAGTCAGTTTAGGTCAAAATGTGCACTAATGGTTTTAAATTCTATCAAGGTACACTGTTGATTCTGTAAACCTCCTGGACTATGTCAAATTAAGAAAACTCTGAGGATTTTACTGTGTTATTTGTGAAACAATAGGAAAATGTGTATGCCTTTGAAAAAAAGATCTCCTTAAAAGATACAAGCATGATAAGACTCAGAATTGAAACTTTTGTTTAAAGTAAAGTTGACTATTGTGTATTGCAACAAAGTTCAACATTAATCCATTTATTCCTGCACATTAAGAAACATCGTGAATAATTAGAGTGGCTGCCTTTGTTGACATAGTAAACTGTTAACGCTACCGTGACACAATTTACACAAATTACCACTCAACTAAAACGTTCCTGAAATCACATAACAATTACGTTAACGCGTCAAGATATTTTCTATTTCTAAATTTCGGGGTCATCTCACGTTGATATTTATGAATAATGACATTGTGTAATCAGGTAATGTATTTTATGATGGTCTTTCGTTGAAAACCTTTTGCAAGGAATAATAATTCGAAGAAGTGGATATTGTTTTATCTTCAGTTATTTCAAAATAGGTAAAGGGTCTAAAATAAAACTGCAAGGTCCTTAAATCGTGTAACATGACTTGATATGATTTGATGCGTTCCTGCAGTTCTGAAGTTGGTTGGAATCAGGCCATGACTTGCATTTCATGTGTGGTGATGCATTTGTGAAGAAAGTACATAAAATGAACGCACAGAACCAGCCAACATTCAACACTTTGGGGTTTTATGTTGCAGGCTCGAGAAGAGGAGAGGATGGCAGGTGCCCGTCCACAACCCACTCAGAAACTATTTGAGATGGCAAACCAGATGAAGGTGGTCACGTACGTCGGGGACATCACAACGATAAGTGACGCCAGTGGCGTTGTGACGGGGGAAGGGCTGGAGTTTGAACATGAGAGTTTTGTCACAAGGGCTCTGAAAGAAAATTCGAGTGAATTTGCTGTGAAAAGAGAAGAACTAAAGGGGAAAGCAAGACGTTTCAAGTCGTGGTCAGTTCACACCACGAAACTATCTGAACCATCGCCATTTAGTTATGTCTTTCACGCCGTCATCAAAAGCCCTGTCAATACCAACAGATGGGTGAAGAAAACGGAACACTTATACAAGACAATAATGAAGAAAGCAGAGAAGTATGAAGTGAAAGTGTTGGCTATTCCTCTTCTTGGTACAGGTAAGATATGTGTACTCATCTTATATGTCATTGATGATTATTATAGAAGTATTCATGTAAGTATTCTTTGCACAGAAATGATGTGCACGTGTTCGTTGGCAGCTTCTGTCGTGCGCACAGGCAACAACCAGACCACAACGTAATGAGTGAGTGAATGTTGTTTAACGTCGCAGTCAGCAATATTCCAGCTACGTCATAGCGTTTGTTGATTATATTAGCATGATTATGTAAGCTAACATGAACTGTCGTTGTGGATGTAGTTTGGGATGTAGATGTATTTTCAGCTGGGAGCCCTGTACATTGATAAAGACAGAACTTCTCTGTTTGACACTGACGATAACACGGAACCTTACATTTCATATGTAATATGTATGTGAGGCAGAACGTCTGCCTCTGTAAAACAGAGTGTAAAAAAGCTTTGCAGCGGATTATTCAAGGCAGCTGGCCCAACTAACAACACTTCAAAATGTGTTTTGTCAGCATTTGTACATGGATCCACATGATGTCCCCCACAAAATTTGCTTGTTGCCACCAACGATGACATCTGAATGGATGTCATCACTCAATGAGTGAGTGAGTATGGTTTTATGCCGCAATATTCCAGCAATATCACGGCTGGGGACACCAGAAATGGGCTTCACACATTGTACCCATGTCGGGAATCGAACCCGGTTCTTCGGCGTGACGAGCGAACGCCTTAGCCACTGGGCTACCCGACCGCCCCAATCACTCAATGATCGACATGATGTCCCAAACAACACACACGTACACTACTACTGTAGTAGCGTCAATACTCAAAGATCGACATGATGTCACAAACAACACACATGTACACTACTAGTGTCATTACTCAAAGATCGACATGATGTCCCAAACAACACACATGTACACTACTAGTGTCATTACTCAAAGATCGACATGACGTCACAAACAACACACACGTACACTACTACTGTAGTAGTGTCATCACTCAAAGATCGACATGATGTCACAAACAACACACACGTACACTACTACTGTAGTAGTGTCATCACTCAAAGATCGACATGATAGCTCACACAACCTTTCTTACACTACTAGTGTCATTACTCAAAGATCGACATGATGTCCCAAACAACACACATGTACACTACTAGTGTCATTACTCAAAGATCGACATGACGTCACAAACAACACACACGTACACTACTACTGTAGTAGTGTCATCACTCAAAGATCGACATGATGTCACAAACAACACACACGTACACTACTACTGTAGTAGTGTCATCACTCAAAGATCGACATGATAGCTCACACAACCTTTGTACACTACTAGTGTCATTACTCAAAGATCGACATGATAACTCACACAACCTTTGTACACTACTGGTGTGATCACTCAAGGGTCGACATGATGTCCCAAACAACACACATGTACACTACTGGTGTCATTACTCAAAGATCGACTGGATAACTCACACAACCTTTGTACACTACTAGTGTGATCACTCAAGGATCGACATGATGTCCCCCCAAAAAAAATTATACAGCAGCAGTGTCATAACTCATCTATCATTATGTCCAACGCTAGTGTCATTATTTACAGACTCGTCCTGTATATCCTGTATTAGATATGTTCTGAGTCTTCGCAATTCAGAGTAGCGATCCTTAGCTGTGACAGGATCCGCTGAACGTGGGTTCGAATGGCAGAGTCTACCTGATTATGAACCTTTGTCTCTCGGAGCCTCACCCGTGCATCACCGTACATGTGTTTCACCAAATTGAATTTCTTGAAAAGCTTGACTTTCATCCTTCCTTTATGGCAGTATTATCTATATGAACTCTCGTTAACAATCACAAAACTAAATACTTGTATGCAGTTTGAAGTTTGCCTTTCAACGTGTATATGTCTTTGCTTGTCAGGTCGAGGTGGTGCATCTCCAGAAGACGCTGTCCGGGCCGCTGTGAAAGCCGTGGCTAAGTTTGACAACCAGTCTCTGCAGAAGGTGTTTTTGGTTACAATCGACAAATCCATCGGCGATATATTGTATACCCAGTGTGAATACCAAGGAAGTCCTCTCTGTCGTGAGAAAAACTTAAAAAGTCGAAACTCCTTACGGAAGTTAATATCATGTGCAGTTTCAAGAACAGAGGATGAGGATAGGGCTAGCTATGGAAAGGCACCAATGGACAGTCTACGTTCTTACCACAATAGAGACCAGAATCACAGCCGTCCGGTCGATGGGTATGAAGATGGTGAGAGGGCTGAAACCGATATACATACAGGACCGGTGAACACAAGTGAGAAACGCCACAGAGATAGGCGATCCGAAACGTTTCCAGGTTCACGTAATGCGAATGACCAAGGTTGGTCAATGGGACCGGGATCTTCTAAGGTAGCGGTACGGGATACTGCTTTCATGCCTGACCGGGAAAAACAGATGTGACACACGAGAAGCAGGGCACAGGCATGTAGATGGACAGGGTGATGATTATGGAAGACCAGTAAAGACCATGCAGACAAACCCGGGTGACACGACACAGAAATAATGCACATCACGAAGGAGTTGATGGGCATGGACAGGACAGGGGAGGCTACTCTGGGTACAACAAAGAAAACAATGAGACCATGTTTTCTTTGCCGGATCGACATCACAATGGCGATACAAGGTGTGAATCTGGAAACAGGTCGCTGAACGTTGCTGACGTACATTCAAGTCACATCCCATCACAAACTTTTCCAAGGCATTCCAGGTTAGATCCTGTATCTACTCGCGCAGTGTTACAGGGGAACACCTATACCGCGCCCCACCGGGACACCACACATGACAGCCATCATTTGAGTCATAAGGGATACCACACTGATAGACATGGCGATGATGGTAGGCGACAACAACTGAGGCAACAAACCAAGACAACCAAGGCAACTCTTGTCGTCGGTCAGACATGTTCGGATGAAAGCGCATATGGATTTGATCACAATGGCAGTGTCCACCATGGCACTAGTCCCTCACCCTATCCATTGACCGTCAACCTTGATGCTGTCGGCGGAGAGCCAAGGAATGTAAGGCATACTTCAAGTACAGACAGGGTACGTGGCATGGATAATTCCACCAGACCAGAAGTCGGAATAAAGACCGAAATCAATGGAGTTCCCTGTGGGGATAGTACAGTCCCGCCTGGAAATAGCAGTGGGAAGGTAGCAAGGAAGGGAAGTAGCAATGATGTCAAGCTCCTTGATATGAGTGTAACCAGAAGCTGTCCTATTTGTATTGGTCCAATCACAGACCCAAAATGGCTGAAGAAATGCGGCCATGTGTTCTGTCGGGAGTGCATAGATGACAGCTTCCAGAAGTTCAAACCCGTGTGTCCCAGTTGCAACATGGTGTATGGATAATTCCACCAGACCAGAAGTCGTAATAAAGACTGAAATCATTGGAGTTCCCTTGTTCCGCAAGGGTAGAAACTGGACTTTTACAGTCAGTTAACTCCCTTGCCTCGGGAAGATGCCACTGGTCTAGCCGACACCTTATCGCTGCTCGGTTATACCAATACAATATTACGTTTTTATTACACCCCTACAAAATTAATCATGATACCAATTTTTAATATACATTTATTATTTCTTTGTACATACACATATATACATAAATGAATGCTTGCCCTACACAATATCCGGTGAGAACACCTCTGGTGAAAATGCAAGACGTTTCACAGCCAGGTTACAAACCTAATGATAAAGTCTGCAAGTCGACAGCTTCCTTCAGAATAAGTGAATGTTGACACCTTCAATCCAGTCTCCAGCGGCACGGTGTGAACAGACGGGACCTCTACCCAAAACACGCGCCTACAGTTCATCTATGGCCATTTCAGTTCTTCTCTTAACATGGTTTTTGCCTAACCCAACCATGACATAGTGACACGGCCAACGTGACAAGGAAAGTTCAACCACCAGCCTCGGTTTAGCATCAGAAGATCAGGAGGAAATGCAGTGTTATTTCTAAAAAGGGTATATAATGGTGTAGCAAGTATTACAACTAAACACATTTCTTCCCATAAGGATTGGAGTTAGAACTGATATTCAGCAACCCACGCTTGTCGTAAGGGGAGATAGGGTTCGCTGACTTCGTTGATATATCTCATTGTATCCCAATTGAATAGATTGATGATCATGTCAATTATTAGATTGTCTGGTCCAGACACGATTATTTACAGACTGTCGTCATATAGCTGGAATATTGCTGAGTACGGTACCTACACCAAACAAACATATTTCTCCGTGTTATGCAACCATGGCGACGTCATGGTGCCCAGCCTCCGGCAGGTGATCTCGTACAGCTTGTCCTGGTGGCCGCTTGTGATGCCCATAACTACAACACGCACGTGTTGTCAGGGCCTGTCGCCCGCCCCTGTCCCTACCTCCAGGTCTTCCACGTTCCTGCTGGAATATACAACACTGTCTGCTACATTCTGCATGGTCACCGTAGTGTTCATTGCACGTCATCGCCTTCTTGTTGTCATCTTTACCGTCAGGGTGGACTCTGTTGTCCCCAGGGAACAAGTTGGAAGAACCAGTTGTCCCGTTCTCAGTGACTCCTTTCCTGGCCAGTTCCTTCCTCACCTGGACTAGATACGTTGGATCCGGGTAGCTCCACCTGAATAGAAACAAAATGTACTGAGTGAGTGAGTGAGTGGGTGGGTGGGTGGGTGGGCGAGTGAGTGAGTGAGTGAGTGAGTGAGTGAGTGAGTGAGTGAGTGAGTGAGTGAGTGAGTGGGTGGGTTGGTTGGTTGGTTGGTGATTGGGTGTGTTGGTGAAATTTGGGTGAGTGAGTGAGTGAGTGAGTGGGTGGGTGGGTATGTGATTGGATGGGTGGGTGGGTAGTTGGGTGAGTGAGTGAGTGAGTGAGTGGGTGGGTGGGTAGGTTGGGTGAGTGAGTGAGAGTGGGTGGGTGGGTGAGTGAGTGAGGTTTAGCGCCACTTTGTATTTTATGTGAGTTATATTAGCTTCATGAAGAACGTGATGCACTGTGTGAAGCATGTCTTAACATTTTTAACAACTTCAGTAGAACCCGCGATCACACGTTTAGGACTGACAAACCAAGAATCATAAGCAGGGAGAACCTGGGGTTTAAACCCACCATCATTGGATCTTTGCACGCATAAGGGACGCAACCTTGCACGGCGAATTGTGGTGCCGTTGGTCACGGGGCTTCTAGTGTACAGTACATTTACCAAACACGGTATCTTTCGATTCTACTCACCTAATTAGTGTACAGTGATTCTACAAGCCTTACCAGTGTTCAGGAATTCTACTCGCCTAACTAGTGTACATTGATTCTACTCGCCCTACCAGCATACAGTGATTTTACTAACCTTACCAGTGTCCAGGGATTCTACTCGGCGTACCAATATCAAGTGATTCTACACGCCTTACAAATATCTTGTAATTATACTCGCCTTACCATTGTACAGTTATTCTACTCGCCTTAGCAGTATCTTGTGATTCTACTCGCGTTACCTGTATCAAGTGATTATGCTCGACTAGCCAAAATGAAGTGATTGTACTCGCCTTTAGAATTCAGTGATTCTACTCGCGTTACCTGTATCCAGTGATTATGCTCGACTAGCCAAAATGAAGTGATTGTACTCGCCTTTAGAATTCAGTGATTCTACTCGCGTTACCTGTATCCAGTGATTATGCTCGACTAGCCAAAATGAAGTGATTGTACTCGCCTTTAGAATCCAGTGATTCTACTCCCCTAACCAGTATCCATTGATTCGAGTTGTAAGTTTTCAGAACTTTCAATAAAATATACATGATATGTTTTTCTAATGTTCACATCGACTGCTTTGTTACTGGTGATTAGGGGCGGTCGGGTAGCCTAGTGGTTAAAGCGTTCGCTCGTCACGCCGAAGACCCGGGCTCGATTCCCGACATGGGTACAATGTGGGAAGCCCATTTCTGGTGTCCCCCGCCGTGATATTGCTGGAATATTGCTAAAAGCGGCGTAAAACCGTACTCACTCACTACTGGTGATTAGTTTTGGAAATATAGGCGGATCCAGAGGGGGTCCAGGAGGTCCGAACCCCGGAGTATTTTGAAGGCAGTAAAATGGGCTGAGAGAAGATTTTGATATTTTGGACCCACTCCCTTTAAAAAAATGCTGAATCCACCTTTGGGAAACAATGGTTCAGAGTGCTGGTGTACCGGACTGTGTGTACCTGCTAGTTCCTGCTACCGCCAGTGTCTTATGGCTAACACCGTTCCACGTCACGACATTCTCTTCACTGGTAGTTGTAGAACGACCGATGGTAAACGTCAGCTTCCTGTCAAATGCAGTCCTCAAGAGCTGGAGAACACCTCTCCCTTCCCCACAGTCCGGCAGATAGGCTACACGTGTGGTACCCTTGTACTGGTCTCCCGGGCTGGGGTGGTCTCTCTGGCAACAGGGGGTACATGCGAATGTTTAGTGCACAGGCAACTCGAACTATTCAGTATACTGTGTAAGATACCCCATACTGTGTTGGGGATCAATGGTGAAGGGTTTCATGTGTTGTTCCGCCAGGAGGTGGTGATGGAGATGTGATACACAGCACTGTGTTGATGAACACTCCCCGTTGCCTACCTTTGGGACGTATAATTACCCTTGCACTCTGTAACTGCAAAGTGCAAAACTCGTAAGAGAATACCAGCGATATGCTTCCCCAAATGTTAACCATTTAAAACCAAGATCTACTCATCGAATTACCGCAATGTGTAACTGAGATAGTATCTTTTGGTATTGCAGGGTAATCAACTCTATACTGAATTGCATCACATCATTTGAGTCAGAAGAAAAACACAGACCTGCTTAGGGACATGACACAAATTTGCTAGCACTGACAATTACCCAAAGTTAAGCTCCTTTTTAACACAATTGACAGTTGTCTTGTTTCCTGAATTATTGATGCATATCAACATATACATTTTAGCATCAATGATTACTTCATATTCGATGTTTGGGCCATAAACATCACGTATTCTTCCTTTCAATAGGGTAGTATAACAATACCCGTATGATCCACTGTAGCCTGCGAGAACATTGATAACATTACAAAGTTACAGATTTTATCCAACTCATGAAACCACAGGCGACATATACTTCCCGGAGTCCCAGGAGGGTTGCCACATGTCACACACGAGGGACCCGTACATTGTGTCCCCATCATGCAGTGCGCATCACTATGGCGCAGTGGGTGGTCCCATACTGCCACCTAGCGGGCGTCTGTGCAGGTGGTGTACTCACCCCTTGTGTTCCATCGGGGAACTTGTATATGATGATAATGGTTCCATGTAAGTCATGCCCCGGCAGGCTGGTCTGACTCAGGGCAACATTCATACTTCCATCTGGCTGAGTCCCAGATGCTGCTCTCGCTAGGGGCTTTTCATGACGAGCTCCCATCGTTGACAAGGTCTCGAAGCTACAAAATATGTTAAAGGACTCGTTTATGGTCTGCTACTTAGTGAACACAGGTTTTACATGTCAATGTGCACTTTTGTTAAATTATGTTGACATCAGAATTTGTTGACTAAATCTAAATTTAACTAAAACATGGCCTTCCAAAACGTGAGATTGACCTTTGGTAGGTTGTCTCATTTTAACTTTTGGGTGTCTCAGGCATTTTCAGGGCGGTAGGGTAGCCTAGTGGTTAAAGTGTTCGCTCGTCACGCCGAAGACCCGGGTTCGATTCTCCACATGGGTACAGTATGTGAAGCCCATTTCCGTGTTTGGAATATTGCTAAAAGCGGCGTAAAACAATACTCATTCATAAGCAATGTGTTTGTCCAGCTTGACTAAAATGCCTAAACTTAAGCCTGACAATAAAAATGTTTGATGAGTCAGTAATCAAAGTTTGTAGTGAGCATCTGAACTTAGTTCTTAGTGAAAGGCCACACTCAGTTAAACAGCGACGGTTGATTTTAAAATGACGTAAATTAAATTAGTATGTATTTTGTTCATATACACTTCATAATCTTATACGAAAATAGGACGATATAATAGCACTATGCCCACATTTCATTCTTCGTAACATAGTGTCTATACGTGGTTGAGATAATAGTCTGTTACTTTGATCGGATATCAGTTAGGTCTCACAAAGTCTAACACAGCCGACAGACACAGCACCAAAAGAGGTGGTTTCCTTCCACTTGATACCTGTCGGACAACATCAGATACTTACTTACCCGAAAAGTCATGCGGCCACGCTCCCTTACTGGTGTGACAGGTGCTTTATTAGCTCTCACTGAACATACGGCAGGAGTCGGGTATATATCAGCTGATGCCCACCCCGATGCCACCAGCTGTGCAGTTACCACCCGTCTCCAACCCCTCCCCTCAGGGCTGCCGACGTGTGTTTATCGTAGTCATGAGGCTACTCACATGTATAGCAGTTAATCCACGCATGCTCAGACCAGGCAACCATCATCAAGGTTTGGTACTTTTCCAGCTACAGATAGTGTTTTTAATTGAAACTTTGAGGCTAAATATTATTTTTATTTCGGGAACATACATGTAGGTCATAGGTCATACAATTCCAGCAATGATATGGTGTTGTTTGTTCATTGTTTAACGCCACACTCAGCAATATTCCAGCTATATGACGGCGACCTGTAAACAATTAAGTTTGTACCAGACACTCCAGTGATTGACATCATGATCATCGATCTACGCAATTGGGATCGATGACATGCATCAGCGAGCCTGACCACTCGATCCCGTTTGTCGCCTTTAACGGCAAGCATGGGTTTCTAGCTGAAGACCTATTCTAACCAGGATCTTCACGGGTCGGTATGGTATGGTATGGTATGGTATGGTATGGTATGGTACGGTATGGTATGGTATGGTATGGCATCGCATGGTATGGTATGGCACGGTATGGTATGGCATGGTATGGTATGGTATGTGAGTTTTAGCACGACTTGGACCATTAAAAGGTCAACAGATATAGTTGCTTTAAACAAGAGAAAAGTGACAAATGAAAATGTGGGGATTAACCCATCTACGTTACGGTAAAATGTATCATAAAAAGCCGCAAGAAAACACTATTTCCTTTCTGAAAAGTAGTTACCCATTCTACATACAAGCCATTGACGGTCTGAAGTGGTCCTTCTCCCAAACAGACCCGGATCATGAAGCAAAGTTGCGCCTAAGCGCCTAATGTTAAATCTATTTTGATAGATTGGTTTCAAAGTCCTCGCTATCCTCAACCTGAAATATTCATGCATACGTAATAGCATTGATCTGTGAACAGTGAATCGATTTCTGTGTGCTTATGTGACACGTACTTCCCAAGTAAGGGATTTATGTTGTTATATAAAGTCAATATATCACTGTTATGCTACTGATATGGACTCGCGTCTTGACAGCTGCCTTTCCCCATTGAACATTGGTTAAAGCAGCCCACAACGTAACATTAATGTAAATGAAATACATTCGCATCACACAACTGTTTAATGACATTTATGACGTACGAAACGAGTGGAGTGGCACAACATTGGACAGGCGTTTAATGACATTTATGACGTACGAAACGAGTGGAGTGGCACAACATTGGACAGGCGTTTAATGACATTTATGACGTACGAAACGAGTGGAGTGGCACAACATTGGACAGGCGTTTAATGACATTTATGACGTACGAAACGAGTGGAGTGGCACAACATTGGACAGGCGTTTAATGACATTTATGACGTACGAAACGAGTGGAGTGGCACAACATTGGACAGGCGTTTAATGACATTTATGACGTACGAAACGAGTGGAGTGGCACAACATTGGACAGGCGTTTAATGACATTTATGACGTACAAAATGAGTGGAGTGGCACAACATTGGACAGGCGTTTAATGACATTTATGACGTACGAAACGAGTGGAGTGGTACAACATTGGACAGGCGTTTAATGACATTTATGACGTACGAAACGAGTGGAGTGGCACAACATTGGACAGGGCGTTTAATGACATTTATAACGTACGAAACGAGTGGAGTGGCACAACATTGGACAGGCGTTTAATGACATTTATGACGTACAAAACGAGTGGAGTGGCACAACATTGGCCTGGCGTGTGTGTGCGTTTTTCATCACCATGCTTGCGCTAATGGATGACCTATATCACTTCGGGTTTTCCTCCCACATCAAATTGACACACCGTAACATAACTGAAATCGGGTTCAAAGTTACATTTTAACTCAGCCGTTGCAGGAACTGTAGTTTTTACTGACAAGATAGTATTTAAAGTTTCAACAAACTTTGAAAAAGAACTTTTTTAACTATACAAAAGGAATATAAAATAAGTTTAATAAACGAATAAATAACATTCATGGTACCATATACAAGTATATGAAATACATTCTCTCACTGAATAAAGAATCATGGTGTTGAATTGCTGAGTGCGGCATTAAACAACACAACAACAACAACAACAACAACAACAACAACATGGTGTTAATGTCTCATTCATCCAAGCAATTCAGGTTGCAATCTACATCTTGGCGACTGGAGCCAATTACATCCGGCTGAGGGTGTTAAATAAACACCGTGAAACACCAATAACATTCTCACATTCTTCAACAGTTGCTAGAAGAATGACTTTGTGAATGTGTTTGTTTGTTTGTTTGTTTGTTTGCTGTTTAACACCGCAATCGGCAATATTCCAGCGGTCTGTAAATAATCGAGCCTGGACCAGACAATCCAGTGATTTACATCATGAGTATCGATCCCATGACGCAATTGGGATCGACGACATGCATCAACTAAGTCAACGAGTCTGACCACCCTGACCACCAAAACATAGACTGTTGTCGCGCAGTCAGTATACTGTGTCTGAGTGGGATGTCCATGTTAAACTGTGGCATGGTGTGTCAGTGGGCTACCACAATAGAACCTACAGAAAGAAAGGAATAGTACAAGCAGCCACACACACATGCATGGACGTGATATAATCCTGTAATCGACGATACCTTATTTTCACATCACCTCATAGTTCCAGGCAGATAGACTGGCAATGAAAGGAAATTCCTTCGTGGAAATGGTAAGTACAGCATATTAGAAGTTCTGATATCTCGTTAAAACATTTCATTTCTCACATGAGATTCCTCAAATAATGAATCCCCATCGGCAAAAGTTTTTACAAGAATGGGTGTACATCAAACGTACACCTCATCTTTCAGAGAACCCGCTGCATCCTCCTTGAAGTCCCCGCATGTCTCAATCCGGCACTGGACGCTCGTCTTAAAACAATATGTAATTGCTGTTTTGTTCATTAGCTTCATTAATCATCGTCGCAATTATCCTCGTCATTATCATCTTGGTCGTCGTCATCGTCATCATTGCTTGCACTTTGAACTTGCCTTACTGGTATGTCGTTTAGCACGATTTAAGTGTCCTGACTGAGATGATTATTATTTATTTGTGAAGAAGGGACTGAATACAAATTCACACTGGGATCCCGTTATTTCAGCGATGGATGTTTCCACTGTTACAAGAAACACCTTCTGCAGACACTTGGGGTTATAGTGAGCAATGGCTTCCACGGCGGCCTGCGCAGCTTCTTGGGGCTTCGCACCACCACGACCTGGAAACATTACCAGACAATAGACATTACTTTAAAACTGAAGTTTCAAGACAGGATTGTCAGCATCACAGACGGACATACATGTCAACACTAACATATACAGCGCTGGTGTCATTACTCAAAGGCCGACGTGATGTCCCTCACAACATGTATACAGCACTATAGTCTGAACTCACAGATCGACATGTCCCACATTCAACATTTAACCAGCACTAGTGTTATTACTCACGATTTGGCATGATGTTCCACACAGCATAACCATTAAACCACACTGGTATCTTTATAAACAGATGCACATGATGTTCCAAACAGCATAAAATATTAAACCACAATCGTGTCTTTATAAACAGATACACATGATGTTCCAAAAAGCATAACTATAAAACCACAATAGTGTCTTTATAAACATATGCACATGATGTTACACACAGCATAACTATTAAACCACACTGGTGTCTTTATAAACAGATGCACATGATGTTCCACATAGCAAACTTATAAAACCACAATAGTGTCTTTATAAACAGATGCACATGATGTTCCAAACAGCAAAACTATTAAACCACAATAGTGTCTTTATAAACATATGCACATGATGTTATACACAGCATAACTATTAAACCACACTGGTGTCTTTATAAACAGATACACATGATGTTCCACACAGCATAACTATTAAACCACACTGGTGTCTTTATAAACAGATGCACATGATGTCCCACATAGCATAACTATTAAACCACACTGGTGTCTTTATAAACAGATGCACATGATGTCCCACATAGCATAACTATTAAACCACAATAGTGTCTTTATAAACATATGCACATGATGTCCCACACAGCATAACTATTAAACCACAATAGTGTCTTTATAAACATATGCACATGATGTTACACACAGCATAACTATTAAACTACACTGGTATCTTTATAAACAGATGCACGTGATGTTCCAAACAGCATAAATATTAAACCACAATAGTGTCTTTATAAACAGATACACATGATGTTCCACATAGCATAACTATAAAACCACAATAGTGTCTTTATAAACATATGCACATGATGTTCCACATTGCATAACTATAAAACCACACTAGTGTCTTTATTCACGGATGCACATGAAGTTCCACATAGCATAACTATTAAACCACACTGGTGTCTTTATAAACAGATGCACATGATGTTCCACATAGCATAACTATTAAACCACAATAGTGTCTTTATAAACAGATGCACATGATGTCCCATACAGCATAACTATTAAACCACAATAGTGTCTTTATAAACATATGCACATGATGTCCAACACAGCATAACTATTAAACCACACTGGTGTCTTTATAAACAGATACACATGAGGTTCCACACAGCTTAACTATTAAACCCATTGGTGTCTTTATAAACAGATGCACATGATGTCCCACACAGCATAACTATTAAACCACAATAGGGTCTTTATAAACAGAAGCACATGATGTCCCACACAGCATAACTATTAAACCACACTGGTGTCTTTATAAACAGATACACATGATGTTCCACACAGCATAACTATTAAACCACAATAGTGTCTTTATAAACAGATGCACATGATGTCCCATACAGCATAACTATTAAACCACACTGGTGTCTTTATAAACATATGCACATGATGTCCCACACAGCATAACTATTAAACCACACTGGTGTCTTTATAAACAGATACACATGATGTTCCACACAGCATAACTATTAAACCACACTGGTGTCTTTATAAACAGATGCACATGATGTCCCACATAGCATAACTATTAAACCACACTGGTGTCTTTATAAACAGATGCACATGATGTCCCACATAGCATAACTATTAAACCACAATAGTGTCTTTATAAACATATGCACATGATGTCCCACACAGCATAACTATTAAACCACAATAGTGTCTTTATAAACATATGCACATGATGTTACACACAGCATAACTATTAAACCACACTGGTATCTTTATAAACAGATGCACGTGATGTTCCAAACAGCATAAATATTAAACCACAATAGTGTCTTTATAAACAGATACACATGATGTTCCACATAGCATAACTATTAAACCACAATAGTGTCTTTATAAACATATGCACATGATGTTACACACAGCATAACTATTAAACCACACTGGTGTCTTTATAAACAGATGCACATGATGTTCCACATAGCAAACTTATAAAACCACAATAGTGTCTTTATAAACAGATGCACATGATGTTCCAAACAGCAAAACTATAAAACCACAATAGTGTCTTTATAAACAGATGCACATGATGTTCCACATAGCATAACTATAACACCACAATAGTGTCTTTATAAACATATGCACATGATGTTACACACAGCATAACTATTAAACCACACGGGTGTCTTTATAAACAGATGCACATGATGTTCCACATAGCAAACTTATAAAACCACAATAGTGTCTTTATAAACAGATGCACATGATGTTCCAAACAGCAAAACTATAAAACCACAATAGTGTCTTTATAAACAGATGCACATGATGTTCCACATAGCATAACTATAAAACAACAATAGTGTCTTTATAAACATATGCACATGATGTTCCACATAGCATAACTATTAAACCACAATAGTGTCTTTATAAACATATGCACATGATGTTCCACATAGCATAACTATAAAACCACACTAGTGTCTTTATAAAAGGATGCACATGATGTTCCAAACAGCATAATTATTAACCCACAATAGTGTCTTTATAAACAGATGCACATGATGTTACACACAGCATAACTTTTAAACCACAATAGTGTCTCAACAAACAGAAGCACATGATGTTCCACACAGCATAACTTTAAAACCACACTAGTGTCTTTATAAACAGATGCACATGAAGTTCCACATAGTATAACTATTAAACCACACTGGTGTCTTTATAAACAGCTGCACATGATGTCCCACATAGCATAACTATTAAACCACAATAGTGTCTTTATAAACATATGCACATGATGTCCCACACAGCATAACTATTAAACCACACTGGTGTCTTTATAAACAGATGCACATGATGTTCCAAACAGCAAACTTATAAAACCACAATAGTGTCTTTATAAACATATGCACATGATGCCCCACACAGCATAACTATTAAACCACACTGGTGTCTTTATAAAACAGATGCACATGATGTCCCACACAATGTAAACTAACGGCCAAAAGAAACTTTACCATAGTTTGAAATGACCCTCGTTTTAAAATCACCAAAAATAATGCATGAAGTAAAATGTATTGAAAAGATCAACATTTTGACGAAATCAACATTTAAAATGTCATACTGTATCCGATATTGGCATGACAAGCTTTCAGCGTTTCAACGTAATGGACAAAGGGCACACATTGTCACTAAAATCGATCAAGTTTAATGAGTGAGTGAGTGAGTTGGGTTTAACGCCTCTTTTAACATTATTCCAGTAATATCACGGCGTGTTAGCTTAATGTGGGAGGAAAGCCCTAAGTGATGTAGGTCTAAGACGTTTACCACTTCGGTGAAACCCACGAGCACGGGTATGGTGCTGACAAACCTAGAAACATAATTGGGGCGAACCGGGATTCGAAACCACAATCATAGGTTTCTGGCGTTTCTGGCAACTCTGCACAGCGAATCGCGGCGCCTTAGACGACTGGGTCACCCGTGCCCCCTCAAGTTCAATGACACGTTGCATTAATAGCGTGTATTACCACCCCTGCTAAAAGACACGCAAAAACTCTCCCGCGCACAGAAAAACTCAGTCGTCTGACGACGTTACGTTGGATACGACGCCATTCGTCTTGGAGGGCCAGAATCAGCTCTTGCCGGTTGGCTGGAAGATGCAGTCGCTGTCGAACACGACGATCCATGACATCCCAGAGGTGTTCTATGGGGGTCGTGTCTTGGGAGCGTGCAAGCCACGGCAACACGTTGACTATGTTGGCTGCAAAGACGTTCTGTAACTATTCGAGATGTATGGGGCATAGCGTTGTCATGCTGATAAAGGACACCACGTGGCACCTGTTGAAGAAACGGTGGGGCAGCGGACGACTTACCATATCAAGGCATTCGTCGCTGATGTCACTGTAAGGAATCGATTTCGGAAATGCGCAAGTACGCAAGTGCCTGTCTTCACTGGGCGTAGTTACCCTGGGTCTGCCTGTTCTTGGCCTGTCTGATGTCTGCCTGGTCTGTCTCTAACGTTGCATCATGTTAGACACAGCAACATGGGGGGCAACCAAAAGTTCTTGCAATGTGGGCATTTCTGTGGTTGGTTGGGTTTTTTTATCAGATTGAGTGTCTGACAGAGTGAGTGTCCGAATTATTTATATATCTTTGTTTCACTTGTAGTTTCGGCTGCCCAAGCGGCACGTGTTTTTCACTTGTTCGCATTTTTTACACACGAAAATCGTGCCTTGGACATGTATCACTTACTGCATAGAGCATTGTTGTGTTTGGACGATGTGTTTTGCATTGATTTCGTTTGAATTTCTGTTTTTTTAATTTTTTGCAATTCCATTTTTAAAGCTGTAAAATTTCTTTTGGCCGTCAGTTCATGTACAACGCTACTGTCATTACATACAGAATCGTGGATCGATGCTCATGGCATGATTGTCTGGTCCATACTCGTTTATTTACAGACACCGTCATATAACTGGAATATTGCTCAGTGCGGCGTTAAACAACAAACAAACAAATACAGACCTTACACAATCACCAACTGTTATGATTTTTGGTATGTCAGCAGTATAACCGTGCTGGAAGGTTTAGCTTCCCCTTACACTGAGCGAGACTCAAAGGCTAGAAGAACAAAAGCAACACTGAAATTCCCTTTCTGCACAAGACACCGGTTTTACAACTTCAACATGGACTGATGTCACCAATGAGGCTAAAAATAGCATGATCATGTGAGCTTCGTTGGTTTATTAAGAAACGCGTGGAAGGAAAACTTCATGACTACCTTTAAGGTGACACGCGATAACTCCGACACGTCATAACTCCGACACGCCAAAACTTCGACACTCCATAAATCCGACACGTCATAACTCCGACACCCCATATCTCCGACACGTCATAACTCCGACACGCCATAACTCCGACACTTCATAACTCCGAAACGCCATAACTCCGACACGTCATAACTCCGACACGTCATAACTCCGACACGCCATAACTCCGACACGTCATAACTCCGACACGTCATAACTCCGACACACCATAACTCCGACACGCCATAACTCCGAAACGTCATAACTCCGACACGCCATGCCATAACTTCGACACGTCATAACTCCGACACATTATAACTCCGACACGTCATAACTCGGACACGTCATAACTCCGACACACCATAACTCCGACACGCCATAACTCCGAAACGTCATGACTCCGACACGCCATGCCATAACTCCGACACGTCATAACTCCGAAACGTCATAACTCCGACACGTCATAACTCGGACACGCCATAACTCCGACACGCCATACGCCATAACTCCGACACGTCATTACTCCGACACGTCATAACTCCGACACGCCATAACTCCGACACGCCATAACTCCGAAACGTCATAACTCCGACACGCCATGCCATAACTCCGGCACGTCATAACTCCGAAACGTCATAACTCCGACACGTCATAACTCGGACACGCCATAACTCTGACACGCCATGCCATAACTCCGACACGTCATAACTCCGAAACGTCATAACTCCGACACGTCATAACACCGACACGCCATAACTCCGACACGCCATACGCCATAACTCCGACACGTCATAACTCCGAAACGTCATAACTCCGACACGTCATAACTCGGACACGCCATAACTCCGACACGCCATGCCATAACTCCGACACGTCATAACTCCGAAACGTCATAACTCCGACACGTCATAACTCCGACACGCCATAACTCCGACACGCCATACGCCATAACTCCGACACGTCATTACTCCGACACGTCATAACTCCGACACGTCATAACTCCGACACGCCATAACTCCGACACGTCATAACTCCGACACGCCATAACTCCGACACGTCATAACTCAGGTACATTCAAAATGACGTTACCCTTTACTCACTAACTTGCACTCATGCATTCACTAAGCACCAAACACTTCACTGAACATAACACGCTTTACTTATCATCACGACCTTTAATAAATGGGCGGTGGGGTAGCCTAGTGGTTAAAGCGTTTGCTCGTCACGCCCGGGTTCGATTAATCCTCGCCAAAAACATCCACATTTCAACGTGCGTGTGACACCTGACAAAACCAGCTAATTAATGACAGGTTGCATTGAAAACAACAAAACTTTGAGCGAAATCTTACCAAATAAATCATATCTTATTTATAAAAGCTGTTGTGAAGCGACATTCCTAGTTTTAGAGGAGAGCACCCTTTCCCCCGCTGAAAATGGTATCCCTTAATTCATAATCCAAGACTGTAGCTTAAACATGTGTTTAGCCAGTAAATGTACTGCTAATATCGGATTAGATTTATCATATGAAGTACAGCAAACTACGGTTATAACGGACTCAAAGGGACCACAAATTTAGTTCGTAATAACTGTAGTTCGTTATAAGCATATTTACAGCATATATACAACAAATTGCCTGGACTAAGAAATAAGTTTGTTACATCGGTCAGTTCTTTATTAGCGTGTTCGTCATAAACGTAGTTTACTGTGTATGATAAGGGCGTAAGGAAGTATAAGTATGATAAGATTGAGTTCTGATCGGAAATACACTGTGAATTATAAACCATAAGACGCTACCCCACCTGTACCAAGAAGAGGAACGGCCAGGACTTGCACGCCATACTTCTCGGCCTTCTTCATGATCGTCTTGTATAACCTCCTCATTTTCATCACCCACCTATTGGTTTCGCCTGGACGTTTCGCGATGGCGTGGAATACAAATCTAAACGGCCATGGATTCAACAGATGGGTGGTGTGAACTGACCACGACTTGAAACGTCTCGTTGTTCTCTTCTTTTCATCCCTTTTCTCTGCAAATTCCTTGGAACTCTTTTTAAGTGTCGTTGTCACCTGGCTCTCCCGATCCAGGTCCTGTTTCTCACTCGTCACAACTGCATCAGCTGATATGGCCATGATGTCACCGACGTACGTGACGACTTTAAGGCTGTAGGGGGTCACGTAGACCTGTTGGGTAGGTCTTGAACATGACGTCGGGCGGGGAGCTGCCATCATACTCCCACCTACAATCAGGAACAGACACTAGGGTCACGTTCATTGTCTTCGTATGTCGAAATAAAACTATCACAGTTTGACAAAGGAGAATAACAAAAAGGTGCACATCGTTATTATTTCAAGATCAAACGACCAAATAGATGAAGGGCTCTTCCTTTCATGCCAACACATTGTTACTTGTTGCAGAACTTGGCAAAGAAAGATTTCATTTTAAATTCCAGCCCTTGTTCCGGTGTCTGGAAGGTCATGTCCCAAACCACTGGTACCCGTAAAGGGCAGGTAACTCTAAACACAGTTCACAGGCATAGCGATTGGTGAAAATAAGGGTGTCATAAAAGATGAAAATTTAAACTTTGTCCAAAGTCTTTGAAATGATAGAACAGTAGTTACAGTTCTAACAGTAAAACAGCGATTTGTATACCGCAAAATATATAAAATCATGTTTATCATAAGAAGTATTTTTTATTGATCTCCCTCCGCCATTTATAGATCTACCCGCGTTTAGTTTGTAAATGTCTAAACTACTACTACTACTACTACTACTACTACTGCTGCTGCTGCTGCTGCTGCTGATGCTGCTGATGATGCTGCTGCTGATGCTACAAATAGTTCTTCAAACAGCATGATGTATATCAATCAAGAAATGGTCAAAAAGAATCATGGCACCGACCACACCGACCTACTGGGTTTATTTTTGCAGCTGTAAATGAAAAGATATCTAGCATTCATACACAAAATCTCAGCCCCATACACATACCCCTCAAGAATATCAAATGGCTGCTTTTGTGTCAACGAGCACCCACGAAGTCTATGGTTCACTTTCCTAACTAGAGGGATTGTCAATGTACTCACCGCGTTTAAGGTACTGCTGATAGCTGTACCTCTGCCTCAACCAATGTCGACATCGTTTGGTGGGTCGATTGAAGTGTAAAATGTATGTTGTTCTAAATGCAGTAGGCTTTGCTAGACCTGTCTAGTCATTAAGTCAATATTATCAACCCCTTTATTGACAGCGCCGGGACCTATACGTTTGTGTTTATGTACTGTGACAACCAGTGGTTATCTGAGAATACAACGATAGACGATGACACACACACACATAAGGTACCTCCTTGTAGGAAATTTGTCAGCATTTTGAACTTTTATTTATGTTCATCAATAAAGGGAGGAGTTTGTGTGTTACATTATGGAATAATAAAGTGGGTCATGAGCAATATACCTGAACGTAGGGAACATGATACGGATTAGTGTTATCTAGCCCACATTGTCCTCTTCCTCTTACAAAGTGTGTGTATTATATTACAGAATATCTGATATAATTAGAGAGCACGGGCGACATAGTAATCTATGGCGCCGCTATTCCTATATACCGTGACCTCCCTTCGCCGCACCAGGATATGCTGGACGTTGTTTCGAATCCAAGATTTGTCAACTCAATACTCGTACGCGACGACGCACTGCGTCAAGTTTGGTATTCTTTCCTACTTACAGCTGACACCCGCGACATCACTGACATCGTATTCAAGCGTTAAACCATGTTCACGCACTCACTGAGATAAATGGTGAGGTGAGGTGAATGGGATTTAACGTCGCATCCAAGATTATTGCGCTTATACAGCCATGTACATGCACATGTGTGTGTGACTGCTTGTACTAATCCAGACTGATGCCGATTGATAGTGTCAGTCCACTGAGATACCATGCCGCAGTTCAACATGAATACCCCACTCAGACACAGTACCCTGACTTCGAGCCGACCAGTCCTTGTTTTAGCCCCTTAATGCCGAGCGCCAGACAGGGTAACAACAAGTACCATATTTTAACGTCTTTTGGTACTAGTATATTCTGCCCGAATATTGACTACACAAACTTACCTAAATTCCACCGTGTTTGAAAACGCTGTCAGGCTGTGATCTCGTAGACATCATTTTGAAAAGAAACTTGAGTGAACTTGCCCTCGCACCTACTTCCTGGTCTTATCTGTCTGGTGTGAAAACATGATCTCACGTTGCAGAATAGCAATATCCCGATGTATAGGCTACGCGTATGTAACATTTGATTGTTGTTTATTTTCACTATTTGGCAAAGGTCGTGATGATAAGTAAAGCGTGTTATGTTCACTGAAGTGTTTAGTGAGTAAAGGCTAACGCCATCTTGAATGTACCTTATGACGTGTCAGAGTTATGACGTGTCGTCTTAAAGGTAGTCATGGAGCATTCCTTCCACGTGTTTCTTAATAAACAAACGAGGCTTACATGATCATGCTATTTTTAGTCTCACTGGTGACATTAGTCCATGTTGAAGTTGTAACACCGGTGTCTTGTGCAGAAAGGGAATTTATTGTGACTTGTCTCGCTCAGTGTGGCCGCCTCCGTGGCCTAGTGGTAGAGCGTCCGCCCGGAGAGCGGAAGGTCCGGGGTTCGATCCCTGGCAGCCTCATACCAAAAGACGTTAAAAGATGGTACTTGTTGTTACCCTGCCTGGCGCTCGGCATTAAGGGTCTAAAGGTATTCATGTTAAACTGCGGCATGGTATCTCAGTGGGCTAGCACTATCAATCGGCATCAGTCCGGCTTAGCACACACACACACACACACACACACACACACACACACACACACACACACACACACACACACACACACACACACACACACACACACACCCAAGCACGCACGCACGCACGCACGCACACACACACACACAACACACACAAACACACGTGTATTGACGTCGCTATATATAAGTGCAATAATATTGGACCCGACGTTGAACCAAATTTCATCTCACCTCGCCTCGCTGAATATAGGGGGAAGCCTAATCCTGTGAGCAAGGTTATAGTGGGGGCAAACCAATCATCGTAACCGTAGGTGATTGTGTGAGTCGGTATGTTTGTTTGTTGTTGAACGCCGCACTCAGCAATATTCCAGCTATGTGACGGTGGTCTGTAAATAAACGAGTATGGACCAGACAATCCAGTGATTGATATGAGCATAGACCTACGCGATTAGGATACGATGACATGTATCAACCAAATCAGTGAGCCGGATCACCCAATCCCGTTAGTGGGATTTTGTATTGAGATTAGATATTTTTTTCAGCTACAGCTACAAACCAGATATATATTTAATTTAAAACTATTATACCGATTTTTTTTTTGTGGCGGTCAATTTCTCTATTTTTTCAACATCCTGAAGCTTTTTCAAGAGACAGAGATCGTTTAAGGCTTACTTTCTCAAAGAACATACACTACAGATTATATTGTTCTTGGTAAAAAGTACAGAAACTACAGACACGCAAGCACGCACGCACGCACGCACGCATACACATACATACATACATACACACACACACATCCATACATACATACATACATACATACATACATACATACATACACACACACACATACACACATACATACAGACACATACACACACACATACAAATATACATACATACATACATACACACACACACACACACACGCACGCACGCACGCACGCACGCACATACATACATACATACATACATACATGCATAAAAAAAGACCAAGGCAAGAACGCGCGCAAAAGATCAAGGCAATATGTGTGCACCCGCAGTCATACCAGTGTTTGCACTTTCACGAAGAGGATCTTATGGTGCAACATTCTGAGATAACAGAGCCGGGCTCCCTATGCGTTTTACTTTGTTGTTAATCATCTTATTGTCACCATGGCCGTGTGTCTGCATAAATACATTAAGGTGAATTAATTCATACCATGGACAGTTTGAATTACAGTGACGTTATGAATAAGCTCTTCCCTATTCATATCAATGTATTAGGTATACCCGTGAAAATCCGGGTTACAATAGGTCTTCAGCAACACCTGCTTTTCGTAAGAGGCGACTACCGGGATCAGCCTGTCAGGCTCGCTGACTTGGTTCATGCATGTCATCGTATCCCAATTGCGTGGATTGACGCTCATGATGTCAATCACTGGTTTGTCTGGTCCTAAATGTAAAACGTAGGTAGAACATATAAAGAGCTGATACATCTCAACTCAACACTTAGACTGTTTAACATGAGGTATAATTGTATTGTATCGGTTCCACTCTAGCCATGTGTTTATCAATCAGACTTTATATTCACTTCAATGGTTTTGGTACCGGTTGCTGGGAAAAATGTGCAAGTTACCTGTTGTGTAAATACAATACGCCAACGCCAGAGAATAACCAGTCTCGATTATCTGCCGAAACAGATTCCATTGGGCGTCAAAGACAAAATAGTGGCGACAATGGATCACTGAAAATCAGTGATGATCCCTGGTGGTCGCGAAAAGTTTGGATCAACCGCTAGCACCCACCACTCGCACAATTTGCAACAGTCTGCCTGGCAGGAGTTAACGCTGATAGGTGGCGTTGGCGCGAGTGAGAAAGGGCGATAACCATGTAATGACGTTACACGTGGAGGGCTTCCGTTTCTTGGGCGATCATGCGCACTAGGCCATGGGCGGATACAGGGGGTGCACAATTAAGATCTATTTATTGTCTTTGGTGGTAATTTATACAGAAATAAAAAAAAAACTCGGAATAAAAAGGGGGGGGGGGGGGGGCGCACCCCCGCAACCCCCCTCTGTTTCCACCCATGCAAGGCTATGCATAACCTAGTGCGGTGACCCTCGTGTTGTCGTCATAGCAGTTTCAATCATGCCGAATGCTCGATGACGATCGTTAATGCCTAATATGGGCATTGTGCATTCCGTGCCACTCAACTGACGGACGTTTTCTGGCACGGGTACCTGCAACACTCAACGGTCCATCTTGCTAACTGAATTTGTAGATGTTGTACTTAGCACGTGTTCAGAAAGACACGATCTGGCTGGTCTGTCACATCCGTATGAACAATGGTACACTTGATGTTCAGTGTTCGAATCCAAAAACGATGTATTGAACCAGAGACCATATAATAGAGGGACGGCCCTCCCCATCAGCGCTACGGTCTGGCATGTAACTGATACACCCCGACACCCTGCTGTTAAACTCCCTGTACCGCTGCAGATGCGCAGACATTCACGACTGACCATTCTGGTAACCACGTTAACAACATCACATAATATCCGGGGCAAGAGTTATTTCCCTCAGCCGAGATTTCTCCGACTACGACCAGCGACAATCCAATAAAAGGACGTCTCTTAGCGGACTACAAATGATTTTGGACATGTCAGTTGGCTGCAAATTATTTGCTGAACATGTGTGTCTTCCGGGACATTTATATCTATTTCCTTCTATTATATGGTCTCTGATTGAACCGTTTTTATACAAGACAGGTATGTAGATACGGTTATACGGAATTGCCGTTGCTCTTATCTACCAGACATTGAATCTATCAGAGCTATCAGATAACGATAACAGTGACATCTGTGCAACAACGCTATGAATAGCAGTTCAGTTGTACCACGTCTCGTCACCTTCATGTAAGAGGAAAAACCAAAAGGAAGTAAGATGAATGTTAATAGTTAATAACCGCTATTCTCTTCATGGAGATTACAAGCTCGCGACATAACAACTATCTACTGCACGTATATCCTCATACGAGGAAGTCAAAAAGTCCGCACGTGGTTCCACCAAAGTTTTGTTTGTCCGTTTTGTTTGCTTGTTGTTTAACGCCGAACTCAGCAATATTCCAGCTATATGACGGCGGTCTGTAAATAATCGAGCCTGGACAAGACAATTCAGTGCTTGATATCATGAGCATCGATCCACGCAATTGGGATCGATGGCATGCATCAACCAAGTCAGCGAGCCTGACGACCCGATCCCGTTAGTCGCCTCTTACGACAAACATATTCGCCTTTTACGGCAAGCATAGGTTGCTGAAGACCTATTCCAACCCGGATCTTCACAGGTCTCAATCCAAGTCAGCGAGTGAGAGTGAATGCTGTTATACGCCAATGCCAGTCAATATTCTGGCCATATCACGTCTGTTGCTGGTAGCAGTAGCTACGACCCAGGGCACCCCTTCCACAAAATATAAAACGTCAACGTTTATACGAGGATATTAGTCTCGGTTATCTGTCCACTGGACATAAAAGGCAAATATTCTCATTTCTGGAGTCTCCCGCCGTGATATTGCTGGAATATTGCTAAAAGCGGCGTAAAACCATACTCACTCACTCACTCACTGGACATAAAAGGCAAATATTTGTAACAATAATATGAATGAATCGCTAAAAATCAGTGATGACACCAGGTGTTCGTGAAAAGGATAGAGTATCTTAGAGCTCCGACTATCGAAACCTCAATACTTAAGTTATGAGTGAGTTGGTTTTAACGACGCTTTTAACAGTATTCCAGTTATATCACGGCGTGTCAGCTTAATGTGGGAGGAAAGCCCGAATTGATACAGGTCTCAGACGTTTACCACTTCGGTGAAACCCACGAGCACGGGCATGGTGATGACAAACCTAGAAACATAATCGGGGCGAACCGGGATTCGAACCCACAATCATAGGTTTCTGGCGTGCCCAAGGGACGCAACTCTGCACAGCGAAGCGCGGCGCCTGTGCCCCCTCCAATACTTAGTATATATACGATAGGTCATATCGCTGTGGTGACATTGTGGGTCAGAGCCTTGTCAGGTCCCACCACGTGGACCTCATTATGGTCAGGTTCGGCATGCTGATGACCTATTCTGTCCAGCCTCACTGGACGAAAGGTCAAAATAATATCGTAAGAAAATGGTTATACAGAACTTTATTCAAGCAATATAATATACCTGACTGTCGAGCGCCAGGCAGGGAAACAACAAGTACCATCTTTTGTAACGTCTCTAGGCATAGCGCGACAGGGTATCGGACTACTGACCCTGCGCTCTGCGGGCACACACCCTATCCACTGCGGGGTGGGGTGGAGGGTGTTACCAAAAAGGCATAGCTAACCGCGCGTGTGTCAGTGAAACTAGGGCATGTTACAATATGTACACTGAAGACCCACAGCCCGGCAACCTCGTGTTGACACATCTACAGTGTTTGGTACCCATCATTCGTTAATAACGAATCCTGTTTATCCGTAATATTTCCCTGGTACCAACAAAAACATCCAGGATGCAATAGTGTATCCCTGTGTCTAGTTTAATCGTGTAGCTACACTGATAAGCGTGTATAATTAAGCTTGCTAATGTACATGGTTAGATGCGATAAGATATCTTTGTCTTTGGGTTTAAAAGGCAATATAGAAAAAAGCAAATAAAAAAACACATCCTAAATACAAGTCATGGCTTAACATAAAATAAACATATATATATGCTAGTTGGAGTCTCCCTTGTTTATTCACCAAGATCTCTAAAGTCATGAACGAGAAGCATGGCGTTAAAGAAAGACTTGAGTGAATCGCCCATCTAAGATACATTCCAATCACATCACAGAGAGCAACACGTAAGAAACGCAAGAATGGGTTTACACTTGTCTTAGTCTTTATCATAATCTTAATACTTAATGGAGCCAAGGAAGTCAAATGATACGAACACCATGGAAAAATTAGGTACAGTAAAGTACGGTTATAACGAACTCAAAGGGACTACTAATTTCTGTTCGTTATAACCGTAGTTCGTTATAAGCATATATACAGTATAACTACAGCAAATAGTCGGGACAAAAAAGTAAGTTCGTTATATCCGTCAGTTCGTTATAACCGTGTTCGTTATAACCGTAGTTTACTGTAATCTGAACGAACACAGCAAGAGACCTGCATTATCCTGCACTTGATGTAATTGCTCCGGTACGTTCTACAATCAGTAAGTATACATATATTTTGATGCTACAATAGCACAGGGACATTCCTGTCTGCTTCTAACTGCTTCCCGTCACTCCCTTGCTGGCCAGTTCTTCCCTCACTCGGGTCAAGTAGGTGTCGTCAGGGTAGCCGAATCTGGATGCAAACATGGAAACATACCTACTATAGTGAGCTGTGGGTATCGCATCCGTTCATCGTCTAGCATCATTATGCCATCGGATGCCACTAATGCCAATGTGCACTGGGGATTTAAGTTGTACTTTTATAGATGAAAACACACAAGATATGTGGAAGAGATAGCTGTGTAGGATTGAAAATAACTGCCAGTCGGCAGTGTGAATTGGCAGACCTTTCTAACAGGTCCATTGTCCTTTAGACACTGACGCCATCAGGCTGAAACATTGCGGAGCGCGGCGTTAAACAACAAATAAACAAAACCAATGTTGACACAGCAGCTACTTATTTAGTCTTCCCCGATTCCTTACCCACCAAAAAAGCGGTTGAATTAGTTGACGCAGACGTGGGAGAATCCCCATCGTTCTGATAGATTAATATCCGGGTGTTCCAAGCGTCATGAGAAATAACTCTGCGATTTCTAACTTTAAATCTAAATATAGATTCGATATCTCAATTCAATCATATAACCATAAGGGGTTACCTCGTAGGTCCACCTTCCATGTTCGTCTTATGGTGGATGTCGTTCCACGTTACGACATTCTCTTGACCGGTAGTTGTAGAACGGCCGACGGTAAAGGTTAACTTCCTGTCAAACGCCTTCCTCAGGAGGCGGAGAACATCTCTTCCCTCTGCGCAATCTGGCAGGTAGGCTACACGTGTGGTGCCCCTGTACGACTGTCCAGGGTTGGGGTGACCAGCCTGACAATGTTCAGAGATTGACAACAAACTATGACGGGTATGAAATTGTATCGATAATGGCCACAATTTATCATACAGCATTCATAATGTAAGTGTTTTTCCTTGTTGAATACCGCCGTCATAAGCTGGAATATTGCTGAGTGCGGCGTTAAACAACAAACAATACAATATCCCAGTTGAATAGAAGATCATCATGATTTATTTTCGTGTTACTTGCAATGGCGAAACAACTCTTTCACAATAGAATTTTTGTAAAGTTCACCATGCTATTAATGCAATTTTGTTTGCCATGTGTCCGTAGCCTCTTGTTCAGTGACGTTCCTGACCCATGGAGATCCGGTTAAAGATTGGTCTTAAGCAACCCATGCATGTCGCATTAACAGAGGAGACTAATGGGATCGGATTGTCAGGTTCACTTATTAATTCATGTCATCGTGTCCCAATTGCGTAGATCGATGTTCATGATTCAATTACTGGATAGTTTGGTCTATACGTGATTATTTACAGACCGCCGTCCTATAGCTGGAATACTGCTGAGTGCGGCGTAAAGCAACAAACAAACAGTGTCGTTCCTTGCAAACATTTACTATTTTCTTTTATTTCATCCAACATGTAAGAGTCAGGGGCTTATGGATCAACTGCAGTGTTTTGATCCCCACTGGGCAGCTTCGGCAGCTTTGCATACGTGTATATATAAGCGTCCACATGCAAGAGTGCCCGAATTCGTTAGGGGGCAATTTTGAGCAAAACATGAGCCCACAGTCTGAAACTATTCGAATTTTGCCTTTGATATCTTTTTTAATGTTAGTACTCCACAACTCAACAAATTTAACCTATTAATAGGAACCTGATATACATACATTCCAAGCGTTAATTATTCTTGTTTCCAACCAGAGAACATGTAATATCCTCACCTATTCCTCAAAAGTGAGGGGAAATACTTATCCCTCATCTTCAACAAACAAAAGTCCATCCCTTGACATCCATGAAAACAATCACTTTTTACCTGCCATAAATACAATTGGCAAAAACTCACCTCTTGTATCCCATTAATGAAGCGGTACGTGATGGTAATCGTTCCACAGGTCTCATACCCAGGCAGGTGCTCCCCGCTGAAGGCTACATCCATGGTCCCCTCCGGCCGGTTCCCCGTTAAGACGCCATACACCATGTTGCAACTGGGACACACGGGTTTGTAACTGGCAAAACTGTTCTCGATACAGACTCTACAGAACACGTGTCCACATCTGTCAAGCATCTTTGGGTCTGATATTTCATCCAGGCATATGGGACAGATCTGAGATGCTGGTTTATTTTCATTCACCTTTTCACTATTGCGTGCGCTTTGTTGTCCAGTCACGTCAGAGATACTTAAGTTTGTCATATGCTGAGTAACACCATCGCATGTATTGGGGGATTTCCCAGAGCCACTTTCATAACCATTTAGTTGTGTTTCAGTTGGACCTGATGTCTTGTCTGATGGCATTTTTTCTTCACTGAATCCCTTTTTATTTCTGTATGGAATCTGCTCACCAGTTGTATTAAGAATGGTGTCAGGCTCACTAAAATCAGTATTCAAAACAGCTCCTTCCTCAGATTTCTTGCTTGAATTAACCCTGTCTCCCCTCGTCATCTGTTGATATGCCGAACGTTTACTTGTCTTTGCATCATCATCGTCAGCAGCAGCAGCAGCAGCACCGCCACCATTATAATCGTCGTCATCACCACGATGGTTCACACTTTCGTCCTCCTCCTCCTCATCATCATCATCATTATTAATGTCATCATTATCTTCCTCTTCATAATTATGTCTTTCAGGAGCAAGTCTCTTTTGTTGCACCACATTCTCATCATCATCCTCATCGTTATGTTGTGCCTTGTTTTTGATCTTTGGTATGGCCCCGCCACTGATATCACAGCGGTGTTGCAGTGCTTTTGGTACATCATGTCCAACCATTTCAGTCCCGTAATACGCCTTACCAGCTTGCCCATTGGTCCTCTCTAGTTCACTGCCTTGTGTTCTCTCTGGTCTCGTCTTCAGATCATGTTCCTCATCCTGGTCATACCATGTGCTTCTCCCGCTATGACTGTACCCCCTTTCACTGTAACTGTTCCCACTTCCGACATGATGGTTCCCACCGCCCAGTGTTCTCTCTGGTTTCGTCTTCAGATTCTCCTTCTGGACATCCTGGTCATACAATGTTCTTCTCCCTCTGTGGCTGTCCCCACTTTCGACATGACTGTTCCTACCGCCCAGTGTTCTCTCTGGTCTCGTCTTCAGATTCTCCTTCTGGACATCCTGGTCATACAATGTTCTTCTCTCTCTGTGACTGTGCTCACTTCCGACCTGACTGTTCCCACTGCCACTGTGGCTTGTTCTTGTGTCGGGTCTACCGCCAGATGATGGATTTCTGTTCGTGGTAGTTATCTTTTCTATACCATATAGACCCTTACTTTGTGGGCGTGGCGGTAGTTGTCGTCCACTACGGAGCAGCATTCCACCGCCATTGTTATCGCTGTTTCTGCAGGAATCTGATCTGTCTCCATTCTGTCTCTTCAGGCTTGAACAACTGCTATCGGTCCCTCCACCAAGTCTTGATTTTGATTTCGGGTTTGAAGACGGGGGTTTTGGAAGCGGGCGTTCCGTTTTAATGTTTGGTGGAGGTCTTTGATAAAGGGGTTTTCCACCTGTCACACTGCTGTTGTAGGCACACTGAGTAGCCAGCTGGTCCACAATGTCCTCACTGTCTGACACGAGCAGTACCTTGACGAGAGACTTTCTCTTATAAGAGAACATAGCACGGACTGCCACCTCAACAGCGTCTGCTGGTTTTACCTTGCATTTACCTGAATAAACGATTAGACAATTCACAGGCTTTGGCTTTAGTTAGAAACAAAGGTTTAGTTTCCAAAACACGTGTACATCACATAGCCGTAAAAGGCGACTATGCTTGTGGTAAGAGGCGACTAACGGGATCGATGTGGTCAGGCTGGCTGACGTGGTTGATGCATTTCATCGTATCCCAATTGCGTGGATCCATGTTCATGGCGTCAAGCACTGGATTGTCTGATCCAGAAGCGATATTTACAGACCTAACTGGAATATTGCTGAATGTGGCGTTAAACAACAAACAAATCAACATCACAAAACTCGCTATCTCTGAGTGTTACTTCTTTCATGTATGCATAGGATACGTAGGTCACTGAACATATGCATACTGTTGCCCATAAAATGCATGTACAGTTACATTCGCATCCAAAAGTCATAGTTATTGCTTTTAGAAAGGAAAACAAACCTTGTTGATTTATAAATTATTTATGAGTGTGTTGGGTTTAGCGCAGCTTTTAACAGTATTCCAGTTATATCATGGCGTGTCAGCTTAATGAGGGAGGAAAGCCCGTAGTGATGCAGTTCACAGACGTTTACCACTTCTGAGAAACCCACGAGCATGGGTATGGTGCTGATAAACCCAGAAACATAATTGGGGCGAGCCGGGATTCGAAACCACAATCATAGTTCTGGGGTATCCAAGAAACGCAACTCTGCACAACGAATTGCGGTGGCTTTGACGACTGCGCCACCCGTGCCCCCGCACAATACATGAAGTGCAACCTAACATGGAAAGCGCAATCACCTTTCCTGCAGATGTATACAGACGCATGACTGTAGCGTGGAGAGTTTTAGTTTTAAGGGACAGATCACTTAAACGTTTAGGAGCAGCTGGCACCATCGCCATCTGACAGCGATTCATATTCAACCAGTCGAAATCGAGTGAGTGAGTATGATTTACGCCGCTTTTAGCAATATTCCCGCTATATCATTGGGAGGGGGGGCACCAGAAATGGGCTTCACACATTGTACCCATGTCGGGAATCGAACCTCGGGTCTTCGGCGTGACGAGCGAACGCTTTAACCACAAGGCTACCTGACCGCCCCCAGTCAAATCGAAAAATGATTAATGGACAATCTTTTAACAGAGATTTCTTGAGATTAAGGACAACGTTTTGTCTTTAATATGTACCTTAAACACACATGCCACTTTAGACAAGCATATTTGGGGATACTGAAATGTTGAACGAGATCAAATTAATACATATTGAGACGTGACCTGTCGGTCATTGGTCCTGACGGTCATTTAGGATAAACACATAGAAACATATCACCACATCCCCATACGTCTCAGATTATTGTCTTACCAGAGCCTAGTAAAGGTACCGCCAGGATAGAGATACCCTCCTTCTCAGCTTCTTGGAGTATTTTCTTGTATAATGAGGTCATTTTCTCCTTCCACTCCTGGATTGGTTGTTTCTCTCCCCGGGGTATGACAATAGCATGAATCACCGATACGAACTCGGCGCAACTCCCAGTTGTGTACACCATCCATGGTTTGAAATGGGCTTTTTCTTTCTGAATCAGCTTGTTGCGATTCGTGTCGAATTCTGAGTCCATACTTACAAGAGTTGTTGCAACATATCCCATTCTCCGAAATGATTTCCCCTCGCTGACAACAATACCATCTGCTTGTGCCTTTGTGACGTCACCAACATAGGTTACGATTAACAACCCAGTCGATGACTGGTAGTTGTTGCCTGCAGTGGCACTAGCCGCCGCCATGTTGTCTGTAGATGGAAAATACTGATATTATACTTACAATCCCCAACTGAATGAACTAAATACACAGACACCTTTGAAGCTATTTTAATTTCCGTTTACATTGAGATTCAAGGAAAATGATGCAATTTGTCATTGAAAATGGCCATAAAACATTCATGGAAATGGAACATGAGTGGAAGTATGGAACGTCAAATATGGGTGATATGTTAAGGAATATGGACGAATATGTGGATTATATGTTATGGAACGTGGACGGATATGTGGATTATATGTTATGGAATATGGACAGATATATTGATTATATGTTATGGAATATGGACGAATATGTGGATTATATGTTAAGGAATATGGACGGATATGTTGACTATATGTTATGGAATATGGACAGATATATTGATTATATGTTATGGAATATGGACTGATATGTGGATTTTATGTTATGGAATATGGACGGATATGTTGATTATATGTTATGAAATATGGACGGATATGTTGGTTATATGTTATGGAATATGGACGGATATGTTATTTATATGTTATGGAATATGGACGGATATGTTGATTATATGTTATCGAATATGGATGGATATGTAGATTATATGTTATGGAATATGGACGGATATGTGGATTATATGTTATGAAATATGGACGGATATGTTGGTGATATGTTATGGAATATGGACGGATATGTTGTCCTCGGTCTTTTTAACTGCCCTCCTTCGTCAGGCAGTTAATGTAAGGCCTCCGGCTTCTACAAATGATAATGCCCTGAAAAATAGCGTTGCCCACATATCATTCACCAATGCGTGATACACGCGGAATGTGTTGCCTGTTGGAGATACACGTGTGCCATCTCAATTGCAAGGTGATCATTACAATATATGAAACTTGACGCCTCCGGCTCGTGGCATAAAACCTAACCAGGGACGCATAAACCACATGTACCCCAAGTGATACAGCTAATACCAATATATCTTACTGAAATGTTTTAATCTGTCATTGTGGATTATATGATATGGAATATGGACGGATATATTGATTATATGTTATGGAATATGGATTATATGTCACTGTAAAAGAATTATAACAAATTGATATACAAAAAAGACGTTCGATTGATCCGAGGTTGACAACGTGCGGTTTGATGCTTCGACGCAGGGTATAAGGGATATATTACCCTGCTCAGAAATCTAAGTGCAGCTTGTTGGGGTATAAGGCAGTTCCCTTCCAGGCGCGATACATCATTAGTTAAGGCATATTGAGGGATATATGATGTGATGTTACCCTTTGTGTGAGCCCATGTACGCCGAGTCGTTACGGGTTTCAGTGATATGGAATATGTGTTTCAATGTAGGTGCAGTCACCCACACGGGAAACACAAGGTGAAGGGCAAAGTGTTTGGGGTGCAGGTGATGGCATTTCCGAATGAACTTGTGATTTATGACACAGAGTATGTGCAGTGCTGTTGGTGTCTGGGCTGCGCTGGATCGATGCCAGTCACACAACCGCGACTATCTTTAGCTAGTACGTATTTCAGCAACTGTCAGCGAGTGGCACTCCTATCCTACAGCCGTGTTACCTTACAGTTTCCCAAATACTGACCTCTACACTATCTGATTTTGTGTACGTGGTCAGCTCGAGACGCCTGTCTTCTCCTCCACTACGAGGTTACATGACTACAACTGTAAAGCGAAAGTGAAAGTAGAAAGACCCACGAACCCGGATGAAAACAGTCACGTGTCATCACCACCTGTGACCTGTGACGTGTGCACCAGTGGGCGGTATGGTCAATATAACAGGACGTTGTACGTGTCCGTACACTGAGTGGCAGTCTCACATTCATATGACGCGCTGCGATGCAACTGAAATCCTGTTTATCAGTGTAAAACCCAACTTACTCACACTTATTATATATAATATAAAAGAAAATATGCAAACACAACTGGTCATATATCTTTTGTGACCAAAATGTAGCCTTTTTTGCTTCTGTTGTGAAACTATACATTGTGCTTCTTGTTTCTGACGCACTGTGAGTGATTTGTTAAAGAACACAACTCCTACAGCTCAAGTGTTACCAGCAAGCAGTCTCCACTGTTGTAAGGGAGGTGACTCTTCGTGGCACAGTATTACAGAATTGCTGTCAAATTCACACTTGTGATCAAAGTGCGCTCTGATTACATACCTCAACTAGAAGTATAACTTCAATACATCCTACTTCTTGCTACTGATGCCTACATTTACTACGATAATAATAACAATTTAGCTTGTTCACATGTTAAGTTACCTTCTGTCTCGTGGTGGACAACCCCCCTCAGCTCGCAACATCCTCCACATGTAACTCATGATCCCCAACTGTCACATGGCTTGAATGTCGCTAAAATCCGCGTAGCAACTTACTCCATCAACTACTTCTGCTATTGGGTCTAGATCAACAACAGAAACCATGTCTACTGGTTCTGCATCTTCCCGAGGCGAGAGAGTAAACTGACGATAAAAGTCAGTGCCTACTACTACTACTACTACTACTACTACTACTACTACTACTACTACTACTGCACTAACTCCAGGGGAATAACCGACTTGCTTGTTAAAGGAATAGTTCGAGTGGTTACTTTTTGTTTGTTTGTTTGTTTGTTTGTTTGTTGTTTAACACCATACACCGCAATAGTCCAGCTATATGACGGTGGTCTGTAAAAATTTGAGTCTGGACCAGACAATTAAGTGATTAACATCATGAGCATCGATCCACGCAATTGGGATACGATGACATGTATCAAATAAGTCAGCGAGCCTGACCACCCGATCCCATTAGTCGCCTCTTACTACGAGCATAGTCGCCTTTTACGGCAAGCATGGGTTGCTGAAGACCTATTCTAACCCGGATCTTCACGGGTCTCCCCCGCTGCTGCGACATGTAACTCATATTAATCCCCGACATGGCTTGAGTGTCGCTGAAATCAGCGTTAATTAAACTAACTCAAACTACTTCTACTATTGCGTCAAGATCAACAACAGAAACCATGTCTACTGGTTCTGCTGCATCTACTACTACTGTCACGACCTTTACTACTACTACTACATGAGCTCCGATGGAATAACCGATGCTTGTAAAGGAATGGGTCGAGTGGTCAGGCTCGGCGACTACTACTACTACTACTACCACATGAGATCCGATGGAATAACCGATGCTTGTAAAAGGAATGGGTCGAGTGGTCAGGCTCGGCGACTACTACTACTACTACTACTACTACTACTACTACTACTACCACATGAGATCCGATGGAATAACCGATGCTTGTAAAAGGAATGGGTCGAGTGGTCAGGCTCGGCGACTACTACTACTACTACTACTACTACTACTACTACTACTACTACCACATGAGATCCGATGGAATAACCGATGCTTGTAAAAGGAATGGGTCGAGTGGTCAGGCTCGGCGACTACTACTACTACTACTACTACTACTACTACTACTACTACTACTACTACATGAGATCCGATGGAATAACCGATGCTTGTAAAAGGAATGGGTCGAGTGGTCAGGCTAGGCGACTACTACTACTACTACTACTACTACTACTCAAGAGATCCGATGGAATAACCGATGCTTGTAAAAGGAATGGTTCGAGTTGTCAGGCTCGGCGACTTGGTTTATTGCATGTCATCATTCCCTACACCGTGCTGGATGTCGCTCATGACATCAACTGCTGATTTGTCTGATCGACTCGATGTTTACAGGCCACCGTCAAATATCTAGAACAACAAACTAAGAACCGCCACGCGTACAAACGTGGAGCACACATGGTGAACATAAATGATTAAAAATAAGCTATCCAATGTGAACACGCCAAGATTTTGTCATATTCCTTGCGTTTGAAATTCGATGTCATAATGAACACCTACCAGCCTACTCCATTGTTCCCCTTCCTAATCATAGTTTAATATCCTGGTTGTCAGTTAGAATAAAAATGAACTTGATTATTAACTGTATCCTTCTCCCCGCCACTTACTGATAAACAAAACCATTTCCATAATCATCTCTACTTTAAAAGTCCAGTTTCCACCCTTGCCGAACTAGGCTGGAACTCCTGGGCTCGATCGTAGCGCCTCCAGTGGCTATTAAGAGTTATGTCCCTTCTAAGGCTCTCCTATGGACCAATCAGATTTCACCTCTCGTTTCACTTGCATTTGCTTCAAACAAAATGGAGGCGCCCAGTCTAGACGATCTGATCGATAATCAAGATTTATGTTGTTATAAAACGGGTCTTACATCGTGAAGTGCATTAAATTATGTGAGCACCTTGATTAAAAACATGAAAAGATTGAGAAAATATCTGTTGACAACGAGTTGGCGTTGCCCATGTTTTGCAAATCCTGCAATCGACCGAAATCTGCCCGACAGTTCAAAAACAGGATTTCGATTTCATGGTGCGATTTTGATTGGACTAAGCATAGACTCGTTAGTCCAGCCAAAATCTTATTCCATAATACCAGCCTAGTTCGGCAAGGGTGGAAACTGGACTTTTATAGTCAATTAACTCCCTTGCCTCGGGAAGATGAGCGCTATTGACGGCTGTCACTTCTAAATATAACCACTCGCAGTCACCTGACTGTCAGGTATTACCCGTATTGTAACCACGTGATCAAAACTCAATGATTATCTTTTTCAAATAGTTTCTGTGAATGTAAAGAAAGTCCTTCCTTCATTGGATTATGAATTATTGTTAGTCTTTGTGGTTTGGTGGTGTATTTGCTTGATCTCCCTTCGTGCGTAGCTGGAGCATGTGAAAATGTTCATCACAATCTGCTATAAACCTTCTAGCAAGGGCACGTTGATCCAACAATACTCACTGTATCAACTATGAACCAGAGATAACGCATTGTGTCTGCGGATGCAGAGCTAGGAATTCGTCTTCACGATATAACAGTGTATACTAGTATTTCAACGATCTTAAGTTTGATAGAAAGATTCCAATGATTTCCCATTCTCCACGTGCGTGCTGCGAAATAACAGAACAAATTTTCAGAAAAATCGCAAAAGACCCGGGGTATAATACCCTTATTACAGTTTAGTTGTTTGTTAGTCTTGATAATATGACTAGGAAATGAGATATTGAATATGTAGGTAGTGTTTACATTTTGTGGCTAAGAAAATGATGTCATATAATAATTAATTAATTGTGTGCTTTCATAATGTATTCAAAATTAATGGAGTTCTCATTAGAAGTACTTTGTCAGTCAGTAATGTTCCCAGCTATCGTCTTCAATGGAATCTAATTGTAATTAGTGTAATTATAGACTTGAGATTTTAAACATTTTTGTCATGATAATGAAATATCATTTTCACCCTAAACATTACCAGGCCCACCCCAATGTTTGTCATTCCCAATGAACTTTCAACAATTAAAAAACGTATGAAAATTACCTGTTTTTTATTCTTTCAACATGTTCCAGGTAACTGCGTCTTCTTTGAAGTAACTTAGTTAGACCTACATGTCATTCACACAAAGTTCAGTCACAATTTTCTCTTTTTGTTTTCCATATTTCCAGACAATCTTGCGTTTTGAGCTAGGCATTAGAATAATATTCACGGGCATATATGGCTCTTGTCAAGAGTGCTGGTCGAAGGCCATGTTGCACATGGATACCTCTTTCCTTCGGATTTGGATATGCCTGAATTTGGTTTGACGTCCACAGTGAAGAGTGAATGTGTATGGTTTTACGCCGCTTTCAGCAATAATCCAGCAATATCTGGACAGCAATATTCAGACACCTTAAATGGGCTTCACACGTTGTACCCATGTGTGGAACCGAAACCAGGCCCCTTCAGCGTGACCTCAGTGAAGAAGAAAAGCATCCCAATCAAGATTGTGGCAAACAAACAACCGTCACGCGTACAAAAGACCAGCAGACATGGGATACACATGGCGGACGTGAAGAAAGATAACCTACCGACTGTGAACACGACGAGATTCTTATAAGTGTCCATCATTCGAGAAACGCCAACATTTATTCGATTCTACACCTATATAGCAAATGCACCTACAGTAACTTTCATATGCATTATATTGATATCTTTAAATTAAGAAACATAATCATTAACTTTTAAAAGAACGCCAGAGAATATTCAGCCTCGAATATCTGCTGCAACAGATTCTAAAGGGCGTAGAAAAGCACGATGGTGATGAAAAATCTTAGATGATCACTGTAAATCAGTGGTGACACCATGTGTTCTTAAAAGAACCAGCATGCCCCGCTCAACCGGCGGCACCCTCCATCCAGTTATCATTCAAAAAGTTAGTGGCAGTGCGTTAAGAGTTGCGAAATCTCCGTGTAAATGTCATTGTATGGTAAAGCATCAGCCATCACATCAACAAGGTAAGTAATATGTCATATTTAATAAATTCCTCGTACGTCTCCCCTAACATTTCTTTACAGCTCGAACAGGTGTTGTGTACATATTTGTGAAATGAGCATTCGTCTTTTTTGTTGTTTACAAGACCCGTATATGGTAATGCGTTTGGCGTGAAGGGTTGGTTGGTATGTTGTTTTACGCCGCACTCAGCAATATTCCAGTATATGACGGCTGGCGTGAAGGGTAATTGACACATATCCCTGTATATATGCAAATTCGTATTTACAAAAGGAACTTGAAATGGTTGAATATGTTACATATTATGAAGATGAAGATTTCAAAAACAAAACTTATTTATGTTCATTATCATGCTTAAAATACTTTGTGTTTTCATATTACTAAATATTTGTGTCAAGGACAAGTATGGGCATATATGCCATGTGCATGATTTAGTTTACAAAATGTATTTTGGCGACATATACACACTGCATGTCATTATTACATGTTTGTACCTGAATGCTAACAGCTGGTGTCACTATTATTTATAGTGATTCATAAACATGACGTAGTTTGGTTGGATCGTTGCTAAGATCACAATGGCCAAGATAGTGGAGAGTAGCTTGGTAGAGCTGATTACTCGGCTATCACCTTGAAACAGAGAGAAGGCCGCTGAGTCCCTTCAAGTCTTTATTCATGGCAGAGTGAAATTTCATATAGAGCAATACATTCAAACAATAATACATTACAAGAAAGATGCAGTCAATGAATTATAACATTAAATTTAAAATTGACAACCATACATGAATTGATAGCGACTGTTTGGAACGCTTCTGAACAAAATTGTTCTAATAAATACGGAACAAAAAGCAATTTGTGTATAGTAAAGGACTGGGAAGTATTTTATGTTATTCTGACTAAGGCATTTCATACAGGAACTGTTAACATTTACATTTACGGCATTCTATACGGCACTGTATAATTTCAATGCAATAAATGCTTAACCAAATGATAGACAATATTTGCATGAGACGGTATTTACGTGAGATTACCCGCGGGTATTTACCACAATGTACTCTTTCTCATGCTATGTTATGTACGGTTGTCTCTATCACTTGGCGTATCAACAGTTAATGTACAAGTGAACTAATCTACTAATATCGAAAAATACACACATACAATTAACAATCAAGTTGTTTTATGGTAGAATAAATGAAATATAAGTTATTGTCCGTATAAAATATAGGGACTCAGGCCTTTTGTAGAATGCGTAAGTCACCTAATATTGAAGCTATGATCTAAATGTGCCATATGTCTGGTGTATAAATTGCAGTTCTTCCATAGTTACGGAGTGCACTCAAACCGTAATATCCTTTATATTCCTACCTATCTGATATTAAACTGATGGTGCGTCTGGCCATGTACAGCATGTTACCATCTTCCCGAGGCAAGAGAGTTAACTGACTTCAAAAGTCCAGTTTCCACCCTTGCCGAACTAGGCTGGAATTCCTGCGGTCGATCGTAGCGCCACCAGTGGGAGTTACGTCCCTTCTAGGCCTACCCTATGGGCTAATCAGATTCCACCTCTCGTTTCACTTGCATTGGCTTCAAAGAAAATGGCGGCGCCAAGGCAAGACGTTCTGGTCGATAATCAAGATCTATATTGTGATCAAACGGGTCTTACATCGCGAAGTGCATCAAATTACGTGAGCACCATGATTGTTAACATGAAAAAGATTAGTTAAATATCTGTTGACAACGAGTCGGCGGTGCACACGCTTTGCAAGTCCTGCAATCGACCGAAATATGCATGACACTTTACGAACCGGATTTGGATTGGACTATGCACAGATTCGTTAGTCCAGCCAAATTCTAACTCCATAATACCAGCCCAGTTCGGCAAGAATGGAAACGTGACTTTTATAGTCAGTTAACTCTCTTGCCTCCGGAAGATGCGTGTTACAGCCTGGGGCACAACCCTAGCTGTGCCAGCTGACTGAGTTAGGTATCCAGAGTCATGGACGGCAACTGACTGACATTATCTACAGAAATACATATAGGTTTGGCTTAGTTGTAAGATAAAATATTGAGAAAAATACAAAACGCATTATTGAAATATGACCACTATAAGTATGGATTAATTATAGTGATTTTAGAACTATGACAAACACATGCCCATGAAACGCTCGGGATCGCACAATGGACTCTGTTCACAACAGAGATTTCTTATGACCATGGAAAGGGGTTCGTCGCTTTATGTACAATATAAACAATCAATGCAGTAAAGGCTACATGTTACACCAATGGGTTAAACACTCAAGGATATGTGAGATCTCCCAGATGACAGAAAAACTGGTCACTGCCCTTAATAATCAAATGATATACAGATGTACATTGGAGAAAGTTCTACATGTATAACTTACTGAGACTAAATGAAGCTCGCGTCAAACATTTTCTTAATGTACTAAAAAGTGATGAAAAAAATACATTCTGCTCGCTTGAGAACTTTGAAATGAGCATTAATCAATTTATGTACAGCGTGTGTAAAGTGCTGTGAGTCATGTGTGTACTTTATGACCAGATATAAAGTTCAACTTACAATGTTGAATATAAGTTAAATAATAAATAGCATCTCTAAGTTTTGTTTTGTTAAATCTAATTAAAAACATGCTTATTACATCTTAGGCTATCTAAAACAACTTAAAAGTTAGATGGACAGAGGGACATGCTGATCACTATATTCCCAACAATGCCTGGTTGTTGCATGATGTCTATACATGATGTGCAGCAAGAATCAGAAAAGTGAATAGAAAAAGTCACTATACTGACGGTAATTTGGTACATAGAGGTTATCACGCGAGTGTGTTTGGGGAGTGTAAATATCTTGTATTAGGAATAAACATTGTATTTAGCGAGCCTTAGCTTGACAATATATGTAGTGTCCTCGCTAAATTGTTTCGCAATGTATATCTCCAAAGTTGCCAAAACTTAGGTACGTCAAAATTATACTTAGTTTCAGTATATTAAACTATTCTTTTGATAATGATAGCAACTATCCCAGTAGTTTCTCCAGATTCCCGATGGTTAATTCTGAATCGATCGCCATGTTTGTTACTAAACACAGAAAGTAGTCCCTGCTTGACCTTTGATATTTGCATCTCTATCTGGATATCGTTTTTATTCGTTGACATTTCCTGGCGAGAAACCTGCCCATTATATGATAAAAGTAACCATATACTGGTATACAGTGTCTTAAATAAAGTCATGTAAATATAATTAATCAAAAGCAACACTGCATTCACATTATTCAAAGTGTGCTCTGTAATCTGTATTCTGCAGTGTTGCTTTGCATTACTATTGCGTTATTGAAGTACACAAGCTAATGTAACCAACCAATATATACTAGCAGACAAAAGAAAGTATACACCCATGTTTGATGGTGGCTAAAAATAAAACAAGCAAGAATTGCTTATTCGATGGTGATGTTGTTGTTTTTCTATATACGGGTATCATATTTGTGTTTTCGACCTTAGGTTTGCAGTGTTTCGGACACTGCTTTCAGCCTAGTAACGTTTTGATTTTGTAATTCTTTGGTCAAATTCATTTTTATAAACTTTCTTTTACCCGGCAGTTTACATAATTCACATATACAAACACACAAATATATGTTTAATATGTAGACAGGCGTCTTTACTCAATGTAAAATAATGAACAAGTATTATTGTATTCGTATATCAAGTATATGACACACCATTGTAGTATTTGTATGTGTCGACTGAAATTCATTCCAATCCACGCCTATTCCTATTAAGTCTTATCTTATAACCTTTCCAGTCAAACCAACATTTGCCAACACTAGTTCATACTGTTGCTTATCTTCCGCTGTCGTTTGTAGATACTCACCGTGCCTTCCAAGTGAAAATTCCTCTGAAGTGGGCCATTCTGGACAACAGCCAGACACATAGGACATTTGAAGGAGCTTTTTGGGGATCGGATGGTTTCCGCACACTCACTGCACAAAGAGTGGCAACAGGGCTGCAGTATGACCGGGTCAGTGAACAGATCTAAACACACCGGGCAGGAGAGTTGTTCCTTCATTTCATCCTCTGGGGATGATGGTCGAGGTATGTGAGCAGAAACTGAAACAAATGTGTATTAACATATTATGTATGAACATTTAATGACACGTTATCTTTCTAATTAAAAGAAACGTTTGATAAATGTGTAAAATATCGCACCTGTCGCACTCTCAGTTGAGGTTGTTGCAAGTTCTCTTTTAGGTTGTTCCATGTTTTCTATTCTACCACCAACATGTCTCCCAGTATTTTCTTGTTCTGATGTGTCCTCCTCCTCCTCCTCATCATCATCATCATCATCATCATCATCATCATCATCATTAATTTCATCATCATCTTCCTCTTCATAAATACGTTTTTGAGGAGCAAGTCTCTTTTGTTTCACCACATTCTCATCACCATCCTTATCGTTATGTTGTGCCTTGTTTTTTATCTTTGGTATGACCTCGCCACTGATAACACAGCGGTGTTGCAGTGCTATTGGTTCATCATGTCCACCCATTTCAGTCTCGTAATACGCCTTACCAGCTTGCCTATTGTCCCTCTTCAGTTCACTGTTCCGTGTTCTCCCTGGTCTCGTCTTCAGATCATGTTCCTCCTCCTGGGCGTCACACTGGTCATACAATGTTCTCTCTCTGTGGCTGTCCCCACTTTCGACATGACTGTTCCCACCGCCCAGTGTTCTCTCTGGTCTCGTCTTCAGATTCTCCTTCTGGACATCCTGGTCATACAATGTTCTTCTCTCTCTGTGACTGTGCTCACTTTCGACATGACTGTTCCCACTGCCCAGTGTTCTCTCTGGTCTCGTCTTCAGATTCTCCTCCTGGACATCCTGGTCATACAATGTTATTCTCTCTCTGTGGCTGTCCCCACTTCCGACATGACTGTTCCCACCGCCCAGTGTTCTCTCTGGTCTCGTCTTCAGATTTTCCTTCTGGACATCCTGGTCATACAATGTTCTTCTTTCTCTGTGACTATACTCACGTTCGACATGACTGTTCCCACCGCCCAGTGTTCTCTCTGGTCTCGTCTTCAGATTCTCCTTCTGGACATCCTGGTCATACAATGTTCTTCTCTCTCTGTGACTGTGCTCACTTTCGACATGACTGTTCCTACCGCCCAGTGTTCTCTCTGGTCTCGTCTTCAGATTCTCCTCCTGGACATCCTGGTCATACAATGTTATTCTCTCTCTGTGGCTGTCCCCACTTCCGACATGACTGTTCCCACCGCCCAGTGTTCTCTCTGGTCTCGTCTTCAGATTCTCCTTCTGGACATCCTGGTCATACAATGTTCTTCTCTCTCTGTGACTGTGCTCACTTTCGACATGACTGTTCCCACCGCCCAGTGTTCTCTCTGGTCTCGTCTTCAGATTCTCCTTCTGGACATCCTGGTCATACAATGTTCTTCTCTCTCTGTGACTGTGCTCACTTTCGACATGACTGTTCCCACCGCCCAGTGTTCTCTCTGGTCTCGTCTTCAGATTCTCCTCCTGGACATCCTGGTCATACAATGTTATTCTCTCTCTGTGGCTGTCCCCACTTCCGACATGACTGTTCCCACCGCCCAGTGTTCTCTCTGGTCTCGTCTTCAGATTCTCCTTCTGGACATCCTGGTCATACAATGTTCTTCTCTCTCTGTGACTGTGCTCACTTTCGACATGACTGTTCCCACCGCCCAGTGTTCTCTCTGGTCTCGTCTTCAGATTCTCCTCCTGGACATCCTGGTCATACAATGTTATTCTCTCTCTGTGGCTGTCCCCACTTCCGACATGACTGTTCCCACCGCCCAGTGTTCTCTCTGGTCTCGTCTTCAGATTCTCCTTCTGGACATCCTGGTCATACAATGTTCTTCTCTCTCTGTGACTGTGCTCACTTTCGACATGACTGTTCCCACCGCCCAGTGTTCTCTCTGGTCTCGTCTTCAGATTCTCCTCCTGGACATCCTGGTCATACAATGTTATTCTCTCTCTGTGGCTGTCCCCACTTCCGACATGACTGTTCCCACCGCCCAGTGTTCTCTCTGGTCTCGTCTTCAGATTCTCCTTCTGGACATCCTGGTCATACAATGTTCTTCTCTCTCTGTGACTGTGCTCACTTTCGACATGACTGTTCCTACCGCCCAGTGTTCTCTCTGGTCTCGTCTTCAGATTCTCCTCCTGGACATCCTGGTCATACAATGTTATTCTCTCTCTGTGGCTGTCCCCACTTCCGACATGACTGTTCCCACCGCCCAGTGTTCTCTCTGGTCTCGTCTTCAGATTTTCCTTCTGGACATCCTGGTCATACAATGTTCTTCTTTCTCTGTGACTATACTCACGTTCGACATGACTGTTCCCACCGCCCAGTGTTCTCTCTGGTCTCGTCTTCAGATTCTCCTTCTGGACATCCTGGTCATACAATGTTCTTCTCTCTCTGTGACTGTGCTCACTTTCGACATGACTGTTCCTACCGCCCAGTGTTCTCTCTGGTCTCGTCTTCAGATTCTCCTCCTGGACATCCTGGTCATACAATGTTATTCTCTCTCTGTGGCTGTCCCCACTTCCGACATGACTGTTCCCACCGCCCAGTGTTCTCTCTGGTCTCGTCTTCAGATTCTCCTTCTGGACATCCTGGTCATACAATGTTCTTCTCTCTCTGTGACTGTGCTCACTTTCGACATGACTGTTCCCACCGCCCAGTGTTCTCTCTGGTCTCGTCTTCAGATTCTCCTTCTGGACATCCTGGTCATACAATGTTCTTCTCTCTCTGTGACTGTGCTCACTTTCGACATGACTGTTCCCACCGCCCAGTGTTCTCTCTGGTCTCGTCTTCAGATTCTCCTCCTGGACATCCTGGTCATACAATGTTATTCTCTCTCTGTGGCTGTCCCCACTTCCGACATGACTGTTCCCACCGCCCAGTGTTCTCTCTGGTCTCGTCTTCAGATTCTCCTTCTGGACATCCTGGTCATACAATGTTCTTCTCTCTCTGTGACTGTGCTCACTTTCGACATGACTGTTCCCACCGCCCAGTGTTCTCTCTGGTCTCGTCTTCAGATTCTCCTCCTGGACATCCTGGTCATACAATGTTATTCTCTCTCTGTGGCTGTCCCCACTTCCGACATGACTGTTCCCACCGCCCAGTGTTCTCTCTGGTCTCGTCTTCAGATTCTCCTTCTGGACATCCTGGTCATACAATGTTCTTCTCTCTCTGTGACTGTGCTCACTTTCGACATGACTGTTCCCACCGCCCAGTGTTCTCTCTGGTCTCGTCTTCAGATTCTCCTCCTGGACATCCTGGTCATACAATGTTATTCTCTCTCTGTGGCTGTCCCCACTTCCGACATGACTGTTCCCACCGCCCAGTGTTCTCTCTGGTCTCGTCTTCAGATTCTCCTTCTGGACATCCTGGTCATACAATGTTCTTCTCTCTCTGTGACTGTGCTCACTTCCGACATGACTGTTCCTACCGCCCAGTGTTCTCTCTGGTCTCGTCTTCAGATTCTCCTCCTGGACATCCTGGTCATACAATGTTATTCTCTCTCTGTGGCTGTCCCCACTTCCGACATGACTGTTCCCACCGCCCAGTGTTCTCTCTGGTCTCGTCTTCAGATTCTCCTTCTGGACATCCTGGTCATACAATGTTCTTCTCTCTCTGTGGCTGTCCCCAGTTTCGACATGACTGTTCCCACCGCCCAGTGTTCTCTCTGGTCTCGTCTTCAGATTCTCCTCCTGGACATCCTGGTCATACAATGTTATTCTCTCTCTGTGGCTGTCCCCAGTTCCGACATGACTGTTCCCACCGCCCAGTGTTCTCTCTGGTCTCGTCTTCAGATTCTCCTCCTGGACATCCTGGTCATACAATGTTATTCTCTCTGTGTGGCTGTCCCCAGTTTCGACATGACTGTTCCCACCGCCCAGTGTTCTCTCTGGTCTCGTCTTCAGATTCTCCTTCTGGACATCCTGGTCATACAATGTTCTTCTTTCTCTGTGACTATACTCACGTTCGACCTGACTGTTCCCACTGCCACTGTGGCTTGCTCTTGAGTCGGGTCTACCGCCAGATGATGGATTTCTGTTCGTGGTAGTTATCTTTCCTATACCATATCCTTTGGGACATGATGGCTGACCCTTACTTTGAGGGCGTGGCGGTAGTTGTCGTCCACTACGGAGCACCATTCCACCGCCACATGTGCCATCGTTATCGCTGTTTCTGCAGGAATCTGATCTGTCTCCATTCTGTCTCTTCAGGCTTGAACAACTGCTATCGGTCCCTCCACCAAGTCTTGATTTTGATTTTGCGATTGAAGATGAGGGTCGAGGAAGCTGGCGTCCTGTTTTAGTGTTTGACAAAAGGGGTTGTCCACCTTTCACACTGCTGTTGTAGGCACACTGAGTAGCCAGCTGGTCCACAATGTCCTCTCTATCTGACACGAGCAGTACCTTGACGAGAGACTTTCTCTTATAAGAGAACATAGCACGGACTGCCACCTCAACAGCGTCTGCTGGTTTTACCTTGCCTTTACCTGAATAAACGATTAGAAAAAATCAGCGGTTTTGGCTTTAGTTAAAAATAAAAGTTTACTTTTTTAAAAAACGTGTACATCACATCGCCGTAAAAGGCGATTATGCTTGTGGTATGAGACGACTAACAGGAACGATGTGGTCAGGCTGGCTGACTTGGTTGATGCACGTCACCGTATCCCAACTGTGTGGATCGATGCTCATGACGTCAAGCGCTGGATTGTCTGGTCCAGAAGCGATATTTACAGACCTCCGTCACATAGCTGGAATAGTGCTGAGTGTGGCGTTAACAACAAACAAACAAATAAACATCACAAATATCTCCAATTCTGAGTGTTGCTGCTCTCATACTGTTGCCCATAAAATGCATGTACAGTTACATTCGCATCCAAAGTCATAGTTATTGGTTTTAGAAAGAAAAACAAACCTAGTTGATTTAGTAAGTTGGCTGCACAAAACATGAGTGGGTATGTTGGGTTTAACGCAGCTTTTAGCAGTATTCCAGGTATATCGCGGAGTGTCAGCTTAATGTGTGAGGAAAGCCCGAAGTGATGCAGGCCTCAGACGTTTACCACTCCGGTGAAACCCACGAGCACAGGTATGGTGCGGACAAAATTAGAAACATCACCGGGGCGATCCGGGATTCGAACCCACAATCATATTGCTGGGGTATCCAAGGGACGCAACTCTGCACAACGAATTGCGGCGCCTTAGGCAACTGGGCCACGCGTGCCCCCGCACAATACATGAAGTGCAACCTAAAATGGAAAGCGCAATCACCTTTCCTACAAATGTATACAGATGCATGACTGGCGTGGTGAACTTTAGCTTCTAGGGACAGATCATTTAAACTTTTAGGAGCACCTTTGACAGTGATCCATCTTCAACACATGCTTATGATACAGTCGAAATCGAACAATAATTAATCTTTTAAAAGATATTTTTCTTAAGATTAAGGAAAGGGTTTTGTCTGTAATATTTACCCTAAACACTTTAGACTTTAGACGAGCATATTTGGGGATATTTAAATGCTGAACAAGACCAAATTTCACAAATATGGAGACGTGACATGTCGGTCATTGATCGAGACGGTCATTTAGAATAAACATATTGAAACATATCACCACATCCCTTTACATTGTACTTTTCAGATTAATGTCTTACCAGACCCTAGTAAAGGTACCGCCAGGATAGAGGTACCCTCCTTCTCAGCTTCTTGGAGTATTTTCTTGTATAATGAGGCCATTTTCCCCTTCCACTCCTGGATTGGTTCTTTCTCTCCCCGGGGTATGACAATAGCATGAAACACCGATACGAACTTGATGCAACTCCCAGTTGTGTACACCCTCCATGGTGTGAAATTGGCTTTTTCTTTCTGAATCAGGTTGTTGCGATTCGTGTCGAATTCTAAGTCCATACTTACAAGAGTTGATGCAACATATCCCATTCCCCGAAATGATTCCCCCTCGCTGACAACAATGCCATCTGCTTGTGCCTTTGTGACGTCACCAACATAGGTTACGATTAACAACCCAGTCGATGACTGGTAGTTGTTGCCTACAGTGGCACTAGCCGCCGCCATGTTGTCTGTGGATGGAAAATACTGATATTATACTTACAATCCCGAACTGAATTAACTAAATACACAGACACCTTTGAAGCTATTTTAATTTCCGTTTACATTGAGACACAAGGAAATGATGCAATTTGTCATTGAAAATGGCCATAAAACATTCATGGAAATGGAACATGAGTGGAAGTATGGAACGTCAAATATGGGTGATATGTTCATAATATGTTATGGAATATGGACGGATATGTTGATCATTTGTTATGGAATATGGATGGATATTAGGAATATATGTTATGGAGTATGGACGGATATGTGGATTAAATGTTAAGGATTATAGACGGATATGTTGATTATATGTTATGGAATATGGACAGATATATTGATTATATGTTATGGAATATGGACGGATATGTTGGTTATATGTTATGGAATATGGACGGATATGTTATTTATATGTTATGGAATATGGACGGATATATTGATTATATGTTATGGAATATGGACGGATATGTTGGTAATATGTTATGGAATATGGACGGATATATTGATTATATGTTATGGAATATGGACGGATATGTTGTCCTCGGTCTTTTCAACTGCCCTCCTTCGTCGGGCAGTTAATGTAAGGCCTCCGGCTTCTGCAAATGATAATGCCCTGAAAAATAGCGTTACATTTATATCAGTCACCAATGCGTGATACACGCGGAATGTGTTGCCTGTTGGAGATACACGTGAGCCATCTCAATTGCAAGGTGATCATTACAATATATGAAACTCGACGCCTCCGGCTCGCGGCATAAAACCTAACGAGGGACGCATAAACCACAAATACCCCGAGTGATACAGCTACAACGAATTTATCTTTCTGAAATGTTTTAATCTGTCATTGTGGATTATATGTTATGGAATATGGATTATATGTCACTGTAAAAGAATTATAACAAATTGACACGCTCAAAAAAACACGCTCGATTGATCCGAGGTTGACAACGTGCGGTTTGATGCTTCGACGCAGGGTATAAGGGATATATTACCCTGCTCAGAAATCTAAGTGCAGCTTGTTGGGGTATAAGGCAGTTCCCTTCCAGGCGCGATACATCATTAGTTAAGGCATATTGAGGGATATATGATGTGATGTTACCCTGTGTGTGAGCCCATGTACGCCGAGTCGTTACGAGCAAGATAGTAACATACATTGTATTGAGGGAGTCAGTGACGTACAATGTATGGCGGAAGTCAGTGACATAGTGTACAGTGATCTCTGTGAGATGTACGAGTTGGTGGTTTCAATGATATGACACAGTGTGTGTGTGTGTGTGTGTGTGTGTGCGTGTGTGCGTGCGTGCGTGCGTGCGTGCGTGCGTGCGTGCGTGCGTGTGTGTGTGTGTGCAGTGCTGTTAGTGTCTGGGTGCAGGTGGTGGCACTTCAGAATGACCTAGTGTTTTATGACACAGAGTATGCGCAGTGCTGTTAGTATCTGGGGTGCCTTGGATCGATGCCAGTCACACAACCGCGACTTTCTTTAGCCAATACGTATTTCAGCAATTGTTATTTCTATTCCACAACCGTGTTACCTTACATTGTCCGAAATACTGACCTCTACACTATCTGATTTGGTGTATGTGGTCAGCTCGAGACGTATGTCTTCTCCTCCGCTACGAGGTTACATGACGACAACAGTAAAGCGAAAGCGAAAGTAGAAAGACCCACGACCCCGGATGAAAACAGTCACGTGTCATCACCACCTTTGACCTGTGACCTGTGTCAATATAACAGGACCTTGTACGTGTCAGTACACTGAGTGGCAGTCTCACATTCATATGATGCGCTGCGATGCAACTGAAATCCTGTTTATCAGTGTAAAACCCATCTTACTCACACTTCTTAAATGTATGCATATAAGTAAATATGCAAACACAACTGGTCATATATCTTTTGTGACCAAAATGAAGCCTTTTTTGGCTTCTGTTGTGAAACTTTACATTGTGCTTCTTGTTTCTGACGCACTGTGAGGTGATTTGTTAAAGAACACAACTCCTACAGCTCAAGTGCAGCCAGCAAGCAGTCTCCACTGTTGTAAGGGAGGTAACTCTTCGTGGCACAGTATTACAGAATTGATGTCAAATTCACTCTTGTGGTCAAAGTGCGCTCTGATTACATACCTCAACGAGAAGTATAACTTCAATACATCCTACTTCTTGCTACTGATGCCTACATTTACTATGATAATAAAAATAATTTAGCTTGTTCACATGTTAAGTTACCTTCTGTCTGGTGGTGGACAAGCCCCCTCAGCTCGCAACATCCTCCACATGTAACTCATGATCCCCAACTGTCACATGGCTTGAATGTCGCTAAAATCAGCGTAACAACTTACTCCATCAACTACTTCTGCTATTGGGTCTAGATCAACAACAGAAACCATGTCAACTGGTTCTGCATCTTTCCGAGGCGAGAGAGTAAACTGACGATATCAGTGCCTCGGGAAGATGCTGGTTCTACTACTACTACTACTACTACTACTACTACTACTACTACTACTACTACTACTACATAAGATCCGATGGAATAACCGATGCTTGTAAAAGGAATGGTTCGAGTTGTCACGCTCGGCGACTTGGTTTATTGCATGTCATCATTCCCTACACCGTGCTGGATGTCGCTCATGACATCAACTGCTGATTTGTCTGATCCAGACTCGATGTTTACAGGCCACTGTCAAATATCTAGAACACAACTGTTCAACAACAAACAAAGAACCGCCACGCGTACAAACGTGCACACATGGTGAACATAAATGATTCAAAATAAGCTATCCAATGTGAACACGCCAAGATTTAGTCCCCATCAGTGTCCACAGACCAGAAAGTCTCGGTCTTATTCCTTGCGTTTGAAATTCGATGTCATAATGAACACCTACCACCCTACTCCATTGTTCCCCTTGCTAATCATAGTTTAATATCCTGGTTGTCAGTTAGAATAAGAATGAACTTGATTATTAACTGTATCCTTCTCTCGGCCACTTACTGATAAACAAAACCATTTCCATAATCATCTCTACTTTAAAAGTCCAGTTTCCACCCTTGCCGAACTAGGCTGGAACTCCTGGGCTCGATCGTAGCGCCACCAGTGGCTATTAAGAGTTATGTCCCTTCTAAGGCTCTCCTATGGACCAATCAGATTTCACCTCTCGTTTCACTTGCATTTGCTTCTAACAAAATGGAGGCGCCCAGTCTAGACGATCTGATCGATAATCAAGATTTATGTTGTTATAAAACGGGTCTTACATCGTGAAGTGCATTAAATTATGTGAGCACCGTGATTAAAAACATGAAAAGATTGAGAAAATATCCGTTGACAACGAGTTGGCGTTGCACATGTTTTGCAAATCCTGCAATCGACCGAAATCTGCCCGACAGTTCAAAAACAGGATTTCGATTTCGTGGTGCGATTTTGATTGGACTAAGCATAGACTCGTTAGTCAAGCCAAAATGTAACTCCATAATACCAGCCTAGTTCGGCAAGGGTTGAAACTGGACTTTTATAGTCAATTAACTCCCTTGCCTCGGGAAGATGAGCGCTATTGACGGAGGTCACTTCTAAATATAACCGCTCGCAGTCACCTGACTGTCAGGTATTACCCGTATTGTAACCACGTGATCAAAAATCAATGATTATCTTTTTCAAATAGTTTCTGTGAATGTAAAGAAAGTCCTTCCTTCATTTGCTTGACCCAGCAACGTATCTCCCTTCGTGCGTAGCTGGAGCATGTGAAAATGTTCATCACAATCTGCTATAAACCTTCTAGCAAGGGCACGTTGATGCAACAATACTCACTGTATCAACTATGAACTAGAGATAGCGCATTGTGTCTGCGGATGCAGAGCTAGAAATTCGTCTTCACGATATAACAGTGTATACTAGTATTTCAACGATCTTAAGTTTGATAGAAAGATTCTAATGATTTCCCATTCTCCACGTGCGTGCTGCGAAATAACAGAACAAATTTTCAGAAAAATCCCAAAAGACCCGGTGTAAAATACCCTTATTACAGTTGTGTGCTTTCATAATGTATTCAAAATTAATGGAGTTCTCATTAGAAGTACTTTGTCAGTCAGTAATGTTCCCAGCTATCGTCTGCAATGGAATCTAATTGTAATTAGTGTAATTATAGACTTGAGATTTTAAACATTTTTGTCATGATAATGAAATATCATTTTCACCCTAAACATTACCAGGCCCACCCCAATGTTTGTCATTCCCAATGAACTTTCAACAATTAAAAAACGTGTGAAAATTACCTGTTTTTTATTCTTTCTTTCAGGTAACTGCGTCTTCTTTGAAGTATCTTAGTTAGACCTACATGTCATTCACACAAAGGTCAGTCACAATTTTCTCTTTTTGTTTTCAATATTTCCAGACAATCTTGCGTTTTGAGCTAGGCATTAGAATAATATTCACGGGCATATATGGCACTTGTCAAGAGTGCTGGTCGAAGGCCATGTTGCGCATGGATACCTCTTTCCTTCGGATTTGGATATGCCTGAATTTGGTTTGACGTCCTCAGTGAAGAGTGAATGTGTATGGTTTTACGCCGCTTTCAGCAATAATCCAGCAATATCTGGACAGCAATATTCAGACACCTTAAATGGGCTTCACACGTTGTACCCATGTGTGGAACCGAACCCAGGCCCCTTCAGAGTGACCTCAGTGAAGAAGAAAAGCATCCCAATCAAGATTGTGGCAAACAAACAACCGTCACGCGTACAAAAGACCAGCAGACATGGGATACACATGGCGGACATGAAGAACGGTAACCTACCGACTGTGAACACGACGAGATTCAGTCTTATAAGTGTCCATCATTCGAGAAACGCCCACATTTATTCGATTCTACACCTATATAGCAAATGCACCTACAGTAACTTTCATATGCATTATATTGATATCTTTAAATTAAGAAACATAATCATTAACTTTTAAAAGAACGCCAGAGAATATTCAGCCTCGAATATCTGCTGCAACAGATTCTAAAGGGCGTAGAAAAGCACGATGGTGATGAAAAATCTTAGATGATCACTGTAAATCAGTGATGACACCACGTGTTCTTAAAAGAACCAGCATGCCCCGCTCAACCGGCGGCACCCTCCATCCAGTTATCATTCAAAAAGTTAGTGGCAGTGCGTTAAGAGTTGCGAAATCTCCGTGTAAACGTCATTGTATGGTAAAGCATCAGCCATCACGTCAACAAGGTAAGTAATATGTCATATTTAATAAATTCCTCGTACGTCTCCCCTAACATTTCTTTACAGCTCGAACAGGTGTTGTGTACATATTTGTGAAATGAGCATTCGTCTTTTTTGTTGTTTACAAGACCCGTATATGGTAATGCGTTTGGCGTGAAGGGTTGGTTGGTATGTTGTTTTACGCCGCACTCAGCAATATTCCAGTATATGACGGCTGGCGTGAAGGGTAATTGACACATATCCCTGTATATATGCAAATTCGTATTTACAAAAGGAACTTGAAATGGTTGAATATGTTACATATTATGAAGATGAAGATTTCAAAAACAAAACTTATTTATGTTCATTATCTTGCTTAAAATACTTTGTGTTTTCATATTACTAAATATTTGTGTCAAGGACAAGTATGGGCATATATGCCATGTGCATGATTTAGTTTACAAAATGTATTTTGGCGACATATACACACTGCATGTCATCATTACATGTTTGTACCTGAATGCTAACAGCTGGTGTCACTATTATTTATAGTGATTCATAAACATGACGTAGTTTGGTTGGATCGTTGCTAAGATCACAATGGCCAAGATAGTGGAGAGTAGCTTGGTAGAGCTGATTACTCGGCTATCACCTTGAAACAGAGAGAAGGCCGCTGAGTCCCTTGAAGTCTTTATTCATGGCAGAGTGAAATTTCATATAGAGCAATACATTCAAACAATAATACATTACAAGAAAGATGCAGTCAATGAATTATAACATTAAATTTAAAATTGACAACCATACATGAATTGATAACGACTGTTTGGAACGCTTCTGAACAAGATTGTTCTAATAAATACGGAACAAAAAGCAATTTGTGTATAGTAAAGGACTGGGAAGTATTTTATGTTATTCTGACTAAGGCATTTCATACAGGAACTGTTAACATTTACATTTACGGCATTCTATACGGCACTGTATAATTTCAATGCAATAAATGCTTAACCAAATGATAGACAATATTTGCATGAGACGGTATTTACGTGAGATTACCCGCGGGTATTTACCACAATGTACTCTTTCTCATGCTATGTTATGTACGGTTGTCTCTATCACTTGGCGTATCAACAGTTAATGTACAAGTGAACTAATCTACTAATATCGAAAAATACACACATACAATTAACAATCAAGTTGTTTTATGGTAGAATAAATGAAATATAAGTTATTGTCCGTATAAAATATAGGGACTCAGGCCTTCTGTAGAATGCGTAAGTCACCTAATATTGAAGCTATGATCTAAATGTGCCATATGTCTGGTGTATAAATTGCAGTTCTTCCATAGTTACGGAGTGCACTCAAACCGTAATATCCTTTATATTCCTACCTATCTGATATTAAACTGATGGTGCGTCTGGCCATGTACAGCATGTTACCATCTTCCCGAGGCAAGAGAGTTAACTGACTTCAAAAGTCCAGTTTCCACCCTTGCCGAACTAGGCTGGAATTCCTGCGGTCGATCGTAGAGCCACCAGTGGGAGTTACGTCCCTTCTAGGCCTACCCTATGGGCTAATCAGATTCCACCTCTCGTTTCACTTGCATTGGCTTCAAAGAAAATGGCGGCGCCAAGGCAAGACGTTCTGGTCGATAATCAAGATCTATATTGTGATCAAACGGGTCTTACATCGCGAAGTGCATCAAATTACGTGAGCACCATGATTGTTAACATGAAAAAGATTAGTTAAATATCTGTTGACAACGAGTCGGCGGTGCACACGCTTTGCAAGTCCTGCAATCGACCGAAATATGCATGACACTTTACGAACCGGATTTGGATTGGACTATGCACAGATTCGTTAGTCCAGCCAAATTCTAACTCCATAATACCAGCCCAGTTCGGCAAGAATGGAAACGTGACTTTTATAGTCAGTTAACTCTCTTGCCTCCGGAAGATGCGTGTTACAGCCTGGGGCACAACCCTAGCTGTGCCAGCTGACTGAGTTAGGTATCCAGAGTCATGGACGGCAACTGACTGACATTATCTACAGAAATACATATAGGTTTGGCTTAGTTGTAAGATAAAATATTGAGAAAAATACAAAACGCATTATTGAAATATGACCACTATAAGTATGGATTAATTATAGTGATTTTAGAACTATGACAAACACATGCCCATGAAACGCTCGGGATCGCACAATTGACTCTGTTCACAACAGAGATTTCTTATGACCATGGAAAGGGGTTCGACGCTTTATGTACAATATATACAATCAATGCAGTAAAAGCCACATGTTACACCAATGGTTTAAACACTCAATGATATGTGAGATCTCCCAGATGACAGAAAAACTGGTCACTACCCTTAATAATCAAATGATATACAGATGTACATTGGAGAAAGTTCTACATGTATAACTTACTGAGACTAAATGAAGCTCGCGTCAAACATTTTCTTAATGTACTAAAAAGTGATGAAAAAAATACATTCTGCTCGCTTGAGAACTTTGAAATGAGAATTCATCAATTCATGTACAGCGTGTGTAAAGTGCTGTGAGTCATGTGTGTACTTTATGACCAGATATAAAGTTCAACTTACAATGTTGAATATAAGTTAAATAATAAATAGCATCTCTAATTTGTGTTTTTTTAAATTTAATTAAAAACATGCTTATTACATCATAGGCTATCTAACACAACTTAAAAGTTAGATGGACAGAGGGACATGCTGATCACTATATTCCCAACAATGCCTGGTTGTTGCATGATGTGTATACATGATGTGCAGCAAGAATCAGAAAAGTGAATAGAAAAAGTCACTATACTGACGGTAATTTGGTACATAGAGGTTATCACGCGAGTGTGTTTGGGGAGTGTAAATATCTTGTATTAGGAATAAACATTGTATTTAGCGAGCCTTAGCTTGACAATATATGTAGTGTCCTCGCTAAATTGTTTTGCAATGTATATCTCCAAAGTTGCCAAAACTTAGGTACGTCAAAATTATACTTAGTTTCAGTATATTAAACTATTCTTTTGATAATGATAGCAACTATCCCAGTAGTTTCTCCAGATTCCCGATGGTTAATTCTGAATCGATCGCCATTTTTGTTACTAAACACAGAAAGTAGTCCCTGCTTGACCTTTGATATTTGCATCTCTATCTGGATATCTTTTTTATTCGTTGACATTTCCTGGCGAGAAACCTGCCCATTATATGATAAAAGTAACCATATACTGGTATACAGTGTCTTAAATAAAGTCATGTAAATATGATTAATCAAAAGCAACACTGCATTCACATTATTCAAAGTGTGCACTGTAATCTGTATTCTGCAGTGTTGCTTTGCATTACTATTGCGTTATTGAAGTACACAAGCTAATGTAACCAACCAATATATACTAGCAGACAAAAGAAAGTATACACCCATGTTTGATGGTGGCTAAAAATAAAACAAGCAAGAATTGCTTATTCGATGGTGATGGGTTTTTTTTATATGGGTATCATATTTGTGTTTTCGACCTTAAGTTTGCAGTGTTTCGGACACTGCTTTCAGCCTAGTAACGTTTTGATAACGTTGTAATTCTTTGGTCAAATTCATTTTTATAAACTTTCTTTTACCCGGCAGTTTACATGATTCACAAATACAAACACACAAATATATGTATAACATGTAGACAGGCGTCTTTACTCAATGTAAAATAATGAACAAGTATTATTGTATTCGTATATCAAGTATATGACACACCATTGTAATATTTGTATGTGTCGACTGAAATTCATTCCAATCCAAGCCTATTCCTATTAAGTCTTATCTTATAACCTTTCCAGTCACACCAACATTTGCCAACACTAGTTCATACTGTTGCTTATCTTCCGCTGTCGTCTGTAGATACTCACCGTGCCTTCCAAGTGAAAATTCCTCTGAAGTGGGCCATTCTGGACAACAGCCTGACATATAGGACATTTGAAGGAGCTTTGTTGGGATCGGATGGTTTCCGCACACTTACTGCACAAAGAGTGGCAACAGGGCTGCAGTATGACCGGGTCAGTGAACAGATCTAAACACACCGGGCAGGAGAGTTGTTCCTTCATTTCATCCTCTGGGGATGATGGTCGAGGTATGTGCGCAGAAACTGAAACAAATGTGTATTAACATATTATGTATGAACATTTAATGACACGTTATCTTTCTAATTAAAAGAAACGTTTGATAAATGTGTAAAATATCGCACCTGTCGCACTCTCAGTTGAGGTTGTTGCAAGTTCTCTTCTAGGTTGTACCTGGTTTCCTATTCTACCAGCAACATGTCTCCCAGTATTTTCTTGTTCTGATGTGTCCTCCTCCTCATCATCATCATCATTAATTTCATCCCCATCTTCCTCTTCATAATTACGTCTTTGAGGAGCAAGTCTCATTTGTTTCACCACATTCTCATGTGTTCTCTCTGATCTGTCTCCATTCTTTCTCTTCAGGCTTGAACAACTGTTATCGCTCCCTCCACCAAGTTTAGATTTTTCTTTCGCGTTTGAAGACGGGGGTTGTGGAAGCGGGCGTTCCGTTTTAATGTTTGGTGGAGGTCTTTGATAAAGGGGTTTTCCACCTGTCACACTGCTGTTGTAAGCACACATAGTAGCCAGCTGGTCCACAATGTCCTCCCTGTCTGACACGAGCAGTACCTTGACGAGAGACTTTCTCTTATAAGAGAACATAGCACGGACTGCCACCTCAACAGCGTCTGCTGGTTTTACCTTGCATTTACCTGGGAAAAACGATTAGACAATTCAGAGGCTTTGGCTTTAGTCAAACAAACGTTTAGTTTACAAAAAGTATCTACATCACAAAACCGTAAAGGCGACTATGCTTGTCGTAAGACTAACGGGATCCATCCGGTCAGGTTCGGTGACTTGGTTAATGCATGTCATCGATCCCAATTGCGTGGATCGACGCTCATGATGTCAATCACTAGATTGTCTGGTCCAGACTCAAATATTTACAGACCACCGTCATATAGCTGGAATAGTGCTGAGTGTGGCGTTAAACAACAAATAAACATCACAAAAATCTCCAGTTCTCAGTGTTGCTACACTCATGTATGCATAGGATACGCAGGTTACTTAACATATGCATACTGTTGCCCATAAAATGCATGTACAGTTACATTCGCATCCAAAAGTCATAGTTATTGCTTTTAGAAAGGAAAACAAACCTTGTTGATTTATTAATTATTTATGTGTTGGGTTTAACGCCGCTTTTAACAGTATTCCAGTTATATCATGGCTAGTCAGCTTAATGTGGGAGGAAAGCCCGTAGTGATGCAGTTCACAGACGTTTACCACTTCTGAGAAACCCACGAGCATGGCAATGGTGCAGACAAACCCAGAAACATAAGCGGGGTGAGCCGGGATTCGAAACAACAATCATAGTTCTGGGGTATCCAAGAAACGCAACTCTGCACAACGAATTGCGGTGGCTTTGACGACTGGGCCACCCGTGCCCCCGCACAATACATGATGTGCAACCTAACATGGAAAGCGCAATCACCTTTCCTGCAAATGTATACAGACGCATGACTGTAGCGTGGAGAGTTTTAGTTTTAAGGGACAGATCACTTCAGCATTTAGGAGCAACTGGCACCATCGCAATTTGACAGCGATTCATATTCAACCAGGCTTATGTTACAGTCGAAATCGAGTGAGTGAGTGAGTATGATTTACGCCGCTTTTAGCAATATTCCAGCTATATCACAGTGGGTGACACCAGAAATGGGCGTCACACATTGTACCCATGTCGGGAATCGAACACGGGTCTTCGGCGTGACGAGCGAATGTTTTAACCACTAGGCTACCCGACCGCCCCCAGTCAAATCGAAAATTGATTAATGGTACCTTAAACACACATGCCACTTAAGACAAGCATATTTGGGGATATTGAAATGTTGAACGAGATCAAATTAATATATATTGAGATGTGACATGTCGGTCATGGGTCGAGACGGGCATTTAGGATAAACACATAGAAACATATCACCACATCCCCATACGTCTCAGATTATTGTCTTACCAGAGCCTAGTAAAGGTACCGCCAGGATAGAGATACCCTCCTTCTCAGCTTTTTGGAGTATTTTCTTGTATAATGAGGTCATATTCCCCTGCCACTCCTGGATTGGTTGTTTCTCTCCCTGGGGTATGACAATAGCATGAAACACCGATACGAACTTGATGCAACTCCCAGTTGTGTACACCCTCCATGGTGTGAAATGGGCTTTTTCTTTCTGAATCAGCTTGTTGCGATTTTTGTAGAATTCTGAGTCCACACTAACAAGAGTTGTTGCAACATATCCCATTCCCCGAAATGATTTCCCCTCGCTGACAACAATGCCATCTGCTTGTGCCTTTGTGACGTCACCAACATAGGTTACGATTAACAACCCAGTCGATGACTGGTAGTTGTTGCCTGCAGTGGCACTAGCCGCCGCCATGTTGTCTGTGGATGGAAAATACTGATATTATACTTACAATCCCCAACTGAATGAACTAAATACACAGGCACCTTTGAAGCTATTTTAATTTCCGTTTATATTGAGATTCAAGGAAAATGATGCAATTTGTCATTGAAAATGGCCATAAAACATTCATGGAAATGGAACATGAGTGGAAGTATGGAACGTCAAATATGGGTGATATGTGGATTATATGTTAAGGAATATGTACGGATATGTGGATTATATGTTATGGAACATGGACGGATATGTGGATTATATGTTAGGGAATATGGACGGATATGTGGATTATATTTTATGGTAAATGGACGGATATGTTGACTATATGTTATGGAATATGGACAGATATATTGATTATATGTTATGGAATATGGACGGATATGTGGATTATATGTTATGGAATATGGACGGATATGTTGACTATATGTTATGGAATATGGAGAGATATATTGATTATATGTTATGGAATATGGACGGCTTCTGCAAATGATAATGCCCTGAAAAATAGCGTTGCTCTTATATCAGTCACCAATGCGTGATACACGCGGAATGTGTTGCCTGTTGGAGATACACGTGTGCCATCTCAATTACAAGGTGATCATTACAATATATGAAACTCGACGCCTCCGGCTCGCGGCATAAAACCTAACCAGGGACGCATAAACCACATGTACCCCGAGTGATACAGCTACAACGAATTTATCTTACTGAAATGTTTTAATCTGTCATTGTGGATTATATGTTATGGAATATGGATTATATGTCACTGTAAAAGAATTATAACAAATTGATATACAAAAAAGACGTTCGATTGATCCGAGGTTGACAACGTGCGGTTTGATGCTTCGACGCAGGGTATAAGGGATATATTACCCTGCTCAAAAATCTAAGTGCAGCTTGTTGGGGTATAAGGCAGTTCCCTTCCAGGCGCGATACATCATTAGTTAAGGCATATTGAGGGATATATGATGTGATGTTACCCTGTGTGTGAGCCCATGTACGCCGAGTCGTTACGAGCAAGATAGTAACATACATTGTATTGAGGGAGTCAGTGACGTACAATGTATGGCGGAAGTCAGTGACATAGTGTACAGTGATGTCTGTGAGATGTACGAGTTGGTGGTTTCAATTATATCGAATATGTGTTTCAATGTAGGTGCAGTCAACCACACGGGAAACACAAGGAGAAGGGCAAAGTGTCTGGGTGCAGGTGATGGCACTTCCGAATGACCTAGTGTTTTATGACACAGTGTGTGTGTGTGTGTGTGTGTGTGTGTGTGTGTGTGTGTGTGTGTGTGTGTGTGTGTGTGTGTGTGTGTGTGTGTGTGTGTGTGTGTGTGTGTGTGTGCAGTGCTGTTAGTGTCTGGGTGCAGGTGGTGGCACTTCAGAATGACCTAGTGTTTTATGACACAGAGTATGCGCAGTGCTGTTAGTGTCTGGGGTGCCTTGGATCGATGCCAGTCACACAACCGCGACTATCTTTAGCCAATACGTATTTCAGCAATTGTTATTTCTATTCTACAACCGTGTTACCTTACATTGTCCGAAATACTGACCTCTACACTATCTGATTTGGTGTATGTGGTCAGCTCGAGACGTATGTCTTCTCCTCCGCTACGAAGTTACATGACGACAACAGTAAAGCGAAAGCGAAAGTAGAAAGACCCACGAACCCGGATGAAAACAGTCACGTGTCATCACCACCTGTGACCTGTGACGTGTGCACCAGTGGGGCGGTATGGTCAATATAACAGGACGTTGTACGTGTCCGTACACTGACTGTCAGTCTCACATTCATATGACGCGCTACGATGCAACTGAAATCCTGTTTATCAGTGTAAAACCCATCTTACTCACACTTCTTAAATATATGCACATAAGTAAATATGCAAACACAACTGGTCATATATCTTTTGTGACCAAAATGAAGCCTTTTTTGGCTTCTGTTGTGAAACTATACATTGTGCTTCTTGTTTCTGACGCACTGTGAGGTGATTTGTTAAAGAACACAACTCCTACAGCTGAAGTGCAGCCAGCAAGCAGTCTCCACTGTTGTAAGGGAGGTAACTCTTCGTGGCACAGTATTACAGAATTGCTGTCAAATCCACTCTTGTGGTCAAAGTGCGCTCTGATTACATACCTCAACGAGAAGTATAACTTCAATACATCCTACTTCTTGCTACTGATGCCTACATTTACTATGATAATAATAATAATTTAGCTTGTTCACATGTTAAGTTACCTTCTGTCTCGTGGTGGACAAGCCCCCTCAGCTCGCAACATCCTCCACATGTAACTCATGATCCCCAACTGTCACATGGCTTGAATGTCGCTAAAATCAGCGTTACAACTTACTCCATCAACTACTTCTGCTATTGGGTCTAGATCAACAACAGAAACCATGTCTACTGGTTCTGCATCTTCCCGAGGCGAGAGAGTAAACTGACGATAAAAGTCAGTGCCTCGGGAAGATGCTGGTTCTGCTACTACTACTACTACTACTACTACTACTACTACTTCTACTACTACATGAGCTCCGATGGAATAACCGATGCTTGTAAAAGGAATGGGTCGAGTGGTCAGTCTCGGCGACTACTACTACATCTTCTACTACTACTACTACTACTACTACTACTACTACTACTACATGAGATCCGATGGAATAACCGATGCTTGTAAAAGGAATGGGTCGAGTGGTCAGGCTAGGCGACTACTACTACTACTACTACTACTACTACTCAAGAGATCCGATGGAATAACCGATGCTTGTAAAAGGAATGGTTCGAGTTGTCAGGCTCGGCGACTTGGTTTATTGCATGTCATCATTCCCTACACCGTGCTGGATGTCGCTCATGACATCAACTGCTGATTTGTCTGATCGACTCGATGTTTACAGGCCACCGTCAAATATCTAGAACAACAAACTAAGAACCGCCACGCGTACAAACGTGGAGCACACATGGTGAACATAAATGATTAAAAATAAGCTATCCAATGTGAACACGCCAAGATTTTGTCATATTCCTTGCGTTTGAAATTCGATGTCATAATGAACACCTACCAGCCTACTCCATTGTTCCCCTTCCTAATCATAGTTTAATATCCTGGTTGTCAGTTAGAATAAAAATGAACTTGATTATTAACTGTATCCTTCTCCCCGCCACTTACTGATAAACAAAACCATTTCCATAATCATCTCTACTTTAAAAGTCCAGTTTCCACCCTTGCCGAACTAGGCTGGAACTCCTGGGCTCGATCGTAGCGCCTCCAGTGGCTATTACGAGTTATGTCCCTTCTAAGGCTCTCCTATGGACCAATCAGATTTCACCTCTCGTTTCACTTGCATTTGCTTCTAACAAAATGGAGGCGCCCAGTCTAGACGATCTGATCGATAATCAAGATTTATGTTGTTATAAAACGGGTCTTACATCGTGAAGTGCATTAAATTATGTGAGCACCTTGATTAAAAACATGAAAAGATTGAGAAAATATCTGTTGACAACGAGTTGGCGTTGCCCATGTTTTGCAAATCCTGCAATCGACCGAAATCTGCCCGACAGTTCAAAAACAGGATTTCGATTTCATGGTGCGATTTTGATTGGACTAAGCATAGACTCGTTAGTCCAGCCAAAATCTTATTCCATAATACCAGCCTAGTTCGGCAAGGGTGGAAACTGGACTTTTATAGTCAATTAACTCCCTTGCCTCGGGAAGATGAGCGCTATTGACGGCTGTCACTTCTAAATATAACCACTCGCAGTCACCTGACTGTCAGGTATTACCCGTATTGTAACCACGTGATCAAAACTCAATGATTATCTTTTTCAAATAGTTTCTGTGAATGTAAAGAAAGTCCTTCCTTCATTGGATTATGAATTATTGTTAGTCTTTGTGGTTTGGTGGTGTATTTGCTTGATCCAGCAACGTATCTCCCTTCGTGCGTAGCTGGAGCATGTGAAAATGTTCATCACAATCTGCTATAAACCTTCTAGCAAGGGCACGTTGATCCAACAATACTCACTGTATCAACTATGAACCAGAGATAACGCATTGTGTCTGCGGATGCAGAGCTAGGAATTCGTCTTCACGATATAACAGTGTATACTAGTATTTCAACGATCTTAAGTTTGATAGAAAGATTCCAATGATTTCCCATTCTCCACGTGCGTGCTGCGAAATAACAGAACAAATTTTCAGAAAAATCGCAAAAGACCCGGGGTATAATACCCTTATTACAGTTTAGTTGTTTGTTAGTCTTGATAATATGACTAGGAAATGAGATATTGAATATGTAGGTAGTGTTTACATTTTGTGGCTAAGAAAATGATGTCATATAATAATTAATTAATTGTGTGCTTTCATAATGTATTCAAAATTAATGGAGTTCTCATTAGAAGTACTTTGTCAGTCAGTAATGTTCCCAGCTATCGTCTTCAATGGAATCTAATTGTAATTAGTGTAATTATAGACTTGAGATTTTAAACATTTTTGTCATGATAATGAAATATCATTTTCACCCTAAACATTACCAGGCCCACCCCAATGTTTGTCATTCCCAATGAACTTTCAACAATTAAAAAACGTATGAAAATTACCTGTTTTTTATTCTTTCAACATGTTCCAGGTAACTGCGTCTTCTTTGAAGTAACTTAGTTAGACCTACATGTCATTCACACAAAGTTCAGTCACAATTTTCTCTTTTTGTTTTCCATATTTCCAGACAATCTTGCGTTTTGAGCTAGGCATTAGAATAATATTCACGGGCATATATGGCTCTTGTCAAGAGTGCTGGTCGAAGGCCATGTTGCACATGGATACCTCTTTCCTTCGGATTTGGATATGCCTGAATTTGGTTTGACGTCCACAGTGAAGAGTGAATGTGTATGGTTTTACGCCGCTTTCAGCAATAATCCAGCAATATCTGGACAGCAATATTCAGACACCTTAAATGGGCTTCACACGTTGTACCCATGTGTGGAACCGAAACCAGGCCCCTTCAGCGTGACCTCAGTGAAGAAGAAAAGCATCCCAATCAAGATTGTGGCAAACAAACAACCGTCACGCGTACAAAAGACCAGCAGACATGGGATACACATGGCGGACGTGAAGAAAGATAACCTACCGACTGTGAACACGACGAGATTCTTATAAGTGTCCATCATTCGAGAAACGCCAACATTTATTCGATTCTACACCTATATAGCAAATGCACCTACAGTAACTTTCATATGCATTATATTGATATCTTTAAATTAAGAAACATAATCATTAACTTTTAAAAGAACGCCAGAGAATATTCAGCCTCGAATATCTGCTGCAACAGATTCTAAAGGGCGTAGAAAAGCACGATGGTGATGAAAAATCTTAGATGATCACTGTAAATCAGTGGTGACACCATGTGTTCTTAAAAGAACCAGCATGCCCCGCTCAACCGGCGGCACCCTCCATCCAGTTATCATTCAAAAAGTTAGTGGCAGTGCGTTAAGAGTTGCGAAATCTCCGTGTAAATGTCATTGTATGGTAAAGCATCAGCCATCACATCAACAAGGTAAGTAATATGTCATATTTAATAAATTCCTCGTACGTCTCCCCTAACATTTCTTTACAGCTCGAACAGGTGTTGTGTACATATTTGTGAAATGAGCATTCGTCTTTTTTGTTGTTTACAAGACCCGTATATGGTAATGCGTTTGGCGTGAAGGGTTGGTTGGTATGTTGTTTTACGCCGCACTCAGCAATATTCCAGTATATGACGGCTGGCGTGAAGGGTAATTGACACATATCCCTGTATATATGCAAATTCGTATTTACAAAAGGAACTTGAAATGGTTGAATATGTTACATATTATGAAGGTGAAGATTTCAAAAACAAAACTTATTTATGTTCATTATCATGCTTAAAATACTTTGTGTTTTCATATTACTAAATATTTGTGTCAAGGACAAGTATGGGCATATATGCCATGTGCATGATTTAGTTTACAAAATGTATTTTGGCGACATATACACACTGCATGTCATTATTACATGTTTGTACCTGAATGCTAACAGCTGGTGTCACTATTATTTATAGTGATTCATAAACATGACGTAGTTTGGTTGGATCGTTGCTAAGATCACAATGGCCAAGATAGTGGAGAGTAGCTTGGTAGAGCTGATTACTCGGCTATCACCTTGAAACAGAGAGAAGGCCGCTGAGTCCCTTCAAGTCTTTATTCATGGCAGAGTGAAATTTCATATAGAGCAATACATTCAAACAATAATACATTACAAGAAAGATGCAGTCAATGAATTATAACATTAAATTTAAAATTGACAACCATACATGAATTGATAGCGACTGTTTGGAACGCTTCTGAACAAAATTGTTCTAATAAATACGGAACAAAAAGCAATTTGTGTATAGTAAAGGACTGGGAAGTATTTTATGTTATTCTGACTAAGGCATTTCATACAGGAACTGTTAACATTTACATTTACGGCATTCTATACGGCACTGTATAATTTCAATGCAATAAATGCTTAACCAAATGATAGACAATATTTGCATGAGACGGTATTTACGTGAGATTACCCGCGGGTATTTACCACAATGTACTCTTTCTCATGCTATGTTATGTACGGTTGTCTCTATCACTTGGCGTATCAACAGTTAATGTACAAGTGAACTAATCTACTAATATCGAAAAATACACACATACAATTAACAATCAAGTTGTTTTATGGTAGAATAAATGAAATATAAGTTATTGTCCGTATAAAATATAGGGACTCAGGCCTTTTGTAGAATGCGTAAGTCACCTAATATTGAAGCTATGATCTAAATGTGCCATATGTCTGGTGTATAAATTGCAGTTCTTCCATAGTTACGGAGTGCACTCAAACCGTAATATCCTTTATATTCCTACCTATCTGATATTAAACTGATGGTGCGTCTGGCCATGTACAGCATGTTACCATCTTCCCGAGGCAAGAGAGTTAACTGACTTCAAAAGTCCAGTTTCCACCCTTGCCGAACTAGGCTGGAATTCCTGCGGTCGATCGTAGCGCCACCAGTGGGAGTTACGTCCCTTCTAGGCCTACCCTATGGGCTAATCAGATTCCACCTCTCGTTTCACTTGCATTGGCTTCAAAGAAAATGGCGGCGCCAAGGCAAGACGTTCTGGTCGATAATCAAGATCTATATTGTGATCAAACGGGTCTTACATCGCGAAGTGCATCAAATTACGTGAGCACCATGATTGTTAACATGAAAAAGATTAGTTAAATATCTGTTGACAACGAGTCGGCGGTGCACACGCTTTGCAAGTCCTGCAATCGACCGAAATATGCATGACACTTTACGAACCGGATTTGGATTGGACTATGCACAGATTCGTTAGTCCAGCCAAATTCTAACTCCATAATACCAGCCCAGTTCGGCAAGAATGGAAACGTGACTTTTATAGTCAGTTAACTCTCTTGCCTCCGGAAGATGCGTGTTACAGCCTGGGGCACAACCCTAGCTGTGCCAGCTGACTGAGTTAGGTATCCAGAGTCATGGACGGCAACTGACTGACATTATCTACAGAAATACATATAGGTTTGGCTTAGTTGTAAGATAAAATATTGAGAAAAATACAAAACGCATTATTGAAATATGACCACTATAAGTATGGATTAATTATAGTGATTTTAGAACTATGACAAACACATGCCCATGAAACGCTCGGGATCGCACAATTGACTCTGTTCACAACAGAGATTTCTTATGACCATGGAAAGGGGTTCGACGCTTTATGTACAATATATACAATCAATGCAGTAAAAGCCACATGTTACACCAATGGTTTAAACACTCAATGATATGTGAGATCTCCCAGATGACAGAAAAACTGGTCACTACCCTTAATAATCAAATGATATACAGATGTACATTGGAGAAAGTTCTACATGTATAACTTACTGAGACTAAATGAAGCTCGCGTCAAACATTTTCTTAATGTACTAAAAAGTGATGAAAAAAATACATTCTGCTCGCTTGAGAACTTTGAAATGAGAATTCATCAATTCATGTACAGCGTGTGTAAAGTGCTGTGAGTCATGTGTGTACTTTATGACCAGATATAAAGTTCAACTTACAATGTTGAATATAAGTTAAATAATAAATAGCATCTCTAATTTGTGTTTTTTTAAATTTAATTAAAAACATGCTTATTACATCATAGGCTATCTAACACAACTTAAAAGTTAGATGGACAGAGGGACATGCTGATCACTACATTCCCAACAATGCCTGGTTGTTGCATGATGTGTATACATGATGTGCAGCAAGAATCAGAAAAGTGAATAGAAAAAGTCACTATACTGACGGTAATTTGGTACATAGAGGTTATCACGCGAGTGTGTTTGGGGAGTGTAAATATCTTGTATTAGGAATAAACATTGTATTTAGCGAGCCTTAGCTTGACAATATATGTAGTGTCCTCGCTAAATTGTTTTGCAATGTATATCTCCAAAGTTGCCAAAACTTAGGTACATCAAAATTATACTTAGTTTCAGTATATTAAACTATTCTTTTGATAATGATAGCAACTATCCCAGTAGTTTCTCCAGATTCCCGATGGTTAATTCTGAATCGATCGCCATGTTTGTTACTAAACACAGAAAGTAGTCCCTGCTTGACCTTTGATATTTGCATCTCTATCTGGATATCTTTTTTATTCGTTGACATTTCCTGGCGAGAAACCTGCCCATTATATGATAAAAGTAACCATATACTGGTATACAGTGTCTTAAATAAAGTCATGTAAATATGATTAATCAAAAGCAACACTGCATTCACATTATTCAAAGTGTGCACTGTAATCTGTATTCTGCAGTGTTGCTTTGCATTACTATTGCGTTATTGAAGTACACAAGCTAATGTAACCAACCAATATATACTAGCAGACAAAAGAAAGTATACACCCATGTTTGATGGTGGCTAAAAATAAAACAAGCAAGAATTGCTTATTCGATGGTGATGGTTTTTTTTTATATGGGTATCATATTTGTGTTTTCGACCTTAAGTTTGCAGTGTTTCGGACACTGCTTTCAGCCTAGTAACGTTTTGATAACGTTGTAATTCTTTGGTCAAATTCATTTTTATAAACTTTCTTTTACCCGGCAGTTTACATGATTCACAAATACAAACACACAAATATATGTATAACATGTAGACAGGCGTCTTTACTCAATGTAAAATAATGAACAAGTATTATTGTATTCGTATATCAAGTATATGACACACCATTGTAATATGTGTATGTGTCGACTGAAATTCATTCCAATCCAAGCCTATTCCTATTAAGTCTTATCTTATAACCTTTCCAGTCGCACCAAAATTTGCCAACACTAGTTCATACTGTTGCTTATCTTCCGCTGTCGTCTGTAGATACTCACCGTGCCTTCCAAGTGAAAATTCCTCTGAAGTGGGCCATTCTGGACAACAGCCTGACACATAGGACATTTGAAGGAGCTTTGTTGGGATCGGATGGTTTCCGCACACTCACTGCACAAAGAGTGGCAACAGGGCTGCAGTATGACCGGGTCAGTGAACAGATCTAAACACACCGGGCAGGAGAGTTGTTCCTTCATTTCATCCTCTGGGGATGATGGTCGAGGTATGGGCGCAGAAACTGAAACAAATGTGTATTAACATATTATGTATGAACATTTAATGACACGTTATCTTTCTAATTAAAAGAAACGTTTGATAAATGTGTAAAATATCGCACCTGTCGCACTCTCAGTTGAGGTTGTTGCAAGTTCTCTTCTAGGTTGTACCTGGTTTCCTATTCTACCAGCAACATGTCTCCCAGTATTTTCTTGTTTGGATGTGTCCTCATCATCATCATCATCATCATCATTAATTTCATCCCCATCTTCCTCTTCATAATTACGTCTTTGAGGAGCAAGTCTCATTTGTTTCACCACATTCTCATGTGTTCTCTCTGATCTGTCTCCATTCTTTCTCTTCAGGCTTGAACAACTGTTATCGCTCCCTCCACCAAGTTTAGATTTTTCTTTCGCGTTTGAAGACGGGGGTTGTGGAAGCGGGCGTTCCGTTTTAATGTTTGGTGGAGGTCTTTGATAAAGGGGTTTTCCACCTGTCACACTGCTGTTGTAAGCACACATAGTAGCCAGCTGGTCCACAATGTCCTCCCTGTCTGACACGAGCAGTACCTTGACGAGAGACTTTCTCTTATAAGAGAACATAGCACGGACTACCACCTCAACAGCGTCTGCTGGTTTTACCTTGCATTTACCTGGGAAAAACGATTAGACAATTCAGAGGCTTTGGCTTTAGTCAAACAAACGTTTAGTTTACAAAAAGTATGTACATCACAAAACCGTAAAGGCGACTATGCTTGTCGTAAGACTAACGGGATCCATCCGGTCAGGTTCGGTGACTTGGTTAATGCATGTCATCGATCCCAATTGCGTGGATCGACGCTCATGATGTCAATCACTAGATTGTCTGGTCCAGACTCAAATATTTACAGACCACCGTCATATAGCTGAAATAGTGCTGAGTGTGGCGTTAAACAACAAATAAACATCACAAAAATCTCCAGTTCTCAGTGTTGCTACACTCATGTATGCATAGGATACGCAGGTTACTTAACATATGCATACTGTTGCCCATAAAATGCATGTACAGTTACATTCGCATCCAAAAGTCATAGTTATTGCTTTTAGAAAGGAAAACAAACCTTGTTGATTTATTAATTATTTTATGTGTTGGGTTTAACGCCGCTTTTAACAGTATTCCAGTTATATCATGGCTAGTCAGCTTAATGTGGGAGGAAAGCCCGTAGTGATGCAGTTCACAGACGTTTACCACTTCTGAGAAACCCACGAGCATGGCAATGGTGCAGACAAACCCAGAAACATAATTGGGGTGAGCCGGGATTCGAAACCACAATTATAATTCTGGGGTATCCAAGAAACGCAACTCTGCACAACGAATTGCGGTGGCTTTGACGACTGGGCCACCCGTGCCCCCGCACAATACATGATGTGCAACCTAACATGGAAAGCGCAATCACCTTTCCTGCAAATGTATACAGACGCATGACTGTAGCGTGGAGAGTTTTAGTTTTAAGGGACAGATCACTTCAGCGTTTAGGAGCAGCTGGCACCATCACAATTTGACAGCGATTCATATTCAACCAGGCTTATGTTACAGTCGAAATCGAGTGAGTGAGTGAGTATGATTTACGCCGCTTTTAGCAATATTCCAGCTATATCACAGTGGGTGACACCAGAAATGGGCGTCACACATTGTACCCATGTCGGGAATCGAACACGGGTCTTCGGCGTGACGAGCGAACGTTTTAACCACTAGCCTACCCGACCGCCCCCAGTCAAATCGAAAATTGATTAATGGTACCTTAAACACACATGCCACTTAAGACAAGCATATTTGGGGATATTGAAATGTTGAACGAGATCAAATTAATATATATTGAGATGTGACATGTCGGTCATGGGTCGAGACGGGCATTTAGGATAAACACATAGAAACATATCACCACATCCCTTTACATTGTACTTCAGATTAATGTCTTACCAGAGCCTAGTAAAGGTACCGCCAGGATAGAGATACCCTCCTTCTCAGCTTTTTGGAGTATTTTCTTGTATAATGAGGTCATATTCCCCTGCCACTCCTGGATTGGTTGTTTCTCTCCCTGGGGTATGACAATAGCATGAATCACCGATACGAACTTGATGCAACTCCCAGTTGTGTACACACTCCATGGTGTGAAATGGGCTTTTTCTTTCTGAATCAGCTTGTTGCGATTTTTGTAGAATTCTGAGTCCACACTAACAAGAGTTGTTGCAACATATCCCATTCCCCGAAATGATTTCCCCTCGCTGACAACAATGCCATCTGCTTGTGCCTTTGTGACGTCACCAACATAGGTTACGATTAACAACCCAGTCGATGACTGGTAGTTGTTGCCTGCAGTGGCACTAGCCGCCGCCATGTTGTCTGTGGATGGAAAATACTGATATTATACTTACAATCCCCAACTGAATGAACTAAATACACAGACACCTTTGAAGCTATTTTAATTTCCGTTTATATTGAGATTCAAGGAAAATGATGCAATTTGTCATTGAAAATGGCCATAAAACATTCATGGAAATGGAACATGAGTGGAAGTATGGAACGTCAAATATGGGTGATATGTAGATTATATGTTATGGAATATGTACGGATATGTGGATTATATGTTATGGAACATGGACGGATATGTGGATTATATGTTATGGAATATGGACGGATATATTGATTATATGTAATGGAATATGGACGGATATATTGATTACATGTTATCGAATATGGACAGATATATTGTTTATATGTTATGGAATATGGACGGATATATTGATTACATGTTATGGAATATGGACGGATATATTGATTATATGTTATGGAATATGGACGGATATGTGGATTATATGTTATGGAATATGGACGGATATATCGATTATATGTTATAGAACATGGACGGATATATTGATTATATGTTATGGAATATGGATGGATATGTGGATTATATGTTATGGAATATGGACGGATATGTTGGTTATATGTTATGGAATATGGACGGATATATTGATTATATGTTATGGAATATGGACGGATATGTTGTCCTCGGTCTTTTCAACTGTTCGTCGGGCAGTTAATGTAAGGCCTCCGGCTTCTGTAAATGATAATGCCCTGAAAAATAGCGTTGCCCTTATATCAGTCACCAATGCGTGATACACGCGGAATGTGTTGCCTGTTGGAGATACACGTGTGCCATCTCAATTGCAAGGTGATCATTACAATATATGAAACTTGACGCCTCCGGCTCGTGGTATAAAACCTAACGAGGGACGCATAAACCACATGTACCCCGAGTGATACAGCTAATACCAATATATCTTACTGAAATGTTTAAATCTGTCATTGTAAAAGAATTATATATATGTGGATTATATGTTATGGAATATGGATTATATGTCACTGTAAAAGAATTATAACAAATTGATATACAAAAAAAGACGTTCGATTGATCCGAGGTTGACAACGTGCGGTTTGATGCTTCGACGCAGGGTATAAGGGATATATTACCCTGCTCAAAAATCTAAGTGCAGCTTGTTGGGGTATAAGGCAGTTCCCTTCCAGGCGCGATACATCATTAGTTAAGGCATATTGAGGGATATATGATGTGATGTTACCCTGTGTGTGAGCCCATGTACGAGCAAGATAGTAACATACATTGTATTGAGGGAGTCAGTGACGTACAATGTATGGCGGAAGTCAGTGACATACAATGTGTGGCTGAAGTCAGTGACATAGTGTACAGTGATGTCTGTGAGATGTACGAGTTGTGGTTTCAGTGATATGGAATATGTGTTTCAATGTAGGTGCAGTCACCCACACGGGAAACACAAGGTGAAGGGGAAAGTGTTTGGGGTGCAGGTGATGGCATTTCCGAATGACCTTGCGTTTTATGACACAGAGTGTGTGTGTATGTGTGTGCAGTGCTGTTAGTGTCTGGGTGCAGGTGATGACATTTCCGAATGACCTTGCGTTTTATGACACAGAGTATGCGCAGTGTTAGTGTCTGGGGTGGGCTGGATCGATGGCAATCACACAACCGTGACCTTCTTTAGCCAATACGTATTTCAGCAATTGTTATTTCTATTCTACAACCGTGTTACCTTACATTGTCCGAAATACTGACCTCTACACTATCTGATTTGGTGTATGTGGTCAGCTCGAGACGTATGTCTTCTCCTCCGCTACGAAGTTACATGAAGACAACTATAAAGCGAAAGCGAAAGTAGAAAGACTTACGAACCCGGATGAAAACAGTCACGTGTCATCACCACCTTTGACCTGTGACCTGTGCACCAGTGGGCGGTATGGTCAATATAACAGGACGTTGTACGTGTCCGTACACTGAGTGGCAGTCTCACATTCATATGATGCGCTGCGATGCAACTGAAATCCTGTTTATCAGTGTAAAACCCATCTCACTCACACTTCTTAAATATATGCATATAAGTAAATATGCAAACACAACTGGTCATATATCTTTTGTGACCAAAATGTAGCCTTTTTTGCTTCTGTTGTGAAACTATACATTGTGCTTCTTGTTTCTGACGCGCGGTGAGGTGATTTGTTAAAGAACACAACTCCTACAGCTCAAGTGCAGCCAGCAAGCAGTCTCCACTGTTGTAAGGGAGGTAACTCTTCGTGGCACATTATTAAATCCACTCTTGTGGTCAAAGTGCGCTCTGATTACATACCTCAACTAGAAGTATAACTTCAATGCATCCTACTTCTTGCTACTGATGCCTACATTAACTACGATAATAATAATAATTTAGCTTGTTCACATTTTAAGTTACCTTCTGTCTCGTGGTGGACAAACCCCCTCAGCTCGCAACATCCTCCTTTCCCGCTACTGCCTCATGTAACTCATATTAACCCCCAAATCTCACATGGCTTGAGTGTCGCTAAATCAGCGTAGCAACTTACTCCATCAACTACTTCTTCTATTGCGTCTTGATCAACAACAGAAACCACGTCTACTGATTCTGCTGCATCTTCTACCACTGTCAAGGACGTTTACTACTACTACTACTACTACTACTACTACTACTACTACTACTACTACAAACGAGAGGTGGAATCTGATTGGTCCATAGGAGAGCCTTAGAAGGGACTCTTAAAAGTCACTGGTGGCGCTACCATCGAGCCCAGGAATACAAGCCAAGTTCGGCAAGGGTGGAAACTGCACTTTTAAAGTCAGTTAACTCTCTTGCCTCGGGAAGATGTTAAACCCCATTTCACCATCACCACCCGTCAAGAAGTGTTGGATCTAATTCCTTACGTTTGTCTGTTAGACAAAAGAATGAGCTTGTGTTCACGTGTGGCCTACATCTTCACCAAGCGAAACACAATTATTAACTGTATCCTTCTCTCTGCCATTTACTGATAAACAAAATCGCGGATGATTGCAACAAAACCATTTCCACAATCATCTCTGCTAAACGAAGAGTCGATTGTACGATTCCGCCTATATTAGAAGTATGTGTTTATGAATCATTACCAAATAGTGAGGTTTTCGCGAAAAAAAAGAGCGTATCCTGTCTCACCGGATGCACCCGTCACAAACACATGAAATGGCAAGTCAATTGTTTACCTGAGAAAAACACGGGTACATATTGAACACGTCCAAAAAAAGGGAATTGCATCGGGCATCATCTTCTTCACTGATGCGTCAAATTTGGTAATGTCCTCCAAGCATCTTCCATAACATTTTTGAAAGCTTTACTGAGGCCTTGAATGTTGTAACCATGATCAAAAAACTTTTTGAGCAAAGAGTCACATGACGCTCTTTGACATCTTCGTAGAAAAAGCAAACTCGATTGCACCTCACAAGTTCTGAAATGTTGAGCTTGTGGAATATTGCACGACATAAAGAGAAAGTTTACCATTGAAAAGTTGATGTCATCCCTCCTGTCATACAGCCTTGTGGATAGTTTTGTCACGGATAATTATGCATAGATCTAAATGTGAAACAGATGAGGCGATTGCACTGTTCTCCTTCACTGCCATTTCAGCTGAGTAAATCAGTAGAAGGGAATTGGCTATTTGATAGTTAAATCATCGATATACCTGAAACTTTAGTCAATCATTATGGACACATTGCCTTGATTGTGCCGAACTTAGCAGAAATTCCGATTCACATGCAACAAATAAGCAAGGAGAGGGGGCACAATTAGTGACCATAGAGATGCTTACTTATTGCCCTAAATGCCCTAAATGCCCTAGTCCCACTATTCACATAACTGTTATCTATTAGGAAGTCCAACATTTCACATTTGCGTTCATGTTTGACAAATTGTCAGGCACCTTTGAGATGCAACGATAGCCCTCGCTGCTTACAATAGAATCACGATGGTTAATTGATAAAGATAGCTGCATGTGTGCTAAACTTATAGAGTGAAAACAAGCTATTCCACCGATAAGGACTATTACTTACAGTAATGGCAAAATTTGCAAAGTGTAAAGAAATGTCCATTTCTTAGCGTTAAACATCATCATTGACCTTGATCACGTGGTTACAATCCGACTGAGGATCGGCAGTCATGTGACTGCGAGCGACTACATTTAGCAGTGTGTGTAACGTACGTATCTTACCAGCCCGAACAGAAAGAAAATTACGTGCAGATGTTGTATTTAAAGCGCTCTCATCTTCCCGAGGCAAGAGAGTTGACTGACTTTAAAAGTCCAGTTTCCACCCTTGCCGAACTAAGCTGTAACTCCTGGGCTCGATCGTAGCGCCACCAGTGGCTATTACGAGTTATGTCCCTTCTATACCTTTCCTATGGACCAATCAGATTCCACCTCTCGTTTAACTTGCATTTGCTTCAAACAAAATGGAGGCACCCAGTCAAGACGATCTGATCGATAATCAAGATAATCATTTATATTGTTATGAAACGGGTCTTATATCGTGAAGTGCATTGAATTATGTGAGCACCGTGATTAAAAACATGATTGAGAAAATATCCGTTGACAACGAGTTGGCGGTGCACATGTTTTGCAAATCCTGCAATCGACCGAAATCTGCCCGACAGTTCACAAACCGGATTTCGATTTCGTGGCGCGATTTTGATTGGACTATGCATAGACTCGTTAGTCCAGCCAAAATGTAACTCCATAATACCAGCCTAGTTCGGCAAGGGTGGAAACTGGACTTTTATAGTCAATTAACTCCCTTGCCTCGGGAAGATGAGCGCTATTGACGGAGGTCACTTCTAAATATAACCACTCGCAGTCACCTGACTGTCAGGTATTACCCGTATTGTAACCACGTGACCAAAACTCAATGATTATCTTTTTCAAATAGTTTCTGTGAATGTAAAGGAAGTCCTTCCTTCATATATTGGATTATGAATTATTGTTAGTCTTTGTGGTTTGGTGGTACATTTGCTTGACCCAGCAACATATCTCTCTTCGTGCGTAGCTAGAGCATGTGAAAATGTTCATCACAATCTGCTATAAACCTTCTAACAAGGGCACGTTGATGCAACAATACTCACTGCATCAACTATAAATCAACTATAAAACAGAGATAGTGTCTGCGGATGCAGAGCTAGAAATTCGCGATAAAACAGTGTATATTTGTATTTCAACGATCTTATGTTTGATAGAAAGTTTCCAATGATTTCCAATTCTCCACATGCGCTGCGAATAATAGAACAAATTTTCGGAAAATTGCAAAAAGACCCGGGGGAAACGGGCAGAACGGTAGTCAAATTTGCTGGGAAGAGTTGTGTCCCTTAGCCGGGCTCGGATCTGCTTGTCGTAGGTTCGAATAATAAATTCAGCACTCTACCCGTGATTGAGACGTAAATCTAAGCTTAGTGTCTTCACTCACTACGGCAAAGGGCCAAATCATTCCTAAGACACAACTTTTAATTAACTTTAAATAAAAAATTAACGCAAAGTTTTACCCCACTCTCAGCAATAATCAAGCAATTTCACGGCGAGGATACCAAGGGTGTGTTTATTTATGACCCACCTGACAATTTGAATATCTTCCAAACTACAAACCTTCGATCGACTCTTTGACAGAAAGTGTTGTGTTCTCCCAACAGGGGTGTGGACTTGGTGCATTATAAATATGAACATTATTATTATTATTATGAACATTATTATTATTACACCTCACCAGGTAAAAAGATAAAACACTGGGACCCGTATATCTGGAATACCTGATATATTAACACAGTAAAACATCATGGCACTTTGTCGATCATGTAGAAAGAGTCAGATGATGCAAGTGGAGACACATGCATGTTCTTCATCCCTTTGGATTTTGTCATTGGAAACATTACCATCAACGACAACAATGAATGTGCTTGAAAAACATATATTGGTAAATTATCAATCCATTATTGTTTAGAAGTTAAGATCCTATTCAGTGACTCCCTTCCTGGCTAGATCCTCCTTGACTCGGGTCAGATACGTGTCATCGGGGTAGCCGAACCTGAAACACAACACGACGGACAGTTCATGCACCAGGACTTACGAAGACATACTTTCCTTTTTCTTTTCTGAGGCAAAAAACGACACTATAATGAGAGGAAACAGATTATAACATGATTTGTAGAACAAACGTATTAAACGCTCTGGTCCGAAAAATTTGAAGAGTGTTCTTGCTGGTCTTATGAAGAATGTCGCCCCTTCGTACGTACCTAGCGTCCCTCCCTTCATGCTGGTCTTATGAAGAATGTCACCCCTTCATACATACCTAGCTGTCCCTCCCTACATGCTGGTCTTATGAAGAATGTCGCCCCTTCGTACGTACCTAGCTGTCCCTCCCTCCCTTCATGCTGGTCTTATGAAGAATGTCACCCCTTCATACATACCTAGCTGTCCCTCCCTACATGCTGGTCTTATGAAGAATGTCGCCCCTTCGTACGTACCTAGCTGTCCCTCCCTCCCTCCATGCTGGTCTTATGAAGAATGTCGCCCCTTCATACATACCTAGCTGTCCCTCCCTCCATGCTGGTCTTATGAAGAATGTCGCCCCTTCGTACATACCTAGCTGTCCCTCCCTGCATGCTGGTCTTATGAAGAATGTCGCCCCTTTATACATACCTAGCTGTCCCTCCCTCCCTCCATGCTGGTCTTATGAAGAATGTCACCCCTTCATACATACCTAGCTGTCCCTCCCTCCCTTCATGCTGGTCTTATGAAGAATGTCGCCCCTTTATACATACCTAGCTGTCCCTCCCTCCCTTCATGCTGGTCTTATGAAGAATGTCACCCCTTCATACATACCTAGCTGTCCCTCCCTTCATGCTGGTCTTATGAAGAATGTCGCCCCTTCGTACATACCTAGCTGTCCCTCCCTCCATGCTGGTCTTATGAAGAATGTCGCCCCTTCATACATACCTAGCTGTCCCTCCCTCCATGCTGGTCTTATGAAGAATGTCGTCCCTTCATACATACCTAGCTGTCCCTCCCTCCATGCTGGTCTTATGAATAATGTCACCCCTTCATACATACCTAGCTGTCCCTCCCTTCATGCTGGTCTTATGAAGAATGTCGCCCCTTCATACATACCTAGCTGTCCCTCCCTCCATGCTGGTCTTATGAAGAATGTCGCCCCTTTATACATACCTAGCTGTCCCTCCCTTCATGCTGGTCTTATGATGAATGTCGCCCCTTTATACATACCTAGCTGTCCCTCCCTCCATGCTGGTCTTATGAAGAATGTCGCCCCTTCATACATACCTAGCTGTCCCTCCCTTCATGCTGGTCTTATGATGAATGTCGTCCCTTCATACATACCTAGCCGTCCCTCCCTTCATGCTGGTCTTATGATGAATGTCGTCCCTTCATACATACCTAGCCGCCCCTCCCTTCATGCTGGTCTTATGATGAATGTCGTCCCTTCATACATACCTAGCCGTCCCTCCCTTCATGCTGGTCTTATGAAGAATGTCGTCCCTTCATACATACCTAGCCGCCCCTCCCTTCATGCTGGTCTTATGATGAATGTCGTCCCTTCATACATACCTAGCCGTCCCTCCCTGCATGCTGGTCTTATGAAGAATGTCGTCCCTTCATACATACCTAGCCGCCCCTCCCTTCATGCTGGTCTTATGATGAATGTCGTCCCTTCGTACGTACCTAGCTGTCCCTCCCTTCATGCTGGTCTTATGACGAATGTCGTCCCTTCATACATACCTAGCCGTCCCTCCCTTCATGCTGGTCTTATGATGAATGTCGTCCCTTCATACATACCTAGCCGTCCCTCCATTCATGCTGGTCTTATGACGAATGTCGTCCCTTCATACATACCTAGCCGTCCCTCCCTTCATGCTGGTCTTATGATGAATGTCGTCCCTTCATACATACCTAGCCGTCCCTCCCTTCATGCTGGTCTTATGACGAATGTCGTCCCTTCATACATACCTAGCCGTCCCTCCATTCATGCTGGTCTTATGATGAATGTCGTCCCTTCATACATACCTAGCCGTCCCTCCCTACATGCTGGTCTTATGATGAATGTCGTCCCTTCATACATACCTAGCCGTCCCTCCCTTCATGCTGGTCTTATGATGAATGTCGTCCCTTCATACATACCTAGCTGTCCCTCCCTCCATGCTGGTCTTATGAAGAATGTCGTCCCTTCATACATACCTAGCAGTCCCTCCCTACATGCTGGTCTTATGATGAATGTCGCCCCTTCATACATACCTAGCTGTCCCTCCCTCCATGCTGGTCTTATGAAGAATGTCGTCCCTTCATACATACCTAGCTGTCCCTCCCTCCATGCTGGTCTTATGAAGAATGTCACCCCTTCATACATACCTAGCCGTCCCTCCCTGCATGCTGGTCTTATGAAGAATGTCGCCCCTTCATACATACCTAGCCGTCCCTCCCTTCATGCTGGTCTTATGAAGAATGTCGTCCCTTCGTACATACCTAGCTGTCCCTCCCTCCCTTCATGCTGGTCTTATGATGAATGTCGCCCCTTCATACATACCTAGCCGTCCCTCCCTGCATGCTGGTCTTATGAAGAATGTCGTCCCTTCATACATACCTAGCCGTCCCTCCCTGCATGCTGGTCTTATGAAGAATGTCACCCCTTCATACATACCTAGCTGTCCCTCCCTTCATGCTGGTCTTATGATGAATGTCGCCCTTTCGTACATACCTAGCTGTCCCTCCCTCCATGCTGGTCTTATGATGAATGTCGCCCCTTCGTACATACCTAGCTGTCCCTCCCTCCATGCTGGTCTTATGATGAATGTCGCCCCTTCATACATACCTAGCCGTCCCTCCCTGCATGCTGGTCTTATGAAGAATGTCGCCCCTTTATACATACCTAGCTGTCCCTCCCTCCCTTCATGCTGGTCTTATGAAGAATGTCACCCCTTCATACATACCTAGCTGTCCCTCCCTTCATGCTGGTCTTATGAAGAATGTCGCCCCTTCGTACATACCTAGCTGTCCCTCCCTCCATGCTGGTCTTATGAAGAATGTCGCCCCTTCATACATACCTAGCTGTCCCTCCCTCCATGCTGGTCTTATGAAGAATGTCGTCCCTTCATACATACCTAGCTGTCCCTCCCTCCATGCTGGTCTTATGAAGAATGTCACCCCTTCATACATACCTAGCTGTCCCTCCCTTCATGCTGGTCTTATGAAGAATGTCGCCCCTTCATACATACCTAGCTGTCCCTCCCTCCATGCTGGTCTTATGAAGAATGTCGCCCCTTTATACATACCTAGCTGTCCCTCCCTTCATGCTGGTCTTATGATGAATGTCGCCCCTTTATACATACCTAGCTGTCCCTCCCTCCATGCTGGTCTTATGAAGAATGTCGCCCCTTCATACATACCTAGCTGTCCCTCCCTTCATGCTGGTCTTATGATGAATGTCGTCCCTTCATACATACCTAGCCGTCCCTCCCTTCATGCTGGTCTTATGATGAATGTCGTCCCTTCATACATACCTAGCCGCCCCTCCCTTCATGCTGGTCTTATGATGAATGTCGTCCCTTCATACATACCTAGCCGTCCCTCCCTTCATGCTGGTCTTATGAAGAATGTCGTCCCTTCATACATACCTAGCCGCCCCTCCCTTCATGCTGGTCTTATGATGAATGTCGTCCCTTCATACATACCTAGCCGTCCCTCCCTGCATGCTGGTCTTATGAAGAATGTCGTCCCTTCATACATACCTAGCCGCCCCTCCCTTCATGCTGGTCTTATGATGAATGTCGTCCCTTCGTACGTACCTAGCTGTCCCTCCCTTCATGCTGGTCTTATGACGAATGTCGTCCCTTCATACATACCTAGCCGTCCCTCCCTTCATGCTGGTCTTATGATGAATGTCGTCCCTTCATACATACCTAGCCGTCCCTCCATTCATGCTGGTCTTATGACGAATGTCGTCCCTTCATACATACCTAGCCGTCCCTCCCTTCATGCTGGTCTTATGATGAATGTCGTCCCTTCATACATACCTAGCCGTCCCTCCCTTCATGCTGGTCTTATGACGAATGTCGTCCCTTCATACATACCTAGCCGTCCCTCCATTCATGCTGGTCTTATGATGAATGTCGTCCCTTCATACATACCTAGCCGTCCCTCCCTACATGCTGGTCTTATGATGAATGTCGTCCCTTCATACATACCTAGCCGTCCCTCCCTTCATGCTGGTCTTATGATGAATGTCGTCCCTTCATACATACCTAGCTGTCCCTCCCTCCATGCTGGTCTTATGAAGAATGTCGTCCCTTCATACATACCTAGCAGTCCCTCCCTACATGCTGGTCTTATGATGAATGTCGCCCCTTCATACATACCTAGCTGTCCCTCCCTCCATGCTGGTCTTATGAAGAATGTCGTCCCTTCATACATACCTAGCTGTCCCTCCCTCCATGCTGGTCTTATGAAGAATGTCACCCCTTCATACATACCTAGCCGTCCCTCCCTGCATGCTGGTCTTATGAAGAATGTCGCCCCTTCATACATACCTAGCCGTCCCTCCCTTCATGCTGGTCTTATGAAGAATGTCGTCCCTTCGTACATACCTAGCTGTCCCTCCCTCCCTTCATGCTGGTCTTATGATGAATGTCGCCCCTTCATACATACCTAGCCGTCCCTCCCTGCATGCTGGTCTTATGAAGAATGTCGTCCCTTCATACATACCTAGCCGTCCCTCCCTGCATGCTGGTCTTATGAAGAATGTCACCCCTTCATACATACCTAGCTGTCCCTCCCTTCATGCTGGTCTTATGATGAATGTCGCCCTTTCGTACATACCTAGCTGTCCCTCCCTCCATGCTGGTCTTATGATGAATGTCGCCCCTTCGTACATACCTAGCTGTCCCTCCCTCCATGCTGGTCTTATGAAGAATGTCGTCCCTTCATACATACCTAGCTGTCCCTCCCTTCATGCTGGTCTTATGAAGAATGTCGCCCCTTCATACATACCTAGCTGTCCCTCCCTTCATGCTGGTCTTATGATGAATGTCGTCCCTTCATACATACCTAGCTGTCCCTCCCTTCATGCTGGTCTTATGAAGAATGTCGCCCCTTCATACATACCTAGCTGTCCCTCCCTCCATGCTGGTCTTATGATGAATGTCCCATTTACACATACCTAGCTGTCCCTCCCTCCATGCTGGTCTTATGAAGAATGTCGCCCCTTCATACATACCTAGCTGTCCCTCCCTCCATGCTGGTCTTATGAAGAATGTCGCCCCTTCATACATACCTAGCAGTCCCTCCCTCCATGCTGGTCTTATGATGAATGTCGCCCCTTCGTACATACCTAGCTGTCCCTCCCTCCATGCTGGTCTTATGATGAATGTCGCCCTTTCGTACATACCTAGCTGTCCCTCCCTCCATGCTGGTCTTATGAAGAATGTCGCCCCTTCATACATACCTAGCCGTCCCTCCCTCCATGCTGGTCTTATGATGAATGTCGCCCCTTCGTACATACCTAGCTGTCCCTCCCTACATGCTGGTCTTATGAAGAATGTCACCCCTTCATACATACCTAGCTGTCCCTCCCTACATGCTGGTCTTATGATGAATGTCGCCCCTTCGTACATACCTAGCTGTCCCTCCCTCCATGCTGGTCTTATGAAGAATGTCGCCCCTTCATACATACCTAGCCGTCCCTCCCTCCATGCTGGTCTTATGAAGAATGTCGCCCCTTCGTACATACCTAGCTGTCCCTCCCTCCATGCTGGTCTTATGAAGAATGTCACCCCTTCATACATACCTAGATGTCCCTCCCTTCATGCTGGTCTTATGAAGAATGTCACCCCTTCATACATACCTAGCTGTCCCTCCCTACATGCTGGTCTTATGATGAATGTCGCCCCTTCGTACATACCTAGCTGTCCCTCCCTCCATGCTGGTCTTATGAAGAATGTCGCCCCTTCATACATACCTAGCCGTCCCTCCCTCCATGCTGGTCTTATGAAGAATGTCGCCCCTTCGTACATACCTAGCTGTCCCTCCCTCCATGCTGGTCTTATGAAGAATGTCGCCCCTTCATACATACCTAGCTGTCCCTCCCTCCATGCTGGTCTTATGAAGAATGTCGCCCCTTCATACATACCTAGCTGTCCCTCCCTTCATGCTGGTCTTATGAAGAATGTCGCCCCTTCATACATACCTAGCTGTCCCTCCCTCCATGCTGGTCTTATGAAGAATGTCGCCCCTTCATACATACCTAGCCGTCCCTCCCTCCATGCTGGTCTTATGAAGAATGTCGCCCCTTCGTACGTACCTAGCGTCCCTCCCTCCATGCTGGTCTTATGAAGAATGTCGCCCCTTCATACATACCTAGCTGTCCCTCCCTCCATGCTGGTCTTATGAAGAATGTCACCCCTTCATACATACCTAGCCGTCCCTCCCTGCATGCTGGTCTTATGAAGAATGTCGCCCCTTCATACATACCTAGCTGTCCCTCCCTCCATGCTGGTCTTATGAAGAATGTCACCCCTTCATACATACCTAGCTGTCCCTCCCTCCATGCTGGTCTTATGAAGAATGTCACCCCTTCATACATACCTAGCTGTCCCTCCCTTCATGCTGGTCTTATGAAGAATGTCGCCCCTTCATACATACCTAGCTGTCCCTCCCTCCATGCTGGTCTTATGATGAATGTCGTCCCTTCATACATACCTAGCAGTCCCTCCCTCCATGCTGCTCTTATGAAGAATGTCGTCCCTTCATACATACCTAGCTGTCCCTCCCTCCATGCTGGTCTTATGAAGAATGTCGCCCCTTCATACATACCTAGCTGTCCCTCCCTTCATGCTGGTCTTATGAAGAATGTCGCCCCTTCATACATACCTAGCAGTCCCTCCCTCCATGCTGCTCTTATGAAGAATGTCGTCCCTTCATACATACCTAGCTGTCCCTCCCTCCATGCTGGTCTTATGAAGAATGTCGCCCCTTCATACATACCTAGCTGTCCCTCCCTTCATGCTGGTCTTATGAAGAATGTCGCCCCTTCATACATACCTAGCTGTCCCTCCCTTCATGCTGGTCTTATGAAGAATGTCGCCCCTTCGTACATACCTAGCTGTCCCTCCCTTCATGCTGGTCTTATGAAGAATGTCACCCCTTCATACATACCTAGCCGTCCCTCCCTTCATGCTGGTCTTATGATGAATGTCGCCCCTTCGTACATACCTAGCTGTCCCTCCCTTCATGCTGGTCTTATGAAGAATGTCACCCCTTCATACATACCTAGCCGTCCCTCCCTGCATGCTGGTCTTATGAAGAATGTCGCCCCTTCATACATACCTAGCTGTCCCTCCCTTCATGCTGGTCTTATGAAGAATGTCACCCCTTCATACATACCTAGATGTCCCTCCCTTCATGCTGGTCTTATGAAGAATGTCACCCCTTCATACATACCTAGATGTCCCTCCCTTCATGCTGGTCTTATGATGAATGTCGCCCCTTCATACATACCTAGCTGTCCCTCCCTGCATGCTGGTCTTATGAAGAATGTCGTCCCTTCATACATACCTAGCCGTCCCTCCCTCCATGCTGGTCTTATGAAGAATGTCGTCCCTTCATACATACCTAGCTGTCCCTCCCTTCATGCTGGTCTTATGAAGAATGTCGTCCCTTCATACATACCTAGCCGTCCCTCCCTCCATGCTGGTCTTATGATGAATGTCGTCCCTTCATACATACCTAGCCGTCCCTCCCTCCATGCTGGTCTTATGATGAATGTCGCCCCTTCATACATACCTAGCCGTCCCTCCCTTCATGCTGGTCTTATGATGAATGTCGCCCCACGTCACCACATGACTCTGGTCGGATGATGCCGCGCGAACGATCGTGAATATCAACTTTCGTTTAAATGCTGTTCTTAAAAGTCTAAGAATTCCCATTCCTTTGGTAGAGTTTGGTAGGTACGCTTTTCTTGTCACCCCTTTGTAGGGCTCGCCCGGATCAGGGTGTGCAGGCTGTGGGGAAACAAGGTGAAGGTCGATGATGATAAAGATACCTGAAAATACTTCTTGCCTTTGTTTAAGGCAAAAATTAGATTCGCTTTCTGCAAGGCTTCTATGACAGTAAATTCGTATACCAGATTCGTCCTGTTACAATGTCATAAAACTCAGATCTATTACCTCTCTGTGTGAAGATCTGGTAAGCCCTCCATAGGAGGTCGCGTTTGTGAACCATGATCCCCCACTAAAATATTTCTTCGATAGTACTTTTGCGTGCATGATGCCCGAAAGGACTGGGTAAACTGGAAAGGTATTCGCACTATTGCTTTAATGCACTGAACTTTCCCAACACAAAAACATATCATGAACCATTTTAACTTCACCACATCACGAGACTGTTGACCTCACACACGGCCAACTTGGAAACAGAAAAGCCTCTATCTAGCGTAATGACAAACTTATAAGGTATTCTGGTTTAATCATTCATAATCACTCTCGGTTTCGGACATCACCTGCCCAATGCACCATAACTTTGAAACAGAAAGTTCCAGGTTTCTATAGCTACCTCACTACCCAAAGTTTTAAGCACCTGCCTTTTAATAACATCACTTCCTGTTGCCCAATAGTGTACAACTTTGAAACAGAAAGTTCATGCCTCTAAAACACCTCAATGACAAAGCTCTAAACAATTCCGGTTTACTGACCTTGATGAACTGTCTAAATAGCGTGTATATACAGTTTCGTTAAATTCCAATCTTATATGATCAAGGTATTGTGCACACACGGACTATTGGAGACATCTCTTTCCCAAGGAATGACATTTACATTTAAGGTTATGCAGTCACATGACAGTTTACAAGTCATTTACGGCCTTGACATTTGGCACAATTCTGACATATGATAGGTGATGAATTTTACTTTTGGCTCATCGCAACTGATTGCAAAAAACTTTGATTTTTCATGAAATAATCTGAAATTTCATTTAACTTTTCATTACCTCTAATGATCTGGGCCTTACACGGGGGTCATTCAAACGTTAATGTGATCGAGACCCCACCTTGGAGATGTGTACTAAGTTTCGTCACAATCCAATCGTTAATACGCAAGCATTATTGACAAGCATCCAACATTGAGTGACCTTGACATTCAGTGTCATCCCTTTACATGCGACAAAATGCTTTTCGTAACATTTAATGGTGTATAGATATAAACTATCCTTATCAAACTGCAAATACTCCCTGGGCGAAACTATTCTACTCAACTTTGGATAACAGTAAGGAGTGTCCAGCTTGATGCTTAACGAAACCGATTGTTTGGAAATGTTGTCATACAAATAGTATCTGGAAATGAATCATGCTTGACTTCATTTCAAGTTAATTAAGCAAACGTATGTTGCATTGATATTGATGTCCACTAGTATTGTAACAGGACAAACTTTTTTGTATCCCTATCAATTGTTGAGTATAATATTTACCCGTTATTTACTGAGTGAATGACCTTCAAAGCGACCTTGAAATTTGACACAGCCATCAGTTATGCTGCTCTGAATACTTTTCTCTCTTGTTCTGAAAATGTTTAATTTTCGACGCTGATTGGCTAAGTTCATCTGACGCATCCTCCTATGGAATAGTTGTCATAACTGCACCCGAGGGGTATCGTACCCGAGGTAAAAGATCCGACTTTAATTAGATGGGCCATGATTAAAATTCTTGGTTTGTCAGTACCATATCTGTGTTCGCGTGTCCTTTTTCAATTTGTAAACTTCTAAGACATGCGTTACTGGCACCGAATTGCAAGAAACATGGCATCGAATCCGTATAAGGACGAGCACCTTGACACTGGAGTCGAACACGTATAAGAATTAGGACTGACCATTTAAAATTCTCGGGAGGGCCTAGGATGTTTGTTAGGGACAGACTATGTGTTTGGTCACTGTGAATGACATTTTATTTTATTTTCATAACACCTTTTTTCAGAACATCTAGCTTGACCATCGACAATATTTATAAAAGATTTTTTTAAACTAATAATAATGATAATAGTAAACAAAGTGACTTCTCACCCCTTGGACGCCATCAGGGATGCGATACGTGATGACTATGGTGTCGTATTTACTGTAGCCAGGCAAGCGATCGTCTACCAGACCCACGTCCATCTTCCCTTCCGGTTGATTGCCGATGATGACTCCATACACCATGTCACAGGTTGGACACACAGGTTTGTAACTAGCAAAATGACGGTCTATACACCCGCTACAGAATACATGCCCACATTTATCTAACGTTTTGGGATGCTTCATCACACGTGAACACATAGGACAGTCTACACCCTGTGTCTCCGGCTTGACCTCCTCCTCGTCAGAACTCCAGGAACTTCTGTTCTGACTTGACAAGGGATTAGCTTCGGGAGTCAAACTATGGCCCTTCCCCACTGTCCACTGGGGTAAGTCGGCCTCCTCGGTGCTGATGTGGATAGCGGGCACGTTTTCTTTGGCTTTGTTCAACTCATGTTGAGCACGGAGAAGCTCTAGAGCTTCCTCTTCCACCTTGGCTGCCAGTGACTGAGACCTCTTCCTCGTCCTTCCCAGCTCGCTAGACTTCGTCCTCCTTGGAGTATCAGGTTCATCCAGTTTCAACTGGTCGACTTTAACAGGCAACACTGTTTTTTGTCCCGCAGGTATCTTTGCTTGTCTGACCTTTGACGGTGTGGTTGGTGGCAGTGGTTTGTACGACGGTTTGTATGTCGAGTTAGTCACCGCCTTCGTGGGTTTAGACACGGCTTGTTCTTTCCGTGGTGTTTCTGAAGATGGTTTGTTCTCCTTGCCAGGTCCTATGACCTTCTCTCTGACATCTTCTGCTGACTTGAGTAGAGGGCCACCTTCATACTTCATGTTCAAGTCATACGTCTTCCCATCGACACTGACTCTCGTCCCCTTCATCGATGGACGAACGACAGGTTTATCAGTTCGATGTTCCTCATCAGATGACGCTGGGGAATATCTTGACTTCTTCGGTTTCCTGATTGCACCTGTTTCACCTGTGTCATCACCATTCGTAAAGTCATAGGCTTCAAATGTATCAAGATAACCTCTTCCAAAATGTATCTTCGGCGGATTATAATCCTTCTCTAATTCAGAATCATGACCATTTCTCGTTGCTATTTGCCAGGGATTATCATTATCATTATTTTCTCTGGTTCCTGTTTGCGTGTTGGTTCTGTTTCCTTTACTGAGTCTAGTTCCTGTTCGATGATTTGTACTATGATTTTCTTTATTTTGTCTAATCCTGGTCCACTCATGATCGTCAGATCCAGTACTGTCTATAGAAGACTCAGAGCCTCTTCTCGTACCACGCCGGATTCCACCACGATGGAACTTGGACTTTTTATGCTTGGACCTGGATCTGGGTTTCTCGTGCTGTTCCTCGTCCAGTTTGAAGGACACCGATCTCTTTGTCTTGTCACTCTGGGGCCGCCCACTGAACTCGAACTTACACAGAGCAGCAATCTGATCCACCAGCAGCTCGTCCATGGACACGAACAAGACGTCGGTCAGGGTCTTCGGTTTGAAGGTCGCGACTGAGGTCACGGCAACTTGCACCGCGTCGTCGAGATTAGACAGCCCTGGATGTAGAAGTGCATGAACAACTTCAGTAAATATAAGCGACAAACCCTTTCCATATTCAGAAGAAATTTCTGCCCCAAATACACTCGATTGTACAATAACAACTGTATCGGACGAAACTGAAGAAGCGATCTCACTGGTCTCCTCTATTTCTAGCTCAGATGGGTAAACCAGTGGAAGAAATTCGGCTATTTGATGGTTATTGAACGATATCAGATCATGTATATATCTGAAGCTCAAGTTAAACTTCTTGGCCTTGAATTTGCCCTTAGTTCATTATGTGGGATAGTGGTATATAAAGTTGAAATTTACATGTATTTACAGAATTGAACCTGGTTCTTTTCTGAGATTGTATAATGTTTTTGAGAAACCACATGGTATTAATTTCACTTGTCTCAAATCCTTTTGTGAATCTAAAGACAGATGTTGTGGTAAATGAGGACACAACAGGCTTGTTCACAGCCGAAGCACTTATTACATGTTCAGACCACAGTGTCGCTTTCAGGGTAATATAGTTTTCTTTAAAATCACACTCGCCACTGTGGAGAGAGGACTCTGATGCGCTGTGGAAATTTCGGCACAATGTGGTGGATTTCAATTGACCCAAACCGCAAATATTCTGCAAATTGCTATGCGAAATGTTAGATTTTAATATTCATTTACTGAATCACCATTGATGCGTCGTGTGTATTCATAATGGGATTTAATGTTGGCGGCATGAGACCACCCATATGGTCAGGATTTGTTTGTTTGTTGTTAAACGTCGCACTCAGCAATATTCCAGCTCTATGACGGCGGTCTGTAAATAATCGACATCATGAGAATCGATCTACGCAATCAGGATACGATGACATGCATCAACCAAGTCACCTATCCACCCGATTCCGTTAGCGGCCTCTTACGACAAGCGTGGTAGCCTTTTACTTCAAGCATGGGTTGCCGAAGATCAGTTCTAACTTGGTTCTTCACGGGTGTCTTGGCCAGGAACACCAGTGGGTAATAACTAATTATGGGCACGATGTAACACAGTCAGCTAGGTCGCACAACAATTAAATGTGGGGGTAAATAGGGCCTGTTCTTCCCCGGTGTCTCAAAAAGGGTGCAAGGATGAAAGTGGTACAACTTGGTTCATCTCATACATCTTCCCGACAAAAGTCCAGTTTCAACCCTTGCCGAACTTGGGGCTGCAATTGTGGATTTACGTTATGGTTGGACTAACGAGTCCAATCAAAATCACTAGACAGCCGGTTCGTAATCAACATGGATTTCAAAGTGCAGATTTCGGTCGACTGCAGGACTTACAAAGCATGTGTACGGCAAACTGGGCGTCGATAGATATTTTGCAAATTTTTTTGTTTTTAATCAAGGTGCTCACGTAAATTTATGCAGTTCGCGGGGTTAGACCCGTTTTATTACAATATAGATCTTGCTTATCGATCAGATAGTCTTGACAGGGCGTCGCCATTTTGTATGAAGCAAATGCAAGTGTTATGAGAGATGGAATCTGATTGGTCGCTGGGAGAAACATAACTCGTAATAGCCACTGGTGGCGCAACGATCGAGCCCAGAAATTCCAGCCTAGTTCGGCAAGGGTGGAAACTCGACTTTTATAGTCAGTTGACGCCCTTGCCGTGGGAAGATGATCTCATTTGACAACAAACCTATTGATATAAACTGACGTCCAAAAGAAACTTTCACCCGACATGCCCCCCATAGAACACCTCTGGGACTTGATTGATCGTCGTGTTCGACAACGACCACACTCTCCAGCCAACCGGCAAGAACTGATCTTGGCCCTCCAAGAAGAATGGCGTCAAATCCCACGTGACCTCATCATACGACTGACTTTTTCTGTGCGTCGAAGAGTTTTTGCGTGTATTGAGGCAGTTGGTGGTCACACACGCTACTAATGACTTGGTATTGAACGTGAGCCATTGTTTATGCCTATTGTCCATGATTCTGAAAGCTAGAGTTTTGTACCACACCCAACTGACGTTATTCTCGGTCGCGGTATGATTGTCATTTTCAGTGTTGATTATGTTTATATATTGATCTTCTCAATACACTTTACTTCATGCATGTATGTTTTGTTGTTTTTTAGCATGAGTGATTTCAAACTCTGGTAAAGTTTCGTTTGGACGTCAGTTTTATAAATGTGTTTATGTGAATGTGACAGTGGTTCAATACGTTTTCACTTTGAATTTATCCCTATAATTCCTATTAAACAATTTCTTAAAATAATTACCGTATTCGACGTAATATGCGCCCCCCCCCCCCCCCCCCCCCCCCCCCCCTCTAATAAGCGCCCACGGCGATATTTGCTAATATATTGACTAGTGAACAATCCCCATTAGCGCCCCTTCCGATTGATCAATGTACACAGGACTTATTTATTCGTGTATGATACGTATGTTATATGCATTCTTAATTATGGGCAATTACATTCTGGAAAAAAATATATCTGTCGTATATAAACATTTTAGGCTGTCGGCATAACCCACGAAATTTACGATCTATCAATTCTGTTGTTTTTCACCAAAATAATATTCTAATAAGAGCCCCCCTATTTCTAACTTTGATAGCGCCCTGGGCACTTATTAGGTCGAATACGGTACAGAACTTTCCACTGATAATTGTAGGCCTGGTATTATATGTGTAATTATGACCTCGACATCGGTCATTGTTTCAACCATACCCACCTCCGCCCAGCAGCGGGAGCGCCAACACCAGGATGTCGTTCTTCTCAGCCTCCTGGAACAACGTCTCGTACAGCCGCTTCATGTTGATGGCCCACTGTTTGGTCTGGCTTGGCGGACATGCGGACAGGAAGGCGTGGAACACGACCTGGTCCTTAGCCCGGTTGGTCAGTACGTTCCAGAGGGGGAAGGTCAAGTGCTTTTTCTTCATGTCCTCTCTGTCGATCTCGAACAGGGGGTCGAGTTTGATGAGAGCCTTCGTGACAAAGCTCTCGTGTTTCATCATCTTGTCTTCTCCTGTCACAATGGCGTCAGCCACAGCATCAGTGACGTCCCCCACATACGTCGTCACGTGAAGACCAAACGGGGACTTAAATTGAAATTTGGGAGTTTTCGTCTCCGAATTTGCCATTACACCTGGAAATAAAAGGAATGAATATTGTTTAATGCCGTAGTCAAGAATATTCCAGGTATAGCATGACGGCATGTATATTATCAAGTCTGGGCTAGGGACTTAAAACATGAACAACGATCCACGCAATCGGGGCAGGATGCCACGCAATCACCCAAATGCCCACGCAAAACCACCATACCATTTAAAGTCCGTGCTTTTAAGTTGAATTTTACGCCATTTTCAGCAATATTCCAGCAATATCACGACGGCAGCCAAAAATGTGCTTCACACACTAAACCCATGTTGGGAATCGAACCCGAACGCTTTAACAACTAGGCTACCCCAGCGCTCCCCGTGCTTACAAGAACAGGATACTGGAGACTCGATCATTCGTACCCGGAATCCCCACAGGGTTCTGAAAGCCAAAGATAACTGCCCAGCCGATGACAAGTAGGACTCAATCAAGTTCTTGTCCGTTGCCGATTAAGAACAGTGAGTGAGTAGTTTTTTTACGCCGCTTTTATCATTATTCAAACCATGTCACAGGGGATAGCAAACGTCACAGAGTGAACCCACATGGAAAATCGAACCCTGGTTTTAATAGGCCATTATGTAACATCTACGCTACCGCACTCCTACATATAGTGATCATACGTATGTGAATACTTAGTACATTCTGTGTCGGCTCTAGTACCAACCCCTGTGGTCGCCAGTCCCGATGTGTACGCTCTGCTAGCTACCACACGTTTATATAGGACCTGCCGATTTACTTTCTACATAAAGGCATGTCAATTTAAGATATGTTTCGGAAAGTCCAAAGGGCAATTGGCGACTCTCTGATTATTTAGTTGGGATATCAAGTTTCAAAACGAAAATCAATCCAAATAAAAATCTAGACATTCTGATTACCACATAGTGTTTGAATCGACCCTTAGTCAGGATCGAATATATACCTGCTCATGTATATTGCCTTTACCACGAGTTGTGCAACACGTCCTAAAAACTCACTGTAACTCACTTTTAATCAGAGTATCTCATTTTGAAAATATTTGATCATCTCTAAGGGAACGGGTACACACTCACATCTAAGAGTACATATTCCAAACAACTATTCAGTTCCTATACATGTCTGATGGGTTCTGTCTGTGTTTACATGTATCATATCACAACATTAAAATTTCACAGCTTTCTCTGTGAATACTTTGAGAACCAAAATCGTTTTAAAGGATTATTTATCAAGTGATTTCTTTTGAAAACCAAAATCGGATTAAAAGGATTATTTACAGTATAATCTATTCACGATCACGTACTTACACTTTTACATGTGTATAGAGTCCTCTCCCGGCGCTGTCAACTACGACTCGAGTGATATGAGTTATTTTTGTGTATTGTACGTGTAGAGCGGATATTTGAACACAAAGGCTGTACGGGCAAGTTGAAGACTCCTCAATACCTCCCATTCTCTGCGTACGAGACCGAGAAACCAATACCGAACCTGATATCGAATATTGACTCTATTGAAATGTTGTTGACATTTCCAGGGGCCCTGTATGGGTGGTTGCGATGAGTCGACTTCCCAAGCGGCTTTCTAGGCCTGATTTCAATGCAGTTCATAAACTGATCTCCTACCTTGTTTGTACAGGAATAAAACATGCTTATCATTGCTGATAGGAACTGCCGAGCATGAGTACACTATAGTATTGTGTGACTTGTGTACCGAGACTGCGGTCTTGATTGCCGGTGTATGTAGTTTTACAGCTGGATAAGCTTATCGTCGGCAATACACATGCAGTAATTGTCTTGTCGGTTCAGTTTAATGTACCTTATGACAGTTCTAGTTTTTACATAGACATGGCTGATGCTAAGTCTTTCCTAACACGGGATCATTCCCATGAAGATCCGGGATAGAATAGGTCTTCAGCATCCCATGCGTGCCTTACCCATGTGGGCAATCGAACCCGGGTCTTCGGTGTGACGAGCGAACACTTTAACCACTAGGCTACCCGACCGCCCTAATATATATAAGAGGGTACATCAAGCCATGTCCCGCTTGAGACCGACAACTTATATTATGTTATTATTGTTGTACTGTTCTTCGACGCGATAACTTGGTCATGATGAATCACAGGAAATACATTTAGTAATAGCGGTGTCTGGTGTGTTGAGTATCTTACAATAGTCCTATTCAACAATAGTCGCCCTATTCTATGAATGCATGTGCTCTATTTTATGGCCGTTCCTTGGTATAACAAACAGACTAGTTCAGTATCCACGTGTGATAATGGCCACATGGGTGACAACGGTTCCGTCCTACAAAGCGAACCCCAGTGCACCAACAATCGGAACTTCAAGCATATGCATGTATATGATTTTCGTACCGCTATGTTGTTGAACGGGGGCCTCAGGTTCAGTTGCACAATGCGATCTTAGTAAGACAGCGAAGTAAGTCTTGAGTATGGCTTGGTTCTACTGTCTGGCGTCAACTTCCAGCTTAGTTGCATACATTGTAATAAATGAGTGAGTATAGTTTTACGCCGCTTTTAGCAATATTCCCGCAATATCACGGCGGGGGACACCAGAAATGGGCTTCACACATTATACCCATGTCGGGATTCGAACCCGGGTCTTAGGCGTGACGGGCGAACGCTTTAACCACCAAGCTACCCGACCGCCCCTTGTAATCATCTTCCCGAGGCAAGAGATTTAACTGACTTTAAAATTCCTATGCTCGATCGTAGCGCCACCAGTGGCTATTAAGAGTTATGTCCCTTCTATACCTTTCGTATGGACCAAGCAGATTCCACCCCTCGTATCACTTGTATTTGCTTCAAACAAAACGGTGACGCCCAGTCAAGACGATATGATCGATAATCAAGATCTATATTGTGATAAAACGAGTCTGACATCGCGAAGTGCATCAAATCACGTGAGCACCTGGATTAAAAACATGAAAAGATTTTTAAAATATCTGTTTGACTACGAGTTAGCGGTGCACATGCTTTGGAAATCCTGCAGTCGACCGAAATCTGCATGAAAGTTTACGAACTAGATTTCGATTTCGTTGCACGATTTTGATTGGACTATTCATAGACTCGTTAGTCCAGTCAAAATTAACTCCATAATACCAGCCTAGTTCGGCAAGGGTGGAAACTGGACTTTTATAGTCAGTTAACACACTTGCCTCGGGAAGATGCTTGTAATTTGTGACATGTATAGAACTTCATCAATGTCCGTATGTATTTTGGGCTATCAATTCTTGACAGATTATTATTACGACGACTACAAAATGAGAAAACAGTGAAGGGTGCGTCTTAAACTTTGATTTTTATTTACGGCAAAGATAGTACGTAATTAACAGATATATTAGCAAGGGTTCTATGTCGGACAAAGATAAGTGGACTCCTGTCACATGACCACCACAATACCACGAAGATATGGACTCCTGTCATATGACCACCACAATACCACGAAGATATGGACACCTGTCACACGACCCCCACACCCCCACGAAGATGTGGACACCTGTCACACGACCCCCACACCCCCACGAAGATGTGGACACCTGTCACACGACCCCCACATCCCCACGAAGATGTGGACACCTGTCACATGACCACCACATCCCCACGAATATGTGGACACCTGTCACACGACCCCCACATCCCCACGAAGATGTGGACACCTGTCACACGACCCCCACACCCCCACGAGAATGTGGACACCTGTCACACGACCCCCACACCCCCACGAAGATGTGGACACCTGTCACACGACCCCCACATCCCCACGAAGATGTGGACACCTGTCACACGACCCCCACACCCCCATGAAGATATGGACACCTGTCACATGACCACCACATCCCCACGAAGATGTGGACACCTGTCACACGCGACCACCACATCCACATGAAGATATGGACACCTGTAACATGACCACCACATCCCCACGAAGATTTGGACACCTGTCACATGACCACCACACTCCCACGAAGATATGGACACCTGTCACATGACCACCACATCCCCACGAAGATGTGGATACCTGTCACATGACCACCACACCCCCACGAATATGTGGACACCTGTCACACGACCCCCGCATCCCCACGAAGATGTGGACACCTGTCACACGACCCCCACACCCCCACGAAAATGTGGACACCTGTCACATGACCACCACATCCCCACGAAGATGTGGATACCTGTCACACGCTACCACCACATCCACATGAAGATATGGACACCTGTCACATGACCACCACATCCCCACGAAGATGTGGATACCTGTCACATGACCACCACACCCCCACGAAGATATGGACACCTGTCACATGACCACCACATCCCCGCGAAGATGTGGATACCTGTCACATGACCACCACACCCCCACGAAGATATAGACACCTGTCACATGACCACCACATCCACGCGAAGATGTGGATACCTGTCACATGACCACGACACCCACACGAAAATATGGACACCTGTCACATGACCACCACATCCCCACTAATATATGGACACATGTCACATGACCACCACATCCCCGTGAAGTTGTGGATACCTGTCACATGACCACCACATCCCCACGAAGATATGGACACCTGTCACATGACCACCACACCCCCACGAAGATATGGACACCTGTCACATGACCACCACATCCCCACTAAGATATGGACACCTGTCACATGACCACCACGTCCACATGAAGATATGGACACCTGTCACATGACCACCACATCCCCACTAAGATATAGACACCTGTCACATGACCACCACATCCCCACTAAGATATGGCCTCCTGTCACATGACCACGACACCCACACGAAGATATGGACACCTGTCACATGACCACCACATCCCCACGAAGATATGGACACCTGTCACACGACCACCACATCCACATGAAGATATGGACACCTGTCACACGACCACCACATCCATATGAAGATATAGACACCTGTCACACGACCACCACACCCCCACAAAGATATGGACACCTGTCACATGACCACGACACCCACATGAAGATATGGACACCTGTCACACGACCACCACATCCACATGAAGATATAGACACCTGTCACACGACCACCACGTCCACATGAAGATATGGAAACCTGTCACATGACCACCACACCCCCACGAAGATATAGACACCTGTCACATGACCACCACGTCCACACGAAGATATAGACACATGTCACATGACCACCACACCCCCACGAAGATGTAGAAACATGTCACATGACCACCACATCCCAAAGAAGATATGTGGACCTTATCACGTGACCAACACATCCCCTTTATAGGACACCTATGAAATGGCCACCATACTCTTATCGGGAAAACATAACAAGATGAAGATGTATAGGACCGACATAATTTGGAAGAAACATTTACCCCAAATGGGCCTCTCCTATTTCCGGCAGGTCGCACATCGGTGAAAACAGTGACAACACGATGTGTAGCATTAAGAGACGGTATGAATGCGGCATTGAGAAAACCATTATAACATTCCTCACACTACACTGGGTTGACCTAGAGTTCAAATATATCAGACATACAGAGAGGCGTTGCCGTTATTAGCGACTTCTATTTTCTAATGAAATGACATCAAATGTCGCTGTGATGCCGAGCAACTTGGAAATGACTAAAAACTAAACAAACCTAAGAAATAACGAGTCTTTAACATTGTTCACTTCGTGAATTCCAAACAATCACTTAGCTTCAATGCACATTAATGTATAGTCAATGTGAACACATTTGTTCAGGGTAAGTACTTACGTATCAAAACGAGCCGCGCTGCTCATCCGTCGTTTTGCATGGACCCCGGTGTTTCCGAACACGCTCTCACACCGTTGATATCCAGCCTACCAGTCATGTGTCCATTTCTAAAGAGTGACGCGGAAGCAAACAAATAATCACGTGACACCAATAAGCCAACATGTGAAGGCTACTATACAGTTCCTGGCTCTGGTTCCATTGACCTCTGATATAAATACCAGCACATGTACTTTATTAAGCTCATGAAGGATATCATTGTATATTCTATTAAAGCATGTTCCGTGTGTGAAGGATTTTGGTCAATGTCAAACTAAAACGATCCAACAGTCTTGTCTAGACTCCCTGGCCAAAGTCACTTCGAATAAAAGTGAGAACATTCGTTGATCATTTTGACATCTTAGAAGCCCAATACCTTCCTCCATCTGAGCAGGAAACGGTTGTGCATGTTAAATCATAACCGCCAAAGAAAAAGAGAGAGGTCGGTATAAAAAAGTTTTGAACAGTATTTCAGTAATATGACATGTCAGTTTAACATGGGAGGTTAGGCCAATGTGAGTGGATAATTACTGTATAATTACACAGTATACTGACTCCGAGCCGACCAGTCCTTGTTTTAGCCCCTAAAAGCGCCAAGCAGGGAAACAACAAGTACGATCTTCTCACTTCTTTTGGTACGACGCGCCCCTGGATCGAACCACGCCAAACTTCAGCGCAATCACTGGAAACGTTGGCCCTCATCCCAACAAAGGTGTACAAGCGGGTGACGTCAGCTGGCAACGTCTTGAGAGACTTTTTGAATGGAGGGGAAGGGTAACAAAGCTGGAGTATTGTATTGTCACAGGAGTATTGTTGATTAAAGTGCAAACAATGGTGTTGTTTGTTTGTTGCTTAACGCCGCACTCAGCAATTTTCCAGCTATGTGACGGCCGGGCGGTCTGTAAATAATCGAGTCTGGTCCAGACAATCCAGTGATTGACATCATGACCATCGATCTACGCAATTGAGATACGATGACATGCATCAAACAAGTCAGCGAGTCTGACCACCCGATCCCATTAGTCGCCTATTTCGACAAGCATAGTCGTCTTTTCAGCAAGCATGGGTTGCTGAAGACCTATTCTACCCCGGATCCTCATGGGTATATCGGGCAAAGAAATGAGAGAAGTAAAAATAGTATGCTTTCATCATGCCTCAACTTATTCAATTAACACAAAGTGAAAGCGCGTATATAAATACACGACCGCGCAGATGTCCGGGACGATCAATGGCATTTTTCAATATAGTCGCTATTATGAACTACTCTTTAAGTGGCGATAAAACGTGACAGGGATTCATGTTGCGATCACCAACGCAGTTACATTTTCCTTAGTTAAACGCTTATAACAAAATTTATATACTCCCTGTTGTGATTGGGAGCACCTAAGACATTTCACTCAATTCAAGCAGTACTAGAGAAGCGGACTTCAATGCAAGGTGATTACCGCGACCATAACACCTTAAGGCTGCTGAATTCCGAATTTTCACTAGTCCAGGAAGGTTTTTTTTATATTTCTGGGAAATTTACATTTCAGATTTTGTTTTAGTTCTCGGAAGTCCTGCAGATTAAGATTTACGTTAAATGGCGCGTGAAATCCTAAACGGAATAGCTAATAAATATTTTCACAGATCCACAGAATTTTTTAACTACCAGTTCAGTCTGTATCAATCATGCGTACATACCACTAGGTTCTTCAAGTGTGATACCATAACCTACCGTTGAAATACTAGGTGAAATACGTGTCTCCTGCAACCTCACGGGACCGGGTGGTCAGGCTCGCTGACTTGGTTGATGCATGTCATCGTACCCTAATTCCGTGGATCGATGCTCATAATGTCAATCACAGGATTGTCTGGTCCAGACTCGACTATTTACAGACCGTAGTCATATAGCTGGAATATTGCTGAGTGCGGCTTTAAACAACAAATAAACAAAGTATAACCTCATACCAAATATTTGTTCCTAGTTTAAAGCCGCACTCTGCAAAATTCATGCAAAATTAGGGCGGCCAGGGCGGTCTGGACCACACAATCCAGTGATTGATATCATGAGCATCAATCCATGCAATTGGGATCGATGACATGCATCAACCAAGTTAGCGAGTCTGACCACCCAATCCCGTTAGTCGCCTCTTACGACAAGTACAGTCGCCTTTTACGGCAAGCAGTGAATGACATTAAGAGCATCGATCTTCGCAATTGGGATTCAATGACATGCATCAACAATGTCAGGGAGCCTGACCACCCCCTCTTGGGACAAGCACAGTGGCCAGCTTGGGTTGCTGAAGACCAGTTCTAACTCGGACAAACCAAACGACATAATAAAGGAACCCAATTTCTTGTTTGGGAAGAATATGCCCAATTACAATTATTAATCAGCATGTCCCATGCCTTCAACTACCTTACTGTGAAAGTTATACACCTCTGGTTGGGTGACATACATGTCATGTGCAGCGGAACTTTAAAACAAAGCCCCATGCCTCAAAGAAAGAAATATACGCCTCCCTTTAATGGTTTTTGCCCTCAATTTCTGCCGATCACAAACATCTTGTGTTCGACACATATGGGGTCAAACTACTGAGGCAAAGAGTTAACTGACTACTTAAGTCCACTTTCCGCTGGAATTTTTAAAGTCAGTTCAGTTATCTCCCTTGCGTCGGGGAGATGATACGGGGTTGGTAACGTATACAAATGAAAAGTAAGAGGAATACGATTCCAAAAACCTTGCCACTTTAATGTCACACCAAGAGGGTAAACTGTACCAAGTTTCCATTCTACTAGCGAAGACACTGGCTTTACTATGAACCCAATATTTTTTTCAAGAACATTGCCAAGAAAATTCAAGGTGGAATTCAACAACGAATATACATGTATACCATTAGCTATTGAGATTGGTCTTGTTTTGTGAAAATGGCGAACATTCTTTATGAATCATCCTAAATGCGACCTTGACCTCATATTTAGGTCTATCAGAATCTTTTCAGATGTGAGCCTCAGGGTGACATGTAATTTCATTGGCCTGCAATGAATTTAGCAAATTAGGCGGTAAACAAACTTTCTCCAGTCAATGACCTTGAGGATGACCTTAATACAACTGATTGTGTCCCAATAGCTTCCCTTTGCACAACAGGAAATAATACATGTGATGACCAACCAAATGTGGTGGTGACCCATTTAAATGCAATCTCATTGGAATGAGGTCTGTTACTCTCAAGGATACCTCTGCTATGGGAAGACCACTCATTAAAAGGTGACAGCAGGTGAACACTGATCTTATGTTGACTGCCCAATCTAAATGAAAGCTTCTCGAGTCAGATGTCAGGGTTCTAAAATACTTCTGCTGAACTTCCTTACAACTTTAATTTGAAAAAAATTGATTTAAAAACAGAAAAGAAACAAAACACAAACATTCCTTTGATGGTACTCCCTTTCTATCCACAACCAAATACTGGCACTATCTTCATTACTTCAATTAAATTCAAGTGGTCTCAAGTTTTGTGTCCGAGATGCAGAAATCAGGCATGATCAGAAGCCTGGAGGCTATTTGGCTGATCAAGTTCCGATTTTCACCTAGATAGGTATCCATTGGAGGAAAGAGATCCTTCCTTTATAATGATTAATTAAGAGGAAGATGAATTACGTTTTAAAGATTTGAACTCATGCCCCTACAACAAACCCATGCTTGCACTAAAAGGCAACTCTTGCTTTTCGTAAGAGGCGACCAACGGGATCAGGTCGTCAGGGTCACTGACTTGGTAGATACATGTCATCGTGTCCCAATTGTGTGGATCGATGCTCATGATGTCAATCACTGGATTGTCTGGTCCAGACTCCATTATTTACAGACTGCCGTCACATAGCTGTAATACTGCTGAGTGCAGCGTTAAAACTAACAAACATGCACAGAAAAATCTAAGATCACAAATATATACAAATGTCTTTTAATTTTTTTTATTTTACACCAATTGTACAGAAGTGCTTATTTCTTGGATGCCTCATCCTCCTTATGGTAGGACTTGAGCATCTCTGCTTTCTTCTGCTGAATGCGCTCGTCTCTACGGCGACGGGCCTCCTTGACCTTCTGTCTGCGAGCCTCGGCTTGGTCGCTGTAACAAGCAAGATAACTCAGTATTACAAAGCGGCGGTTCTATCCAAATTTTAAGTGACAACTGCTAAGATTGACAGATGATCATCCTCCTCCAAAACTCAAAACAACCAAAAAATTTAGTGTTATCATGGCAGGGGGCACCAAACGTATTTTTGCACATTGTACAGTTCTACATATGGGTTGATAAAAATTTGGGTCATTGTTAGGGCTGGCAGCTGTTCAACACTTGCCCAAACTGCAGAGTAAATGTTATCATTTATACTTTCCAGTGTTTGAAATAAATGACGATCCTGTAATGTCTTAATCTAAGGATCCCCCCAATTTTTAACCCTCAACTTTAGTGTTATGACAAAGGCGCTTTAACGTTCATGCTCAATTTCAACCAATGCTATCACAATACTATTACTACTGTTCTTGATTGTCGACCCTAGTTGACACAATTGTCTCCACATAGAAGTTTGACATCCTCGCAACCTTGCACCACTTTTTGTAATATTTTAGCAACACCCCAGCAGAGAAAACAAACTGGGCATTACATGTGTCTAATCCACCCAGGTTCTAGGGAAAATTGCTGATTGTTTTAACGACTCCGCTACCTCACTGCCTGTGACATTTGTAAGTACCTGAGCAGTTTGGATCTCTGCTTCTCAGCCTTCCTCTTGTGGATATGCTCCATGAGGACACGCTTGTTCTTGAAGCCATTACCTTTGCACTTCATGTACAACTCATGGTAACTGAAACAAAAACACACATAGTAAAGTAACTATGTTTATAACAAACTGATGGATATAATGAACTGTATATATTCCATGTATAGGCTAAAACGAGTTATTAAGAACTAAACTAAGTGGTCCCTTTTGAGTTCGTCATAACAGTACTATACTGTATTCTGAAGATCATCTTATGAAACAAGATTTGTCCACAAAAAAACTTTTTTACCTATTCCTTAAAAAAACAAAAAACCTCTCAAGCCTGAAAACTGAAAAATCTTAAGTTATTTAGTCATTATTTTTCTATTGTAAAATTCTCATTCACATTGATAAAAACTTCTGATATTTCCAATATGCCATCATGAGAAACATCAAGAATCATCTGCTAGATATATCTTGAACTCAATTTTTGAATATTCTTTGCAAAGACATGAAACTTAAGGATGACAAGGTACTATTATTGATTATTATTATTCATAAAAGCAGTATCAGGACTTGTTTTGTGTCTTCAAAAGATCAATAATGATGGGTAAATAAGTAGCCCTGAAACTCAATGTGAAAACAAAGGAGGTATGATCCAACAAATTTTAAGTCTCCATGGTCTATCAATATCTAAAAGCCAGTCCAAAACAATTCATGTTTGATCAAGGTGAAATCACACTTTTATTTCATAGTTACAAATTACTCATGGTTGAGTGTAGAAAAGCCTCATGCTACAACAGTTTATTGGTGGATGTTTCCTTCAAAGAGAGAAACAAGTATTTAGTCTTCAAAGAGAAAAAATGGGATGCTAATTAGGTGTTTGACAATAATTGATCAATTTTCACCATTTTGGGGGTGAAGTAGCTACAGACACTAGCTTCCTATACTTCAAGTTTAATTGAATAGTCCTTACTGAGTGGTAGTGAGAATAGAATGGATCCTTAAAATGGTTTCTTCGTCCTGTTTAGCAGTGTAGACAAGTTAATTGCTATGACTGCTTGTTCGTTGTTTAACACTGCAGCAAGCAATATTCAGGCTATATTCAAGCTGAATAATTGAGTCTGGACAACCAGTGGTTGACATTACGAACAACAATCCATGCCATCAGGAAAAGCTGACACCCCATCAATCAAGTCACCCGTATGAGACTACCAGACTCATTAAGATGCCTTGTCCGATATGCATAGGTTGATGGGGGACCCCGAATCCCCATTTGGTTGGTTATGTTTGATACAGCCATGAAATACTCACAGGTGCTTATCGACCTTCTTGGCTTCCCGATATCTGCGAAGCAGGTTGCGGAGGACTCTCATACGGCGGATCCAGATGATCTTTTCCGGCATTCTGGCATTAGCTGTACCTTTCCTCTTGCCTTGACCCATGTGACGACCCTTCCGCCTAGCAATGGTGTTCTTGCGAACACGGGCTCGGGAGTGTACCTTGACAGGCTTCCGGATGATAAGACCATCCTTAACTAGTTTACGCACATTCTGTCCTGAAAAGTTTAAAATAAATTTCACATAACCATTTTTTTCCATTAATCTCTATCATGTCTATGGTAACTGATCAACTTCAAAAGACAGATTTAACTGATACAAATTAACAAGGATTCGGAAGGTCTACTACTTGTCTGAATAGTGACAGTAGTCCAATTGATTGTCAAAGTTCTAATCTGCTAATGAAAAACTACATATAGGGAAAACACTCAAATTGAAAACATAATTTTGAGGATGTGTTACCATTGAGCTCAATAAATCATTATAGTATCAGGGTTTTACCTTGACCTACATAACTAGAACTCACAGGAAATGAGGGTCCTGTAATGTAACGTTTGTTGTTTAACACCACACTGAGCAAAGTTCCAGCTATGTGACGGCGGTCTGTAAATAATCGAGTCTGGACCAGACAATCCAAGTATTGACATCAGGAGCATTGAGCATTGAGCCATGCAATTGGGATACGATGACATGCATCAACCAAGTCAGCGAGCCTGATCATGTTAGTCGCCACTTACGACAACCATAGACATCTTTAAGGCAAACATGGGTTGCTGAAGACCCTATTCTAATGAAATAGTACAGTGTACCATACTGTAAGATTTAATCATTACTTTAATTACAGGAACAACAAGTATATAAATTTTTTGTCAAAAATTTGGTACAATGAATATAACTGTGCATGCCTCGCGGACGCAAAATGTATTTTTTCTGCATTCATGCTATACATTTGTACCTACTGGAAGCACATTTCTGCGTTGTGTAAAACCCTGAGTAATCATTGAATTCTAAGAGTAACACATGAAACACTATGGCTTTACCTTTATGCATTTCAGTCTAATATCATGACTATAATACATGTTTCATTCACGAAATAATGGAGATAGAATGACTTTATTAGTGATATTGCACAGTTACTGTGCAAAAAAAGCAAAACAGACATTCTTGATAATCTATTCACTCGAAAAACACAGAAAATACTTACTAGAATTAGCATTGGCAATTTCATTGGTCTCATTGGGATCCAACCACACTTTGTTTTTACCACATTTGAGCACTGCGGCTGCAAGCCGTTTCTGTAAACGAAGCGTGCTGGAAAAAAAGAAAGTAATAATTTGTAGTACAAAACATGTTTCACATAGAATTAATAAACAAATAAAAGTAAGGTGAATGTTGTTTTCCACCAGTCAGCGACATTGCAGCTATCGATAAAGGCCTGAAAATAATTGTAACAGGTCCAGGCAATCCAGTACCTTACGACATCAGCAACAACATACGCTATAAGGGGACTCTCTTTTTCGCAAGTTCCCTACTGTTGCAGCAATGTGTAATCTCACTACCCAGAAACTCTTATTGGTTATTTACCAGACTGGTTTGCTACCCGGGATATAAAATGAGATCCTTAAAACACTGTTTTGTGTAACTTTCATGTGTGAGAAAGAATGAAACAACCTTTGAAAAGATCATGTGGTCACGGTCTCACAGATATTGTTAGCACACATCAGCACAATTTGCTCACAAACCTACCACAGAACTTATAGAGTACTACAATATACCAGGCGAGTGAACCCATGTCACAAGCTCAATGCTTAACTAGTACTTACTTAGAACACCAACCTCTAAATGCCTATCAAAGAATTAAGACTTATTAGTGAATTAACCCAACATTTTGCCACAGAACCCCATGTGCTCTCATGCATATTGAGTGCCAGTTTCCCTTGTGATCAGCACCCAAGTGTTTATATTAATGCAACATTCATAGCAACCACTTTTCTTGCAAAACTAGAAAAACCTTGAAAAAAGTATTACATATTTACATCAGAATAAATAGGCTAAGGATCGGAAAGGGGTGCTTGATCGTTAAAGGGACTCCCAAGGTCTTAGGATAGAGTTGAGGGTAAATCACACTAACACTAACAACCATCAAAGCCTAAAGATCGAAGAGTTATGTGGGATTCACCAATAGCACTTCACCCGGTAACCTGCAGCCACGACTTGATCATTTTATCATTGTCTTTTGCATGTTTAGCCAAGCTACCAGTAACCCAACTGCGTTATTACAGTTTACATGACATGTTGGTTTGGCTGGTTGGTTGGTTGTTTTACGCTGCACTCAGCAATATTCCTGCTGTATGACAGCAGTCTGTAAATAATGGAGTCTGGACCAGACAATCCAGTGATTGATATCATGAGCATCAATCCGACAATTGGGATCAATGACATGCTTTAACCAAGTCAGAAAGCCTGACCACCCGATCCTGTAAGTCGCCCTTTAAGACAAGCATAGTCACCTTTTACGGCAAGCATTGCTAGCTGAAAACCTATTCTACTAAATTCTACCCCGGATTTGGACGTGTCACACGACACATGTATCCATCTGCAGTGGTCTTAGTAGTGATCATAGCCTAAAATTGTCATTAATAACTAAGTAAACTTAAGCTTTACTTAATCCAAATCTACTGCGGTTGGAAAGCCTTCCTAATATTTTGCCATCAAACTGAAAGCGAGTCCACCAGCTTTCTAAATATCACGCGCCAACACCAGTCATTAGGCCTCTTGACTGTACGAGTTCCTAAATCATTGAACATGTTGAATAACATTTAAGTCGCCAGTGTCATTATCAGATAATAATAGACCTTAGCATAAATAGACAGTATGTAGATCAAATGATGGCCCCCAAATGATATTTAAAAACAAACGATAATCAGACATATTGACGACGATCTGAAAATCATATAAGTAAAACGTGCTTTCATATGGGAGCCGCCATTTTGAAAGAAGCTCGGCACTTCGGGCAAGACATTTTGAGACCACAGTATGTGATGTCGCGTTGAAATTCGGTCACTCTTTATATATTTCACTCTGAAGGTCATTCTTTATTTCTAATTTAAATCGAATGCGCCGATACGTGTACACAGGATACAGCTATGAGGCTGTTTTACAGCACCATGCCTCACCTCATGTTCGCTTCGTTTCACGTTGTTGAGAAAGAGGAAGTGGAGGGATACTAACACGTGGTGTGACAGCACTGTTAAAAATAGATCGGCAGATTTGCGTGTGAGTTTTCATGACAGAATGGTAATTATATTGAAAGGAGAATAGAATATGCTTTTACAATGAATTATATGTATGTTAACGGGATGTATACAAACGATAGGTCTATGCAGTGCAAACTTAGACAATATTCATACGCATGCCATGTTAGAATTATCTCCCTTGATCCACCTGGGATGTTCTGATTGCAATGATATGTACAGTCACTTGAAAATGATATTGTTCTCTAATAATATTGATTTGCATAAAGTGACAATGAAATAACTAAAATGCTTAATGCGACAATGTCAGGGGATGTAATTAAACAGTTAGGCAATACTGTTCAATGACATATTTTTTTTTTACATGTTTATATAATTTCAGCTATGTTTTGTATATTGCGTCAATTTCAACGAAAATATATTGATAAAACACCGGTAACGGACACTAGATTCTGTTTGTTGAGAAAAAAGAAGTTGTTGTTTTTAAGGGGTTTTTTTTGCAAAATTACCACGTAATACATTATGTAAATATTAAGATCAATGCGATTAACACCGTAGGATTTTCAGATGAGTCTCAGATATAGAATAAATAATAAACTACCATTCAAAGGAAATTTCATTTCTTAGATACGTATGCAAATTTGGGGTGGTTATAATAAACAATGTTTGATAGGTGACAATGATTATTCGACATTATGCCTGAGTAATATCTGTCCTACACAGTCACCATTCGGCATCATTTATTGAAATTGTTATTTCAAAAAAAATAAAAAAATAATAATAATAATAATGATAACAACTATAATAATAATGTGCATATTTTTAATGCAAAAAATCAACACCCTAAAGCATCCTGAAAGCGCTACATTATATCGATTACTCGATTTTTATTCCCAACTCCCTGGGGGGTATACGATCCAAGTTGTTTGTGAGGCGCTGGAACCTTAATTTACAGTCCTATTACCATCTCATCATACAGGGCATCCATTCACTGCAGAGTGCACATTTCGCATAGTGCATATTTTTCACAGTCGTTTGCCTAAGTAGACACCACATGCAACATTTGCTTCCGCACGGGGCAGGACCGATGCCCTAGGAACTCTTAGGATACAAGCTGTCAAACACGGTCACCCATCCATCCACTCTCCGCAATTTTCTTAACTTCGCCTGTTTTGTGACCTAGTGTGTTGTACGCGGGACCACGCGCAACTATATTGTATAGTATATTGATAACAAGAATTGGATCTTTGAATATCACGATTTCATTATTTTTTTCATTTTAATAAATGAGTAGAAATGACATGCAGATGGTACCGTTTACCGAATACAACTCGTAAATATCCGGGTTAGAATAGGTTTTCAGCAACCCATGCTTGCCGTTAAAGGCGACTATGCATGTCGTAAGAGGCGACTAACGGGATCGGGTGGTCAAGCTTGCTGACTTGGTTAAAGCATGCCATCGTGTCCCAATTGCGTAGAACGATCCTCATGATGTTAATCACTGGATTGTCTGGTACAGTGTCGATTATTTAGACCGCCGTCATATAACTAGAATATTGCCGAGTGCGGCATTCAACAAACAAACAAATCGAATACAACCCCAATAGACCATGCATTATCCACCTCTGCGATTACTCCATGTTATATGCGTACACCCAATACCATCTACTGACATGATGTAAGACATGTGTGACTGGTTATCATCGAGTGTAGAGTGACTACTGGATCCCCGCCTGCCGCATCTCTGTAACTGTGTGATGTATCTACCCAGATGTTGGTTGCCCAAACCCAAACCAAACGGTTACACGTTCACAGGAATCGCCGCCACCTGGATTTCTTTTAGAACCAGTCGTAAACGTGGATTAGTTAGTATAAATTCAACGCATGTCACTAAGCCCGAATGACTCTATTTCGGTTCAATCAAATCGATAGACAAGTAGAATATTGCCCTTTTTATGGTTTTGCTATATGTTATCATTATATGGACTAGTGGGCTAAAAAGGTTATTTTCTCTCGCTGAGTTTATCTTATAAACATTCAGATACTAATAAATCTTCATGAAATGCACCATATTGACCAGATTGCTGAATTGTCCGGTTTATGTCTGGTCGACAAGCCGGTGCTATGGTTTCATTACCTGGGTCTTTTGCTAACCCGCCCCCAACTCTTAATTACCCGTTTTGTGTTCGTTGACTCGGCGGTACTTACTGAATGCTGATTTTCGCCTCCCCGGTCCGACACAGGTGTATGTGTGCAATTGTACTCGGATGCCGTGCATGAATAGTTGTTCATGCTATCAACCGCTGGTTTGCCAGCTCCAGAGTCGAACACTTTTCCAGGTCCAGAGGCCATGACAGCGGGAATGTTGCTGATTGTGACTAAAACAAAATTCACCCACCCACTGTCGGTTTATTTGTTCAACGTTGCTAATTAACATTGAGAGGTCATCCCAAGGTTAGTTTAACAAAGATTTATATCATCGTGGCCCTGTAAGCTTTATAGCCGGAGACGCTGTTAACTAAGTGCAGAAAACACCACTCAACATTACTCAACTTAACATTTATTGTTTCCTTCCCTGAGTGAGGCTTCAACATCGGATACAAGTGTTTTGGTTTCCTGTTCAACAGGTCAGATATATATATAAGTTTTAATGTGCAATATAAGTAACATTTCTCTGGATTCATTATAAACCTGCCTTTGTACGATGTTTAAAAAATAACACCATCTGAATAAAACTACCATTACTTGTGATGAAGTCAGAATCGTACAATGGAAATTGTTTGGCGCTTTTTTGCAGAGAGTTCGAGACAGAAGTTATAATATCGTTCAACGTAGAGGAAACGATGTGCTTAATTGTGACAAGCAACTGACCTTGTTGGAAGTACACATTTAATTTCACCCTTTTTGTCAAATCTGACATATTATGATAATTTGGGACATGTTTGACTCTGAACAGGAATGAACTACCTGAAGTTTGCGGAGTTGCTACAAGACTCGCCTCGTGCCGTGATAGAAACGTACTAAATATCACGTAACACTTTGAAAAGTACTATATATGAAAGAGGAAACACACGTTGTCTTTTCCGCCGCCTATCAATCCAGTCGATATTTCACGTCAGCCGTTTCCTGCAGTTAGTCACGTATTTTGTATTGTGATGTGATATCGACAAATCTACACACCCTTTTCTGTCGCAGTCAGAAAACTCCTACTATATCACGGCGGCCTGTAAATAATCGAGTCATCCTACCTACCTACCTACCTACCTACCATGTCATCGTATCCCAATTGCATAGATCGATGCTCATGATGTCAATCACTGGATTGTCGGATGCAGACTCGATTATTTACAGACCGTTACCATAAAGCTGGAATATTGCTGAGTGCGGCGTTAAACAACAAACCAAACAAATCTAATAGTGAGTGACAGTAATTTTAAGGGGATATAAGCACAGTTGCGAGAACAAAGAGCATACAAGATCAAATACATACCTACCTATACCACTGGATCTGGTGGTCTTGCTCGCTGACTTGGTTGATGCATGTCACCGTATCCCAACGGCATAGATCGATGCTCATGGTGCCAATCGCTGGATTGTCTGCTTTAGACTCAATTATTTGCAGACCACCGTCATATAATTGTAATATTGCCTGGTGCGGCGTTGAACAACAAACAAGCCTACCTATATACCTAATTGTCTATCTTCAACATGTCTCTAAAGCAAAGGCTCCTTTATATGCTTGACCCCACATATATTGGGTTGCAAAACTAAAACCTTCATGGGTTTTGGTATCTGTTGTAGGAAAACCAATGTAAAACCTTTGCAAAGCATCATTCATTTGTAAGGAGTTTATGGCGAGATAACAATGTATGTTTGGACAGGAGTGACACAAGGCATTATTAACAGTCTCATTAACATAATACTCTGCTTGTTCATTATTCAAATTTGCATTGGACCTGTTGGTTTGACGTAATGGCTATAATTACTTTGATAAATAGACTACACCTCATGCATGAATAAAGCATAAAAAACACTGCACTTGATTTGCTCATAGATTTTGTTCATACATGTATAGTTGGGTTCACATGATGCACTGTATATGTGCCATTCGCCGGGATCCTGTCAGAGACAGAGTGACCACCTCCCTGTACGGGGACCATACTCTCGCTCACATACACCTTAGCATATATTTAATAAAACAAATTATATTTAATACTTAACCCCATTCTTGAGACACTTGAGAGTTCTTGAATACTTGATCGTCTCTTACAGAATTAGTTTTATTGCACCTTATATTTCAGGCAGCTGATTTCAGGGACTATACTTATTATGTTAGTCTACGTCGACCAGTTGTTACACTGACTGGCGCTCGGAAACAAGGACTGGTCGGCTCAGAGTCAGTATACTGTGTCTGAGTGGTGTATTCATGTTAAATTACGGCATGGTATCTCAGTGGGCTAGCACTAAAAAATGGGCATCAGTCCGGACTAGTACAAGTAGCAACACACACACGCGTGCGCAGGCACACACACACACACACACACACACACAAACGTGCATGCAAGTCACTATATAAGACTTAGTGCAATAATCTTGAACGCGACGTAGAACCCCATTTCACCTCACCTCACCTCACAGCCGTAAGTGTAGATTAGATGGGAAGGGATTGCAAAATTATTTGCTCACGAACATTCTGGAATATATTGCCTTAGAGTTTGCACACAGAAATACGTCGCTCACTAGATGTCTTGAATAAAACGTGTTGTGGGTCCCTACAAGTCTGGCTGCCCCTTTCAAATAAGGCATATTATGTGTCAAACAAACATATGTGCCACCTTCATTCCCTAAGACACAGAGCCTTAACTCCATACTTGGGACCTATTCTCAATCATCGTGGGGTTGCCAGAAACATCATGGTGTAGAATGTCCATGCAAGTCATAGGGGTTCTCTCTATGCAGTTTCTCAATATATTTTCAGGCAAATGAATTTATATGTTAACAGTGAACTCTGAGAAATTCCTAGGCAACAAGAAATGAAGATACTTTATATCTGCATTGTCTTGTGGGATATTCTGAAATTGAAAATCAGTGGTAAGAAATTGAGCTCAAGGTTGACACGTAAATAATTTTTTTTCTTTTTCCGTCATTAAAATACATTCCCAACATGTTTTGAAACTTCTCTGATGTTTATTTAATGTTTCCAAACTGAAAACGTTTTACATTTTAGAAAGAAACGACACTTATCCTGATTACCTCCTGGTCCAGACTCGGTTATTTACAGACCGCCGTCATATAGCTGAGTACGGCGTTAAACAACAAACCAACCAACAAGTTAAAGTCGGCGCCCTGTGTTGAGCGCAACCTTTTGCCCGAGAGCCGTTTATGTTACCGGCTAAACTGGGCTCTTACCCTAAACAAATATAGTTGCGCAAAATAGTTAAGCGCTGCAGATGACGGAAACTAGTTATATACTCTCGCAACATCTCTCGTCATTCCGTGAGACAGTGACAGCAAGGTCACGTAAACGAAGGTCGATTTGCTTGTCTGACAAAAACGTGAAGGTCGCATCACCAAACATGGAGTCTGACGCGGTGTTCAACGATCAACAGTTACCAACATTCAACCCGCGGCATCGTGTGATGTCAAGGAAAGACAGTGTCATGGCTACACCAGGCAAAGAGGGATCCAGACTAGCTCCCGGGAGCTGCTCGGGAAAATGCATCGGCGTTTTCACCAGCGGAGGGGACTCCCAAGGTAGGAGTCGCTATGAGATTCATTTGACTAGTATTGTGTTTATTATGGAGCTTTATTGGCGACAGAGAGTCTTAATTTGAAACATATGAAGAACCGACGTATGCGACAGACGATGCCATTGAAAAGAGTAGATCATTATAGCTGCAGCCAGCAGTTCTATACGATGCAAGACGCGTAGAGCTAGGCCTAGAGTGTGGGACATGTATTTTGGTGATAGACCTTATGGTTAAGATCGATAGGCCAGTAATTCGTGTTTATGATTAGCGAAATTGTGACATTGCCGAATGACATTAAAGCGACAAGGACATGCGACTTTATGCAATGCCTTGGTATGGGCGTGTTTGTAGAATTGGTCATAGACGCGAAAGGATTTCACATAATTTAAAAGCTGGTTTGATGTCGTTGTGAGAGTTCATATGGATCATGCCAAGTGGTACTTGCAGGTCACAGAGACCCTCATGTATCAACAATGATAATAAACATGAATGTGTACGCTGCTTTTAATGTGTGTTTCAATGAATTGAAATATTACCAGTCACTCTTGGCTACCAAGACTTAAAGGATATAGGCCTATATGTAGGAAAACATTTACTATGTAAGAGACATTATTTTGTGTATTGATTTCCCCCTAACATGCGGTGTTACATTGGGCTTCAGCATGTTCAGTTCAAGACCATTCCAATTTCAACTGTTTGTAGCTGGGAAGTGTTATTCAGTCAAAATGACCAAGAAAAAAATAAAACATTCTTAAGAATGGTTTTGGCATATTCTGCAATTGTATATGATGTTCATGATGCAATTTTAAATCATCAATATTGGAACAGTTGTAAGTGCAGATGTAATTTCTTAATAAGGTCAAAGTTAAAAGAAGGATGTTTTATTTTGGTTGGTTGTGTTTATTTGTATAATTCTAGAATATAGATCAGCAATCTGATAACCAAAAATCACATCCACTAGGTAAATATTATTGCCAATATTTCCATTCAGTACAAGTGTACAGGCTTCCATTTACTCGCATTAAAATATTGTATTTTCATGAATTCTGAGCACAAGTGAGTGACTGAATGCATGGTCATGAATTCAATAATTTGACTGAAAATTCTATTTCCGTGTTCATGATATCATTTGGATCATAATTTAAATGACATCTTGCATGGGGAGGTGAAATCCTTTCAAGTATATGAGGGCTGTTTGTACTTTTTAGTTGTACTGTGAAAAATACTCTAGCACTTAGCACCCAGGATGCTTATTATGGGAAATATGGTATGTGTGTTTGATAATTTTTAACAGTTTTGAATTTTGTAACACTTACTGGTCTGCTCAACCAGTATTCCATTGTAGATTCCTACACAAGAACTTCTTGTATCTTCACTTTTAGTGTTTAAGATTCATTTTGAGCATTATAAGAAAATAGGAGATATATTTCATGTGTCTGAGCTAGTGTTTAACTCTGACAGTAATCCTGCAATTAGATACTGGTACCATGCTGTCATTCACAGAACTAACATATACATCAGAGTTAGGAATTGGCACTAGTCCTATAGTCCCTGCCGAACTGCCAAATGGTTATGGTATCATAAGGACTAATAGAAATTTGCCCTTTTAAGGGTTTTGCTATATGTTAGCATTATAAGGACTAGTGGACGAAAACTGTTAGTTTCTACCACTGTACATATTCCTGAGCTCTGAAGTATAACAGGAATTCTTTGTCATTAATATTTCATTATATTGTACCTTTTAGGGCTGCAATGAATACATTATGAGGCGAATATGTATAATGAATATAGGGTAACAAATATGAATATTAAATCACAAATACAATAAGTCAGCAGTTGATTTATTATTTGTTATATTCGTTGAAAAAATAACGAAATACAGTATTTGACATGGTTTGTTAATTATTAACATATTATACATTTATATACTGCACATATCCAGGTACTAGTATCTGCTCAAATGCAACAATGACAAGTGAATATTTTTAGGTACAGGATATGTAAATGCACATAATTGCATATTCATAAATATTTGATTCTAGTGACCACGAATAACGAATTCAATTCATGAATGGATACGGTTCGTTTCACCGAACACACGAGTGAATGGTAACAGCCCTAGTACCTATTGAAGTCACAAAAAGTGAAAGACCGCCTCCGTGGTCAAGTGGTAGAGCGTCATACCAAAAGAAAGTTTAAAGATGGCACTTGTTTTTACCCTGTCTGGCACTCGGCATTAAGGGGCTAAAACAAGGACTGGTCGGCTCGGAGTCAGTATTCTGTGTTTGAGTGGGGTATTCATGTTAAACTGCGGCATGGTATATCAGTGGGCGAGCACTATAAATTGGCATCAGTCCGGACACATACAAGCAGCCACACACGCACACACTCATGCTTGCACGTCATTAAATAAGTGTTGAAAGATAAATTTCATGGTTTGTGCTAACAGATTGAAATGTTTATGTACGACAGATATATTTTTCCAGAATTTGATTGCCAATAATAAAAGGTGCATATAACACTCGAGTGCGTATTGTACGCGAATAGGGGAATGAAGCAGTGCGTATTATATGCGAATAGGGGTCGGAAGGGGTGCTAATTGGGATTGTTCACTAGCCAATACATCAGCAAATCTCGCTGTGGGCGCTTATTACGTCAAACAGAGGCCATTTATTTTGCGCATATTTCCACACCACCTAGGGGCATGCTATTCCCCAGGTCACTAGGTCAGTGTGTACTCAAGAATCATTCTCAGCTCCCTGGGAATATAACCCAAGATGTCTGTTAGGTGCTATAAGGTTAACAACCACATTGCCATCTCATGCTACCGGGTACCCATGCACTGCTGGGTGAACAAAGGCACATTTCAAACAAAGTCACTTGCCCAAGGAGACACCACATGTGGTACATGTGCTTCAGTGTGGGACAGGACAGAAGCCATGGAAACTCATGAGCCAAGCTGCCAAAACGCGGTCACCCATCCAAGGACTTCTCCGCGTCCAACGTTGCTTAACTTCACCTGATTACCTGTGCACTGTGCACAGGGCCACATGCCACCTTATGGTATCAAATATGTGTCAAATAAATACACACATGACATTACTGTAGGCTATAGTATAAGAACCCAAACAACTTCGGTTCCCCAGGTTCGACAAGAACTCTAGACATTGTGATTTCTTTTTGACAAAATCTTGGTCAGTAAGTAGGGGGAAAATATAATAAGAAGACATTTCACGGGAATTTTATGTTCTTCAAAAAGGTTATCTTTTCCTCTTTCAATATTTTAGTATCAACAGAATCAACAACCAAACAATGTTTTGCCTCATGAATATCCCAATCACTGCTGTTATGATATATATTAGTTAAGATTCTTAACTAGCTTTGTAGCTAAATGGTAGAGGTTTTATAAAAGAATAACAGGACTGAGATGGCATTGCTTACTAGGGTTGCAGCGAATACACTATGAGACGATAACGATACACATCACAAATATAGGGTAACACATATGAGTATATTCATGAATACAACAAGTAAGCGGTTAATGTACAGTAATATTTATTATATTCAGTGAAACAATAACAAAATAAATCATCATCATAATAATATACATTTATATACTGCAATTATGATAATAGTAATAATAATAATAATTTATATACTGCACTTATCCAGGTACTTGTATCTGCTCAAATGTGACAATGACCAGGGACTACATTACTGTCATGTTAAATACATAAGAGTGTTGTCTTTGAAGAAATCTTTGTTTGCCTATAATAACTTCTTACAGATATTTTTAGGTACAGGGTATTTAAATGCACATGGCTGCATAACCATGGTTGCAAAAAAATACAGTGATCGCTCGGTACAACGCTACCTTTAGGGTCCAAATAATTGATGAGCGTTACGGACAATCAGCCGTTTCACCAAGGTGGAGTTGTAGATGACCCACACAACAGACTACTGCATGACTTGTATATATTCCATTTTACATAATTATCTTGCTTTGATAAATAACAAAACACCTTTTAATTCTTTTTGGGAAATATTCAATTCTGGTGACCATGAGTAGCGAAATCAATTCATGAAGGGATACGGTTCGATTCACCGAATACGCGAGTGAATCGTAACAGCCCTTTTGCTTACACCAATATTTCAGATATTGAGTCACATACATCTTAAATTTGATTTTCCCCACTTCTAGCTGTTCTGTTGCAGGTATGAATGCTGCTGTGCGGGCAGTGGTCCGTATGGGCTTCTTCCTTGGGACCAAAGTCTACTTCATCAAAGAGGTAACAGTAATAATTATCACATTTTCAAAATGAAATAATGTTCATCAAAATAACAGGTGTATACATTTATGGTCCACTCGCCCTTATAATGATACTATATAGCAACCTTCAGTGTAATCATTGCTGGGAATGAGTAAATAGTAAATGTATACAGTCAAAATAGAGGATTGTTTAGAGTTGTGGTTCATGTCATCACATACTTGTGACTGATGATGGCTTTTTTTTTCATCACTGTCCATCATCTGTCATCATTCGTCAGGAATTAACACAATAAGAATGAGACCCTCTCCAGTGCTGGCCCTCTAGTGACATCATGAATTATGACATTGTCTGTATTCACATGAGTCCTGCTGATAAATCTCAAACCTCAAAACACGTTCTGACCAATGATACTTGTGGGGACTCTGGTACAAGCTGGTTTCCAGTACCCTGTGAGGGTTGATAGGTTAAATCTGGGACATGTCTGATTGTGGATCATAGTTTCTGAACATGGACTCTGTTGCTTATATTTTCAACAACTGGTGTGCCTGGCCTGAACTTGATTTGTTAAACATGTTTAAAGGCTAGTGTAAACAATATTCATTGCTCATTCCCATCAATGATTACACTGAAGGTTGTGTGATGCCAGTGTAAACAATATTCATTGCTCATTCCCATCAATGATTACACTGAAGGTTGTGTGACGCCTGTGTAAACAATATTCATTGCTCATTCCCATCAATGATTACACTGAAAGTTGTGTGACGCCAGTGTAAACAATATTCATTGCTCATTCCCATCAATGATTACACTGAAGGTTGTGTGACGCCTGTGTAAACAATATTCATTGCTCATTCCTATCAATGATTACACTGAAGGTTGTGTGACGCCAGTGTAAACAATATTCATTGCTCATTCCCATCAATGATTACACTGAAGGTTGTGTGACGCCTGTGTTAACAATATTCATTGCTCATTCCCATCAATGATTACACTGAAAGTTGTGTGACGCCAGTGTAAACAATATTCATTGCTCATTCCCATCAATGATTACACTGAAGGTTGTGTGACGCCTGTGTAAACAATATTCATTGCTCATTCCTATCAATGATTACACTGAAGGTTGTGTGACGCCTGTGTAAACAACATTCATTGCTCATTCCCATCAATGATTACACTGAAAGTTGTGTGACGCCTGTGTTAACAATATTCATCACTCATTCCTATCAATGATTACACTAAAGGTTGTGTGACGCCAGTGTAAACAATATTCATTGCTCATTCCTATCCATGATTACACTGAAGGTTGTATGACGTGAGTGTAAACAACATTCATTGCTCATTCCCATCAATGATTACACTAAAGGTTGTGTGACGCCAGTGTAAACAATATTCATTGCTCATTCCTATCCATGATTACACTGAAGGTTGTATGACGTGAGTGTAAACAATATTCATTGCTCATTCCCATCCATGATTACACTGAAAGTTGTGTGACGCCAGTGTAAACAATATTCATTGCTCATTCCTATCAATGATTACACTGAAGGTTGTGTGACGCCTGTGTAAACAATATTCATTGCTCATTCCCATCCATGATTACACTGAAAGTTGTGTGACGCCAGTGTAAACAATATTCATTGCTCATTCCCATCAATGATTACACTGAAAGTTGTGTGACGCCTGTGTAAACAATATTCATTGCTCATTCCCATCAATGATTACACTGAAGGTTGTGTGACGCCAGTGTAAACAATATTCATTGCTCATTCCCATCAATGATTACACTGAAGGTTGTATGATGCCAGTGTAAACAATATTCATTGCTCATTCCTATCAATGATTACACTGAAGGTTGTGTGACGCCTGTGTAAACAATATTCATTGCTCATTCCCATCCATGATTACACTGAAAGTTGTGTGACGCCAGTGTAAACAATATTCATTGCTCATTCCCATCAATGATTACACTGAAAGTTGTGTGACGCCTGTGTAAACAATATTCATTGCTCATTCCCATCAATGATTACACTGAAGGTTGTGTGACGCCAGTGTAAACAATATTCATTGCTCATTCCCATCAATGATTACACTGAAGGTTGTATGATGCCAGTGTAAACAATATTCATTGCTCATTCCCATCAATGATTACACTGAAAGTTGTGTGACGCCTGTGTAAACAATATTCATTGCTCATTCCTATCAATGATTACACTGAAGGTTGTGTGACGCCAGTGTAAACAATATTCAATGCTCATTCCCATCAATGATTACACTGAAAGTTGTGTGACGCCAGTGTAAACAATATTCATTGCTCATTCCAATCAATGATTACACTGAAAGTTGTGTGACGCCTGTGTAAACAATATTCATTGCTCATTCCCATCAATGATTACACTGAAGGTTGTGTGACGCCAGTGTAAACAATATTCATTGCTCATTCCCATCAATGATTACACTGAAAGTTGTGTGACGCCTGTGTAAACAATATTCATTGCTCATTCCTATCAATGATTACACTGAAGGTTGTGTGACGCCAGTGTAAACAATATTCATTGCTCATTCCCATTAATGATTACACTGAAGGTTGTGAAACGCCAGTGTAAACAATATTCATTGCTCATTCCCATCAATGATTACACTAAAGGTTGTGTGATGCCAGTGTAAACAATATTCATCACTCATTCCTATCAATGATTACACTGAAGGTTGTGTGACGCCAGTGTAAACAATATTCATTGCTCATTCCCATCAATGATTACACTGAAGGTTGTGAAACGCCAGTGTAAACAATATTCATTGCTCATTCCCATCAATGATTACACTAAAGGTTGTGTGATGCCAGTGTAAACAATATTCATCACTCATTCCTATCAATGATTACACTGAAGGTTATGTGACGCCAGTGTAAACAATATTCATTGCTCATTCCTATCAATGATTACACTGAAGGTTGTGAAATGCCAGTGTAAACAATATTCATTGCTCATTCCCATCAATGATTACACTAAAGGTTGTGTGATGCCAGTGTAAACAATATTCATCACTCATTCCTATCAATGATTACACGGAAGGTTGTGTGACGCCTGTGTAAACAATATTCATTGCTCATTCCTATCAATGATTACACTGAAGGTTGTGTGACGCCAGTGTAAACAATATTCATTGCTCATTCCCATCAATGATTACACTGAAGTTTGTATTACACCTGTGTAAACAACATTCACTGCTCTTTCTGTCAATTGGGGCGGTCGGGTAGCCTACTGGTTAAAGTGTTCGCACGTCACGCCGAAGACTCAGGTTCGATTCCTGACATCGGTACAATGTGTGAAGCCCATTTCTGGCGTGCCCCGCCGTGATATTGCAGGAATATTGCTAAAATCGGCGTAAAACCAAACTCACTCACTCACTTTCTGTCAATTGATTACACTGAAGGTTGTGTGACAATCCCATAAACAACATTCATTGCTCATTCCCACCAATGATTACACTTAAGGTTGCGCAAATAGTTCAGATTGTGAACATGACTATGGTATATTATTTTCTAGAACTTAGAGCTGTCTATTGTTTGTTATGGGCAGTCAGGTAGCCTAGTGGTTTAAGCGTTTGCTCGTCACGCCGAAGACCCAGGTTCGATTCCCGACATGGGTACAATGTGTGAAGCCCATTTCTTGTGTCCCCTGCCTGGGTATTACTGGACTATTGTGGCGTAAAACCATACTCACTCACTCACTATATTTTGTTTCCAGGGCTACCAGGGGATGGTTGATGGCAGTGACCATATTCAACTGGCAACATGGGCCAGTGTTTCCGGCATCATGCAGTTGGTGAGATATTATACCCATGCCTTACCCATGTCGTAATGAGCATTGTATTATAGTGTTGACATTGAAGCCAGCTATCTTTTGAGACCATTTCGACGTTCCTTCCAACATTGTTTGGCAGGGCCTGTTTAAAGGAACTTGATGTAATTTGCACCCTTTGTATGTTGACATGAAAGCCTAGCTTCACCCAGGTCCCATAAATGTATCAAAGTTGAAACATAGGCCGGTCTTCTGCCAGTGTCACATAAACTAATGATGAATTGCTGTAAATCATAATTGGAACATGTGCACCTTGTCTTGAAGTACCCACATGTTGATGACATCAAGAACAAGACAGCATGACAAACTTCACAGAACACATGAATGAAAATTGTTTAAGTGAATATCTTAACTCACGTTTGTAATCTACGTAATCTTTTTTATTAATTTTTATCAAACTTTTTATTCAATAATATTGTTATGGTGTTGTTCAGCACTTGAAGCGATATGATGTATTTTTTTACCAACAGAAAAAGAGTTTGATAAAAGTGTAACCCATACATAAGCCGACCCCTTTCTATGGAATATATTTTCTGGTCCTCAAAATTTGGCTCATCTACGTCATATACGGTAATATGGTTATTAAAGCTATTGTCACCATCATTGCTTTGTGAAAGGAATTCTAGAAAGGATTTGAAATTCTTATCCCCAAATGCACCCCTGCTTTTCCAAAATGTTGCATCAGAGTGATACCTAAGAGGTATTATATGGGCCGATGGCCTAGACCAAATAAACCGATTGACTAATACTTGTATCAGCATGCTCTGACACTGATGATTCCGATACATGGCTGTTTAACTTAATTCTGTCCATTGGCAGGGAGGTACAGTAATAGGAAGTGCCCGATGTAAGACATTCCGTGAGAGGGAGGGCCGTCTTCAGGCAGCGGAGAATCTCGTCAACTTGAATATCACCAACCTGGTTGTGATTGGGGGTGATGGCAGTCTCACCGGCGCCAACCTCTTCAGGAAGGAATGGTCCAGCCTCCTCGCTGATCTGGTCAAAGAAGGTTTGAAACACTTCAATTATATTACAATCTGATTTCTTTCTCTTAATGGATATACCTCTCTGCATGGAGATTTGGCAACCTTCATGGAAGGTTGTGTTAGGTAAATAACAGAAAATCTTTTGTCCAATTGAAAGAGATGATATTCACAAGATATTTGCTCTGTCAGGAACAGACAGAGCAGAAATAAATACTGAGTGGTTTGATCTCCCTTTCCTGCATATTCTCACAATAGGGCCCCGTAAGCCTCGCAAAGCGCTACTTCTGGTAGCAGCATTTCCGGTGATATGCCTATACTCATGAACTGGTTCTGCTTTTGAAATGCGTGACCACTAATGCTAACTTTGCTAGAGGGGATCAAGTATACAATCACGCTTGGTTGTCATATGACAACTTATATGATAAATTGTCATATTTGGCTTATTTTGGGATAATGTGATTGGTTATTTGTCATTCCTGCAAAGTTTATTGGTTCCTGACTGACAACTTTTCCTTTACCTTTAAAACAATTTTAAGTTACACTTGTTAGAGGGGTACACGAAGTATGTGATCTAGACTACCAGTTGTCTGACTTCCATTTTGTGGAAGCTTCGGTGGTCGAGTGGGTTAGATCACTGGTCGCTGGCGATAAGGTGCGACACTCTGAGACTGTGGGTTTGAATCCCAGATGAGACTCAACCCCCCAAAACATATTAGAATTTGTACTTCACTCGAAAGTGTAGTCCCAAATATGACATTTGCTACGTTTGAACACTTTCTTAAAGGCATTGTGTATTTATAACATTGTTGTGTTTTATCTCATGCCTAAATACAAAGAACAACTTAATTTGATTTTTCTGGCCATTTTGTCAAATATTAAAAAAAATTCAATAAGCATTTTCAAAGTGTTTCATTATACGACTCAAAAGGAGTTAAAGAACACACATTTATTTCCTATGACTGGGTGGATTTTGACTTCTTTTGAGTAGTATATTTCAATTCTGTATAAGAGATCTCCAGCCTTCAAGTTTGATGATGACTTGTCATGATTGTCAATTTTATTTGTTATTCTGATGTTAGATTACGCCAAAACAGTGCATGTTACTAGACTGAGGAGAAAGGATTTCTAGTCAGGTTAAACTATAACTAGTCAATGGCTTGACAGGTTAACAGCCTCTATGGTCACAATTACTACATCATTATATCAATGTACTAGAAACTTGTCCTGGTCATTGTGTGCATTATTTGTTGTTACACTAGGAAAGATTCCGCAGTCAAGCGCCGACCGTTGTTCCCACCTGAACATTGCTGGGATGGTGGGCTCCATCGACAACGACTTCTGTGGTACTGACATGACTATAGGCACTGACACAGCTCTCCACAGGATCATCGAGGCTGTGGATGCTATCACCACCACTGCCTCTAGGTCAGTCCATACCACTGACTTTTCCTATTGTTAGAAGGGTAACCCTAGTTTTCAGGGCATTATCATTTGCAGAAGCCAGAGGTCTTCCATTAACTGCCCGACGAAGAAGTGCAGTTGAAAAGACCGAGGGCTTCTGCAAATGATAATGCCCTGAAAAATAGCGTTACCGTTATTATAGCTAAAATGGATGGAATTTGTTGTCAAATGAAAAGAAACGAAATATCGGTTTCGACACATTTACTGCAATCAACACGAATGTCACTGACCCACTTTTACAAACATGGAAAAGTCATAGAACAAACCAGATGACATCACTATTGAACGTGACGTCACCTATCCCTATCCTATGACGTCACCTAACAACGGGCGTGATAATGGGCATTATCAAGTTACACTGGCCCGCTCATTTCTGATAACATGCAGGCGGTTTAATGATACTTCTATCCATTTTAGCTATAATGTCATATATCTTTATTTGCTGACAAGTTTTGTTTGGACAAGGTACAGTACAGACCCTTTTACAGACCCCTTACCTACATAATGTAAGAAAATGTGCACATGTTGAATCAGTGTGATAGGCCACTGGAAATATCATGTCATGTTTGATTTCTAAATGTAATTTGTCATGAGAGGAACTTTGTGTCAGTTTTATGATTGATGTATTATGACTTCTTACAGAAGCTCCAGTTTGATTTCCTTGCTGTTATATTCAGTATGTGTCCTTGTATTTTTTAACAGTCACCAGAGGGCGTTTGTTCTGGAACTGATGGGCAGACACTGTGGGCAAGTTTTGTTCTTTGTCGACATTTCATCAGGACTAACATCTTCTGTAGTATAACATCTTCTATATGATAACTAGAGCATTTGTCACGAGTGTGTTTTGATTTGAGAAATATCAACCAAGTTTTTGTTTTTTTGCATTTGCTTGGTCATTACAAAAGCTTTAACACAAAACCAATTATTTTTTGCATTTCAAGCCTAAACGTGCTTCATTTTGCCAAAGTAAGCAAGGATAATTTTGAAATGGTTTGTTTGGTTATGCTCATTAAGTAACAGTAACAATCAATTGAATGACAATAGGCTGTTGACAGAAGTATGTAAAGAAACCATTGCTGACCGATGACATGTTGGTGGGTTCAAATCCTAGTTGCCCTGATTATGCTTTAAGGTTTGTCAGCACTAGGCTCGTGGGTTTCAGCAAAGTGGTAAACATCTAAGACCTGCATCACTTCGGCATTCCTGACACAAGCTGACTGTTGGGATGTAATTGAAATATTTTTAAAACAGTGTTGAACAAACTCACTAAGTACATGTAGAAACATTCAGTAAATAAAGTATGCTAACATAACACTTTGTGACCCCTGTGTAGGTACCTGGCCCTCGTGGCTGCCCTGGCCAGTGAGGCTGACTGGGTGTTCATCCCTGAGTGGCCCCCAGAGGATGGATGGGAGGATACACTGTGCAACAAGCTCACCACGGTCAGTTGACACAACAGAGGTCCAGTGTATATATATACTCATCACCTATCACATGTAGATGGGTTTTCAGGGGTTGAATCATGCCAGAGTTTCATTCTTTGTAAAAGTGCAAAGGTGATAAATGGATATAAAACTGAACTCTAAGTTTTTACGAGAAATACGAATTTCACCCCTGGACATATACCATAGGGATAATATTTAATATACATAATAATATACAAAACACGCTAATACATATAAATATTTATTAACAGGAAATACATTGGTGCTAGGGGGCTGACTCGGTTGCATAACAATGCAGAGGTCATGAACCGTGAATCAGTAGTAGGGCCCGAAGCATCGAGACGTGTTGCCCTGGGTCGTGGACCCGGATTGTCTCATGGCATACGTTGTTTGTCCTGGATCATGAACCCAGGATTATCCCTGGGATGTGTAAGTCCTGGGGTCGTGGACGTGAACCATCCCTCCCAGCTGTGGCGTCCTACCACCCCTTTGGGGAAACTGTAGTCCATTCCACGTTATACTGATATGAAAAGGACTATAAATACCACCTTAGTAACAAAACTCAGCCCTAATACAATGAAAGGAGGGTGGGAGTTAAAATCCAGTCGTAAGATAAACAGAGGAAGGAAGTGGTCATGTGAATTGGCTTTAATATACATGGAAAAACACAGACCTATCATGCATACTTTCGACAGATTAAAACTAGCATTGGCAAAGCGAAAGCATGCTCCAGAGATGAATACTTGAAAGTTATAAATAGCACAAAATACATCGGGAACCTTGTTAGTACTGACAAGTGAATAGACCAGCTGGACTGCTGATGTAACACAGATCTCAGATATATTGATACTGACTAGAATGGAATGCTGATAAGAATGAAGCTGCTGCTCAGACAAAAATATAAATTAACATTTAATTTTTAGCTCACCATGACGTTTTCAAATGGTATCCCTTGTTACTGAATAAAGTAAGGTTGTGTTTTGAAAAAAAATTCAAACTTGTTTCCATGACAGCAAGTGAGCCATGCAGTGTTTTTGCTGGAGACATATTTTGTCATTTTGATGTGCTCGTTGTATGTTTTCAAATTTATTTCAGTGCTTTCTGTGAATTTTATGTCGCAGGAGAGATCCTTTGGTCAGCGCTTGAATATCATCCTGGTTGCAGAGGGAGCTATAGACAGGCATGGCAAACCTATCACAGCTGATATGGTCAAAAATGTAGGTCCAGCATGATTGCTGTAATGTAACTATGGTAACACAATCCAGAGATTAATCTTGTAGGGTAAGACCATACAGGACCTGTAAAGATTATTCAATTGGTATGCAATAGTTTGTCATTTCAGTAGAATTATACATACGATCATGTGAATACGCTTTGGAATACTATTACCATGATAACCTCACCTCCTTATTGTGTTGAGAGCAATAGATAAAGACTTCATTATTCAGTATTATTTGTGGCTGACTGTGTTTCTGCTTACCTGAATAGTTGCAGCTCGATATAAGGGAGATAACTCCTTCTCTACAATCCGCACAAGCGGGTTAAGTGACATAATTAAAGATTTGTCAACTGTCTGCAGCTGCTGTCCTCCCGCCTGGGCTATGACACTCGCGTGACGGTGCTCGGCCACGTACAGAGAGGTGGAAGTCCCTCTGCCTTTGACAGGATCCTGGTGAGTGGAACATATTTCACTACTTTTTCTGACTAAATCTAATAAAGTCACAAATCAGGGTTTGAAATTCCTTGTATCGGGTGGCGTTGGGGTAGGTTAAAGCATCCGCTTGTCATGCCAAAGACCCGGGTTCGATTCCCCACATGGGTACAATGTGTGAAAATTTCAGGAATATTGCTTAAAGCGGCATAAAACCATACTCACTCACTCTTTTATTGGAGTACCAGTGGTACTGTTGAAAGGCACTCAGAGAAATGATATAGATACTGCTGTGACTAATGTGATTTAAAATTTTACCTCACTCGCTTCCTCAGGGAGGGGGGACTTGACTCAAATACGAGAACCAAGGACCCCCCTTAAATTGGAACGTTGTTGTGACTCCATACTTGTTCAGGGTTCCAGAATGGGTGCTGAAGCAGTGCTGGCTCTTATGGATGCAGACCCCGACACTCCCGCCTGTGTCGTGTCCCTGGAGGGAAACCAGACTGTCAGAGTGCCACTCATGCAGTGTGTGGAGAGGGTAGGTGGGCTAGGATCACTCCCAACTGACATCTTCATGATGAATCTTTGTCATTACATTTGTCCTGTCTGTTGCTATGCAAGCTCATTTAGCATGGTTCCCTACAAAATATTGTCTTCGGTTTTTTGGCCAATTAATCCTTCATCATAACTGGAAGGAGATATCTCATTTGTGACTTCTGAATAATAGTGGCATAACCATTCACCAAATGTTTGTTGTATTGCGATACTTGGTGCCATATCAGCGGTAGAAACTAACAGTTTCAGTCCACTAGTCCTTATAATGATAACAAATAGCAAAACCCCTAAAAATTGCAAATTTCTACTAGTCCTTATGGTACCTTTACTATTGGGCAGTTTGGCAAGGACTACAGGACTAGTGCCAATTTCTTACGCTGATGATATGAGTGTCATGTCTAGAGGTCATGACATGTTATAGCTGGGTTAGAACTTAGGACTAGCCTGTTAGCCCTGGGCTAGTACAAATTCCTCTGGGCTAGTACACATTTCCCAATTGCGCCATTCTTCTAACATTACAAGGCCATTTCATATTTGCCTGGTTTAGTAAAGCTAATGAGTTTAGTTCTGAACCTCTAAAGATACAAGGGGGCACGGGTAGCCAAGTTGTCTAGGGCGCCGCGATTCGCTGTGCAGAGTTGCGTCCCATGGACACGCCAGAAACCTATGATTGTGGGTTCGAATCCCGGTTCGTCCTGATTATGTTTCTAGGTTTGTCAGCACCATACCCGTGCTCGTGGGTTTCACCGAAGTGATAAACGTCTGAGACCTGCATCACTTCGGGCTTTCCTCCCACATTATGCTGACACGCCGCGATATAACTGGAATACTGTTAAAAGCGGCGTTAAACACAACTCGCTCACTCACTCACTCTTCCGTGCTTGTCATTGCAGAGACAGGATTCTCATTCACATTGCCACATACTGACTGCTAGTGCTACACGTGTTATTTGTTTCCAGACCCAGGCTGTTCAGAAGAACATGAGTGAGAAGAACTGGGAGGAAGCTGTTCGCCTCCGGGGAAAGTAGGTCACGTAGAACGTGCCGTGGAATGTAACTGGATGTCTAGCATCCATCGTACATCTGATTCAGTTATCTTTTTACATTGAAATCCCATTTTGTCCGTTAAGTAGCAGTTCTTGTTAGTGTAAGTCTCATTTACCATTTGCTGATCATATCTTTTACTCTGATTTCACACCACCTACTATCAAGTCTGACAAACCCTTTTGGAACACGTCTGGTGAACTTTGAGTGGCCTTTTGACTGGCAGTGAAAATTAATGATATGGTCGGTGTTCTTTTTAGCCAATCAGTGTCAGTTGATCCAGGTTATTCAGGCAGTTGTACTAATATTTGGTGTAGATGTATGAAACCAAACAAGACACCAGAAAATGGAAAGGTGTGGTCTCCAATCTGTTACGGTTGCATACGTTTCAGAAAAAAACTTCTCTGTTTATGCAAGCTTTGTGAGGGACTTCATGGTAGCACAATACTGGGAACCTCTAATTGCAATAACAAGTGCTTGACAGTCACCAAAGTAACCCCCCAGTGAAGTTCTGTGTTAGAATAGGTCTTCAGCAACCAATGCTTTTCATGAGAGCTGATTAACGGGATCGGGTGGTCAGGCTTGCTGACTATGTTAATGCGTGTCATCATGTCCCAATTACGTAAATTATATATAACTATATACCTGGAATGTTTCTGATTGCGGTGTTAAACAACAGTCAAACACAAACCTTAGTACCTCTGTTTCTGACTGTCAACAATGAGTGTTCATGCTTGAAGGATTCCTTGCTTCTTTTCTTCCAGGAGTTTCCAGAACAACCTAAACACCTACCGTAAACTGAGTAAGCTGAGGCCCCCAGCAGCCCTGTGTAACGTGGAGGGGACCGACTGCCAGGTACGTTCCCATGGTAACAGCTATCACACAAAGTTATACAAATACATGAAGAAGCCATCTCAACATCATGTTGATTACATCGACATCTATTTTACTCATTTGTTGAAGACTTATTTCTATTATACATGCAAAAAAAGAACTTCTTTATTGGAGTATATATTTATTTTTTCTGCAGAGTTCAGGAAAATAATTTTGATGTCCTCTTATGGTTTAATTTTAACGTTTTCTGGTTGAATTGACTGGAGTTGTTTGCTAATATGAGTTGTCTTTAGTAGATGCATGTGTTGAAATACCTGAGTGTTGGGAATTAACAAGTGTGGTTCTCACTTATTGTTTGGAATTAGATGTTATGCTTCAGCTTTGTGTTTTTGAGTTTGGTTGTCTTCTTTAGTAGATGTTTTTCTATTCTTCTCCTCACTTTGATGTCAGTGTTACACAGACACTAGTGTCCCCGAGTCTTTGGAGAACAAGAAGACAGCAGTGGCATCAGCATGATGCCCAGTTTAAGGATTTTTGTGAAACTGTTAACTGTTAACAGACAATATATTTCAAGCCTTGCATTGCAAACATGACAAATGAAACTCAAATATTAGAAAAAACATTGAAGGTATTGAAATTACATGAAATGTGTGAAAATTGCTTATTTCACAGATTGTCCTTTGTTTACCATATATGTTACATTTCCCCAGGCTAACAATCTTACCTCAGTTATTAATGTAACAGTGCTTCAGATTGCTTGTGTTTCAAATGACTCTCAGCAGCATGGGTCAACCAGCCCATTTTTAAACAATGGCCTTCAAGAAGAGAAATATGGGCACTTTGACCTTCTTGAGCAGTAGGGACACCTTGACCTTCTTCTAGATCAATATGGACTCAATGACCTCCTTCTTGAGCAGTAGGGACACCTTGACCTTCTTCTAGATCAATATCATGCAGCGGTAGAAACTAACAGTTTCAGTCCACTAGTCCTTATTATGATAGCATATAGCAAAACCTTTAAAAATGTCAAAATTCTACTAGTCCTTAGGATACCTTTACTATTGGGCAGTTTGGCAAGGACTACAGGACTAGTGCCAATTTCTAACCCTGATATGGACTCAATGACCTTCTTCTTGAGCAGTAGGGACACCTTGACCTTCTTCTAGATCAATATGGACTCAATGACCTTCTTGAGCAGTAGGGACACCTTGACCTTCTAGATCAATATGGACTCAATGACCTTCTTCTTGAGCAATAGGGACACCTAGACCTTCTTGAGCAATAGTTCCCCTTTACCTTCTTCTAGATCAACATTGACTCAACGACCTTCCTGAGCAGTGTGTTCACCTTGACCTTCTTCAGCAATATGGACACTTTGACCTTCTTGAACAAACATGAGCCCTGTGACCTTCTTGAACAATATGGGCCCTGTGACCTTCTTGAACGATATGGGCCCTTTGACCTTGAACAATATGAGCCCTGTGACCTTCTTGAACAAATATGAGCCCTGTGATCTTCTTGAACAATATGGACACTTTGACCTTCTTGAACAAATATGAGCCCTGTGATCTTGAACAATATGGGCCCTGTGACCTTCTTGAACGATATGAGCCCTGTGATCTTCTTGAACAATATGCACACTTTGACCTTCTTGAACAAATATGAGCCCTGTGATCTTCTTGAACAATATGGACACTTTGACCTTCTTGAACAATATGAGCCCTGTGACCTTCTTGAACAAATATGAGCCCTGTGATCTTCTTGAACAATATGGGCCCTGTGACCTTCTTGAACAATATGGGCCTTGTGACCTTCTTGAACAATATGGGCCTTGTGACCTTCTTGAACAATATGGGCCCTGTGACCTTCTTGAACAAATATGGGCCCTATGACCTTCTTGAACAAATATGAGCCCTGTGATCTTCTTGAACAATATGGGCCCTGTGACCTTCTTGAACAATATGAGCCCTGTGACCTTCTTGAACAATATGGGCCCTGTGACCTTCTTGAACAATATGAGCCCTGTGACCTTCTTGAACAATATGCACCCTTTGAGCTTGAGCAGTATGGACACCTTGACCTTCTTGAGCAGTATGGACACCTTGACCCTTTTCTAGAGTAGTATGGGTCCAATGGCTCTCTCTGTCTGACCAATATTATGGTTTAATTCCTATTTCTGTGCAATATGCATCCTCTTGACCTCCCATTCTGGGCAATTTGGGTCTCTAAATCATATCTAGCCATCATTATTTGTGCAGGATTCAGATCACTCTGAAGTATGTATGCAACGGATACTTGTTGACATCTATCCATGGTGATATAAGTAGCTCTTACACTAGGTACTTGACATAGTCAGTGTTGATGGTTGCCATGGATATATATATATGGCTGTTAACCCTTAGTATGTGACATATTCAGTGTTTATTGTTGCCAGACTGTACAGAATGTGAGATCAGACACTGTAAGTCATTTTTGCAGGGACATTGGGATTCTTTCCAGGATCATGTAAGTCTCTTTGTTCTTGTTTTGAGAAAGACAACATATATCTATATCTCAGGTATATAGCTGTAACAAAAAGCAACCCTCGTAACTAAATATATCAGACGTTGTCAGGCAGTCCAAAGTTGACCCGACTGACATTGTTTCTCCATCCTCACATCAATTTGTGGAACAATCGACATGGAGGGATTGTGCATGCAGTTGCTATGGGTACCTATTATAAAGTGTGACGTTTATTCTCCTGCATTCAGTACTACAGCCAGGTGACTATGCTTGTCCTAAGAGACGACTTATGGAATCAGGTGGTCAGGGTCGCTGACTTGGTTGATGCGTGTCATCATCTCAATTGCGTGGATCGATGCTCATGATATCAATCACTGTATTGTCTGGTCCAGACTCAATTATTTACAGACCGCCGCCATATAGCTTGATTATGCTGAGTGTGGCGTTAAACAACAAACAAACAAACAGTACCTCAGCCGTTCCTGATAGTTATGACTGGTAATAACACTATGAAAACACAATCATCTCTTTTCTCCTGAAAATGTGCACTGTTCATGTGCACTGGTTCATGTACAGTGGGAACAAAAACCAATAATGAAAAGTGATTGACGTGTTTATATCTTCTACTGTTGTATAACAGTATAAACAAGGCAGACATTGGAGCCATTGTGTCGAGAATTACCAACTGCCATACTTTACCTGAAGACAAGTCACCTCATCAAATTTGTGACAGAAAATCAAAGTAATCATTGTAATTGACATTGTGTTTTCAGTGTGTTCAGAAAGTATGACACCAGAGACTATGAGAATGACAATATATGATATTTTAAGATTTCAATATTTTGACCCTCACTCTTCTAATTCTATTTTGATACGAGACTATTTGAACAGAAGTTCATACCCCAAAACCAAGCTTGTTTGATGAGTTTGTTCAAAGTGATAGCATCAATATTCTTCAAGAACTCTCTCATCAGTACAGTGTTCGGAAAAGAAGGAAATGGTGTATAGAAAGTTGACATCTCTTCTTCATGCAAGTGAACAAGGAAACGTAAAAGTAGTTACATGGTTGTTGACTATTTGCTTTGATTCACCAGTTGCGCAGATCAGTAGGTATCTTCAAGTCACTTTGAAACTGTCGTCCTAAGCTTTTGCTGTTTTGCCTGTATCTTCAATGAGTTCCCCACATGTGCATTTTGATCATATATTTTTGTAGTCGTGTCATTAGGATCCTGGTTTGACTGCCCAGTTTACTTGAAGCAATGGTGCTGTATCTCCATCTTCCACAATCCAGTGTATTACATCTCCTGTTTAATCTGATAACCACCCATGACTCACATGCTTCCAAGGATCCGTTACCTCTTAGTCCGATTACTAATGACACGGTGCCAAAAATAGAAGTCCAATCAAATTACATTCTTTCCTAACCGAAACTCGTAGCATTATCAGCAGTACTCAACCTGTCTTGTTGCATACCATCTCATATACAACTGAGAATACCTGGTGAATATATGGGTGAGTATGGTTGTATGCCGCTTTTTGCAATATTCCAGCAATATCACAGCGGAGAATGTCCGAAATGGGCTTTACACATTGTACCCATGTGGAGAATTGAACCCGGGTCTTCGGTGTGACGAGAAAACGCTTTCACCACTAAGAATGCCTGGATATATAAGAATACTCAGGAAGTTGTTTATAATTAGGAAGACTCTTTTGGCGTTAAAACTCCAGTAACGTGAGTCTTCTGCTTTGGTGGAAACATGTTTACTTTAAGCATTTGAACAGCTCACTCATACAAGGCCTTCATTCTGATTCAGAAGAGTCATTTTGATTGGTTGTTGAAATAAGCTCTAAAACGAGAGAAATTCCATGCTCAGTTAATGATAGGAGATTGAGATGCTCACATCACTGCATGAAGAAGCTATGGTGGCAAATGGGTCCAGGGTGTTTGTCATGATAGAAAGGAGGTAGAATACCCTAGATGCAGGAAGATGCTCTGTCTGGGATCAGCTGCATCTTTGTTGCCATCGCCAATGTCCCACATTTAATCTCTGTTACAGTTTCTACCAGAGGTAAATTCATAGCAAATCAACATGTTTATTTTATATCTTTTTCATATTTTCATTATCGTACCATTTCTCGAGTTTAACATTCATTTTCTTTGTCTACATAACAAACTAAATCTAATGATCGTCCACCAGTAGTTGCTAACCAGCTAGGGGTTCCAGGTGAGAACTATCTTAACACAACAGCAAGCAGTGATGTCTGTTCTTAATATATGGGTTGTATGATCACCTGTTTCATCAACAAGCATCCAGCAATGTCCAGTTCGGTTATCATTATGAGACCGTTTCACAGTAGATATGACCTGTGAAGATCTGGGGTAGAATAGGTCTTCAGCAACCCATGCTTGCCATAAAAGGCAACTATGCTTGTCATAAGAGGCGACTGACAGGATCGGGTAATCATTCTCTTGGTTGAAGCATGTCATAATATCCCAATTGCGTGGACTGATGAGTGATGTGATGTTCATGATATCAATCACTGGATTGTCTGGTCCAGACACAATTATTTACAGATTGCCGTTGTAAAGCTGTAATATTACTGAGTACGGTGTTAAACCAACCAACCATCCAACCACAAATATGTGCAACTTCAACATATACCTAAAAAGGGTTGACAACACATTGTGTAACATAGATAATGATGTAACTGTCAACCAACAAAGCAAGTCATTAGTGTCATCCTCCATCAACACATGTGCCATGAAACATCCACCAAACAGACTGTTGTATAAAACATCAAGTTTCTGTATTGCTGGAATGACATGACACACTTACGTCATGCAACAAGACTCATTGTGATACAGTTAAGACATTGTTGTGCAGTCTCCTAATGTTCAACACCACCAAAAGTTCTCAGATATTTAATGTCATCTCTGTCTGAAATCATTGGTACCATGACCTAGCATGGAGGTAAGGTAAATGTCCTGACTCAAAATCGAAGTTTATTTGTCATATTGACTTTCATTTTGCTACACAGCCTTAGCATCTAGAAGTTCTGTAGGGACTGTTCAAATGCTGCACCTGCTACAGTCCATCCACTACACGAACTGCTTGTAGTGTCACTTCATCAGTGTCACATTGGCAACATAGTTTTATTCTTCCCCTCGTTGTGCTTGATCTTATTGCATCTGTATGTTGTATTTACTGGAAAGGTAAAAGCCTTGGTTCTCAAGAAACACTGTACTGATTCAGAGCCTCTTCATCAACTTGGAATAACTGATAAATCCTGAAGACTGATAGCCTACCAAAATCGTGGCCTCATTTCACAAGGCGATCTTAGCACTAAGATGACACCTATTGTTGAATATAGGATTGTTGCAGTTGCAGGGCTACGATCGCTGTGTGGAACAGAGACCAGGGCATGACCAGTTATTGTTTTTCTTGTCTTAGGAAAGTTTAGGTATAGATGCAGCAGGGACAAGAAGCTTCATGAAATGGTTCAGGTTTGACTTCAGGTTGTTGCCATAAGCCATGAAAAAAAATAACCAAAGTGAAAATTGGAAATCTTGCTTTTTTGCAAATGCCTGTATATTATAAGGGTTGTTTTCTGGATTTCAAATCTCTGCAAGTATTGTCTGTAATACAAGGAATAGAAACTGGCCTGTCATATATTCCAGTTTGTTTGAAAAGGTTTTAAAACAGCATTTACAATGTGTACAGAGAACCAATTGCTTTTATAAAATGCCTTGTTTTTAATAGTATTTTATTTATATGGGCTCTGCTTTGCATGTGTCGTCATCCCAACCGTGATGGTATAGTGCCTTATGCATGCCCCACTGCTCGTAGCCAGCACACATAGCTGGAGGTGCCGGTTTGCGGGGAAACAGGATGTCAGACGCTCTATTTTATGGTGTAAAAAACGCTATTCAGCTTCAAGTTAGTTCTTGCCCCTCTGTGTTGCTTGCTGAAGTTTCCACCTTATACCCAATGAGGGGCAAGAAGTAGCTTTGAACTGTTATTTCACCAAAAGATGTTGAAATCTGTATCATCTTGTTTCTCTTTGAGCCATTTATCCGTACAATTTTAAAGTTAACACGGGAGTAGATAGAGTGAAGAAAATGGGAAATTAATCATTAAAATTAATAACAATTGAATAACTGAAAAAACATCCACTGCATGGTTAAAGTAATTACAGTTGAACCTTGTTGTGTAGAACTTGGATGTGTTGAATTCCCGGTTGTCTCAAACTCATTTGGGAGACCCGAGTATCCAAACTCAGCATAAAATTTCCCTGATGGCTCTAACCCAGGTTAACTGAAACTTTTTTCCAGGTCCCCACGAGTTTGACACAACGAGATTCAACTGTACATCAATCAATAAGATTCTTAAAAATTCATTTCAAGAAAGTTAAACTGACCAATGACCAGAATGAGTTTATGCAATGGCATGGCTTCCTACCTACTATCTATCAGCTCATGATTGTCTCCAGATTCAGCAAATACAGATTGATTTGGTTTGTGGAAAATACAGGTTGTGTTTCATAGCCAGGCAATTCAGTCAGCATCAAGTTGGTCAGAGCTCACATGATCAGACTAAAACGTGTATGACTGAATTGTAGGTTAATATTGATGGGGTTGGACCAAATTTAATTTGTCGACTTGTTTGAAATTACGACTGAACACAGCCAATCCTTTCTATATGAGGAATTTATGTTCGCAAATATTATTGTCATATTTGGACACTGCAATAGCCTCTAAATATAATCTTTGTGCAGTAAAATACATCATTTTCAGATATATGAAAGCAGTTGCTAATATTCTGTCAAGGTAAAGCATGCAACCTGTGGACTGATACATTTAAGAGGTTCGTCAGTGCAGGTTCTGTCAACTTCTGTTGTAGTCCGCCAGAAATCTGGCAGTGATGAACATCGGCGCCCCTGCCTGTGGGATGAATGCTGCAGTCAGATCCTTTGTCCGACTGGCCTTGACCCAGGGATACAATGTCAAGGGCATCTATGACAGTTTTGATGGACTTGTTGCAAATGAGGTAAGTCCGCCCTTCACATTCAGAATGGAAATTGCACGATCTATAAATCAGCACGTGCCATCTAGTGTTTGAATAGCTGATGGTGGAAGGGGATAACTCTATATGAAATATCCCGACCTCAGAATGATGCTGTTACATCCAGTTTGACAAACAGCTGGTGGTGGAAGGGAGATAACTCTGTTTTTAAAAAATCGACCCGAGTGATGATCCTGAACACTTCACAGTGAGATGCTGGTGATGTGGAAGGGAGACAACTATGCAACATACATAATTCAAACTAAAATAATAGTGTTTAAAATTGAAGTTTGCATAATTGGTCATACTTGTACATGTTAACATCTGCATATTGTTCAGTTTCAAAACACAATATTAACTCACAAAGTTGTGTATAATTGTTGTCAAGGTCTTGCCTGAAGCCTGCAGCGGGTAATAACAAAGATATGAACTTTCAGACTTCAATCTAGGTTAGAAAAGCTTATTGGCACAGACTGAATTGATATTTAGCAGATCAACAAAACAAGATTACTTTAAGGTGTTATTGAATTTGACAATTGTCTTGATGAAGGTCACCATGGTCAAAGACTGGACCCTGTTCCACAAAGCTGTCATAGTGCTAAGGTGATCCTAATTCCCATATTTAACATAGTGAGTGAGTGAGATTTTACGCTGGTTTTAGCAATATTCCAGCAATATCACGGCGGGAGACACCAGAAATGGGCTTCACACATTGTACCCATGTCGGGAATCGAACCCAGGTCTTCGGTGTGACGAGCAAACGCTTTATTCTCTTTCTGATTAAATCCTCCTTGGGGCACTTATTGCATTTTCCTTGCTCAAGAAAATCTACATGACATAGTTGTAACCATTTTCCTTAATAAAAAATGTTACCACACAAAAAACTTTGTTTTTGTATGATATACGACCACCCTTACGGGGCCTCACCACCAACGGCGCCTCACGCCAGGGGGAGCAACTCTCACCCAAATCACTTTCCTTATGTCATCTGTAAGAGACAGACGTGTTGATTTTTCACACAAGACAAAATAAGAGAAATCTATCGTTCGACAAGAACCATGGCTGACCAAACTGTATGTATGGTACATTTCTTTCATTGCAAAGGCGTAATACCTCGCATTGTGAAGTTATAGAGTTGTAATTGACGCCACGTGCACGGTACCTTTGAATTCAAATGGCCGTAATGGCGTCCATATTGTAGTTCCACGGGCTGATACATGTAACACCAAGGCCATTAAGAAACGGCTTGGGGTTTTGTTATATCATACAGCATTGGTCTACAATTTTTTCCTTTACAAAACCCAAGGTGGTGTGTTAATTTATAAACTACACTTACCTTTTTTACGGGTTTTACACCTTAGCGCGTAACACGCCCCTTTGGTGTTCTAATTAAACTACGACATTGGCTATTAGTATCGCGTTACAAATCGCATTCTACATTACGCCTTTGCTTCTAGTTTCACAATTTAAGCACGTATCTTTCCAATCTTTATATCGCACTGATACACGTTAATACCCTTCCCGCCCACCTCAGAAAGTACGGTCTTGTTTACAAAGACCTTCAAACTGTGTACGGGTTGTTCTAAGACAGGCACGAACGCTGCCTGATATGTCTGGCGGAGGACATTGCCTTTACCCCCCAAAAGAGACAAGTTGACTTGTTCCACTTTAAAGAGGTCTATAAAGGCTGGGGTAGATATCAGATCTACTAAGACATCCCCCCTCCCCATCTAAAAAGGGTAAAAAAGCTGCCGAGATTGTCTCCCCCGCTCCCTCTCCGGGGGCCGGGGGAGAAGGCTAGAGGGTCCCCGTAGTAAGCACTGCACCCTCTCCTGCACTGTCTTTGGCAGACTGTTCTGCGTTACTTAAGTCGCCGATGGCGTCGATGATGGAGGAGGTGAAGTCTCGGCTCCGGCAGGAGCTACGGGCTGAGCCTTCCCCGTTGTCGGCGCCGGACGCGGCTTCGAGATCTGTGTTATGCCCGGCGTCGGCCGAGGCAGGCCACTTGATCTCGGGGACGATCCGAGACCGGGCTTCGGCTCCGGCTCGAGGTCGCTCCCCAGCGGAGGGGTGGCGGGCGCCGGCCCGTGCACTACCGACGCACAATTTTCCCTAGCGGAGCCAGACGCCTCTTCCGAGGCCGAGGCTTTCACTAGTGGATTCGTAGCCCGGAGCCAGGGGGGTTCCCTTTGTCTCGGGGACGATCCGAGACCGAGCTTCGGCTCCGGCTCGAGGTCGCTCCCAAGCGTAGTGGTGGCGGGCGCCGGCCTGTGCACCACCGACGCACAATTTTCCCTAGCGGAGCCAGACGCCTCTTCCGAGGCCGAGGCTTCCACTAGTGGATACCTGCCCCGGAGCAAGGTTGGTTCCCTTTGTCTCGGGGACGATCCGAGACCGAGCTTCGGCTCTGGCTCGCGGTCGATCCCCAGCGTAGTGGTGGCGGGCGCCGGCTCGGCCCGTGCACTACCGACGCACAATTTTCCCTAGCGGAGCCAGACGCCTCTTCCGAGGCCGAGGCTTTCACTAGTGGATTCGTAGCCCGGAGCCAGGGGGGTTCCCTTTGTCTCGGGGACGATCCGAGACCGAGCTTCGGCTCCGGCTCGAGGTCGCTCCCAAGCGTAGTGGTGGCGGGCGCCGGCCTGTGCACCACCGACGCACAATTTTCCCTAGCGGAGCCAGACGCCTCTTCCGAGGCCGAGGCTTCCACTAGTGGATACCTGCCCCGGAGCAAGGTTGGTTCCCTTTGTCTCGGGGACGATCCGAGACCGAGCTTCGGCTCTGGCTCGCGGTCGATCCCCAGCGTAGTGGTGGCGGGCGCCGGCTCGGCCCGTGCACTACCGACGCACAATTTTCCCTAGCGGAGCCAGACGCCTCTTCCGAGGCCGAGGCTTCCACTAGTCGATACCTAGCCCGGTGCCAGGTGGGTTCCCTTGAACCTCCGGCACCTCGGCACCGGGACTCGTCATCGGGCCGGGTGCAGAGGCACGTGCGGGACAGGATTGTCCAGGTACAGCCTCAGGTGGCTGCGCCCATGCCAGAGTCGGAGACACCCAACTTGACTAATATGCTTCGAGGAGCAATATCATAATGCATGCCAACAGCTCCGTGTGTCCGTACACTCCGTGTATCTGTCGGCTGTACAGAGGGAGCTAGCGGGAGAGGGGCCGGTCGACTCTTCGGAGTTGGCCGCGCAACTAACGGAAGTTCAGTTATCTTACGCGGGACGCTATTCGTAGCTGTCCCTCGCAGATGATGTGCGCTGTAATGGGCATGCGCAGGCGGTGGATGTCGGTATCTAAATACTCGACTTACACACGCCAAGACTTACTTGCTTTGCCGTATAAGAGGGTGCCACCCTCTTCCCTGGGGCTCAGCAGGTGGTCCGAGAGGCCGCTCAATTGTATACTTCCATCAAAGACTCATGAGGCCATGTTGGAGGTATCAAGCGTTAAAACCGCATAAGCGGGCCTCTCCAATTGTCCCCTCCTACGCTAATGCACGGGTCATACGTCCACACCTGCTTGGAAGCCGCCGCTTCCTTCAGGTATAAGGGCGCCGGGAGGAGCAAGAGAGGCACGGGCCGGGGCAAGGCAGCTGGTCGAGACCAACAGCTTATTCGCGGGGCTGGGAACGATGGGTTCCCATTAGCGCCCGAAGAGCCCCGGGTGAACCCACAGTCGCAAGTTATCGAACTGCCGACAGCCGGGGTCCACTGCCTCCAGCCGGATGTCCCCGTAGGCGGCCGACTGGCTCTATTCCTGAAGGAATCGGAGACAGTTACATCACAATCCCCGGACCCCGTCCATTTTAAGGGATGGCCATTTGCCTCGGTGGAAACATCATCCGCCCCTCCCCTTCTCCGGGATAAAGCACACTCCGGTGCCTGCTACCCGAGAGAAGGCGGAATTCCTCCGTGCCGAGGTCGACGCACTTATGAAAGCTGCGATCGAACCGGGTCCCGAGGGACAGGAAAGCGAGGGCTTCTACCCGACTTGTTTCCTAGTCACCAAACAGTGACCTCACCTGTCGAGACAGGAGAATGGCTAACGTCAATAGACTTAAATACGCCTATCTCCACATACCAATACACCCCGAGTTCAAGAAATACCTGAGGTTTTCTTTCGACGGGAGGTGTTATCAGTTCAGGGTTCTACCATTCGGGATCTTCACGGCCCCGAGGGTGTTCACCAAGCTGATGTTGATTGCCGCCCAAGTGGCCAGGTCAAAAGGTCGGTTCTGCCATCCGTACCTCGACGACTGGTTACTAAGAGCTCTATCGCAATCCCTGAGTCAGATAGCTACACAACAAGTGATAGATATTCTGATCACTCTAGGGTGGATGGTCAGTCTCAAGAAGTCAGATCTGAGCCCCACTCAGGATCTAGTCTTCCTAGTGGCTAATTTCAACACGGTGAGAGGACGTGTATCTCTGTCACAAGATATCAAGTCCCTTAAGCGCAAGTCACACTGCTCGTACATAGCTCCAGTTACTGGACAACATGGCGGCGACAGTGGATTTGGTCTGGCGGGGCGCTTGAGAATGAGTCCCATTCAACAAGCACTCTGTCGACTTTGGGCGAACTCGGAAGATCTCGAGACTGTGCTCGAGACTCCGTAGTGGCTCATAACACACCTCCAGTGGTGGACCGAGGTCGGGAATCTGTCCCGGGGGCTCCCCCTCGACACTCCCGTTCCGTCTCTCACAGTTCAAACAGACGCGTCACTCTCCGGCTGGGGAGGCGTTCTGAATGATCACACTGCCTCGGGACTATGGTCTCAGCAGGAGATCAAACTGCATATCAATGTGCTAGAACTGAGAGCGGTCAGGTTGGTGTTCCAACGCTTCCCGGGTCTGCTTCGTGGCCAAGTGGTTCGTCTAGAGATGGACAACCAAACGGCGATGACTTACATCCGGAAGCAGGGGGGAACGGCGTCTCCGTCGCTTCGACGAAAGACGTGGCAGTTCCTACTATAGTGCGACTCTCACGATATCAGGGTGCTACCTGTTTATCTCCCGGGGGTGGACAACGTCCGTACGGACGCTCTGTCTCGCCGGATCCTCGCTCCTCACGAGTGGAGGCTCGACCCGGGGATATTCGGGATTTTCTCCCTGTTATACAGGCCGTTACAGGTGGATCTGTTTGCGTCTGTGATGAATCACCAGACACCAACGTTCTGCTCCCGAGTCCGCGACCCGAGGTCGGTGGCACCGGACGCCTTCCAGCTAGATTGGACGGACAGAATTCTGTGGGCATTCCCCCCAGTACCTCTGATTTCCAAGGTCCTGTCTCAGCTAAGCACTCAGCCTGCGCGACTAATTGTGCTCCTGGCACCTCTTTGTCGGCGCAGAGTGGGTTTCAAGTAATACTCAGGTTTCTGGCTCAGCCTCCTGTTATATTATCTTTATGACCGGACCTCCTATCCCAGAACGGGGCCCTCCACCCGAATCCCAGGATTCAATGGGTGGCTTGGCCACTGTCAGGAATCGCCTCCAGAAGAGCGGTATTCCTGCACGAGTTGCAGACACAATACTGGCTTCGCGGAGAGATTCGACAAACGTTCAGTACGATAAATAGGCCTGCTATGCGCCCTGGTGTGTCGATAGAGGGATTGCAGATCTTTTTTCTGCAGATCTCGTATCCGTGCTTGAGTTTCTCCAGTCGCGACTAGATGACGGCCTGGCCGCATCAACAGTCCGGGGGTACTCTACAGCTATCGCAGCTTTTCACGTCACTGTCGACGGGGCACTTCTGGGTGCACACCCATTAGTGCAGCGCTTTTTAGCAGGTGTGGACAGGATCCGACCGCCAGTCCGGCGGATCAGTCCCCCTTGGGACTTGTCAATCATTCTCGATTGGCTGTCCGGTCCTTCCTTTCGGGATCTGTCGTCTCTCTCTCTTCAGCTGTTGAGCTGGGAGACGGCGTTCCTTGTGGTGGTAACGTCCGGCAGACGGGTAGGCGACATTCGTGTTATGTCAGCCGATCCCGAAATAACTGTCTTCCATGCGGTCGATAAATATCACCGGGACAGTCAGTTTTCGACTACCGGACTCTTACCGTCAAAGGGTCGCACACGCTTCCACGTGAACGGCTCCTATGATTGAGCTACCTGCTCTTTCACAGCCTTCCTCGTCGGGGACCACTGCAAGACATGCTCATGTCTTGGATGTCCGCACGACTCTCAAGGCCTATATCAGCAGAAATATTGGTGTCCGTAAGGATAACCAACTATTTTGCTGTTACGGCGGTAGGAAGGTTGGCTCACCTGCGAGTAAACAATCTATCTCGAGGTGGATAGTTTCAACCATTTGTACAGCGTATACGCTTACAGGCAGGGACCCCCCTACCAGGTTGAAGGCTCATTAGGTTAGAGCAGTGGCTGCGTCAAAAGCGTACGCCGCGGCTCTGCACATTGAGCAGATCTGCTCCGCGGCTATTTGGAGCCAGCCGAGCACGATTCATCAAACCTTACCAACTCGACAAACACTCAAGCGAGCGTACTCGGTTTGGTCAGTCAGTTCTCCGAACGGGGCAAAGTTCTAATCTCTAGCCGATTGAGCATTCGAGATTTTAGACAGTCCTCCGGTTATACTGCTCGGTAATGGTCCGGATTTTATCTTCTGCGGTCGATAAATATCAGTCCGTACTACTCGATAATACTCGTATTTTGCGCACGCGCTCCTTCGATCCTCGGGGACCCTCTGGCCTAGCTCAGTGCTGGTTATGGTCTCTCGTGATCTACGCCCCTATATCACTTGTTCAAAAAAAGTGTGGGGGTGGGAGGTGTTTCGAGTTCTCAACTTATGACAAGCCGCAAAAACAGGCTTTATCATAATATATGGTCGACCACGCCCTGTCTCTAGCCCCCGCCTTTCGACGGTGGTGCCTCACGATAAGGTTGGTTCCATTTATTGAACTCAATATTTTATTCTGTTGAATAATCAAATACGATGTATTTATTTACGCCTGTTGCTGACGGATGCCACTTCCTAGATTATCTTTGGGAGTCTGTCCTGATGCAATAAGTGCCCCAAGGAGGATTTAATCAGAAAGAGAATTTTACAAACCTGTAGAGGTTATGAATTCTCTGATGAAATCCTCCTTGGGGCACGGCCACCCACCTCCCCACATTCCGTCAGCATTTGACATATGGAAAGTGATTTGGGTGAGAGTTGCTCCCCCTGGCGTGAGGCGCCGTTGGTGGTGAGGCCCCGTAAGGGTGGTCGTATATCATACAAAAACAAAGTTTTTTGTGTGGTAACATTTTTTATTAAGGAAAATGGTTACAACTATGTCATGTAGATTTTCTTGAGCAAGGAAAATGCAATAAGTGCCCCAAGGAGGATTTCATCAGAGAATTCATAACCTCTACAGGTTTGTAAAAACCACTAGGCTACCCAACTGCCCCATATTTGACAAAGACTTCTGACAGTCGTGGTGCAAAGGTGATCCTAACTCCCATATTTAACATAGACTTCTGACAGTTGTGGTGCAAAGATGATCCTAACTCCCATATTTAACATAGACTTCTGACAGTCGTGGTGCAAAGGTGATCCTAACTCCCATATTTAACATAGACTTCTGACAGTCGTGGTGCAAAGGTGATCCTAACTCCCATATTTAACATAGACTTCTGACAGTCATGGTGCAAAGGTGATCCTAACTCCCATATTTAACATAGACTTCTGACAGTTGTGGTGCAAAGGTGATCCTAACTCCCATATTTAACATAGACTTCTGACAGTCGCGGTGCAAAGGTGATCCTAACTCCCATATTTAACATAGACTTCTGACAGTCATGGTGCAAAGGTGATCCTAACTCCCATATTTAACATAGACTTCTGACAGTCGTGGTGCAAAGGTGATCCTAACTCCCTATTTAACATAGACTTCTGACAGTTGTAGTGATGTGATTACTTTGTGGAACAGGGCACTGGAAATAATGTTTTCATACTGGAAGTACATGGCATGTTAAGATTTTAGGAGTTTTACAGTAATGGCAGTAACGAGGTTCTTGGTTTTGCAAGTACGAGGTTCTTGGTCTTGCAAGTACGAGGAAACACCTCTAACTTTTATACAGTGGTTGAATAACAGAGACCAGCTGATGAAGAAGATACCTGAATGCACTGTCCCTCCTTCTAGGTTCACCACATTGGCTGGAACCAGGTGCAGGGCTGGGCAGGGAAGGGAGGATCCCTTCTAGGGACAAAGAAGTAAGTCGGGTAAACCTAAGTGGGATTCCAGGGTAGAAATGGATCTGAGTATCCGGATCCTGATGGCTTGGATTGTTTCTGATGCACTGCTCTGGTTGGCCAGTTCCAGACTTGATTATTTACAGGCAGCTGCGATATAACTGTTATGCTACTGACTGGCTTGAACTACTTTCATTCACTCACTCACATAGCGGAGACCGCCTATGGAATTCCTGGGCTTGATCGTAGCTCCACCAGTGCCTATTACGAGTTATGTGCCTTCTAAGCCTCTCCTATGGACCAATCAGATTCCACCTCTTGTATCACTTGCATTTGCTTCAAACAAAACTGCAGTGCCCAGTCAAGATGATCTGATCGATAATCAAGATCTATATATTGTGATAAACGAGTCTTACATCGCGACGTCCATCAAATCACGTGAGCACTTTGATTAAAAACGTGAAAAGATTAAGAAAATATCTGTTGACAACGAGTTAGCGGTGCACATGCTTTGCAAATCCTGCAATTGACCGAAATCTTGGTGACATTTTATGAAAACCAGATTTCGATTTCGAAGAGCGACTCGTTAGTCCAGCCAAAATGTAACTTCATAATATGAGCCTAGTTTGGCAAGGGTGGAAACGGGACTTTTATAGTCAGTTAACTCCCTTGCCTTGGGAAGATGTGCCATATCAAAAGATGTGAAAATGTGGTACTTGTTGTTAGCCTGCCTGGTGCTTGGCATTAATGGGATGAAACAAGGACTGGCATGAGCATCGCTATGTAAGTGCAAAAATCTTGAATGTGACGTTAAATCCCATTTCACCTCACATGCTGCCACATCTGCAGTTTTGTAGCTGTTTTGGAGAGTAATGTCACAATAGCTTCCCAGACCATGGCTTCCTTCATGCTTATCATCAAAGGAATATTATTTTGTATCAATCTCATGCAAAACTGTAAACCATGGTATATTATTATTGCTGACATGTCACTCAGTTATGTCTTTTTTCCAGACAAACTACTATAGAGGTCAGCCTTGGAAGAATAGCAGAGAAACTTCAGGAACATAAAATCGTTGGGTTGTGTATCATTGGCGGCTTTGAGGTACTGCTGATGGATTATTGGTGACTGGTGTAAGACAACAGACAGAAATAATCAGAAAATGCAAAACATGACTCTGCATTGATCTTTAAGAAAATACTTAAGATTCTACTGTTTTTTTGGCGAAACTTTGTTCTTAATTTTGGTTTCTGAAACATATTTTGGGGGTACTTTAGCATACATTTAGGGCTCATTGTGGAAGTATGCCTGGGACTGTGTTGAGGGTTGCCATCAGTTGGTCACACCTGTCTGCTTTTTATTTCTTTGAGACTTTGCTGGGGAAAATCTAATAATTATGGCCTAATCTACTTCATTTAGTTTCTGTGCTTAGATAGGGTTCTAACATGACTGCAGTGTGTGAGAAGTAAGCCATTGGTTGCAGGCCTATCACAGTGCCCTCCAGCTAGCGGAGGCCAGACCCCAGTACCCATCGATGTGCATCCCCATCGTCGTCATCCCCTGCACCATCAGCAACAACGTACCCGGCACCGACTTCAGTCTGGGGGCTGACACCGCCCTCAATGAAATCACTGATGTAAGTGGCCAAGGTGGTCATCATAATCAGTCATAATGCTACTATGTACATGGAGCAGCCTTGTTTCCTCCTCATGCGTGTCATTAGTGGCAAATGATATGAACAGACTAAGGTGCTGCGATTTGCTGCACAGAGTTGCATCCCTTTGACGTGCCAGGAACCTGTGATCGTGGTTTGGAAACCCAGTTTGCTGTGATTATGTTTCTAGGTTTGTCAGCACCATATATAAAATCTGAAAATGTAAGCAGTTCATAATCACTAAAAATTGGACATAACGCAGAATTATTACTTGAAAATTGAAGTTACGTGAATGGAGGCAACAACCTTGTCAGTGATATTTATCGATACCACATTTCAACAAACATGTACCAGCAGTATTTGCATTAACTTTGGAAACTAGAATTGACATTTTTGTATGTTTGCATTTCTTTGAAGTTACGAAGTGGTGGGCAAGCCCCCCAAACCCCTTGTTATTTTAGTGATGTTGATGCTAAAATTAAAAAAGAAACAATACTTAGGAAAGAGCTCATTGGTTCTTAACCAATATGGAGGAAGGTATCCGGTATTCTGTCTTCTAGCCAATGCAACTGTTGCCGAAACTAATCAGGTCCAATTTGTTGCCAGATCTGTGATAGAATCAAGCAATCTGCTACTGGCACGAAGAGACGTGTGTTTGTTGTGGAGACGATGGGTGGCTACTGCGGTTACCTAGCAACCATGAGTGGTCTGGCAGGTGGAGCTGATGCTGCCTATATATATGAAGAAAAGTTTTCCATCACTGATTTGAGGGTAAGGCACATTTTAACTGCTTTCACAGTAATAATAGGGTAAGTTTATCTGTCTGTAACATCGTCTGGGTTAAGATGAAAAGCCAGCTGTTATGTTTTACTATCATTAAAAATAAAAGTGAAAAACATAATGTGTTTGATTTTGATGTTAACCTTGAATATATAAGAAAGTTAAGGACTGCCGATTCATGTGATTGACATCTTAGTGGTCCTGAATTTTTGGGGATAGTCCTTAACTTTTTTTACTACTATATGTCAGTTTCATCCTATGTTGTTTACAAAAAAAAGGAAAGGAACCAACTATTGGTTCTAGAAAAATTATTTCTGTCTAACAGTATTTATTTAACTTTTGTTGCCTGTATGGCATGAAATAGACATTGTGAACCAACATAGGTCAGTGTGGGTCACCAGTAAGAAATATGCACTTTGTGCCAAAATGGAAGTTACTGATATGCTTTGTGTGTGGTGCTAAGAATGCATGAGACTGGCTCCAGGCTGATAATGTTTCGGGGGTTAATACTCTCTTGTATTACTGGCAACAATTATGAAACATAAAATTATTATTGATCATCTGGTCATGTATACATTTTTTTGTGATGTCATCACTGGACACTTTCTACGAAGGGAAGGAGGTTTAGATATTTGGGGATATGCTCCGAGATCTAGGATCTCTGTTGAGCAAATGGGTATTAATGTCTTTAGGAAATAAATATGGTTCATTTTATTTTCAGAATGATGTAAACCATCTTAAAGATAAGATTCTAAATGCTGGTGTGCAGCGAGGTCTAATTCTCAGGTATGTTTTCACCCACTGATGGTAATACCTACTGAAGTGAATCTATGTGAAACATCCATTGTGGCAGATATCCCCTTAGTTTATGCACTACTGCTACTGTGCAGTTGTGACCACAAATGCTACATTTCCACACAAATTTCAACCCAATTGGAAGAATAGGTCTCCAATACCTAACGTTTGTGGTAGAACTGCCGACAGATGATCAAGTAGCTCGGCTCAGTGATTGTGAGTCATGTGCCCCATTTGTAGGATCATTGCCCATGCTTTCCATCACTGGTTTGCCCGTACTTTCACAACAATTTCAACATTCTTTTTGTCTTTCATTCCTAGATTAGCATGCTGTAAAAGGCGACTATGCTTGTCGTAAGAGGCAACTAACGGGATCGGGTGGTCAAGCTCGCTGACTTGGTTGATGCATGGCATTGTGTCCCAATTGGGTGAATAGATGTTCATGATATCAATCACTGGATTGTCTGGTCCAGACTCGATTATTTACTCACTGCTATCATATAACTGGAATAAGGCCAAGTGTGACATTAAACACAGTTAGAGGTGTTAACATTTGCATCGCCAAAACATTTATCATATTCTTGTTGTACAAATGGACATCTTGGTTGCAGAAATGAGAGTGCCAACAATAACTACACCACTGAGTTCATACACAACCTGTTTGCGGAGGAAGGCAAGGGCGTGTTCACCTGCCGCACCAACGTGTTGGGGCACATGCAGCAGGGAGGCAGGCCCAGCCCCTTCGACAGGAACTATGGCACCAAGATGGCTGCCAAGGCTGTGGACTGGCTCATCCACAAGGTAGAAGACTCCGTTCAGGAAGACGGTGAGTCATAAACAGTCATGGTGCCGTACACAATAGCTAAAGCTCTCAACAACCTCCACCAGTCAGTCATAGAGTATCCTAGTTGTCATTAATATGAGAGGGCGATGGGGTAGCCCCTAGTGGTCAAGACAAGAGTTCTACTCACTAATCTCATCACTGAACACACCAGCAAGTCCAGACAGATGCCACCCACGCAACATAGTGTCTTTGTTCTTTGCGACCGCGTCAAAGGCCGACACGAGCCAGTGTGCATGGAAAGGTTTCATCACACTAATCATTAGATCTACAGCCTTTGTTTTGTCACCCACCTTCAAGTTTGTTGACACTTTCACCGCACTTTCTTCCTTTAAACTTCCTTAATACCAGTCAACAGAATAAACACCAAAAGTATCTGTGGTTCTAAAGAAAACACTATGTATTGTTTTAGGGAAAGTACTCAACTCAGCGCTAATAAGTGGTGCTATTAGGTGTGTGCTTGGATTAATGTAAGGTTAGATTAAGGTGAGAATTCTCCTGTAAACCTGACAGAAGTCATTTTATTTATATATAAATCCACTGTTGCTTGAGAGGAGGGGGGCTGTCGCATTCATTTGAATCGCATTTTTGGCTAGGGGCCAGTGATCGCATTCTTTTGGAGACGCATTAATTTCACGATTAACAGTATATTGTTTAAAAACAAGAAGACTCCATGGTTACATTACAAGTCACTACTTTAGTACAATGCATGAATGCAAAGTAAGTTGTTTAAAAGAAAGCAGTTATGGTAATTGAACTCCCAAGTGATAGACATGTGTGAAGCTAGTGTATCAACAGGCCTGTGTTTGAAGCATGACTGTCTCCTCCCCCAGGTCGCGTTGTGTCGTCCACTCCGGACGGTGTTGTCCTGCTGGGGATGACCAAGAGGTTCCTCACCTTCTCTCCAGTACAGGAGCTCTCCAGTGAAACCAACTTCGAGTAAGTTTGCATGGACAGCTGACGTTCAGGGGGCACGGGGGGTCCAGTCGTCTAAGGTGCCGCGATTTGCTTTGCTGAGTTGCGTTCCTTGGGCACGCCAGAAACCTATGATTGTGGGTTCGAATCCCGGTTCTCCCCAATTATGTTTCTAGGTTTGTCAGCACCATACCCGTGCTCGTGGGTTTCACCGAAGTGGTAAACGTCTCAGACCTGCATTACTTCGGGCTTTCCTCCCACATCAAGCTGACAGGCCGTGATATAACTGGAATACTGTTAAAAGCGGCGTTAAACCCAACTCACTCACTCACTCAGTGGGTCCAGGAATGTATTTCACATAATGGACCATCTTATCTTTGATGTGGGGGAGCATGAGATATCTTTGGAATGGAAAATTATGTTGCTTTTAACAGATTTGCTCTGCTGTTGGCTAGAAGGAACAGAATTTTTAATGATGATTTTTTGGTATTCCTGATTCTGATTGGACAATCAAAGTGTATTACATCACAGTACATCTTTGATGCCAGCAGCTGGACACAGCATGTGTAACATACCTTCAGGTATGTCCTACCAAGCCATTCTTAAGACAATGGCTCAATATGCAATGTTCACCATGAATGTCACTGATTTTCACAGACACTGCCCTTGGGAATGCAAGGACAGAAAATTCATCATCAACTTAAGTGAAGTTCCAAGAGCAGTGTCTGTCTGACAATTTGGGCCCACATGCATATGTGAACTTAGCTCTAAGATGATTGTAACTCCCATAGTTTAACATTGACTTATGATGCTCTTAGCGCTAAGATGGCTTTGTGCAAGTGGGCAAGTGAATAGATTCATGGTTTAAATGTTTTTACTTCCAGTAAGAGAATCCCGAAGGAAGAATGGTGGATGAAAGTACGGCCATTGCTTAGGATTCTGTCAAAGCACTCAGTGGGCAGCTTTGAGACGGAGGCTGTCACAGCACAGGTGGACGAGGTGGCCGAGATATGAGCTTGTGCCGTGTGTAACAGTGTTAGGATTATTAGATGTTCCAGTTCCAGTCAGTCCATAGCAACAAGAGCTGCCTGCTTCCCTTGCCTGTTGAGCTGCCAAGCTCTCCCACACCCTGGTCTCAGTGTGTTAAAGTGACTCAATGAGACCAGCTTTTCGTGACTATGAGATGAAAGGGTATTTTCAGAGAGGATGATTGATGGGTCTGCGACTTGTGTTTCATGTTTTGGTTGTAGAATTTGCCGTACAGTTTTACATTTGTACCAAAGAAAAGGTAGATTCATCAGTTTTGCAGTGTCTAACATTGTTAAGATTGTTCAGTTGTGTAAGTTAGTCAGACTAGAAAGGAACAAATTTACCATAGACTTGAGAGGAGAAGGTATGCAATGGTATGATTGTCCAGCCAAGTTTCAAGGATGTTTGTTTCTAAAACATTATGATATGGAAAAAATCTGTGCTACAATCATAATGTTACAGGGTTAGAAACTAACAGTTTAGCATATGATAACATATAGCAAAACCCTAAAAAAGGACAAATTTCTACCAGTCCTTATGATACCTTTACCATTGGGCACTTTGGCAAGGACTATAGGACTAGTGCCAATTTCTAACACTGATGTTAGGATTTATACTTTTAGTTTTATTGTGGAACTGAAAGTTACATGCTGTATAACAAGACTATGAAGAAACCATCTTGATTGATGTAACGAGACAAGTAATATGTCTTGTAGAACAGGTTAACAAGGTAAACCATCACCAAATACCAAAGTTTGTGATTCCAAATAAGTATTATGAGGAACATTATGTTTTGTTGATGACATTGGCAATTTCCCACCAAGATTTATTAATGTTGCTACTGTCAGTGACAGTATTTGCCTGTAAATGGTCTCTCTTAGTGGCCTCTCTAGTTAAGCCAGTTCTTCGTCTCCATTGCTGTTACATGACTTGCAAGAAGCAGCAGTAAATAATACGCATTTCATCCACCTTTCTGTATAAAGTTGTTTGTTGGAATTAAATCAGATGACAGGAGGCCCATCAAGAGGAGGTGTATAATTTGATGTCAAGTTAATGTTTACTTACTGAGATTCCGTGTTGTTGGCGGAGAACAATGGATACCATGCATTTATGTAACGCTACGTTTTGACAATACATTTATATCACTGAGTGTTTGATTTTTCAAGTAATTACCAGTTGTCCTGGTAAATGACAGTTTCTGGTTTTCCTAAGTGTATTGTATTTTTAGTTATTTGAGGTGTCTCGGTTCTTCCAGGGGTGTGGATATTAGTCCAGATTTTCTTGTTTTCTTCACTGTCTCTGTATTCAGAGAGACTTGGCTCACATGCATTATATCCTACTCCACTTTGAAGAGATATGTTATCAATCCATTGTACACAAAACTAATTCTCAAGAATGTCAAGTGTATATTTAAATGGAATGACATTTCTGATTATCCCTATCAAGAGTGTGTAGTATATCTCAATCTATCTGCCATGTGTTTTAAGCTTGTGATATAAGCCGCTGTCTGTTGAAACAATAGCTGCAAAGATTGCAAGAAACATTTACAAGCATGCGTTTTGTGGTTCAATATGAATAAACATTTAGATTAGATACCAAGACATTTTTGCAAAATTTGAAAATTAAATTAGAACTGCAAAAGATGAAGTAAGACATACGTTCAGTAATGGTAAGAAACATTGACATATCCTTTAAGCTTATTTTACACTTTGTCATTGAAGAATCAATGAAAATATGTACAATATGCTGCTACTACTCCTTTATATCTACTGATTGTAACAGCGTCTTAGTCGTGTCTTCAATACCAAGTATATTTATTTTTATTTACATTATATTTGTTTTATTGAATGTCAGTGTTCTCTAGATGATCTGCCATTATGATATACATATTGATAATTGTGTAAATGTTTGCAGTTATGTGTTTATGTGCTAATATATTCCACTTAATCTGTCTCTTCCTTTTTAGTTGGTTTATCAGCATATATACTACTCAAAAGAAGTTAAAGAACACCTGATTCTTTTATATTATCGTAGTTAATCTGACATTACATGACAGATTAACTATAGTAATATTAAAGAATCGGGTGGTCCTTAACTTCTTTTGAGTAGTATATGTGTATATGTTCTTGGTCCAGTATAAATCACTGTCCATCCAGCTTGTGAACTTGTACGAAATTAACACAACCAACGGAGACATCAGGTGCAGTGTTCGAAATAACTGAAATTAAGTATTCAGTTTTACCGTAACTCCTTGTAGATTCTCAAGTAATTGTTTGCATTATTTCATCTGTATCAAGACGAGATTCGTCTCTTAGTTTTCAGTGTTTATAATGTCTGAATGCGGACAGGTAACTTTGAAGATGGGCAGACAACATTTATTGGTCATCTGCCCGACTGTCTCGTTGGGTTTTCAGATTGTTACAAACACTGATTCAGGTGTTCGTGCTAACGTCCGACCATGACCACTGTGACAGCTTATCAGTATTCACACCATTAAAACTTACAGTGACAACAGTGATTGTTCACTTAAACAACATCAATTTCAACCTTATTACAAACTTATAAAGCAGATCTTCTTTTCACTTACATTTGTGATACAGTGTTCAGATAACCAGTTCTAAATCTGCATAATGGGTGCATAGTTTCCTCATTATTATTATTATTATTTATGAGTGAAAATATAATCAGTGTGAATTATTTTGTATGTTTGTACATTTCTTTCTAAGAAACAATTAGATTTAATTTGTAATCGTTTCTCCATCCACCCCTAGTCCATGCTCAGTGTTAGTACACAGATCTGCACACAGGTTTTAACTACATACTTTGCCAGTGTCCTTTCTGTATTTTACATGTGTTGTTGAATTGATCCTCAACTAAAATAAATGAAAAATGTGACATATTTGACAGAGTTTTTTGTTGAATCAGCAGATTTGTTGGACATGTAAAACCACCTCTAGGCATCTCGGATGCTCTATGCTCCTCTAATAGATTTAGCATCACGGGTGGCCCTGTCGTCTAAGGCGTCGTGGTTCGCTGTGCAGAGTTGCGTCCCTTGGGCACGCCAGAAACCTATAATTTGTCAGCACCATACCCGTGCTCATGGGTTTCACCCAAGTGGTAAACGTCCGAGACCTGCATCACTTCGGGCTTTCCTCCCACATTAAGCTGACACGCCGTGATATAACAGGAACACTGTTAAAAGCGGTGTTAAATCCAACTCACTCACTCACCTAATAGACTGAATCCGGGTTAGAATAGGTCTTCAGGAACCCATGCTTGCCCTAAGAGATGACTATGCTTGTCGTAAGAGGCAACTTATTGGGATTGGGGGGTGTCAGGATCAGTGACTTGATTGATGCATGTCACCGTATCCCAAAGCATGGGTTCATGCTCATGATGTTAATCACTGGATTGTCTGGTCCAGATTCGATCATTTACAGACAGCCATTATACAGCTAGAATATTGCTCTAATAGAGAGCGAGAGCAAGTGACAGTAAGTTTGAGGGGATAGAAGCACAGTTGCAAGAACAAAGGGCAAGGTGAATCTGAGGCCAATTCTCGCAACTGTCTATTTTTTCATTTGTAAAACTGTCACAAATCCTTTATGCAGAGATTTATGAATATGGGAGAGGTGCCCCCTCACAGTTTCTGAAAGGGGGTATTTCCATTCAACCAGTGGGGGAGTGTATGAAAGTCATACGGTAGCTAAAATCATAGATGTGTTTTTTACGTTCGGTCCATCTTCGTGAAATCTCAAACGGAGAGATATCGATTCCGGCCATGCGCAGATCAATGTTTCTAAATACATCCCAGGGATTTCCAGGAATTCATTCATTTTCATAGTAAATATAATAGCTGTGAGTATGGCAGACTTTGTTGACATCAAACTAGACTTCTCAATTTCTTTATAAATAAAATTATCGCGCTCACTGAAATATCAAATCGGGATTGATTTTCTTTCTGAGAGATCTTTCACACACAACTGGTTTTAACATACGTGATTATAACATAATTAGCGTGAACCCTGCAATGGTGCATTGGCCAAGTGTCTGTATAGACTATTAATGTTAGAGCATATCCATTTGTTAGAGTTCCACAAATAGCACATCTGTGTATAAAGTGAACAGTTCACACAAGTGGTACTTTACATTTCCCACTTGTGAACTCTTAATGACTCTTGAATCTGTGTACATGGAGCTTGAGTCACTGTTATAGGAAGTGTATTGACCGAAATGCCAAATGCCCATTGGACGGGAGCCTTTAGTTCTAACTGGATGCACCCGAAACCTATGATTGTGGGTTCTAATCCAAGTTCGCCCCAATTATGTTTCTAGGTTTGTCAGCACCATACCCGTGCTCGTTGGTTTCACCGACGTGGTAAACGTCTGAGACCTGCATCACTTCGGGCTTTGCTCCCACATTAAGCTGACACGCCGTGATATAACTGGAAAACTGTTGAAAGCGGTGTTAAACCCAACTCACTCCCTCACTCACTCACTCTAACTGGATGCTTTTCTTGTGTATCACAGGTGGTCCAGTGGTCCTAGACAACACAATTCTATATACAGAGTTGTGTCCCTTAGCTTTGTAACGATCCACTTATTGTCGGTTCGAATCTCACATTCACTCACATCGTGATATTTTGGCATAACCATATACCTGCTCATTGGGTTCACCAAATAGGTAACTGCCTACTACTACTACTACTACTATGATGAAAAGTTATTTAACAGGTTCAAAGCAGCAACTCACTCAGTTTGTAATCACAAATCACCGATGGTTCCGATAGATCCCCAGTACAATCTATGCTGGTTCGTAGTAAGAGGTGACTAAGTATTTGTGGTCAGGTTCTGTGACTCTGTTGATTGTGTGTCATAACACAAGAAAGGCATGAAACATTGCTCAGAATAATTATCCCTGGATATCTGGTCCAGATTTGATAAATTACAGGCTGCAGTCATGTCACAGAAATATTGCTGAATGCGATGTTAACAACAATCAATATTGTTATCACCTGAAACAATCACAACAGTACCTCAAAAACACAGAGCAGCATAATTTTCCTAATTCAGATTTAGTATGGCCTTGCAAAAGACAATTTACAGGATCATTCTTCTTCATGCAGTCTTTGCCAGACGAAACAACCTAAGAAATTTAGTAGAGCTTAGGTTCAAACAGTGTCTGAGTGATTCCATTGTTTGCAAATCTGTATAACTGATTATCAACAATGGACAAGTCAGATAATATTTTTTAAAGATAACCAACAATAAATTTACAGTTGTATGGAAGCTAGAAAATGTTACCAGATGAAATACACTGAGATGAGCTGTTGACAGAGCTGTCCCATGCAGCCTCATTTCTGGGTTTAGGACTCGTACAAGACTTGTCACTAGTCCTCAGAGTTTGTTGCTAGTCCTGCTGGACTGACTTGTACTAAAATCAAAGCATGGAGGACTGGTATTACAGCCCTCAAATATTACTAGACATTGAAGACAACCACCACTTGTAGTTGTCCTAAGCTCAATTTGGTGGTCTCTGGCTCCCAGGCTGCCCATGTCGCTCTTCTGATGCTGTGGAGACATCGGGGTCCATACACTAGTAGGGCTGAGATGTTTGTTGTTTAACACCACATTCGGAACTATGATGACAACCTGTAAATAATCGAATCTGAACAGGACAGTCCAGTGATTGATATCATCAGCATCGATACACACAAATGGCATACGATGACATGCATCAGCCAAGTCAGTGAGCCTGACCACCCGATCCCGTTAGTCGCCTCTTAAAACCATGCATTGTTGCCTCTGATGACAAGCATGGGTTGCTGAAGACCTATTGCAATCCGAATCTTCAAGGGTAGGTAGGGCTGAGAGAATTGGGACATTGTTCAGAGGCGGATCCGGGGTTGGGGTTGGTGGCCACATCTGTTGTTTACATCTGATGACATTTTGTATGTTCATACCAAGAAAACATGTTGATTTGGTTGTTAAAGTAAAGTTATTAATGGTTTACATATGTAATGTTAGTGATGTTCAAAGCTTGTCATTTTTTAGTCTTTTACTTGTCTGAAATAGGTGATCGGACTAAAAAAAATGACAGGCTCTGAAAATCACAAACTCTATATGTAAACCATTGTAATAATTTTACTTCAACAAACCAAATCTGGGATTGGCTTTATACATTTATGTGTACAAAGAAGTATATATATATGAAGAACATTTTCAACATGGTGAGAAATATGTCCATTCACTTTCATCCATCAAGAAAAGTGTATAACAGACTTTAATGAAGAATGGAATAGTGGGGAATTTCAAAATAAGACTTCTTTATTCATGAAATGAAAAAAAAGCTTTCACCTACATTTCAGACAAGTTCATTTGGACTTAAAAAAAGACAAGCTCTGAAAATTTCAATTATCAAAGGTATTTTTGAGATCAGAAATATTATTCCAATATTTGAAGCTGCACCAAGTTCACCCCTTTGAACACATGCCTTGAATATAGCACAGTGTGCACTGTCGGATGTCACAGCAACAGGTTTGTGCTATGTATTGCAGTCTCTCTATCACGGTGTGTCATGCTGCAGTCCAATGTCATTGCAAGACAAACAGGAAATACAGGATTTTACAACGCCTGAAAACAACAGACATGAATGATGAGAAGCCTGAAGAGTAAACAGTTTCTCAGTTCTTTCTATCGACCCATCAGGCCAGAAACAATTCCACATTCAAGGCTTCATACATGGCAATACATCATGTGATTAGCCCAGCTCCTATTACACTGAATATGTCAAGTACATCTGTCACGACAGTATTTGATAACAATATGGTGGAGACCTGTCTGACAAGGCTCCATGACAGATTGTACACTCCATCTGTTCATCATCTTCATATTCAATGAGGGGCGGTCGGGTAGCCTAGTGGTTAAAGCGTTAGCTCGTCACACCGAAGACCCGGGTTCGATTCCTGACATGGGTACTATGTGTGAAGCCCATTTCTGGTGTCCCCCGCCGTGATATTGCTGGAATATTGCTAAAAGCGTCGTTAAACCTCACTCACTCACTCATATTTAATGATGTACTTCTGCCCGAATGTGGTGAAAGTCACATACAGTATTTGCCATAATAAGCATCCCAGGCGCTCATAAACTTGACAAAGGGGGGTTCTTATTTAAATATACAGAATGTGTTATCACAGATCGACTGGTAAAGAAACTCAGTTCAAATGTCCATGAAACTATTAAAACCTTTTTCGAAAATAGTTACATGTCAACTACAACCCTTCTACACTGCTGTGTCTTCTAGTACATTTGTAACGTACAAGACAAAACGGAGTGTCATGTATACCTTCGGATAAACAGTAGACTACGTTTATAATGAACACCCTTATAACTAGCTGATTGATATAACAAACTGTCTTTGGGTCCTGTTGGGGTGGTTGGGTAGCCTAGTGGTTAAAGCGTTCGCTCATCACACCGAAGACCCTGGTTCGATTCCCGACATGGGTACAATGAATGAAGGCCATTTCTGGTGTCCCCCGCCATGATATTGCTGGAATATTTCTAAAAGCGGCGTAAAACCATACCTGCTCACTCACTATGGGTCCTGTCCATTTGCTGTATATATGCTGGTTATATGTTTATAATGAACTACGGTTATAACATAAGGAAGATTAATTTTTATTAATTTTGTTGTCCTTACATGGACATATATATGCTCTCTGCCTCATGGCATCCATTCACCTGATGAAGGAGTAAGCATATACTCTGAAACGTTGTGTTCCTCATAATAAAGCAGTTGACATCCATAAATTCTCTTCCTTATGTGTATCCCTTCTAAATGTCTTTCAAAGACCTGATAAGGGTATAACAAATTAAAATTAGTGGTCTCTTTGAGTTCGTTATAACCGTAGTTTACTGTGTATGAAGATTACTAACAGAGTGGTTTCAATGTTGGTCAGGTGCGCTTATTTGATCAGGGTGCTTCATATGGCGAATATGGTATGTCACAATAACTATAACACACTTTTCACTGACAGGAAAATACCAATGGAGGCAGACTTGACATGGATTTGGACTTCGTTTAAAAAGATAAAAAGAATTTGAAATTCAAGTCAATCCTGTCTTCAGCCATATTATATGTTAAATATAGAATTATTCCAAAATACAATACATATTCAACAAATATTGCAGTTTAATGGAGCATCAGTTTCTGATTTGCAACAATCACCATTGATGGTCCGCTGGTTTCAAACTGGCGACTACACTTCGAAACATATTTAGACATATTCTTGATCATAAAAACTTAAACTGATAAGAAGAACATTCTGGAATGGCTTATAGATGGTCTAGATTGTATGGATATAATCATAAAACCCATAACTGTCGTTCGGAATACCCCTTGTTAAATATTTCGTGGTTGCATGATTAGAAAACACATTCCGACAGTCACTTCCATGATTTGGTAAGCGACGCTCTGATTGGTTGGATGAAGGGTCATTCTGACGTGACCCGTAATGGGATGTCCTCAGATCTTTGTTGAGCAATAGCGAGAACTAAGATCTGATTTTAATGAGATTACACTCCAGTTACACCGAACTCACTCTGTGAACCTTCAACATCAATAAGGCTTAAAAAAATATAAGAATTGGTTCTCAGGCAATGACTTTTGAAAATATAGTGCGGGCGGATGGTGTTTTTTTGTTGTTGCTTGTTCAAACTAGTAACCAAATAAACAGATGTGTACCATTAACCTGGGAAAGGACCTCCCTACATAAACGAGCATACAAACTCCGATTACGAACATGACCATAACACGAGATACACAGTAAAGCAGTGCGCATGTAAGGGGAAGTAACTGTGTGATATATTGGATCGCATTGTTTTTAAGTATTAGGATTATTTTATTTTTTTGGAAAGTGGAAATAAAAACGAAACATGCAGCAGACTTAATGATGATGTGGGCGGTGCCTGAGAACCAAGGCTATTATTTTTTTCAGCCTAATGTAAGCAAAGTCAAAAAGGACATCGAAACTGGTAAGGGGGATTTTAACTTTTATCTGACAACATTACAGTCCACCCAATGTGGTGTTAACAAATTCATCTTTAGATGATCTGGAAAAGATGATCTGATGAAATGACTGTGCCAGCACACCTCAGTGCTGTTAAACATAAGTACCAGGATAAGCATGATGCTGAACAACACCCATCCTCTACACGTCTTCAACTGTATTTACAATCACCACCTCTTCCGCCACCACAATGTTGTCTGTGTCAATGTCCGCCCCCTGCGTTACACATTCAGCACTTTGGATGTACACGTGAAAACTTTGTTGAGACCCGCCTCCAGCAACACCCTCAGCGTCTGGCTCCAGCGTCACTCCGTTTTCGATGCCCTGTGACTTGTAATGGGCAGCAGCATTACCAGCATACCCATCTCGCCCCTCATCAACACTGTCCTCCTCATCCCCACCACCGGACACAACTGGCACAGATATAATCTCGTCTGGTGCAATGATTCCACTCCAGTCAACAGGCACTGAATGTCTGATCCTGTCCATGGACTTCCTGCTCTTGCTCAAGATGATAGGACGGACAACAGGCTTGGACTTGGTTTTCACTATGGCTTTCCGTCGCTTCTTGATTGGAGGACTTGCTTCAGTATTCAAAGCAACAGGTTTTTTCTTTGCACGCCTCCTCTTCTGTTTACCCTCATGTTTCATATCATCCACTATTTTGTCAAACCTGAGCATTCCCGGGTTCCTGTCTGGCAGAGGGAAGACTCCCATCAGTCGGAACATATGCTCGAAGTGGGAGACAGACAGACCTGAGTAGATCCGACTCAGGATCTTACAAGCATCAGAACTGGTGAACTTGATGTCCGGATTTTTGTCTTCAAACTGTTTCTGCTCCATTTCATACGATTGTGACACGCCATACAGACAGCCAGTGGATCTGAGTGTCACTGGGTCCTTACTCGGTCCCCGGTGTAGCGGTAGGGGGAAGAACATGACATTGTGACTCTCACTCCACAGCCACAGAAGCAGGGGAATACACATCCGTCGGCTGTTGTAGAACAGGATGTGCTTCTTTGACTTGGGCCCAACTTTCACAAACTGGCTGAAGTGAGATTCAAAGTATTCTTTGAGAATTTGTGAGGTGCACTCTCCCGTAGGGGAATACTTTACCACAGCACCATGTTGAATTTTACTAACTGTTTTACGACTTGGGTTATCGCTGTTTGAGGCAAATACAAAACAGGGTGGAATTTTTTTCCCACTGGCACTTGCACAACCGAGGAAGGTGATTCTTGCATCATCTTTGCACACAACAGCAATGTCAGCATTCTCGTCCGTCACATTCCGACAGATCATCTTTAGTGACGACTCCTCTGTTCTAACACAAATCTCATCCAGACTTAAAACACGTTTTGGCGCATCTTCTAAACCATAGTCTTCAATAACCTCAGCAAGCTTCTTGTAATAACCATACCCTATCTCCTGTAACTTGGAATTGGAAAATTTCTGAGTCTGTGTGTTTGGGAATCTGTCCATGAGTTTGTAGTACCATCTCAAGCTTAGTATTTTCCCATCGGTGAACCCACGGCGCTCTAACTGCGCTGCTAGCTCTCCGGCCATCTGCCGAACTTTGTTTCTCGATAATGGATGCCCAATATCAGCGAACAGTTTGACATAGTTGGCAATGCCAGCCTCCTCCTCCGCTGTGAAGATTGTTGGGGGTCCAGACGTTGTGACGTCTGCTGATATCCGACCCAGGACTCGGTCTCTGAGAGTGCTCTGAGGCACCTTGAACTTCTTGGATGCAGCATACACAGCCATACCATCCTCCACGACAGCAGCGTACGCAGCCTTCAGTGTTCCTATGTCATAGCTGCTCCGATAAGATTGGCCCTTCTTGCGTCCTCCCTGTAACCAAACAACATTGTTTCAGTGTGTATGTAAACACATCATTACTGATTGTTCTTCCAGCTAGAACCTGTGGAGATCCCCTGTCAGAATAGGTCACTTGACTGAGAGACAACTAACCACAATTTCACAAAACAACATGCTGAACTTGTCTGCAACTCACTCGGTGTTTCTTTTCTTCTCTCGTGCTGACCAGCTCCTGTTCATCGTCCTTGTCCTCCTTGTCGCTGTCGGCCTCCTCCTCACTCGATGAAGTCTCGGACAGACTGGACAGGTCCTCCTCCTCCTCCTCCTCTTCATCATCTATGCTGCTAGAATGCTGCAAATACAGTTTTTAGACACTCAGACTTATAGTGAAAGATAATGATATTCAAAGGTGTTTATTAAACATCTTTATCATTGATTCCCCAAATGTCTTTACATCAACATCAAAGAGGAAAAAGTTATATCATCACTACCTTTATGGCAAAATACGAATATAAGAATCGGAGACACTCCGGTATACTATAAACAGTATTCGGGAAAAGGCATTAATCTTGTTAATGATTTGATAGACGAGAACGGAAATTTTCTAGATCTTTTAGACCTAAAACATGTATATGACCGTAAAACAATTTTCTGGAATATTCTAGTCTTATCCAAGCAATAAAACAATATCTGAAGCGTAAGAGTATAGCCCTAACATCTGCCCTTAATACCATATTTCCTTGAAAACGTAGTGGGGAGGGGGATGATATATTAAATAAAGTATCCAACAATATGATATCCCATAAATACATTCAATGATGGGAACTAGATCTTGGCCTTAAAAAAAAGATTGGCAAACGATAAATCATAGCCCCCCACAGATATAATGTGTCCTCAAAATAAAATGGTTCCAATACAGTATTATTCATAGAATTATACCAACAAACGAGTTACTGTACAAAAATGGAATATAAAGAATCATTTCTTTGCAATTTTTGTAAACGAGAAAATCAAACCTTAGTGCACATGTTCTTTGAGTGCAAAATTGTAAAACATATCTGGAACAACCTTACAAAATGGATCAAAGACAAAAGTGGAATAGAACTAGAATTTCAAAATTGACAATTTTATTAGGATATCAACAAAAGCGAAATGATGTATTAAATCATATTATAATTGTAACAAAGCAAAACATATTCATATCAAACATTTCTGACTCCATACAAAATTTCCCACACATCAAACAAGAAATAATCGATTCATATTACATCGACAGAAATATATCATATTCACAATGTAAATACACACAGTTCATGACATTTTGGTCTCTCTGCCACCACCTATTCGTGTAAAGCCACGAACTTGCACAATCCAACAATATGACACTGGAATAGTTTTTGTTTGTTATCATCTATAGATATACTTTATAACTTGTATGTATTTAAGCTTGCATGTGAACTATATTCTGTAAATATTGTTTGCGTACTCCAAAAAGATATAAAATCATTAAAAAAAAACATCATTGATTCCCCAAATGTCTTTACATCAACATAATTGATTCCCCAAATGTCTTTACATCAACATCATTGATTCCCCAAATGTCTTTACATCAACATTATTGATTCCCCAAGTGTCTTTACATCAACATCATTGATTCCCCAAATGTCTTTACATCAACATCATTGATTCCCCAAATGTCTTTACATCAACATTATTGATTCCCCAAATGTCTTTACATCAACATCATTTATTCCCCAAATGTCTTTACATCAACATAATTTATTCCCCTAATGTCTTAACATCAACATCATTGATTCCCCAAATGTCTTAACATCAACATCATTGACTCCCCAAATGTCTTTACATCAACATCATTTATTCCCCAAATGTCTTTACATCAACATCATTTATTCCCCAAATGTCTTTACATCAACATCATTGATTCCTCAAATGTCTTTACATCAACATTATTGATTCCCCAAGTGTCTTTACATCAACATCATTTATTCCCCAAATGTCTTTACATCAACATCATTGACTCCTCAAATGTCTTTACATCAACATCATTTATTTCCCAAATGTCTTTACATCAACATCATTTATTTCCCAAATGTCTTACATCAACATAGGATGTTTTACACACACCCTCATTTGTTGAAGCATGCCAACCCTCACCCATAAAGATCCGGGTTAGAATTGGTCTCCAGCATCCATGTTGTAAGAGGCAACTAACATGACCACATGGTCACACTTGGTTGATGCATGTCATCACACCCTATTGTGTTGATCGATGTTCATGATGTCGATCATGGGATTGTGTGGTCCAGACTCTATTATTTACAGACTGTTGTCATATAGCTGCAATATTGCTAAGTGCAGCATTAAACAACAAACAAACAAACAAATTAAGGATGCCACCAATAGTGACATGAGTTTCATATAAACACAGAACTCTACAAGCTGTGCATTGCCATAACATCTTCCCTACTGCAGGCCTGTGTCTCCAAATCACTGTAATGTAATATCTAAATCATTCATAGGATACATGAATATGTGGTGCAATAATATTTTTGAGAGTATAGACTGATGTTCTCTGTAATACTCCAGTCCTACAACAGCTGTGCGAGTATAGACTGATGTTCTCTGTAATACTCCAGTCCTACAACAGCTGTGAGAGTATAGACCGATGTTCTCTGTAATACTCCAGTCCTACAACAGCTGTGAGAGTATAGACCGATGTTCTCTGTAATACTCCAGTCCTACAACAGCTGAGAGTATAGACCGATGTTCTCTGTAATACTCCAGTCCTACAACAGCTGTGAGAGTATAGACCGATGTTCTCTGTAATACTCCAGTCCTACAACAGGTGAGAGTATAGACTGATGTTCTCTGTAATACTCCAGTCCTACAACAGCTGTGAGAGTATAGACCGATGTTCTCTGTAATACTCCAGTCCTACAACAGCTGAGAGTATAGACTGATGTTCTCTGTAATACTCCAGTCCTACAACAGCTGTGAGAGTATAGACCGATGTTCTCTGTAATACTCCAGTCCTACAACAGCTGAGAGTATAGACTGATGTTCTCTGTAATACTCCAGTCCTACAACAGCTGTGAGAGTATAGACTGATGTTCTCTGTAATACTCCAGTCCTACAACAGCTGTGAGAGTATAGACCGATGTTCTCTGTAATACTCCAGTCCTACAACAGCTGTGAGAGTATAGACTGATGTTCTCTGTAATACTCCAGTCCTACAACAGCTGTGAGAGTATAGACTGATGTTCTCTGTAATACTCCAGTCCTACAACAGCTGTGAGAGTATAGACTGATGTTCTCTGTAATACTCCAGTCCTACAACAGCTGTGAGAGTATAGACTGATGTTCTCTGTAATACTCCAGTCCTACAACAGCTGTGAGAGTATAGACCGATGTTCTCTGTAATACTCCAGTCCTACAACAGCTGTGAGAGTATAGACCGATGTTCTCTGTAATACTCCAGTCCTACAACAGCTGTGAGAGTATAGACTGATGTTCTCTGTAATACTCCAGTCCTTCAACAGCTGCGAGAGGGCTTCATACTCTGCACCCATGTGGGGAATCAAACCCGGACCTATTGCCAACACTTTAACTACTCTGCTACACCACTGACTGCCCCTCCTCACTTGATGCGTTTGCAATGTCTCAATAATTTGATAATTATCAAATCTACATCAGACATTTCCTGTTTGAAAGTAGTGGGATGTAGTGTAATATTAGTGAACAATAAAAGTTATCATGAATATTGTTGGGATACTTTTACAAAATTGTGTGCTCTGTCTTCACTACAAAAAAAAGTCACCAAAAATATTCATGATCCCTAACTTTTTTTGTTCAGTATACTTTAAACAAAAGTAGTGGGATATACTGGGATTATTACTTTTAAAAAAAAGGTACTTGTTAAGGTGTATTCTACCATGAATTTGGCATTTACTCGATTCTGATTGGTCAATCAGAGGCTATTAAATCACAATAAACCCCCTCTGATTGAAACAGCTGGTTTGACGGCAGCATCACTGCGGAAGCTAATATTCATAAAATAGTACTATTTTCAGTCATTATCAGTAGGCATATTTAAATAATTATATCTACAATTACAGGTTAAAAAATGCACAGATGCGGTTACAACAATATTCAAAAGCTGTGTGGCAATACATTTCGTGCAGAAAAACACGACAGGGACATAGCATGGGAATAACTCGTAATAGCCAGTGGTGGCATTATAGTGGAGCCTGGACATTCCAGGTTCGTTCGTCAATGGTTGAAACTGGACTTTTATAGTCAGTTAATTCCCTTGCCTCTGGAAGATGTAACCATACTGGGTCCAAGTAGTGGTGAACCTGTGTTCACCAAGATCTGAACATAAACTGCAATTAATCCTGATGAACTTTACAAACCTAAGTCCTATTTGCTTGGAAGGGAAGCATGACACAGGCAGTAACAGACACCCAACATGGACATGTTATGAGTGATGGCTGTCAACTTGTACATATATATGATGAGCGATGGCTGGATACTTGTTCAGGTTGTAGGGGAGCATCCCAACAAGCAACTGAGTGAACTGTCATGGTCAAATTGCTTGCACTTAACGTAGATCATTTATAACAGTCTTCTGATTGGCAGGCTTGCTTGTATGTCAGAAGAGTTATGTTCTTTGACTGTTAATTTCAAGTTCATGAGCAAGAGGAATTCTGTGCTAAGTTGGTGATAAGAATATCAAGATGTTGTTTGCTTGTTGTATAAATCCACACTCATCAATATTCCAGCTATATGACAGCAGCCCGTAAATAATCGAGTCTGGATCAGACAATTCCATGACTGACATCATAAGCATTGATTTTTGCAATTGGGTTCAATGAGATGCATCAACCAAGTCAGCGAGCCTGACCACCCGATCCCATTAGCCGCCTCTTACAACAAGCATGGGTTGCTGCAGACCAGTTCTAACTCCGATCTTCATGGGGGTCATGATAAGAGAGATGGAGAGGTTTAGGTGACAGATGTGTCCAGGCGAGTTTTTCAAAACAGAATGGAGATACATGTACACACTGGATACTCGAGGAAGAATGCTGAAGAACACCCTTATGTGACATAACAATGCTGACAGCCTGAAATGTTTATGTATGACAGATATATATTTTTCTAGAATTTGATTGCCCATAATTAAGTCTGCATATAACACACGAGTGCGTATTGTACGCAAATAAATAAATCTTGTGAACATTGATCAATCGGGGGGGGGGCTAATTGGGATTGTTCACTAGCCAATATATTAGCAAATACCGCTGTGGGCGCTTATTAGAACGGGGCGCTTATTACGTCGAATACGGTATGTCACATATCTACCGCCTTGTGTCCTGTTTCCATTCAGTGTCCATGTAAATCAGCCAGATTAACCAGAAAGTTTTATCTATTTTTTCACATGGAAACTTCAGCCCCACAGTACTTCATTTGTAATTATATTCCATTGGAAGTTTCACTGTTTCATACAACCTAGAGCTCCAGATCAGCTTTTGGTGTTGTGGGTATTTTACCCATGCATTTTAAAATCATTGGGTATCAGTAATTCTATCTGTGTATTCAAATTTCTGTTACCCACTAGTTTTTACACATGTGGGTATTTAAGTTAAATATTTAAAAACACTATTCATCTAGTCCCTGCAAACTGGTGTCGTGGGGGTTCGAGAGCTTTATAGGACTCAAAAATACCACGATACTTCCACAAGAAAGTGTGATGGCAAATGATCATGATGTAATTGTCAGCGTGGAGTTTGGCAAGGTTGATGGAATGCCTGTTTATAATTTCAAAATAAGTTGCTAATTTGCTAATCGAATACGCAGGGTTACTTCACAATATTTTGATGATACGCACAAGTTTTATTTTTGTAGTGTATCTGTAATGTTCGTTGCGTATTTGATATGCTTGGATTTTATTTTACTGTCTATTTCTGCATTTCTGATGCGTATTTTGCTCAGATACGCAGCTTATCTGGAGCTCTGCAACCCGTCCTGATAACCAGCAATGTCATTCCTAATTCATGTTGAAAAGCCACACAAACATACACTCGATCTTCAGCCATATCACCAAAGGCTTCGCTGCACCTAAATCTGTTTGTGTTTACAAGATGCCATTTCAGTGATTCACTGATGTTGACAAATAAAACTAAATAACTCTGGTTTCATTGATAAAAAAGTCAACTGAGATACATATTTAATCCACAAGTAACTTAAAATTAATTGAGAAAACAATCATCTTTATATCATTGTCCCCAAATTATGACCCAAGGATTGTCTGTATATCAGGTCGTGGAGTCACACAACACAGATGACATTCTCCTTACCTCATCAGCTTGCTGACATGGTTAACCTCTTTAGTCATGTGGACAACATGGACAAGGTGTCCAAACTTGGATCTGAAGAGTTTGAATCCCATTGTGGGATTCAGAATTTTATGTCCACTACACTTATGTGAGTCATGACTTAAGGCTTTACTCCCACCTCAAGCTGACACGACATGATACGTCACAGAGAGACTGTTGAAATCAGTGTTACCCAACCTCATTCACTTTCTCCCATTGTTGTCATGTAGATCTAGATCTAATACATTTGTGAATGAAGAGTGTTTGAGGAATAATTTTTTTTAAATTTCAATAGATCTACAACTTTTCACCTACCTTCCCATTTTGCTTTTTCAAAGTGATGAAAACAGTACAGTGTTATTAGCGTGTAGTTATCAAGCATCATTCTTCAAATGTGATATGTGACAACCTAGTATCTGAGTATCAGGCTGCCTGTTCAAATGATATCACTTCTACTTACAACTTGAGGTGGTATCGCGTCTCCTGTTGTCTTCTTCGGTACTGCCTGAAACACACAAAGCCATAATTATGTTTTCTCCACGATATTCGTCAATATTAGTTAATTAGTTAGTAAATTTATATCATACTGACATGAGATAGATCTAGATCTAGGCCTACTTCCTAAACTGTCAAACATCATAATGAAGTGCGTGAAAGTACCTTCTTTCCCCTCATATTCAGATGCTGTAATATCTAAGTATGTATGTTATCAGACATACTCTCAGATAACTGATAATACAATGATTTGTTTCAAGCACATCGAAAACTGGAGACGCGACCACGAAAATGGGTGACTTGAGCAGGATGGATTGCCTAAATCACGTGATTTCGAGTTACGTCCCTTTGAGTGACTAGACTTACTTCTAGTCTTGAACCTAGTAATTCCAGATAGTCATGATTGTAGACCATGTCGTACTATGTCAGCGTACTATGAAAGCGTTCTATTTTTCAGCGGAAATAAGCTACGACAAATTTGCATCGATACGGCTACTTTTACGACATAGTATTATAATTTCAAAGGACAACGCCCATTGCTGTGGGATAATGGTAAATGGGGCCCTTGTTGACAAAACGTAATCTGTCTTACAGACCCTGATACATATATATCAACTACAGCCCATGCAAGTCTATAATGTTTGGCAAGTCTAGATTACTGCAGTATCTGAAAATGAAGAGAATCACTGGGCTCCCTTTTTATTAGATTTTTATTAAGATAACTGAACAACTGGTTTTTTTCTGTACGATATGTTCATTTCAGAGACTATATGTTAGTCTAGACAAAACCTTGTACAAAGTCAACTTCGCCGCGGAGATCCGGAATGACAGTAGCAATCCAGGATCCGCTGATCGTGGGTTTGAGCTAGGGCTGAGACGGGTAACTCGGGTCCTCGGGTCGGGTGGGTACTGAGTAGGACCCGGGTACCCACAGGACTACCCGGACCAGTGGTTAGTAACGTGATATGTATTGTTTAATGTCAAAAATTATCTAAAACTCTATGGTTACACAATAAGTCACTAATATTCCCATTTCTTTCTGACAATGCACCTATTCCTTCTGACTTCCATATGTTTGAATAAAGATAAAACTTCATGCAGTACACTGACAGACAGACAGACAAATGTATTCGGTACTTCATGCCACCGGCCCATACTACAATGGAAATATACTGTATATATATTTGCGTGCTGAGTAGATTTAATAATGATTTACCTTTCAACACTGTGTTTCCGTTCGAATGTTCATGACTTGGAAGAGAAATTTATCTAAGCTTTTCATAATTTGTTCGTTTTCAGCTGACATAAGTCTTATAAAATTCTCAATAGTAAACTTCAGTGTATGCATGACCTTATCGTTTTACACGTGTATCTAAATACACTTTGCCAGGGCTACGATCACACTTTTCCAAATCGGAGAGTTTGTATCTATCTCTGAATATCTACAGCGGGAACCCGGGTGCGGTCGGGTAATAGGACGGCGGTTTCAGGGTAGTAAAGTTGGACTCGTCCCAGCCCTAGTTTGAGCCCATGTTTCGTGCGGGGCGGTCTGGTAGCCTTGTGGTTAAAGCGTTCGCTCGGCACGCAAAGGACCCGGGTTCGATTCCCGACATGGGTACAATGTGTGAAGCCCATTTCTGGTGTCCCCCGCCGTGATATTGCGGGAATATTGCTAAAAGCGGCGTAAAACCATACTCACTCACTCACTCTCATGTTTCGTGCATGTTATATGATCTATGGTTTGTCAGCACCAGTACCAGTGCTCGTGGGTTTCACCAAAGTTGTAAACGTCTAGAACATTCATAATAACTGAAATACTATTGAACGTGGGGTGAAACTAAACTCATTTGTGTACCGTAACTCCTTGATTAAGCGTTCTACATACCGTAAATCATTGAAAAGGCGCATGGTGTATAGAGGTTTTTAATGACTAGCTTACAAAAAATAATTGTTGAAGTGCATTGTATGTAGTCTCTGGTCATAACAAAACAGCAGTAAAAAAATGTATAGATGCAGTTATCATACTGCAGTGCACTAAACATCCAAACAATCCAAACAAAAACAAGTATTGATGTACTCACATTTATTTCTTTTTCGACCGACCTAAAGTAATTCGCTTGCAAGAATTTGTAAACAATAACATAAAAGATTGTGTCCCTGGTTGTGTAAATGTGAAAAGTTTGTGAAATGTAAATCTGTTCACCATTTACAAGTTAGCTTATGACAGTTTTTATATCACATGAATAGTCCATGCATTGGTCGTTATGCCCTAACGCTACAAATAAATACATGTATCACATACACGCGCGAACAAAACAAACCCATAAACACTTGACAAGTTGTCTCTTTTAATGTTGTTATAATGTTACACAAAACTTGTCCTTCTCTCCGAATTTAATTGGCGTGCTTGTATTATAGAAAAATATTGCTTTCTGTCCAAGATTCAAAGTGTCCGTAATGTGAAGGTTTGTGGGCTTGAATATTGCTGACAGCGACTTTAATTCACTCACTCATTCTTACTAAACTCAGTAATTATAGCTAGTGTATATGCTTGCTGTGTGAATAACCCGCGTGTAGCATGACTTGAGAAAACAATTACATACAATTAAAAAAGGGTTAATATATTGAATTAAATCATTTCCATTTATTTGTTGCTATTTTCTCAAGGGTTAGAAATTATTTTTATCTCACTTGACGCCAAACATGATCTGCTACAGATTTGCTTTCTACCTAATGGTAAAAATACGTGGTAGTCCACAAGGAAATGGCACAACTCCTTCCTAATTTTCACTATTCTCGAACTAGCGGACTTATGCTAATTTCGAACTGTTACACTATTTAGCCGAGCTACAGATACATGTAGCTGAGCATTTGCGTAAAATACCCCAAAAGTATTCAAAACCCAATTACTTTCAATTAACTTGCGTACAGAAACGCATGCATTAAATGAAAAACTCAAATGTATAAAAGCAGCATGCGTAAATACCCAGTGAAGCTTTTTCAGCACGATGGAGCTAATTTCCGAAACACAATTACAAGCGAAATTACTTTACGAGTCAAGTCTATAGTTTGAACCGTTATTATACATATAAAACATTTTTATTTTTTTTGAAATCTCAAAATGTTATCTCATTTTGGGAAAAACCCAATAGAGTGATGAATAGATGAGTGAAAAAATATTATTTATTCCTGATATCTATCACCTTTATCTTTTTAACTTGAAGTGAAACTGAATATGCGGCCCTTGAGTCTGTGTCATTGCGGCATCGACTCCTCTCCGCGGGACCTATTCCTCATTTAGCCGCATTCAGTTCTCACCTGAAAACACAGACTGCCCCTATCAAAAGTTGAGTGGTATAACCGTGGTCGAAATGATAATACTTTGATATATTGAATGTTCAAGACAGGTTAATTCAAGGAGATTAGAGCATTACTTCTATCTAAACAACATCGACTCGTCTCTCTGAGATGAAAGGGACCACCAGCTAACACACCTTGACAACAGGTCATCTGTCTCCAATGACAAATTATGCGCGTTTCGTGCTCTCTCCCTGACGTCATGTAAAGGCCGATAGTACTCCTAACAAGGCTTGTCGTGACCTGGGCAATGCACAGAGTTTAGTATGTATCGAATAGTGTGTTTACATACCAGCTTGTTTGTTACGAATGTTTTGTCGTGGTTCGCCTATCGAAAACGTAAACATGTTTCTATACAGTTGGTATGTAGCCATACGGGAAGCGCCCTGTACTAAATCTCTGTCGATAAATCACGATGTATGTGTATCATCACGTACTTGTGGATGTATTTGTATCATCTAGTATTTGTGGGCGAACATATATAAATGCCATACGCACAGGGTGCGGGACATCGCTGTATATACAATTATATATTGCGTGTTAGTCGAATACCAAGAGAGAAAATGTGCATCACTTAATCCCATATAGGTCGCTCCACGAGAAAAGTATTTAGAGATCCAGAGGTTGCCCCCCCCCCCCCCCCCCCCCCCCCCCCCAATGAAGAATGTTGCAGGCAGTACAATTGACTGAGAGAGGATTTCGATATTTTGGACCCCTCCCTTTTAAAAATACTGGATCCACCCTTGTATAGTCTAAATAACGCTGCCAGTTTACACCAAAACATGTATTAACTTGCACATTTTTGTGGAGATGTCTTTTCATGTTTGTTTTAAATAATACACTGTCTTTACGCTCTCAGTTTGATCTGTATAATTTCTTGATCCCTTCGAAACCGTTTTATGCATGAACTTTTTCTTTTCTTTTATTCATGTGAGAGAAAAAAATGTTGGAGAAAAAATATACACTTTAAAGTTGGATTTGACAACAACAAAAATACAAACATTATCAAAACGTTACTAGGCTGAAAAAAGTCGCCGAAGCTCTGCAAACATTTCAAATACATCACCATAAAATAACCATTTCTTGTTTGTTTCATTTTAGACAACATCAAATATGGGTGTAAACTTTCATTTGCCGTTTACTATGCACTGAACGTGATTCGACTGCAGCCAACAGCCAACATAGGTTTTAGTAGCTGTACGTTTTATATCATTGTGTCATGAAATCCCATGATATTAAATGTTGATCACAATGGCAAAATGCCACGTTATGTGTATTGTCTCCGCATAGATTGTCACAATCATGTTTACATTATATTTAATGATCAACTTACAAATGAAGTGAAACGGACCCTAACTTTGTCACATTTTCTCGTGTTGTGAAATAAATTACGAAATGCCATTTAAAGGCAAGGAATTTGCTATGGCGCAAAATTGAATGACGAATCCCGCCCATAAAGCCGGTTTGTGATGAACTGACTGGGAGTTTATCTGCTCGGAATGCCAGTGATTATCTCCCTTAGAATGGTTCTCTCGCGAACGTTCCCGATGATGGCGCAGGTGCCCGTCATAAACAAGAGTGCTTTCCTAAAAACTGGTTATAATAGAAGATTACTATTTCTAAAGTTTTGCAATCGCAACTTTATTACTGTGTTGTGCTCTGTTATCAGGATAAATAAATACAACAACATACAAAAGAAATATATCACCGGCAATAAAATGAGTAAACAAATAGGAATGTATTCTCACAGAGGCAGAAGAGCTGTATAGCTTTATATATAAACAATATAAACACAAAATGATAAGCTAAAACCAAACTTTGGTTGCACCTTTCTTCACATATATGTAAGGAAACATATATTAAAATGTTATTGACTTTACATCTCTAGAAAAAGCCGATAAGTGAAAATGAAAATACGAAGCACTGGAAGCAGTAATTAGAAAATACGATATGTATATGAAAATCGGTTTTAGTATTATAATATTATTTCACCAAATTAGCAGACTGTCGTAATAATGGTACAGACTAGGCAAGTATAAATTTGTGCAATTAATTTCAGATATATATGAAATATATTTGTGTTTGACGATATGTAAATTTTCATCGCAATCAATTAACATTCGCTAAACTTCTGGAAGCGTCTTACGCGAACTAACTAGGCGTAAGGGAAATAGTGTTGAGTCCTTCTGAGACCTTTCTAGATGGTGAACGAACTGAGGTGTTGTTTCGAGGGCTTTGGCTGAAGGACTATATATACACGCGACAATGGCTGGGAGGTCAGTTTATCAAGATCCTTACAGTCAGCCTTTTCAAAGGAACGAATCTCTACCGACAGGTTGGGAAATGTTATACGACAAAACAACAGGTTGGCCATATTTTGTGGATCACAACACGCATCAAACGACTTGGCAAGATCCAAGGATAAGGATGGTAAGTCTTCGATTCGGATTTTTTTTTTAGCTGATACAGATTTGTTGTACATTATCCAAGTAAGATACACCTGATGGTATCCACTAAATATTGGCTTAATTGTGAAAAAAAGGATTAATGAAATTACTTGATGTGACTGTAAACTGTCACTGTCAGCACTGGCGGAACGAGCTCAGAGCTGTCTTGAGTTTAAATAGCTTGGCCTAGTCCTTGTCAAAGTCGACCAAAGCTTCTCGTGTCTTCGGCCTGTTGATCATCGTTTACAAAACTTTGCTTTACAAATCAGCCCATCTGTTACAAAGGCTCAGATAGGTGAAAACCCTTTGATTTGTCATATTAGACAGTAAAATCTTTTTGCAGTCGGTAATCGATTATCTTCGTTCATTAATGGGTAATATACACCGGACTCATGGCTAATAATACTATCATATCATGATCTATATCAGGAAATTTTGTTCAGCATACATTTATTGGGTAAAATCTGTATTGAGCAAAGGATAATAATAACTACTTTCTTCTCTGCAAAATAATTGTTTTTGTCATATCAGCGACATGTTTGAAGTAATTCAGATGAGAGATGATTGATCCATCCCATGATCCGTGTGATCAGTTCAGTTCAGCACCAGTTTGTAATCATCTGACAGTGGACAAGCAGACACTTTTTTAGCCTGAATATGTACCTTTGCATTATTTTTTCAGTATGTTTAGTATTAATATGTCAACTTTATTAGGAAAGTGTATGGTAAAGACAAGTATTTGTAGACTTAGGCTTTGGAGTGGTTAGCTGGCTGCATACTAAGAATGAATTAAGTGATTATGTCTTGAATATGTCTCTAAGCTCAGTTGCCATTCTTATTTTGATAAACAGATTTAAATTAGTACTCACCCAGACCTGTTTGTTATATCAAACAGAACTATCAGTAATATCAAATAAATGTGACTGAGAAGGAATTGTGTGTACAATGACCATCTACATTTTTGTTGTTGTATCATTTACAGACTCAGTCAATGGGTTACCCACAACAAGATTATGGAATGGGGCGTGGTCATCAGCCAAGCTACTACCCTCAGGGGAAGACAGTGGAAATTCCTGTCCTTCATGAATCTTCTAGAGCATCACCTAATAGGCAGGTGCCTCATCATACCAGTACATGGCCAGGTCCACCTCAGCCACAGCCTCACCAGCCATACCCCCAGGGGCGTGCAACTCCCCCCTCCCAACAAAGCCATCCCACTCACATGCAACACGCCCAAGGGAGAAGTTCCCCTAGCATGAGGGAAATACCTGTTCAACATTTAACTATCAATGAAAATCGACCCCAGGTACAGCCAGCTCATGGACATGGTCAAGGATATCCACAGCCATCACAAGGGCACCCCCAACAGCCAATGCAGGGGCACCCCCAACAGCCAATGCAGGGCCACCCCCACCAACAGCCAATGCAAGGCCAGCCTCAGCCTGGGTATCCCCACCCACAGGGACACCAACCCCAGACTTACCCACAGCCCCAGGGATATCCTCCTCAGCATGTGAGAGATCAGGGGATACATCAGCCAAGTCCGCAACAAGCTCCACCCCGACGTGAGACTAACGAGCCAATTGTTATACCAATTCTCCATGAAAACTCAAAACCAGGAGCTCAAAACCAATCCAGTCAGCAAATGCCCCAGCCAAGAACCCAGCCTCATTTTTCAAGTGGTCCATCGTTGAATGAGCATGCTCAGAAGTCATTTAACCCCCAGCAACCAATGGGTGGTCAGCAGCAGCAAACCACGTCGGCTCCTCAACAGCAAAAGTCTGAGGAAGAAAAAGCTTTCGATATTATTAATGGTGTTGTGAATGATGTGAAAAATCTGGAAGCAAGTGTGAACGTGTTTCAGGGGAAGAAGACGGACAAGGGGTACAAATACTTAGAGGAGATGCTAACTCGGAGCCTCCTGAAACTTGACGGAGTGCAAGCTGGGGGTCAGGACAGGATCCGAGATTCACGAAGGCAGGCTGTCAAACTGATCAATGCCGCCTTGGACCTTCTTGAACTCAAGGCTTGTGCAAGTGAACAAAATGTTGAACACATTGACGATCAACGTTCGGGATACCAAGAACGTACAGGGGGAAATGGTAGTACTTACGAACAGTACAGCTCAATGCCTCCCCATTTGTCTGCAGGTGATGCTGAACAGTCACGTAGGGCTGAGGGCATCAATAATGAAACTCAGCCTAATGATTCTAATAATGAGAAGAAGCCGGGAGAGAAGGACCCCAGCCATGTGAGAGAGATGTTACTAGAGAGTGAAGTTTCTTGTTAAACTGTTCAACTGTTAGTGTTAAATTATAGATGCACAGTCTTCTAATGCCACTATTTTTTATGTAACTCTTGTATTTAACTTATTAATGATCTGTGTTAATGATGAATAAATATTTATTTATTGGAAGGTTACATTCTGTTACATATTAATTGTGTTAAACGTGTAGGAGGTGGTGCTCCTTACATAGTCGTCCTTGTAAGCATCCGATATGCTCTCTTCTATAAGATCTCCACGACCAGGATGTGCTTCAGGCATCTTCCCTCTCATTTTCATATGACAGAAGAGAATGTATTCTGTCCAGTGTTTGAAATAATTTTGGTTGGGTAGCCTAGTGGTTAAAGTGTTCGCTTGTCACACCGAAGACCCGGGTTTGATTTCCCGACATGGGTACAATGTCTGAAGCCCATTTGTGGTGTCCTCCGCCGTGATATTGCTGGAATATTGCTAAAAGTGGCGCAAAACCTCACTCACTCACTCCCAAATATTTTGGGCACAGACTGTATTACATATTTTGAAATTTGTCAGAAATAGAGCCAATGATCCACATGAATTCTCTTTCTTGTTTATAGATTTAAGATAAACAACAAAACTATAAGTTGATAATTCCCTGATGTATTAAAGTACAGCACCCATTGATCTGTTTGTCAGGGACAAGTCAACATGGTTAACTAGAATATAGCTCATCCTTTTGGCCAAAGGGAAATACATATGCATAATCAGTTCACCTCTGTGAAGTGTTGTCACTGGAGAGTTGCAATAAGCGTGATAAGAAATGACATGTTTGAAATATCCGTGGTGTGTTCCAGATGCTATGAGCAATATTTAATGGTGAAAAATGTATAGTTCTGTTCTGCAGACCAGATCTTTCTTAAGACATTTGTTCACCAGTTTCCATGTTGTTTGAGGTCAAGGACTCACTGTTTGTGGGATAAGTGTTCAAACAGGTTATGATTACATCTATTTGAGTCTTTATTGTAGAATATTTAACAAACATGATAAACATCATAACATGATCTCTATGGAACATTTTGTTTGGCTGTCTTCTGTTGAAGATCAAGGTGGACAGAAGTCAAACATTGTGTGAACCTCGGGTTATTCTTATTATTCAAACCCTGATAAGACATGGATTTATTGTAGACGCTTTCATAAGCATCCTCTTCATTCACATCAATTATCACATACTGTTTACGAGTTCCTTCACACATTGAAGTTTTTTTTAACCAAAATAATTAAGGTATGGGAAACAGTGTAGAGTTTAATATCGGGCATTATTGAGGATAATTCTGACTTTAGGATAGAGCACAGCGTTTGATATCATAATTATTAACATATGAAGGCAGTCTACTGTACAGTTACACACTTAGGCAGGCTAGGTTAAGAAAACCAACTTAGCTCAAGTTTTACATCATCAGATTTACGTGAACCTCTGTACTTGTGGTAGTCTTGTTTACTGTATAATGTTTTGAATAAGGACCGTATTGATGTAATAAGTGCCCCACTCTAATAAGCGCCCACAGCGATGTTTGCTAATATATTGGCAAATGAACAATCCCAATTAGCATCCCTTCCGATTGATCAATGTACACAAGACATTTATTCGTGTATAATATGCACTCGTGTGTTATATGCACCCTTAATTATGGGCAATTAAATTCTGGAAAAATATACCTGTCGTATATAAACAGTTCAGACCGTCAGCATAAACCAAGAAATTTATCTTTCAACTCTGTTTTTTTCACCAAAATAATATTCTAATATGAGCCCTCTTTCTAATTTTGAGAGCGCCATGGGCGCTTATTACGTCGAATACAGTACTTGAAATACGATGTCCTGTCAAACATAATATTGTCATGTTGTGACAAGTATTATCATAAGTAACGAATCTTGTTTATATGGACAATGATTGTTATCTTTGCATGAAACAATACCAAGTTCAAATGTAGCAAACCTGGAGTATGTCAACAAGTGGAAACAACACTGATACAATTCATTCAAGTGTCTTAACATGTTTAAGTAAAAATCAGTATTAAATGTGCTGTAACAACATTGTCAAGTTTCATGTCATTTTATTTAAATCCTGCTGTGCTGGATATTTGACAAGGCCAATGTTTTGTGTGTCTTCCTTTGTTGCATGTGTCATAATGTTACAGTGACGTGTCCTGTTTCGCATGTCTTCATGTATGTGTGGAATATTTATCCAAGTCCTGCTGTCATGTTTTAGTCACAACAGTTGGGCTGCTTTTATGATATGGCTTAGATATTTTATTAAAACTGAATTGACCCATTGAAAATGATAATTGATAGTATGTGAAAGATTTCTGTTTTTGCTCATTGAATATGTGAAAAACGTCCAGTTATACAATGCATAATTCAGATAATCTCCTTGTTAATGCTGTAATGGATCATTTTGTCTTAGCTTTCTTCTGAATGTCAGCCTGCTTATTGCTGAGTGGTTATTCAGAAAACCTGTATTTGCAGTGTGACGGCTTCAATTCAGTGTCAAGGCACAGTCTTAGATCTTCCTTTGGGGGCGGTGTTGTAGCCCAGAGGTTCAAGGTTCGGCTTGACCCAACAGTGGTTGGATGCCCAATGTGTGAAATCCATTCTTGTGGTCCCCAGCCTTGATATTATTGTCATTGAATACTATGGTATTGGTAATGCTGGTTGTGTTTAAGAATTTATTGTGAATGTACCAGATATGCTGAGCATTTGAGAGCAACTGACATCGCCTGAAAGATGGTTTGAAGAGGCCCAGTGACTACTCTGTTCTTGATTATGTTATCATGGAGTTCTCCATTACGTTTAGAACTTTATTTTCATTTCACTAGTCCACACAAAAGAGGTTTCATTTGAAGCCTCATTTGTAAAAGCGACAGTCCATGTGATGTTGCTTGTCCTTCTAAAAAGTTTGTTAAGCTCATTTTGAACCCTGACTCTGTAGATATTGTAAATCTACTCAGGACAACTTTAGGACCATAGTTGTAAGCTTAGATTACCAATAAAATGTATTTAACAGTCAACCATGTTGGACAGATTTGTTTTGAAGTAAACACAGTACTCATGGTACTTGGCCCTGTTTTTCAAAGTGATGTTTTGACTGATTACCTCGTCCATATTAAGATTCGGATGTTGCACCAGCAACTTCTCTGTGGAACATAGCCTTGTAAATCTGGAAACATCCTTGATTTTCCAGGGTGCTATGTCTACATGTTATTATGATAAATATCCTGGACCGATTTGTCACGAAAGCTCCAGCCCTTAATGACATACTCTTTCTCTCTTATCACTCACCTAACACCTGAAAAAATGCTGATGCTATGTTAGATGTTAACTCATGAACCTAACAGAGAACTTCTCTTGAATGTAATTTGAATAGATAGCTATACATAGCATTGTTTTATTTGAATTTATGCTACAACAAAGCTATTGAAGCTAATGTAGTCTGTCTCCCAGTGTCTGAACCGTATTATTTTCCCTTCCACCGAGCCCTTGCTGTAAAGCTATAGCCGTATATGAAGCAAGTCTAGATTTTCACAGGTTCAATTTAAATGGAGCTGCTTGTTTCAAATAAGTCCAGAGTATTTATCAAAATTAAACAGATATAATGGGTGATCGAGGATGATCAAGGAAGTGTTGGCATTGTGTTACAGGACTTTCATAGCAGATACTGAAAGGTGTTTTGAAATGTTAGCCTGAATTTTTAAAAAGGAATGCCTTTGTGTCCCGTCTTCCTCAAGGTATTTTACAGTGTTGTGTTTACCTCAGTGCTACAGTTAGCATCGACTACCCATGTTCATGGCTCATAGCCTTAGTGTGTGCAATATCATTGTTACAAGTGATGTTCCTTTACCATTGACACGATCTCAACTTTTGTACATGGTGACACAACTCTCTTAAACAACACATCTATCTTGCCTTCTGTCAGAGTTTGTATTTTACAGTAGAATAGTGTAAATTCAGAGGTTACAAAAGTATAAGTGATGATGGAAATTATTTGGTACACAACTTATCCTTCGGCTACACCTATGCATTTCTTGGATTTGTGTTTTTTGTTTTGGTTAATAGGTGGGAGGCAAAATTAATTAAATGTTATTTTTTTGTCAGGGTTTATATGAGTATTGCTTAACACTGAAAATCAGCAACCTTGCAGCTATTCTTGGTGGGTTAATGTGAAGATATTTCCTGAACAAAACTCTTTAATATAACTTTCCTAAAACAACAAAATGTTCAAAAGCCAGTACACCAATGTGTTATTTGTTTTACTCTTCAAAACTCGGGGTAGGCTTGTGAATAAAACAAGAAAGTACATTCACGGATAGTTCTGACTCTAGTTATAGCCATGTGTCCAGGCATATGATGTGGGATGTTCTGTGAGAGGCCTGTTGCCAGGATGGGGACGATGTAGACAGATGCAGCGTGATTGCCCAGGTGCTTCTGTGGTATGTGTTGTATGTGTGTGACAGCTATCCTAGTTCACAGTAGTGTTCCTTCTATAGACGTGGCTGTTGCTTTTTGCCTTACTAAACATTGTCATGAGCTAACAAGTGTGTCTTACGGTGTGTTCATGTCAGAGGTATGTGCCTAACTTCTGATAGGGATAATGCGATACTCTATTCGGCTATAAGACATAGTATCTTGGGGTAACTTGAGAGGAAACTGAATTGGTTTTTAGCAATATTCAACATGACATGTTCCAGACATGACACTTAGTCTTACCTGGACATTCTGAAATATCCCTATAAAAAATTGAGTAGTATTTAATACTGGAGGGAAAATACCTTGTCCATAATGAATGATTATCTCACACTGAACCATCCATTTTCAAATCATGTAGCACTTGCTGCAAAATGTTCACACTATTACATTTTAATTTCAGTTTTGGGTATGTGGAAATTGTTTTAGATGATTTTACACAGCATTTTATCTTTAGTAGTATTTCCTTAATTGAATAATAATTACCGTATTCGACGTAATAAGCGCCCACGGCTATATTTGCTAATATATTGGCAAGTGAACAATCCCAATTAGCATCCCTTCCGATTGATCAATGTACACAAGACTTATTTATTCGTGTATAATACGCACTCGTGTGTTTTATGCACCCTTAATTGTGGGCAATTATATTTAAACATTTCAGGCTGTCAGCATAAACCATGAAATTTACGATCTTTCAACTCTGTTTTTTTTTTCACCAAAATAATATTCTAATAAGAAACCCCTATTTCTAATTTTGAGGGCGCCCTGGGCGCTTGTTTGGTCGAATACGGTAAACGCTTTTATATCTTTGTATCTACTGCACGTGTATGATGGAGCTGTGAAGCACCAAACATGTACATGGTGTAGTACACAATATTCAACTATAATCAGCATGTAAACTTACTGTGTTGGTGCATGGCTAGTTATTGCAATATTTACGGTAGTCATCGACACAATGGAGTAAAGGGCATTGTCACAATAATAGAAGTTCTCAATTATGATTGTTTTATGACATAGTTGGACAGGCAGTAGTAGCCATGGTTACGTGTGGATATGTTATTTGCAACATGAAGCAATTAACCTTTCAATACCTGTATTTTATTACACATATACAGCACCTAATATGTACGAAATATTTTATCATAATCGGTATGTTTAATGATTGAATGTCATGGTGCATGGATTTTACGAATCCAGATTGTCAGTAACCAAATTTTGAAGAAAAAAAAAATGAAAGCTTTAGTTGATTTAGATTTGCTGTATTTGTTTCGGTCCTTGATTATGGACAGTGCTGCAATTTGTTGACCTGTTTTTGTATTGCCAAAACAACTGTTTCTTTGTAGACTTTGAGTAAATAGTTGTACTTTTTTATTGGCTAAGTGAATATTTTCTTACCTCTTGCTGCAATAGGTAAAAACTGAAGGTGTGTCTTTCATGTTTTGTTGACAACAATTCCACCTCTTGTGCGAGCATAATTTTGTATGTGAGGTAGTTCCTTCAGATGTTATTGTCTCAGATTGTATGTTCTATGTGACATGAATCTAGTCAATAAATAATAAGAAAGCCAGCTGTTGTTTCTCCTGTCATTTGTTCTTCGGAGTGTTGACTGCTTAATGCCCACATTGGCCAGGCCATACTTTTGTTTTAATGTTTCAGTTCACAGATTTGATCAATTGACCCAAAAGCCGCAATTAGCCAAATATAATATGGATATGTTTACTTAACTTTGCCAAATGTTTCTACATGTTCTATCTGGATGGATTTATTAGCATTAAGACAACTTCAAACATGTAGTACTTAACTGTTAGAAGGGTAGATGACAATGGGTCATATATACTACTCAGTATTTGATAGGGGGATTCTGTGAGTCGAGGTGGGGTGTGTGTGTGTGTAAATCTGACTGTTTGTTTGGAGATGTCATTGTATTAATAGGATGTGATTTGGGCTAGACCTGACTCTTGTTAAGCTTCATTTCATAATAAACATGCCCAAATCACATCGTATTTGTATGCCAATGTCTAACATCCAGTCAGATTTATCCCCCATTGGGGCACTCCGACTATCCCTATCAAATGTTGTGTAGTATACATTGTATTACATTGTTCTGGGCCACAGCAAAACTTAAACATGTAAATGTCACTGTAGAAATATTAAACATTATGCACATTAAACTGAATTTGCAGTTATGTTTTATGAAAACCAACAGACCAAAACAACTTTTATTATGTTTTTGGTAAATACTATACTATACTAATATAAAGAAAATATTCAGCTACACAAATATATTTACTTTTTTTGCTACTCGAGCTACCTGATCAGCCAAACATCTGTGAGCCTCCGCAGCAGATGTGAACATGACTCATGATGTTCTTGAATGGTTCCCATGGCAATTGCACTGATGAGCTCATCTCTTGGCTCATCTTCAGTAACTTCACTGAATCTCTTTCCAAGCAGATTCAAAGATGCAGGACAGATTGTTTTCAAGCTGATATTGCCCCCCAAAATTTTTGGTTAAGATGTACCTACAAACACCTAAAGCTTACATACAGTATTCACTGTTAAGTTTTGAGACCTGCAAGTGTTCACAGTAATTGCTGTGCATCAAATACTCCATAACATTGATTTATTTTTATCGACACTGCAAAAACCAAGTTTTCAGTAACTGTGTAGTTCTCTCTTTCTACGTTGTCATATGGCAGCGTAATCTATTGTTAAACGATGATTGTAACTGTATTACATTGTTTGAGATTCAGTAGAAGTTCATTGCATTGTATTTGGACAATGATTAGTTGTCACTCTGATATGGAGTAAGCTTTGAAAAACAGGAAGTCTTCATGCTTCCTTGACAACTGATCCCACCCGCTGAGTTGGCTCAGTGCAGAGAAATATAATGAAATCAGTTTTCCAATCAGTGTATGAAATAGTAGTTATCATTGTGAATAATTACAAGTACCACATCTATTACATCATAGAGCTGAGTAGATTTGGATTACCGTATTCGACATAATAAGCGCCCAGGGCGCTCTCAAAGTTAGAAATAGGGGGCTCTTATTAGAATATTATTTTGAGTTGAAAGATCGTTAATTTCGTGGTTTATGCTGACAGCCTGAAATGTTTATATACGACAGATATATTTTCCCAGGATTTAATTGCCCATAATTAAGGGTGCATGTAACATACGAGTGCGTATTATACACAAATAAATAAGTCTTGTGTACGTAAACCAATTGGAAGGGGTGCTAATTGACATTGTTCACTAGCCAATATATTGGCAAATATCGCCGTGGGCGCTTATTAGAGCAGGGCGCTTATTACGTCGAATACGGTATGTTTCCTTGTTCCACTTTGCACACAGAGGAAAGCAGTGACATTTCCCACCATATGCATATGGTTTGTAATTATACTATCTTCCACATGACACAAATTAGATAGCTGACAGTGAAGAGGTTATCTGTTGAAAACACTGAAGATTTTATAGTGCGATGTCAGCCAAAATACAGGAATTGTGGCTATGATGTAATAGAGGTACGGTATTAAATTTTTTAAAATAGTTATGGTTTGTTTGTTTGTTTGTTGTTTAACGCCGCACTCAGCAATATTCCAGCTATATGATGGCGGTCTGTAAATAATCGAGTCTGGACCAGACAATCCAGTGATTGATATCATGAGCATCGATCCACGCTAATGGGATCGATGACATGCATCAACCAAGTCTGCGAGCCTGACCACCCGATCCCATTAGTCGCCTTTTACGACAAGCATATTCGCCTTTTACGGCAAGCATGGGTTGCTGAAGACCCATTCTACCCCGGAATCTTCACAGGTCTTAAATAGTTATGAAAGGTGCTTGCATATTTAAAACAGTTACGAAAGGTGCTTGCATTACATGCAAAACAGAAGCAGCTCCATCTTTATCTGCATGACCCAAAGCTTTCCCATCAGAAACATGCATCATTAAACATTTTGACATTATTGCATCAGGTGACAGGTGACTTCACACGCGTCTAATGCAGCACAACTTTGAATCAAAAAGTACAATGCCTCTTCCGATCTCGATACAGTTGTACAACCATAAACTGCCTTGAGATCATGTATGTAAAGTTTGGTAAATTATATTTATTAAATGTTCAAGGTATTGTGTACACATACATTTTGGGACGTGTACTTCACAGTGACCTTGACCTCCAATTACATCCAATCACATGTGAGAACAATACTAAGGTGGTGTTAAAAATATGAAGGATTAATACCATACAATACTTCCTCAATGAAACTATTTAAAAGTTATTTCATGTGTGAATAACCTTCAAAGTGACGTTGCCATTTGACACAACAATGACATATGGCAGGTATAGAGGTAATTTTTGAGAGCCAATCACAAGTGATAGGAAAGTATTGGAGTATCAGGTATGAAGTCTCTAACATCTGTCATGGGCATGTGGTTCAGAAAACAATTTGCAGTGGCCACAGAGCTAAAATTAGACCAGGTGCATAATGAATGCTGTAGCCACCTGCCAAGCCAAATGTTATGTTCAAATTGGGCATTGAGAATATAAAGATAATTATGGAGAAAAAGATTCTGGTTTTCCAATCCCATACTATGCTTGCCGTAAAAGGCGACTATGCTTGTCGTAAGAGGCAACTTACGGGATCAGGTGGTCTGGCTCGCAGACTTGGTTGATGCATGTCATCGTATCCCAATTGCATAGATTGATGCTCATGATGTCATTCACTGGATTGTCTGGTCCAGACTCGATTAGTTACAGACTGCTGTCATACAGCTGAAATATTGCTAAATGCGGTGTTAAAAAAGAAACAAACAACAAACAATCCCATACAACCATTTTCAACCAGTGAAGCATGCACTCAATGCACGTTTTTCAATACACACTGGAGTAATGACATCAAGTTGGAACAAGAATGGATGAGTTTCACCTGACCTTGTCACACAATAGCAGATATTGGACTTTTCACAGAACATGTTGCTCATAGAACATTGTTACCTGGTAGGATATGTACATTGAATTAGAAGTTTCATGACATTAGACTAGAACCCAGGCCCTACACTGTGACGGGGCTAACGCTTAAACCACTAGGCTACCAAAACACCCCACTTTTCATAGATCAGAACACACTGGTCACAGAACATCATGATGCTGATGACATTAACTCCTGCTGTGGTCCAACATGACCTAGAGAAAATGGAGTTCCTTCAGCCTTTGTCTGAATCAGAAATCCAGTAGATCAAACCTACTTACTGTTTCCTCAATCTTATTCCAACAAAAATGGTCCATGACCATATGGACATTCTCCTGCCAGTGATTACAAAGATTATTAAGCTTAGTCTGGAATCTGCACATCCAGCGGAGTGACACAACTGTTATAGAATGGTTTAGATCCCAATTAAATGAAACATTATTGTCCAATTTCCGACCTTTTCTTTTCATCCAGAGTTCTAGAAAAGGCAATTAAGTAGAAGAAAAACAACTTTACATGGCAGCTCACAGTACAGAGGCAAGCCTCCTCTGTGTCACTGGTGATCCTCTAGGTGCAGTGGTGGCACATAGTCCTGTGCACAGGTCACAAATCAGGAGAAGTTCAGCAACGCTGGTTGCAAAGAGTCTTTGGATGGATGAGTTTCTAGGGCTTCGGTCCTGACCCACACTGGCGCACATGTAACACATGTGGCCTCTCCTTGGGCAAGTGAGTTTGTTCGAAATGTGCCTCTGCTCACCAGCAGCGAAGGGGTACCTGGTTGGATGAGATGGCAATGTGGTTGTTAACCTTCTAGCACCTAACAGGCAGCTTGGGTTGTATACTCCCCAGGGAGCTGAGAATGATTGAGAGCACATTGATCCAGTGACAGGGGTAACAATTGTGCTTTGAGCATGCCCCTGAAAGGTGTGGAAATATGCACAATATAAATAGCCTATTATTATTATTATTATATGGGAAGTCAGCCTGATTGTGCTAACTGCAGCTTTTGACACCTTAGGCCATTACTCAAGTCTTCAGTTTGGCGAAGCTGGTCAAGCCCTGAAATATTTTGTGCCCTATCTTCATGATAGATATTATCCAAGAGCAAAGGATGTTAATGCATAGTGTCCCACAACAAGTCTATTTTAAGACCTGCTATTACCATCTCAGGAACAACAGTAGCACCGACACATGCTGACAAGGGAGGTTACCCATCAAGTGAGTGAGTGAGTATGTATTTTTCTGCTGCTTTTAGCAGTATTCCAGCAATATCACGGCGGAGGACACTAGAAATGGGCTTCACACATTGTTCCCATGTCGCGAATCGGTTTTCGTTTTTTCTCCCCACAATAGTCTACGGGAATAGCCTCCTGGCTAACTTCAGGGCAGGATTCCTCAGAAAACTCTAACATGTCCAGAATGCTGCAGCAAATCTTATTATCGATGGACGTAGTTAAAGATCTCATATTACTCCTGTTTTGAAGTCCCTACACTGGCCCCCGGCTGACGCTAGAAAGGACTTTGAGATCTTGTGTGTGACCTATTGCTGCTACTGTGGAACAGCACCTTCGTATTTGGTGTTAGTACTAACCTGTTTGAAGTCTCAGACCTACTCACAGGCCCTAACAGTCTTTTGGATCCTGATCCTTTTCCTAATCTGTTATAGAACACTTTACTGCAAGCTATCTTCTCCCCGCCAAGTCTCTTTCAAATCAAACTGGGAAGCCCATCTCTCCAGTAAAGTGTACTGCACAACCCCTATGTAACGCTATGAGCAACTACTGAGTAGACGGATGTTAGCATGTGACAAATGACTATTATTGTTGTCGCTATTATTATTTTTATTATTATTATTTTTATTTTTATTTTTATTTGTATATTGAATGAAAAGTTTCTTAACATCAGACAATTACCTAGCCTCGATGAAGACAGGTACTCCTAACACAGATAACTGTATACACAGAGAGAAGGGTCACAGTAGTTCCACTACAAGTTTGTGATCATGTGAGAGAATCTCCTGCAAGGCTGCTGTCTTTCAGTGAATGACACACAACTCGGACACTTTATTTACATATGAATGAATGTATTCCACAATAAATATGTACAAACAAGTTTCATGCATCACATGATCAATCCTTTATCATTTTCACATCTTCATAGATCAACCGACTTTCATATCAACCGACTTTCATCACAAAAAGTAATTATAACAATTATTCTCCAGCGTTGGTTGACATGAAAGCGTCAGCAAGCATGACGGCAACATAGGGTATACAAGAGCTAAACATGCGGCAGTGTCTACATCCCAGTCAGTTGCATCAGTATTAAGTCAGCTGTTTCAAACCTAATCAGCTGTTTTGCCTTTAAGGAACGCTCTCAATGGCAATGGGATGTGTCGACACTTGTCGACCAACCTGATCTGAAATACAAGAGAATGCTTTATGCAGTATACAGTCTACTTTCTAGAAATCCAAGGGCCATCCCTCATTATCCAGTGTATGATAACTGTATTCTATAACGATAACTAGCCTTGACCTATTCACCACCATAGCTTTGCTTGCACGTGATGCCACCATCTCCAGCATTAGAAATTGGTCCTGTAGTCCATCAAACTGCTGAACAGTTAAGGTATCATAAGGACTTGTAGAAATGTGCCCTTTTTAAAGATTATGCTATTTGTTATCATTATGAGGACAAGGGGACTAAAAATATTAGTTTATACAGCTGATCTCCATCTCACAGGTCACTAACAGATCACTTAGGGCTGATTTTCTTGTTATGGGTGAGAAATCAACAACCAGCAAGGGCAAATGTGAGCGTGGCTCACTAATACCCCCAACCCACCAAGTGTGTCAGTAGTTTCAAATTGAATAATGGATAGGGTTAGGGTTTGAAAAATTCATAAAAAAATGGAAAATTAATCAAAACAATTTTTTCTTTTGACTGCACCCCTCCATATGACACAGATTATATGTACTAAGTTTGAGATGAATCCACTGAATAGTTTAAGAGAAATTGCGAGGACAAAGTTTTCGGACGGACGGACGGAACCTTGGTATAACTATATACACCCGACCTATAAGGTCGGGGGTATAATTAAGATAATTCTTCTAAACAAGAGCTACATCATAAATCGTGGCCTTGAATGAGCGGGCCTCAATATACATATTTGAATCAAATGACCAATAAAAGAACATTAACTTGTTCTCCTGATAAATAAATTTTGGAAGGTCGTCCTTATGCTGTCAGGAGTTACCTGTCTTTGCTTGGAGTTTGTACACAAGAGTGATTGAGTATGATTTTACGCCGCTTTTAGCAATATTACAGCAATATCACGGCCAGGGACACACCAGAATTGGGCTTCACACATTGTGCCCATGTGGGGAATCGAACCTGGGTCTTCAGCATGACGAGCGAACGCCTTAACCACTAGGCTAACCCATCGCCCCTTTGTACACAAGAAGGTGAGCAAGATCGTGTAATTTGATTGGACGGTTATGCTTAGTGTTGTCACTCAAACCATTTCCTTACCATCACTGTAAACTGTGTTTGTTCCTAGTATGACCTGACTGCTGGCTCTACCATGGGACAATCCTGAGCATTGAGCGTTTCATCTTTCACAGGCCTGTAGTCTATTGTCACCTGCAAATACATACACAGCAGTCTGAACACCTGATCCAGTGTGGTGCCTCTTACAACACATTCCAACACAGGGCTGGGGATCTATCTTACCAAAGTCCAAAGGGTGACAATAGTGCTGGGGACCTATTCTAACCCATGTCCCGATTGTGTGACAAGTAAAAATTCTATGAAAGCAGGGGACGCATTCCAGCCTAGGTCCTCACAGAGTGATAAGTAATATTATGACACCTCCATGTTAAATACTGATGAGATCTGATAGGTTCACATGATCTGTATCCTCTGTAAGCTCTGTATCCCACCTGAGAGGGAAATACATTTCTGTGTGGGAGATTAAATCCTTTATACCCTGCCACGAATAAAGAGGCTGCACATGGATTTCTGAGTGGGAGATTAAATCCCTTATACCCTGCTTCGAGTCAATGGAAGTAATGTGACAGCACACGTTAACCTCAGATCCATCGAACAGCTGTTTTCTATCGATTTTGAATTTGTTTTAATTTTCTTACAATGGCAGATTAAAACATGTCAGTTAGATAAATTAGTTGTGGTAGGATAACTCGGGGTCCATGTGGTTATATGCATCCCTGGTTAGGGAAACAGGACACATCAAACCACATGAACCCCGAGTGATACTACTACAACTTGTAGCTGGGACCCATTCCAACCTTGTCACCACATAGAGACAAGCAATAGACAGCTGGGACCTATTCCAACCCAGTCACCACATAGAGACAAGCAATAGACAGCTGGGACCTATTCCAACCCTGTCACCACATAGAGACAAGCAATAGACAGCTGGGACCTATTCCAACCCAGTCACCACATAGAGACAAGCAATAGACAGCTGGGACCTATTCCAACCCTGTCACCACATAGAGACAAGCAATAGACAGCTGGGACCTATTCCAACCCAGTCACCACATAGAGACAAGCAATAGACAGCTGGGACCTATTCCAACCCAGTCACCACATAGAGACAAGCAATAGACAGCTGGGACCTATTCCAACCCTGTCACCACATAGAGACAAGCAATAGACAGCTGGGACCTATTCCAACCCAGTCACCACATAGAGACAAGCAATAGACAGCTGGGACCTATTCCAACCCAGTCACCACATAGAGACAAGCAATAGACAGCTGGGACCTATTCCAACCCTGTCACCACATAGAGACAAGCAATAGACAGCTGGGACCTATTCCAACCCAGTCACCACATAGAGACAAGCAACAGGCAGCTGGGATCTATTCCAACCCAGTCACCACATAGAGACAAGCAACAGGCAGCTGGGACCTATTCCAACCCTGTCACTACATAGAGACAAGCAATAGACAGCTGGGACCTATTCCAACCCTGTCACTACATAGAGACAAGCAATAGACAGCTGGGACCTATTCCAACCCAGTCACCACATAGAGACAAGCAATAGACAGCTGGGACCTATTCCAACCCAGTCACCACATAGAGACAAGCAATAGACAGCTGGGACCTATACCAACCCAGTCATCACATAGAGACAAGCAATAGACAGCTGGGACCTATTCCAACCCTGTCACCACATAGAGACAAGAACAGACAGCTGGGACCTATTCCAACCCAGTCACCACATAGAGACAAGCAATAGACAGCTGGGACCTATTCCAACCCAGTCACCACATAGAGACAAGCAATAGACAGCTGGGACCTATTCCAACCCTGTCACTATATAGAGACAAGCAATAGACAGCTGGGACCTATTCCAACCCTGTCACTACATAGAGACAAGCAATAGACAGCTGGGACCTATTCCAACCCTGTCACTACATAGAGACAAGCAATAGACAGCTGGGACCTATTCCAACCCTGTCACCACATAGAGACAAGCAATAGACAGCTGGGACCTATTCCAACCCAGTCACCACATAGAGACAAGCAATAGACAGCTGGGACCTATTCCAACCCAGTCACCACATAGAGACAAGCAATAGACAGCTGGGACCTATTCCAACCCTGTCACCACATAGAGACAAGCAATAGACAGCTGGGACCTATTCCAACCCAGTCACCACATAGAGACAAGCAACAGGCAGCTGGGATCTATTCCAACCCAGTCACCACATAGAGACAAGCAACAGGCAGCTGGGACTTATTCCAACCCAGTCACCACATAGAGACAAGCAATAGACAGCTGGGACCTATTCCAACCCAGTCACCACATAGAGACACACAATAGACAACTGGGACCTATACCAACCCAGTCATCACATAGAGACAAGCAATAGACAGCTGGGACCTATTCCAACCCTGTCACCACATAGAGACAAGAACAGACAGCTGGGACCTATTCCAACCCAGTCACCACATAGAGACAAGCAATAGACAGCTGGGACCTATTCCAACCCAGTCACCACATAGAGACAAGCAATAGACAGCTGGGACCTATTCCAACCCTGTCACTATATAGAGACAAGCAATAGACAGCTGGGACCTATTCCAACCCTGTCACTACATAGAGACAAGCAATAGACAGCTGGGACCTATTCCAACCCTGTCACTACATAGAGACAAGCAATAGACAGCTGGGACCTATTCCAACCCTGTCACCACATAGAGACAAGCAATAGACAGCTGGGACCTATTCCAACCCAGTCACCACATAGAGACAAGCAATAGACAGCTGGGACCTATTCCAACCCAGTCACCACATAGAGACAAGCAATAGACAGCTGGGACCTATTCCAACCCTGTCACCACATAGAGACAAGCAATAGACAGCTGGGACCTATTCCAACCCAGTCACCACATAGAGACAAGCAACAGGCAGCTGGGATCTATTCCAACCCAGTCACCACATAGAGACAAGCAACAGGCAGCTGGGACCTATTCCAACCCAGTCACCACATAGAGACAAGCAATAGACAGCTGGGACCTATTCCAACCCAGTCACCACATAGAGACACACAATAGACAACTGGGACCTATTCCAACCTAGTCACCACATAGAGACAAGCAATAGACAGCTGGGACCTATTCCAACCTAGTCACCACATAGAGACAAGCAACAGGCAGCTGGGACCTATTCCAACCCTGTCACCACATAGAGACAAGCAATAGACAGCTGGGACATATTCTAACCCAGGACTACAAGTAGAGACAAGCAATAGACAGCTGGGACACATTCTAACCCAGGACTACAAGTAGAGACAAGCAATAGACAGCTGGGACCTATTCCAACCCAGGTCACCACATAGAGACAAGCAATAGACAGCTGGGACCTATTCCAACCCAGTCACCACATAGAGACAAGCAATAGACAGCTGGGACATATTCTAACCCAGGACTACAAGTAGAGACAAGCAATAGACAGCTGGGACATATTCTAACCCAGGACTACAAGTAGAGACAAGTAATAGACAGCTGGGACATATTCTAACCCAGGACTACAAGTAGAGACAAGCAATAGACAGCTGGGACCTATTCCAACCCAGGTCACCACATAGAGACAAGCAATAGACAGCTGGGACCTATTCCAACCCAGTCACCACACAGAGACAAGCAATAGACAGCTGGGACATATTCTAACCCAGGACTACAAGTAGAGACAAGCAATAGACAGCTGGGACATATTCTAACCCAGGACTACAAGTAGAGACAAGTAATAGACAGCTGGGACATATTCTAACCCAGGACTCCAAGAAGAGACAAGTAATATATGTCTGGAGGACATATTTAATCCAGGTCACCATGGGGCTGATACCTACTTTCCCAGTATCAGCATCAACATATGAGAGAGTGTGTTTCCTCCAGTGGTCATCAAAGGCCTTCATCTTCTGACCCTCAATTGGCTTACTGTAGTCGTATTCATCAAGTCGGACCTGGAGGAGAAGTCGGAGTTCTTATTATTTGAGTAGTCAGTGTAATGCAACCTCAACGCATATATATTCAAAAATACAACTTTTGAGAGAAATACAAAAGCATGGTCAACATGTAACATATTTATAAAAACACCAGAATTTATGAATTGAATCCCTATAACTAAAGAAATACATGAGTCCGACACTATAGCTCACCCGGAAGCTTATCAAGCAACATGTGTCGGACAGTTACGCTCCTCTGGAAGTTTACCAAGCAACATGTGTCCGACACTATAGCTCACCTGGTAGCTTATCAAACAACATGTGTCGGACAGTTACACTCCTCTGGAAGTTTACCAAGCAACATGTGTCCAACACTATAGCTCACCTGGAAGTCTTCCCTGGCATGGGCTCCCCGGCTCTCCTTCCTTCGCTCAGCAGACACGATTGTCTGGACAGCATTAAGCATCAAGTTCTGGAGTTCCAGCGTCTCCACCAAGTCTGTGTTCCAGATAAGACCTCGGTCAGACACCTGGAGGCAGACAAATGGTTGAACAACAGCAGGTATTGAAATGCATTGTTTCAGGGATGTCGCAAAACCAGATTCCACACTTCACTTTGGGTGCTCTTATTCAAAACCAAACTGATGTTGGCAGGGGTTGCATTCAACTGAGTTGTCATGACAACGGAACCATGAAAGGGACGTAACCGTAATTCTGCATTGTCCGAGAGTATGGTCATTAGGTAATGTTTCGTTTGTTTGTTTGTTGTTTAATGCCGCACTCAGCAATATTCCAGCTATATGATGGCAGTCTGTAAATAATCAAGTCTGGACCAGACAATCCAGTGATTGACATCATGAGCATCGATCCACACAATTGGGATACGATGACATGCATCAACCATGTCAGCAAGCCTGACCACCCGATCCCGTTAGTCGCCTCTTACGACTAACATTTTACAGCAAGCATTGGTTGCTGAAGACCTATTCTGCCCCGGATCTTCACGGGTCTTCTGTGACGTAAACACAACATAAGAAGGTCCTGAGTTTTTTACACATTTTACAAGGACATATAGTCTCTAGTTTATTTGTCACACCATAACATTTTCTTTTGGTACTTTTTATACAGGAACAGCTTTACGTTATTGCTCCTCCTCCGAGCACTCCCTTCTATACCAAAAGCACAGCAAGGTGTCCCCAGCATATTGGACAGAGCCCAGTCGTTGATCTGACTGGCGGTACGTCATATGTACTATTGCAGGAGGGGTACAGGTTCTCGTTTAAGCTTTACATGTGTCGTATTCGTCAAGATCTATTATAATTAACCAGTGCATCAATACATAGTTATTTCCCTATATGTGACCCACCCAGAGTAAATGCCAGAGTGTTCAGCCCACTACTCACCTTCAAGTCCTCCATATCCTTGTAGACCCCTTCCATCTTCCTGCAGCCTTCCTCCAATGAGCTGCCATCACGGAACACACTGGCATACAACTGCATGTTCTGTGGAAAATATGTACCTCATACAATACATCGTCTGTGCCATTATCCATTTGTCTCAAGGAAAACTATGTACCAAAATTGTCGTTATGCAAAGTTTTAATGTGTTTTTATATTCCCTTATATGATGTGCAAATAAACATTTGAATACATATTGGATTAATTAATGAAATAAATGGAACTAAATGCAATCAACAGAAAATAAAATAGAAATGAATTTTAAAAAATCTTTTTCACCAATATGCAATATATTTTACCAGAGGTAAAGAAGATCACTATTATTGGATCAATTAACACTTCAACATGTTGAGTGAAGATGTGCTGAAAGTGCTGATTTTGTTACCAAAATTACGGCATAGAACTTTCATAGACCAAAAACAACAAAATGTTGTACAAATAGAGATTAAAAAATGTTGGGTACAATATGCTACAATCAGAAAGAATTATGAAAAAAAAGGCTATAATATTTTTTAAATTAAACTGAGCTGCTGCAGCGGTCATTCTGAACTTTGACATGGCTGTAGCCAATTGAATGTAGAACACGTGTGAATATGATGTTGATATTTTCAATATATTGTGGAGGAGAGAAAAGTTTTTAGTTCATTGCTAAAGGATGGATGACAATAGACTGAGACCCATGACATAAGTTCACACTGACTTAGTTAAAGTGAGGAAAAAAACAAACAAACTGATATTAAAAAAATCCTAATTATTTGAAACAATAACTGATCAACGGATCATATAGAAACATGTCATATGCTTGATTCAATATGTCTAAGAGTTCCTGTGCAATGCTGCCATAAACACAAACCTTCTGCATCTTGAGTCGAAGGTCCGCTGTGGGGATGCTTCCATCGGAGTATCTGACTTTGTCCACATTAGCTACGGAGGCTTCACCAGCATTCTGACTGATGGGACCAATAGGCTCCCCTGGTCTGTTCTCTTCAATGATAGTGTTGGCACAGGCTCGGCCAAATACGACCAGATCGAGGAGGGAGTTGGCGCCAAGACGGTTAGCTCCGTGAACCGACGCACATGCCGCTTCCCCACAGGCATATAGGCCCGGTACCACACGGTCACCAGACTCCCTTGTGTACTGCACCACCTGTGTCATGGTGTTCAGAGATCAGTGATGCAGTGTGGTCATTTCAGATTTAACATGCAGGCAGATTCAAAAGAAGAATGTATCATTTGGGAAAATTCAAACATAAACACATGATGAAGTTTAACATTTATAAATGATTAATGAAAGCATCAAATGAGGTGCCTGCACTTTGAAAACACTCTGTAATACAAATATAGAATAGAGAAAGCTTCAAAGCAGTTGGGTACAACCAAAATAAGAAATCAGAGTATTCACCTTATGTTTATATTTTTCCTGACACAACAGTATGCAATATTCCTTCAAGCTTCAATCATATAAAAGTGTAGAACAACGTAGATGGCAAGACTCTGGGCATGGATGTGGTTGACGAGTGTGTGGATTCCTGAGCAGACCAGGAAAGGGGAGTTTTAGTCTGGCTCTCCTGGGAGATGGAGGAACCATGTCCGACTGGACCAATAAGGCACTACCAAAAGAATCTGGATGTTCACTGTGGATGCCAGTTTCTGTAGAACTCGGGAAGGAGCGCTGGAGGTGTAAACACATACGCTTGGCCATTCCACTTGAGAGCATCTTAATCCCAATGTTGCTCAAAAGTGACCCCGCACTTGGGGCACAGACTGATGGGAGTCCTGGGCTGATTTCAGAGCAATGTCAGGAAAAGAACATGTGTAAGGAAGATAAGTAGCCATTTAACTATATTTATTGATAAATAACAACCAAGGACCCAAAATAACGATTCACTAAGGATGATAAATCAAAGTCAAACCAAAATGACGAAACCGATCCAATGGTAATGTGGAGCTGAAGTAAAATACATCTGTTCACCACGGGCGATGAAGGAAAAAGTGATGAGTAGTACAGGAGTATGCTGGGAAGAAGGTGGTCGGAGGTTGTGTTCCGGTGACTCTTTTACATTGTTCTACACTGTTACATTATCGAAGCAAGAAGGAATATTGCATACTGTTGTGGAGAGATAAGTTAAAAAATAGAAGAATGAATCTGTATGGAGAATATGTGACATCAAACATTTTACAACATTTGTAGGTATTCCTATCACGAACTACACTGGTAGGTGTCCCTCTACATGTCCGTCTGATAGCTGGGACTGAAGCCTCCCTGTACTACACCTACCTGTCCCTTGTAGTTGGTGGGGACTCCTCCCATGTTGTAGTGAACGGTAGGCAGGACAGGGATAGGTTCCCGCGTCACATCTACTCCGGCAAAGATCATGGCAGTCTCGGAGATGCCAGGGAGACGAGCCTTGAGGACATCTGGTGGCAGATGGTGGAGCTGTAGGAACACGTGGTCCTTCTCTGGGCCTACACCCCTGTAACCATGGTAACCAACAACAGTAATCAGTGATACATGGAGCTGGGCCTACACCTGTAACTATGGTAACCAACAACAGTCATCGGTGATACATGGAGCTTCTCTGGGCCTACACCCCTGCAACCATGGTAACCAACACAACAGTCATCAGTGATACATTGAGCTTCCCTCGGCCTATGTCGATGTAACCATGGCAGCCACCATAATAGCAATCAGTGACGCATGGTCATTCTCAGGGACTACATCCCTGTTACCATGGGAACCAAAACAACAACCATCAGTGACACATGGAGCTCCCTGGGCCTACACCCATATCACCATGGTAACAATAGAAGCCTACCCCCTGACTGGGTTTCGCCTATACACCAAGGCAATCTGCCATATGTTAATGGTGTCCTTCAGGACAGCAGGAACATCTACTTGCACCAATGGTGACTGAATTTTTAAATATTATTTACTTCACCCAATCTTCAAAATATCCTCAATTGCACAAGTTGTGACTGAATCATAAAAGTATAAACTACTTGCACCAATGATGATTAAATTGTCAAAATAATGCAGCACAGTGAAAATGCACTTAGTTGTTTTCTTACCTTCCCTCTCGGATTTCAAGGGTAATAGACCTGGACACAACATCGCGAGAGGCCAGATCTTTGGCTGTGGGAGCATATCTCTCCATGAAGCGCTCTCCCTCCGAGTTGACAAGGTATCCCCCCTCCCCCCGAGATCCTTCTGTGATCAGACAACCAGCGCCGTAGATACCTGTGGGTACACAAGCACTTGTACACACAGGAGGATCACCATCTCAGACTAACAAGTCGGTTTGTTGTTTAACTTTTTCAGCAATATTTCAGCTATAACAAAGTGCCCTGTAAATAATCAGGTATGGCCACACAAACCAGTGGTTGAAATTATGTGCAAAGCCCTATGCCTGTGTACAATGTCACTCAATCAGAAGAGTCACTGACTGCCTCTAATGAAGCACTGGTTGCTGGGGACTTATTCTACGCCTCCCATTCCTGTACGTGCGGCAAACACAGGGCAATCAGCCTGGAATTGTAACATCACGTTGCTACATCAGCTTGAGCATGTGGAGTGAGTAAGATGTGTTTAACATTGCTGTCAACAGTATTTCAGCTAAATCAGAGAGAGTGAGTGAGTGAGTATGGTTTTACGCCGCTTTTAGCAATATTCCAGCAATATCACGGCGGGGGACACCAGAAATGGGCCTTCGGCGTGACGAGCCAACGCTTTAACCACTAGGCTACCCGACCGCCCCCAGCTACATCAGATGTTTGTTTTTTTGTTGTTTAATGCCGCACTCAGCAATTTTCCAGCTATATGACAGCGGTCTGTAAAGAATCGAGTTTGGACCAGAGAATCTAGTGATTGACATCATGAACATCGCAATTGGGATGAACCAAGTCAGCGAGCCTGACCACCCAGTCCCGTTAGTCACCTCTTACGATCAGCTGTGTCAGCCCAATGCAGCAGGTGAGGCCAATATGAATAATGTTTATCAATGTGGAAAACCTTCAAGCAGGGACACGAAGCTGACAACCAAGTGTTTGAACAGCCAGTGGTGACACAATACGCAACCCATACCCACCAACACAACATTGAACTTTCCATGCTGTAGATGGTCATAGGAAGGGAAGTACCGCTTTGATTTCATTACATTTAGCACATGGTTCACCCCAAACGTAAATGCTAATACAATTTTTTTTTTATTCATCCTATCAGCAATGTTTTCCTATTTCATCCTACCAACCACATCTGAAAGAGACTGACCACCACAGGGTAATGAAAGGGTCGTTTACAAATTCATGTGCCACATCATGTTAGGTGGCAGTGATGTCTAGTGTTGAACTGACCTGTGGGGTGGAACTGCACAAACTCCATGTCCTCATTAGCCAGTCCTGCCCGATTCACCATAGCTGTGCCGTCCCCAGTACAGGTGTGAGCAGATGTGCACGAGAAGTAGGCACGCCCATATCCCCTGAAACATGTTGATGTAGTAATACGGGTAAATAATGTTGGTTGGTTGGTTTGTTGTTTAAAGCTGCACTCAGCAATATTACAGCTATATGACGGCGGTCTGTATATAATCAAGTCTGGACCAGACAATCCAGTGATTAATATCATGAGCATCGATCCACGCAATTGGGATCGATGACATGCATTCTCATCTCGGGATGATTGTTATGACAGTCAACTCACCCAGTAGCAATGACAGTAACCGCACCCAGCAGCATTGACAGTAACCGCACCCAGCAGCAATGACAGTACCCTCACCCAGTAGCAATGACAGTAACCGCACCCAGCAGCAATGACAGTACCCTCACCCAGTAGCAATGATAGTAAACTCACCCAGTTGCAATGACAGTAACCACACCCAGCAGCAATGACAGTCAACTCACCCAGTAGCTATGATAGTAAACTCACCCAGTAGCAATGACAGTCAACTCACACAGCAGCAATGACAGTCAACTCACCCAGTAGCTATGATAGTAAACTCACCCAGTAGCAATGATAGTAAACTCACCCAGAAGCTATGATAGTAAACTCACCCAGTAGCAATGACAGTCAACTCACCCAGTAGCAATGACAGTCAACTCACCCAGTAGCTATGATAGTCAACTCACCCAGTAGCAATGACAGTCAACTCACCCAGTAGCTATGATAGTCAACTCACCCAGTAGCAATAACAGTCAACTCACCAAGTAGCAATGACAGTCAACTCACCCAGTAGCAATGATAGTCAACTCATCCAGTAGCAATGATAGTAAACTCACCCAGTGGCAATGACAGTCAACTCACCCAGTGGCAATGACAGTCAACTCACCCAGTAGCAATGATAAGTCAACTCACCCAGTAGCAATAATAGTCAACTCACCCAGTAGCAATGACAGTAAACTCACCCAGTAGCAATGATAGTCAACTCACCCAGTAGCTATGATAGTAAACTCACCCAGTAGCAATGATAGTAAACTCACCCAGTAGCAATGACAGTCAACTCACCCAGTAGCAATGACAGTCAACTCACCCAGTAGCAATGATAGTCAACTCACCCAGTAGCAATGATAGTCAACTCACCCAGTAGCAATGATAAGTCAACTCACCCAGTAGCAATGATAGTCAACTCACCCAGTAGCAATGATAGTCAACTCACCCAGTAGCAATGATAGTAAACTCACCCAGTAGCAATGACAGTCAACTCACCCAGTAGCAATGACAGTCAACTCACTCAGTAGCAATGACAGTCAACTCACCCAGTAGCAATGACAGTCAACTCACCCAGTAGCAATGATAGTCAACTCACCCAGTAGCAATGGTAGTCAACTCACCCAGTAGCAATGACAGTCAACTCACCCAGTAGCAATGACAGTCAACTCACCCAGTAGCAATGATAGTAAACTCACCCAGTAGCAATGACAGTCAACTCACCCAGTAGCAATGATAGTAAACTCACCCAGTAGCTATGATAGTAAACTCACCCAGTAGCAATGAATAGTAAACTCACCCAGTAGCTATGATAGTATTCTTGGAATGGAATCTATGGATTGTTCCATCTTCCAAACAAAGGGCAGTAACTCCACGACACTCTCCTCCCTCCATGATAAGATCCAGAGCGAAATACTCAATGAAGTAGTTGGTATCATACTTCAAAGACTGAAACCAATTCAAAATACATGTAATGTAAAAGATGTGTCCAGTATAGATATAAACAAAGTGATGAACATCAGGTGTGAAACTGAGAAATGCAGTATTTAGGGTAATATTTAACCATTTGATCAAACTATACACATCATAAACTTGGAGTCAGTACACAAAGTACACAAAGTACACAAAGTACACATTTCATGACTTCCAAGGCTCAGCTAGGACGGCTCCCTACAAGACACTCACCCTGCCGTAAAGTGTGTGGAGGAGAGAGTGGCCGGTACGGTCCGCAACACAGCAGCAGCGGTGAGCCTGACCACCCTTGCCAAACTTGAGACTCTGACCTCCAAACGCCCGCTGATAGATCTTGCCATTCTCTAATCGACTGAAGGGCATACCATAGTTCTCCAACTATGCAAAAATACAGAAAAAAACATTAATCCCTGCAATATTTCAACAACAGAAGAATGAGGTCAAGATAGCCTCATGGTGGTAGGTACCAAGTGGAGACAACTCCAGACACTGTGTGCCTTTACCTTGTAGCATAAACATCACACAAGGTTAAAACAAACCAGTAGAGATAGTATACACTAATGCAGTGTTCAAAATTAAGCCAAAAGTAATAGGATCCTTGTCATACCTCTAAATAAAAACTTTAAAAATTTAGGTCCTTAGTTTCTAAATACTATAAAGGCAACCACAGAGACCAGAACACCTCATGATATTGAACACTGCAAATGCCTCGTCTCTGGCAGTTACTGATGAAACAAAATAAGATGAAACATGGTTTGACTTCATCTAACAACTTAATGGACAACAGTACAGTAGTTACCTCGATGACAGCTTTTGGTGCCTCCTCACACATGTAGTGTATGGCGTCCTGGTCTCCCAGCCAATCAGATCCCTTCACAGTGTCATAGAAGTGCCAGCGCCAGTTGTCCTCCTCCATATGTCCGAGGGCAGCATTGATACCACCCTAGAACAATACACACACAAATTCAGGTATGTCCAAGGTCAACCAACACGATGAATCTTTCACTCCAATGAAATATGCTATACCAGCCAATTTCTTCAAAATGTTTTATAAGTTTTTGTTCACTTTACCTAACAGACTAGTTCTACATTTTTAAGAGAACAAACAAAACCACTCAAATCTAGTTTGTAAACAGTGATTTTGTTCTCAAAACAGTTATATATTTCAATATTAACATGTTCTTGGGACACCACATAATTATGAAACTGAGTAGGGCTAACTATTTTGTCAAACATCTTTTATTCTTCTCAAATAAGGTTTTCTTTATATCAGTTGATTCATAAACCAACTAATGAAAATCAAAATGGCTACACAGTAAGACAAACCTGGGCTGCAACTGTATGTGATCTGGTGGGGAACAACTTGGTGATGCAAGCTGTCTTGAACCCTTCGTTGGCCAGGCCGAAAGCAGCCCGCAGTCCCGCCCCACCAGCTCCCACCACCACGGCATCGTACTGGTGGTCAATCACGGGGTAGTCACGGGATATCTGGACAGAGCAGCAAACATCTCAACTAACTGACACAGTCTGAAACTGTTCTCAGAATTATTCAGACAAACTAAAAAACTAAGAGGTGAATGTTGTTTTACAGCCGAAGTCAGCAAAATCCTCACCATAACATGTCAGGAGACAACCTAGTTCTGCATACATTGCTAAACATAACTGCTCACAGTCACATGAGTGCTGATCCTTAACCATGTGATCAAAACTCAATGATGATGTTTACTGCAAGCAAAATGGATATTTCTTGAAATATGCATTTTGCAAATTTTGTCCTTCCAGTGAGATATATTCCTTATCACAGGAATGGCTTGGTTTCATTTATAAGTTTTAGACATACAGCTATCCTAGTTAACTATTAGCCACAGTATTGCGTGATTCTATTTCAAGTGTACAAAAGTACAATTTCCATTTATGCATGTAGTGAAATTAGTTAATAGGTCTACAGGTTAGGCCAATATAATGAACAGAAGCAGGGGTATGGGGCTGACAGAGCTAGAAATATAACTGGGATTCTGACCCACGATCATAGGTTTATGGCATGCATAAGGGATGCAACTCTGCAAAATGAATTGCAGTGCTTTACATGATTGGGCCACCCATGTCCCATGGACTATTAGGTGAGGTGAAGTGAAATTGAGTTTAACGTAGCAACCAAGATTATTGCACTTATATAGCGATGTGCATGCACATGTGTGGCTGCTTGTACTACTGTGGACTGATGGTGATTTATAGTGCTAGCTCACTGAGATACCATGCTGCAGTTTAACACAGTATACTCAGAGCTGAACAGTCCTTGTTTTAGCCCCTTAATGCCGAGGGCCAGACAAGGTAACAACAAGTACCATCTTTTAACGTCTTTTGGTATGATGTGGCCTGGGATCGAACCCCGGATCTTCCGCTCTCCGGGTGGATGCTCTACCACTAGACCACGGAGGCGGTCCCATGGACTATTAGAATGATGAGAGTAATACCTGTGAAGAGTTGGAGACTTTGGCATCTGTGTTCCGGCCATGGATCTTGAAGTGGAAGTCCCTGGAGGAGGCTGCAAGGGGTTTGGATAGGTGGCCTAGCTGAAAATACATCAAAACACAAAATATCATTTGTAGACCTCCACCAACCGCATTTAAACATGTCTAAGAAAATTGAAATTCACAAGAGATCAAAACTGATAATGATCATGATGATATGGACAGGATGAAAACAGAGAGGTGAGGTGAGGTGAAATTGGGTTAAATGTTGCGTCCAAGATTTTTGCACTTTTATAGCGACGTGCATGCACGTGTGTGTGCTTGTACCAGTCCAGACTGATGCCGATTTATAGTGCTAGCCCACTGAGATACCATGCCACATGAATACCCCACTCAGACACAGTATACTAACTCCGAGCCAACCAGTCCTTGTTTTAGCCCCTTTAAGCTGAGCGCCAGACAGGGTAACAACAAGTACCATCTTTTAATACCGTCTTTTGGTATGACATGGACGGGGATCAAACCCTGGACCTTCCACTCTCCGGGGGGACACTCCACCACTAGACCACGGAGGCGGTCATGAAAACAGAGAATGTATTATAAGCTGAGACTGGTCAAAGGATATACAAGATTTCACTGGGTAAACCTGGTAAGGTAATTAATCAAATACTTATTGCTATAAAATCATGTCATGTGTAAACTCAAATACAGTGACAATGACCATTAGAAGGATTGCTTGATAAACTCCATTTTAAAGGCATCCTTAATTGTTTACAACATGTACAAGTGAGTACAAACTTACTTAATCATGAAACAGAACTTACATTTTCCAAAACATGTATACAATAAGAAACTCTATTAATTTGCTTTCATATTTGTATTGTGGAACAGAAAAAGGACAAAGTACTCTTCTTCTTTTTATCACATTCATTTTGTTAAATCACTGACCTAAGAAAATCACTTCTTTCTTTGATAATAGAATAGTTTTTGAATAACTTTGATAGACATCATCTGTCTGCTTCTGTTAATAGACCCATGAATGTCCGGGGTAGAATCAGTCTTCAGCAACCCAGACTTGCTGTAAAAGACTATGCTTACCACTCAATCTTGTTAGTCGCTCTTACGACAAGCATGTGTTGCTGAAGACCAACTAACCAGGACTTAAGCCAAGTTATGGGTCAACATACAAGATAAAACCAAGATCGATAGAGGGTCCACATCTTATGTAGAAATGTGACTAGGTGTTACTGTAACCCCTTTTTTAAATATCCAGTAATGAACCATATTAACAATGATTAACAATTATGACAAACTCAAAAACATCAACTGATCAAGTCCATCAATTCACTGTGCATAACATTTCATCAAGTCTGTCCTGGCAAGTGGCTGTTCATCAAGTGGATACATTATTATTAATCACCAAAACTTTGATATGGCCATGAACCATAAAGCAAAATCTTAAAAATGACCTTTTGTTTACTATCAAGGTCAGGTCAGGGTAAATATGTTCAGGTTTAAGACATGGATTTCAAACACAATTCTACATACAACAGTGCAAACTGTTCGTGAATGAAGTGTATTGAAACACATCGACATTGCAAGCTACAACACATGATGGCAAGTTAACAGAATACATTTCATCAGTTTCACTTTCGGACGTTGTATAACAGCTCGAAAATTCTTATGCAGTTTGTTCATTTGTCATGCTTCAGTTTCTAACAGACAATGTATAAGTGACAGCATTATTAGCATAATATGCGATAAATTCTCGCAAACGAAATTATGCCTTGGATCACATACCAAAGACTTTGAGCCCAGTGTTTGGGCCAACTTCGCAGGTACGTTCAGCAGAGAGGCCATTTTGCAAATACACTGTGTAAGGGGAAGGTCACAGATTCGCACATGCGTACTTGTGGTGCGAATGGAAATTATGAAATGAGTTTAGATAATCACGTTACGTAAAATTTGCATGACGTCAGTAATGCCGTCTTTTTGTTACGCTTAGATTTAATGATCTGTGGGTTTAGAATGTCTTTAAAAAGAAGAGGACGGTCATAGTTCTTAAAGCAAATTTTCACCATGGCGACGGCGCACTTTAACAAGAAAATTGATTGAAAGAATTATGCTCATCGGCTCTATAGACGGGTGCCAAGCGCACCTTTGACGCGAGCAGGAAATGACCTTGACCTCGCATGACAACATTCACATGTGCTTGAGCTTCCTCAAAGTGAAATCGTCTCTACATTATGATTAAATTCTCAAAATAGACGAAACGCATATGTTAGGTAGGGCAAATGATATATCATGTGAACGAATTAAAAATATATGTGCATGTTTACCGATGGAGATTTACAATATATCATGCATTTCTACACAACACGTAGCAAATTATTTTTGTTCCCAATCACTGCATATATTACTGTTTTTCCCAAAGATACAACATGTTCAAGAGAACCAGTTTGAGTGAAGAATCCATTCAGGAATCGGACAGAGTGGTCAAGTTTCATGAGGCAATTCGTCAAGGTGAAGAAGAAATGGTTTTGACATTTCTACAGAGTGGTATGAACGTGAATGCAGATATCAACTACGAGTCTCCATTAGGTAATTCTTCTTTAGCTAGCAACTTAACAAGGGGCAACTAGCCTCCATTGTCTGGTGTCTATTTCCAGGTTATGTCTGAACATTTTTATTGGCATGGTAAGTACCATGTGTAAGGTGAGAGATTGTCTCTGTTAAGAGTCAAAATTTATTACCTGGGTACCTGATCCCCTTATTACCCGGGCAGCAGGCGAAAACGTCACCGATTTCTCTGGCGAAAACGGCACCGCATTTGGTGAAAATAGCGGGCGAAAACGGCACCTATATTTTTAATAATGATAAGAACGATTTTTGTAGTTATATACGTGGCTTATTTACATGGTATTTGATGTATTTACATGTTTTTGGATGTATGTGATGTATTTACACGGACAGTTTAGAAGTCCTCGGCAATCTGAAATCTGTTCCTTTACCTAAAACATAATACGTTCAATTACTCTACTGTAACAATAAACTATTCAACATGTAAGTGAGAGCTTATTGTAAATTACCGAGAACAATTACACCAATCAGTTATAACAACAATATTAATACCTCAACTCGGACTTGAATTGCTGTCAACACTGTCCTGGTACCTGGTTTGGTGCTCTCATTTCTTCTGCATCTTCTGATTGGAAACTGACATCAAAGTTACCAATCACCTCTTCAATGATGGGATCTATGCATCTCAAACAGCGGAAAGGGAATTCTTCTTCTGACTGGCAAATTTCTTTTTTATGGGCCACAGTTATCACAGGATACAGCATGTTGATTTTTTCTGACATTCTTCTCGCATGCAACACATTGAAAGGCCATCATGAATAATTGTGATCTGACAGCGCCATGTTTGGCCTCTTATATACAGTTTCAGCTTAAATTGAGTAAAAGTACTTAAAACTTCAAAGCGCATAGTGTTTTCACAATAAGTTAACTGCGCCTACCAATCAGAGTCGGCGAGTAAATTGGAGAAGGGGTCTAATTTCTTACTTGTTTTATGTAAGTTTATTATCATTTATTTGACCAAGGTGTAAAAAAATAAGGTGCTTCTCGCCAGGCAATAGTAGCCGTTTTCGCTTGTGTCGAGGTGCCGTTTTCACCAATCGCCAAGTGACGTTTTGCTTAGGTGCCATTTTCGCTATAACCCATTACCCGACCCGACCCGACCCTACCCTTCAATATTGTTATAAGAAATGATTAATTTAACCTAGTTAACATACTTTTCAGTAATTAGTATTAGGTTTGCATTTATGGATAATGAAAAGCCTTACTAGCCTATTTAATATTTCTTACTATGTTACTTTATTTAGTTTGTTTTGTTTTTTGCTGTGTTTTATTTATTTGTACTTCATTAACGGTGGATATTATCACAGTCGTATCAAACTGAGAAACTGCATTATTTAACTCCCAGATGTCTGATCATGATGAAACCTCCAAGACGTTTCCGGACATTCACGGATGTTAAATAGAAGGACTCTTAGATTTACTAAGGCCATTGAACATTGATGTTTGTACCAACTCTAATTTAAGGTTATGTTTTATTTAAAAATGTGTACAAAAACACTACTTAGTTGCAGTCATTTTGAAAAAGAAACAAGCCAACCTACCTTTACCCTCATTTGAAACTAAGTGTAGTCCAAACCACAACAGTATTTTTATTAGGACTAAAAATGATTTGAATGATTTTGTTAACTCATTTTGCATGTTGTACATGTTACAGGTTCATTTCTCCAAAAAATTAAATTTCATTTGAACATGATGTAGATTAATCTCTTTAACATCAGATTGAGAGACATTGTCATCAATTGAACTACCTGTGAATGAATTCAGATATTGAAACAGTGAAAAATAATGGTAGAATGATGTTTATACTTAGGACACATAATTTTTTATTGATTATTGATCAGTAATTGCCATCAGTACTTTAAGGTGTGACCCTATGTTGACCTGTGACTGGGTATAGGTGATACACGACAAGGTTTAGTGGTAGTGAGACAAGGTGCATGTGTTTCAGCAACTGCGGCCCAGTATGGCAGAAGCAGCATCGCTAAGATGCTGATCGAACATGGGTGCAGTGTGAACACACTGGATCGCTATCTCAAGTCTCCCCTGTTTGTTGCGGTGCAGTCCAATGACAGAGAACTTGTGAAAGTCCTCATCCGAGCTGGAGCTAACCTCAAACATAAACGCTTTAATGGTAGGTCCTGACTCCTGAATGTATGTCATACACACTTTTGTTGTTTAATTATTTACAGATTTCATTCTTTACCAGTTTCAAACCTTACTCGTTTATACAAACAAGTACAAGTCTATGAAAAAGGAGGGTACTTTTTATAAGATATTTGCAGTGGCCGGAGGATATACTACATGTACTATGTATGCATTTGATCAGCATTATTCAAGTTTATTAACTTTTTTGGTGATATTTTGTGTGCATTTTCTACTCCATCAATTTCAAAAATGAGCTGACAGGTTAAATGCAAATACATTCATAGTATTTATTTGTGTGGCGTCTTATGGTTCTCGTCAGGTCATACATTAAGGCAAATATTGGCATCAGTTTAGTGTAGATTCCAACCTGGAGCAGAATGTTGGTCACAGATACCGTATTCGACGTAATAAGCGCCCAGGGCGCTCTCAAAATTAGAAACAGGAGGCTCTTATTAGAATATTATTTTAGTGGAAAAAAACAAAGTTAAAAGGTAAATTTCGTGGTTAATGCTGACAGCCTGAAATGTTTATGTACGACAGTTATATTTTCCCAGCATTTAATTGCCCATAATTAAGAATGCATATAACAGATGAGTGTGTATTTTAAGCGAATATATAAGTCTTGTGTACATTGATCAATTGGAAGGGGTGCTAATTAAGATTGTTCACTGGCCAATTTATTAGCGAATATCGCCGTGGGCGCTTATTAGAGCGGGGCGCTTATTACGTCGAATACGGTACATTCTGGATTTTCATGGGGATTGCATGGCCCCAATGGCTGCTGAGTATATTATCGGTCCTTATTCGGTCACATTCTTGGACAACCAACTCTGCCCTTGATACTCTATGCTTACTAGTAATTATCATAATCTTGGATCTCCAGGGGCAGTCGGGTAGCCTAGTGGTTAAAGCATTCACTTGTCACGCCGAAGACCCGGGTTCAGTTCCCTACATGGGTACAATGTGTGAAGCCCATTTCTGGTGTGCCCTTCAGTGATCTTGCTGGAATATTGCTAAAAGCGACGTAAAACCATACTCACTCACTCATCCTGGTCTCCGATATTCAATTTCTGGATTCTGATGCCTGCCCACCTCACAAACTAAACACCGAGAAGGCTGCTACTTGTGGTCCCCTCTTTCTTAAAATATTACATGATGCAGAGTTCTACCTACCATCCATGCTTCATCTGTCAACAGTTACCGTAAGAACACAGAAAATTAATTACTAGATTTTTTTTTCAAATTATATTGGACCAATTGCATCATATATTAACTATTTTACTTTTTTAAACAAACTGTAAAAGTCGTGTGCATTACCGTATTCGACGTAATAAGCGCCCTGCTCTAATAAGCACCCACGTCAAGATTTGCTAGTATACCGGCTATTGAACAATCCCAATTAGCACCCCTTCCGACCCCTTTTTGCATATAATATGCACCGCTTCCTTCCCCTATTCGCGTATGATACGCACTCGTGTGTTAGATACACCCTTTATTATTGGCAATTAAATTCTGGAAAAATATATCTGTTGTACATAAACATTTCAGGCTGTCAGCATAAACCACAAAATTTATCTTTCAACTGTTTTTTTTTCACCAAAATAAAATTCTAATAAAAGCCCCTATTTCTGATTTTGAAAACTCCAGGGGCGCTTATTGTCGATAACGGTAATGCACACATGACTTTTACAGTTTGTTTAAAAAACTAAAATAGTTAATATATGATGCAATTGGTCCAATATTTTTTGAAACTTTAAATGTAAATCTAGTAATTAATTTTCTGTGTTCTTATCATACTACTAAGGGAATTTAATACCTTTGACCTTGCATTAATTATTATCGTATTCAACGTAATAAGCGCCCCTCTCTAATAAGCGGCCACAGTGATATTTGCTAATATATTGGCTAGTGAACAATCCCAATTATCAACCCTTCCGATTGATCAATGTACACAAGACCTATATACTCGTGTGTTATATGCACCCTTAATTATGGGCAATTAAATTCTGGAAAATATAACTGTCATGTATAATACACACAAACTTTTCTTTTGTATCATTTCAGGCTGTAAGCATAAACCACGAAATTTACAATCTTTCAAATCTGTTGTTTTTTTCTCACCAAAATTATGTTCTAAGAGCCCCCTATTTCTAATTTTGAGAGCACCCTGGGCGCTTATTACGTCAAATAGGGTATGTCTATTGTTGGAGGAGAGTCCGTGCTAATGTCTATGTAGAGGCTAGCTGGACATGAGGTGGGCATTACTTAACTGTACTGCTATATATGTACCACAATCTGAATACACCATCAGGATACACACCGCTGCACGAGGCTGTAAGCAGGGGTTGCGATGGGGTTGTCATGGAGCTCCTGTCTGCAGGCGCCGATGTCCATGTTGTCGACAATGGCAAGGAAACACCGCTACATATTGCCTGCCTGTTTGGACACACTGCCATCGTTCAGGTATTTCGGCCTTGACGTCATAATGGGTAAAGTAAAACCCAGGGTGTCGTTGTACAAAACAACCCAAGTGCTGCCATTGTCGTAAGTCTATGTTAAGATATGGGAGTTAAGATCAACTTAGCGCTACGATCGCTTTGTGCAACGGCACCCTGGTGTAGTGTTTGAACTTACCCAGTAAAGTTCATTTCCTGCATCTTACTGTACTGTCAACATGAGGTTTATTGAATGTCCAGTCAAACACTGTTGTTACGAAGTTAAAGGGACTTACGTAAATACTTCGAGTTATCCTTGGTGTCCCCTGTCGTGATATTGCTGGAATATTGCTAAAAGTGGCGTAAAACCATACTCACTCACTCCATCTCTGTATATGTGAAGGGTGCATTCCACTCAACTCAGAGACATGCTTGACACTAATTGAGAAGTGGGGCTGCTTCAATGTTTTGGGGAAATTTAACTGCCACCACAGATAATATTTCAAAGGTCTGATGCACAAAGATTAGTGACATTAGATATTATTATTTTATTATTTTTATCTATTTATTTATATTTCACTTTTGGGGAATTAGACTTTTTTCTTCCATTGTTTTTTGTGTGTTTTGGCAAAACAAACCATTGTTTTGGGGGATATTTTTTTGTGGCCAGATATGAGCAAAACAAACCAAACTTTCTCCTGTGTATGAGGGGACCGGTGAAGATCCGGGGTAGAATAGGTCTTCAGCAACCCATGCTTGCCGTAAAAGGCGACTATGCTTGTCGTAAAAGGCGAGTAACGGGATAGGGGGGTCAGACTCGCTGACTTGGTTGATGCATGTCATTGGTCCTAATTGCGTGGATCGATGCGCATGATGTCAATCACTGGATTGTCTGGTCCAGACTCGATTGTTTACAGACCGCAGTCATATAGCTGGAATATTGCTGAGTGTGGCGTTAAACAACAAACCAACCAACCTGTGTATGAGGGAGGTATGACTGGACTGTTCCAGATGCTGCTGGGTGCGGGGGCCAGTGTAAATGCCACCAAGGGCCCCCAGGGAGTGTCCCCAATACATCTCGCTGCATTTCAAGGTTCCCCCAAGACCATTCATATGCTGGTCAATGCTGGAGCAGACGTGGACTGTATCAACGATGACAACAAGCGTGCTCCGATACACTTCGCCTGCATCAAGAACAACTATCAGGTCGGGCTATGTAACACTCACTCTTTTCAAGTATACTGTTTCCTGTTATGGAAATTATTCATTCTGTTAGTGAATTGGGTTTAACGCTGTTTTGAACTTACAGGAAACTATGTTTATAAGAAACACACTTATAACGAACTGACGGACATAAGGAACTGTGTTGTCTCGTCCATTTACCAAAACAAACTAAAATAAGTGGTCCTTTTGAGTTTGTTATAACCTTAGTTTACTGTATATCATCATGTGCCAGCTTAATGTGAGAAGAAAGACGAAAATGATGCCAGTGAAACCCCAAACACAGGTGCTGACAGATCTAGTCTCATAATTCAGTTAACATACAGCTGGCATATCTATATTATGCATGTTGGCACAATTACGGCAATGTGGATGATATATCATCTACACTCCTCATTTCCATTAGCCACTTACACACTGGGGCCACTTGCACAAAACGATCTTAGCGCTAAGACTATTGTAAGCTGATGTTAAAGTATGGGAGTTAAAATTATCTTAGCGCTAAGATCACTTTGTGCAAGTGGGCCCTGGTGGTTCAAGAGCAGTGATCCGTCTCTGTATAGCGGTTAATGAAAGTAACTTTGTGTTTATGGATGCACAGAGAATCTGAACCTCTCACCTGTTTTCCTTCTTGAGACTAGGAAGAGATTTTGTATATTATCCAGTTGTAATGAAAAAAATGGTTTACATTTAATAGATTATGATCAAGTATTCATTTTATTCATTTTATTGTCCAGTATATTTATGGTATTCATTTTATGATCAAGTATTCATTTTATGATCCAGTATTCATGGTATTCTTTTTAAAATCAAGTATTCATTGTATTCGTTTTATGATCAAGTATTCATGGTATTCATTTGATGTCCAAGTATTCATGGTATTCATTTTATGATCCAGTATTCATGTTTTTCATTTTATGATCCAGTATTCATGGTATTCATTTTATGATCAAGTATTCATGGTATTCATTTTATGATCAAGTATTCATGGTATTGGAAGTTGTTTGGAATAAAAAGTTGTTGTTTTTTTACAGGGATTGGAAGCTCTACTGTCACATGGTTGTAAAGTAAATATTTTGAGTATGGAGAATGATGAAGCAAAAACACCCCTATTAAAAGCTATCGAATGTGGACACTTAGCAATCATCAACAGACTGATTGATTCTGGAGCAGATGTAGATTTAGGTGACCACTATGGAGTTACTCCCCTTATCACGTCCATATTCAAATTCAATGCCGTGATAGCAGCCATATTATTAAGAGCTGGGTGTGACGTCAACAAACCATGTCGCAACAAGCTAACAGCCTTCACAGCAGCAGTGGCCCACTGTGCCCAGTACAACATCGCAAAGATGGTGCTTCTGTCCGGCTACCGCGTCACACCCGGGGATATCAAGCAGCTGCAGAAACTCCCCATCACAGAAACAATGTCCACAGAAGATCTTAGTCAGTTGCAGTTTCTCATCAACGGAGTTGCCAGTCTGAAACGTCAGTGTCGACAGGCCGTGAGGGGTTACCTTGGTGACAGGCCGGCAAGGAAGTTTTCCCAACTTCCTCTACCACAATCCGTCCGTGACTATCTGGATTTTCCTGAGTTGGATGACTTTGTGACCTCTAGGGCTTCAAACAGTGTTTAGGATTCTCAAGATGCAATTTTGTTAGATTGATGCTCTCAAATCTAATTAGGCATTCATTAAGATTGGCCACTGCAAGAATGGAGTTTGAAATTCAAATTCTTGAATTTATTCTATAGTTTCATGCAGAATAAATATACCGTATAGGACATAATTAAGTGCCCAGGGTGCTCTCAAAATTAGAATATCATTTTGGTGAAAAAAACAGAGTTGAAAGATAAATTTTGTGGTTTATGCTGACAGCCTGAAATGTACGACAGATATATTTTTCCAGAATTTAATTGCCCATAATTAAGGGTGCATAACACACAAGTGCGTTTTATACAAGAATAAATAAGTCTTGTGTACATTGATCAATCGGAAGAGGTGCTAATTGGGATTGTTCACAAGGCAAGATATTAGCAAATATCGCCATGGGCACTTATTAGAGCGGAGCCCTTATTACATTGAATACGGTACATGTATTACCAAAAGGACAGGCAGCTTTTTTAAACACTAGCAACTGGTCCACTGTTCACTGCCACTTGGAGCTGTTCTCAGTGGCTCCAGTGTATTTGATGATAGTTTTTAATTTTTTACAAGATGTTGTCCACCTTAGGCCATGAATGTTTCATATTTTGCTTTAAGCTTGGTTTGACTTTTCAGAGTTGTCACCCTTGACCATTAGGTGCCGCTTTCCATATTTTACAAGCAATTTGTCCGCAGAAGCCTATGGTGAGTTCAAATTTACTACCTGGGCACCCGACCGGCTATTACCGGCCCTTACCCAGGTACCAGATTTAGGTCTCAAGAGTTGGGTACAAAATGTCCGACTGGGAATTATTTCACTGGAGCCCTGGAAAAAAGTATTTAGATACACATGACCTAGTCATGCATGTACTGAAAGTAACTGAATGTGCTGAAGCTTCATCTTACTCAAACATATGAAAGTCAGAAGAAATGTGTGCATAGTCAAAAAGAAATGCAAACAATAGTGACTTGTAATGTAACCATGGAGTTATAGTGAATTTTGGTCATAAAACAATATATCACATGACTAACCACGGGTCAGGGTAGCCCAGTGGGTTCTACTCAGTAACCACCTGAACCAGCTCTTGTACCGGGGTTCTACTCTGTACCCACCTGACCCAGGTACCCGTCCCAGCTCTTGTACCGGGGTTCTTCTCTGTAACCACCTGACCCTTTCAAACTCAAACAATATTTATGCTCGAATTCTTCATGTTTAAAGGGACAGAAATGCATTTGACATGTTTACTGTGTAGATAATGTTGCTTACTTAAGTCTTTCTTCTGTTCATTGAAGTGACAGAAACATAGGTTTAGAGAAGGTTGATTGAAAGCTGGTACGGAATAGATTTACTACCCGGTTGAAATAAATGTGTGAGTTTATTACTGCAAGTAGCTGTTTGCTGAATGCAAAGTTTTAGAGTATACGTATGTTGATGACTTATATTTTCAAAAACTGTTGAATGTGATAACCGTTTATTTATAAGCCCAGCTGTGATATTTCTTGTGATGAAGTTGTTGAGTTTGAGCAGTATGTCTTTCATGAGGATCTTGGATGGGTGTGCTGTTTTGAATAACACAACCCAAAACAACTATCATAAACATAAGTCAAATTTTTATGGCAAAAGTTAATGTCCATAAAAAACTGCATAGCGGATATATAAATGTTACTTTTGTTCGTGTTCGTGCTGACATCGCAAGAATGTTGTATATAAGTAGATCCATTGACACCACAAAACCAGTCAGTGTTTGGTATTTGCAAAACACAAACTACAGAAGTGAAGAACATGGTGACCACATATGTCCCTTCAGACAGACAACAGAGTTGCATCCCTAGGGCACGCCAGAAACCTATGATTGTGGGTTCGAATCCCGGTTCGCCCCGATTATGTTTCTAGGTTTGTCAGCACCATACCCGTGCTCGTGGGTTTCACTGAAGTGGTAAACGTCTGAGACCTGCATCACTTAGGGCTTTCCTCCCACATTAAGCTGACACGCCGCAATATAACTGGAATACTGTTAAAAGCGGCGTTAAACCAAACTCACTCACTCACTCAGACCGACAAACGATCCACATTCGCCAGAAGATTAATGACAGGCTATGGGCCCAAACGTTTACTGACTGGACTTGTGACCCCACCCAATCAGGTCCTTCCTTCCTTAAATTATGTTTTAATGAAGTTTCAGATTGTCTTTTCCCTTCATCTTTCTGTTATTTCTGTTGCCATGTTCAGGGCCGGATGTGTTTCATCTGTTGCCATGTTCAGGGCCAGATGTATTTCATCTGTTGCCATGTTCAGGGCCAGATGTGTTTCAACTGTTGCCATGTTCAGATCAGATGTGTTTCATCTGTTGCCATGTTCAGGGCCAGATGTATTTCATCTGTTGCCATGTTCAGGGCCAGATGTATTTCATCTGTTGCCATGTTCAGGGCCAGATGTGTTTCAACTGTTGCCATGTTCAGATCAGATGTGTTTCATCTGTTGCCATGTTCAGGGCCAGATGTGCTTCATCTGTTGCCATGTTCAGGGCCAGATGTGTTTCATCTGTTGCCATGTTCAGGGCCAGATGTGCTTCATCTGTTGCCATGTTCAGATCAGATGTGTTTCATCTGTTGACATGTTCAGGGCCAGATGTGCTTCATCTGTTGCCATGTTCAGGGCCAGATGTGCTTCATCTGTTGCCATGTTCAGGGCCAGATGTGTTTCATCTGTTCCCATGTTCAGGGCCAGATGTTTCATCTTTTGTTGAACATCTGAATATATCAACTATTAAACTGCTCCAGATTATAGTGTGGGCTGCCAACCAACACAATGCATTCAGTGACGGCGGTCAAGGGAGGTAACCAAGACGGGGATCACAGTTTCCTTTCCCAAATCGCATTAATATCCACAAGTTTTTTTATATGACCTATGAATGCCTACAACATGCTTGTACAACTCGATAGTCTGGGAAAGAACACATGGGCTTCTTGTATACGTACATTGCTTTTCACATATGGCTTTGGTTTCATTTGGCTGTCCCAGAAAATTGGTAATGCAAATGTTTTCATTTAGTACTTTCGCATGCATGCCATTGATATGTTTCATCAGAAATGGTGTTCAGATATTTACGAAAGTTCAAGATATGATACTTATCGCGAGTTCAAGTCATTGCTTGAACCAGAATCTTTTTTATGAAACTTATGGTACAGGTATTTTCGTAACCTCATTATTCATTTTAGACTTTGCCTGAATGATCTAAAAATAAACACAGGGAGATTTTCATCTGTTAAGAAATCCCTAAGGTTATGCCCATTCTGTGACAATGTTGTCCTAAGATGAATACCATTTTATGTTTATTTGCCCTATATACGAAAATGTAAGAAACAAGTACTTACAGAGTGGTCTTTATCACATTTTAATGCTATAAGATTGTCTTCATTACTGTCCTGCAAGGATCCTCTAATACAAAATGCACATAAATCATGCGTTTTTGTTACAAAGTAAATTGTTACCTTGACTATGTATCTTATAAATATGTTATGTAACTCTGTTGTATATGGGCCTGTGGCCTTTCATACAATAAAGAATTGAATTGAATTGACACAAAGTTACTGATGACTTTCTATTAAAATAAATTCAAGTATATTTTCCAGGCAGCAGTTGCAGCAAACTGTTTTTCCTCACAGTATATTTTCGAGTCAAGATTTTCTTCAAACATTAAAACCAAATACATAAGGAAATTGCAAAGTAAAGCAAACAAAATCACTTGACATAATTCTTCCTCAAAAGCTGCACGGAGCATAAATAGTTGAAAAAACAACAACAGTGTTAGAGAAACCTATTTGTTTATTCCTTGGCTTTGATCTGTGACATACACAACGGACATACACCTCCAAACTGTATACCCAACAGCACACCGTTATACATGTTATACACCAGCTGACACACTTCATACAGGTCAGTTCACATGGCACTCTCACACACAGTAGGTACATAGGGAAACTTACCACCACCAAGCATGATAACAGCAAATAACTCCTGAGTCTTTAAACAAGGCATTCAGCAATATTACAACTACACGATGGTGGCCTGTAAATAATGAAGGCTGGACCAGACAAACCAGTATTATTATCAGCAGGTTCAGAAGCCATCAGGTTACTAGGACAACACACTCATCTGACACCTGATTAAGTTGCTTTTTATAACATACATAGGTTGCTGGAGACCAACTCTACTTTTACCACAGGCTTTGTTACTTTCAATGCTCTGCCTGACAACTCTATTAGTGAGAGTGAATAGTGCTTTATACTGCATCAGCAAATTGGGCAGTCGAGCAGCAAACACAAGCAAGTGATCAAGTAATGTGTCACAACATGTACAACAAATACCATTTTGTTTTTTCTGCCAGATGGAGTGGGTGAGTGAGTGAGTGTGGTTTTACGCTGCTCTCAGCAATATTCCAGCAATATCCCGGCGGTAGACACCAGAAATGGGCTTTACATGTATCCATCTGGGAATCAAACCTTTTCTATTCGGCGTAACCACTAGGCTACCTCACCATAAGGTTGGGGAAAAACTATCATGAGAAATAAATACTTGTCACAAGACACATGCAAAATAAAAGTAAATCATTTAAATTCTCATTAAAAAATATTGTGCATGTCATGTTACCCGCTAAGCCTCTTTGATTTGAATTCCAGTCTCATGGCATTCACAGTAACACATTATTTATTATTGTTGGGTCAGACTGAATTCTGTTGCTGCCATGATTAAGCTGCCATTCAAGTAGGTCTCGCTTGCATGTCATGTGATCAATTCACTAACCTACAGTATGTTAAGGAACTACCATGGTCTGAAGTGCTGGAAACTGCATTGAATTTTCTGTTGATAGTCCTCATGTTCACTTTATTAAGAGAGCAATTTATTAAAACTATTGTGATTGTCAAAAAGTTACTTTCATAGAAATTACATTAGAAAATATTTATCCCTTTTTTTTGTTGTCAAATCTCTCAGACATGACAGATCAATAATCATTCTGATCATCCAGACTATCAATCACTTGTCCTAAGTGAGCATTTAACTCTTTTCAAAGACAGGTATATAGTTTAATTGTATTATTTGAATGTTAAAATATCATGGGTTTCATTATTTTGCTTTAAATGCAAATTGTTTTCCCTGAGGCAACACTGTATATTATACCTGTAAGTAAATCGCTTACTAAAATCAAACTTGTAAGACGTTATTAATCCCATATGGATAAATATTTTAAGAAAACATTACAACTTCCATATGTTAGCATGTTATTTATGTACATTTATATCCTTAAATGTTTGTAGAGTGACATTCCAGCGACACATTATACTGTTATGACCTCACACAACAGTTCATACAGTAGTAATGTCATTATTAGAGGATCTTGTGGCTCTAATCAACACTTATTATTGCCATAAAAATAAGCAGCCTGGGAATTTATTTACTCCTCCTCTGACATTAAATGCTGTATCATGCTGTCTGTTGTGTGTTACTGTTACTCGCACAGCAGAACCACTTGAGTCATAAGATACCCCATGTCAGTAAACAAGTCACTTCTAGGCAGAGACAATCTCAAGTTGCATGATTACAATCAAATAGGTATAAAGACTATCTACTGATTTATTAAACATGATGCATGATCGATGTTTATACTCCTTGTCGACCATGTTGACCACTGAGACAACTCCTGTAGACATGGCCTGCTTTTTTACAATAGCATATGAAACAAATATTGTGTCTCTCGACACAGTTCGCATCCTACATTAAACACCACTGACCTAAGACAAGACAGGGAGCCCCCAGGTCCAGATAAGCTGTGTATTTGTGTAAAATTAAAATAATTCACCATTACCCAGTTAATTTTGAGTTGCTTGCGTACAAATACACATGAAAGACGTCAAAAACCCAATGGAGTAACAACACTGTGTATAAGTACCCAAAGTAGCCTCTTCAGTTTGCATGCCTACCGTCTATAAAGCGACCCAACATATAAAACGACCCCCCTGTACAAGCCTTTAAAATCTTCAGGAAGCTTAATGAGAGAGGAAGAGGCCACAAGGGCTGTAAGGATTCACCGATACCTACGATATCAATACCTAGGTACACACAATACTTGCATCGTCAGTTTGAGAGATCGCGATACTCTATAAATAGAAGAGGAACTATTAGAGTCACCTCCCATAATGGTAAAGGTGGCTTAGCGCACCTGTAAGCATAGCAGAACACAAGGCTGTTGTAGCTGAGGATGACTGTTACATTCAATGACCATCCCCTCATTTATAACTGTTTTTGTCCTTGTGGTTTTCATTGTTAAAGTTAAAGAAAACATTAAATACATGTATGAAGAAATAGGTTTTAGAGCTGTATTTATGTAATTTCATCATTTCTTACTATTTGATGTGTATTGTCAGTCCGTATCCTGATACGAATCATATCGCAAGAAGCCGGGCGATACTCAGTTCTAGAGACCACTGTAATGTGTTGTTGACATTCACTACTAAAAACACGACCAAGGGACACAACTCTGCACAGCGAGCTACTGCACCTGAGACCACTGGACCAAATGGAGCACTCACATGGAATCGATCACTGTTTAAAATCAGCATATCTCATATTGTGGTAGTTCCGTTCATCACTAACACTGTACACATACACACGCAACTATAGTTCATTGATTACATTCGGAAGACACCGAAAGTGGTTTCCTGTCGAGGAGCATTTAGTGCCGCACTAAGACTCAGTCCCAGCACCGTCCGAGTATCCGCAGGATCAATCACACCATCATCCCATAACCTGGAAACAACACAAAGACTGTCAGGGACCTTCACAAACAAGTGTCTGGTGATTATTTGACTGTAATAATGAACTTCAAGTTCTTCAAGCAGTATTGCTGAAAGATGACCTACAAAGTGGTAACAGAAGCACCCTGATTTGTAATAGGTGAGGTGAAATTGGGTTTAACGTCGTGACCAAGATTATTGCACTTATACGAGCTTATACGAGTCCGGACTGATGCCAATTTATAGTGCTAGCCCACTGAGATACCATGCTGCAGTTTAACATGAATACCCCACTCAGACACAGTATACTGACTCCGAGCCGACCAGTCCTTGTTTTAGCCCCTTAATGCCGAGCGCAAGACAGAGTAACAACAAGTACCATCTTTTAACATCTTTTGGTATGACGCGGACGGGGATTGAACCCCGGACCTTCCGCTCTCGGGGCAGACGCTCTACCACTAGACCTCAGAGGCGGTTGATTTGTAATACCTCTTCATTATTTATTGTAGTGAGTTGTGTTTGGTGCCACTTTGAGCAAATCATGGCGTGTCGGCTAACTGTGGGTTGAAGATGTGGATGTCCACTAGTATGGTGCTGATAAACCAAGGGTCATAATCTGATCTGGGATTCAAGGCAATGATCAGCGTTGCCATATACTTGCACATGTAAGTCATGCAACTCAAATTACAGCATCATTCACCACTGTGCTACCTACGACATCAATATAACAAAAAACAGAACTTACTCTGAATATCGTACACAGTCAGAAAAGAAATTGTGTTTAGAGATGATTTTTAATAAAAGGTCTTCTGTACAGACAACAGAGCCATGGTATTATTACCTTGCAATAAGGTGTGAGTCCTTACTCTCACTGAGATCCTCTACTCACCTAGCACTTGTGTAGTAAGGCCCGCCTCCCTATCCTCTACTCACCTAGCACTTGTGTAGTAAGGCTCGCCTCCCTACCCTCTACTCACCTAGCACTAGCGTAGTAAGGACTGCCTCCCTATCCTCTACTCACCTAGCACTAGCGTAGTAAGGACTGCCGCCCTATCCTCTACTCACCTAGCACTAGCGTAGTAAGGACTGCCTCCCTATCTCTACTCACCTAGCACTAGCATAGTAAGGCCTGCCTCCCTATCCTCTACTCACCTAGCACTAGTGTAGTAAGGACTGCCGCCCTATCCTCTACTCACCTAGCACTAGCGTAGTAAGGACTGCCTTTCTATCCTCTACTCACCTAGTACTAGCGTAGTAAGGACTGCCGCCCTATCCTCTACTCACCTAGCACTAGCGTAGTAAGGACTGCCTCCCTATCCTCTACTCACCTAGCACTAGTGTAGTAAGGACTGCCTCCCTACCCTCTACTCACCTAGCACTAGCGTAGTAAGGACTGCCTTTCTATCCTCTACTCACCTAGCACTAGTGTAGTAAGGACTGCCTTTCTATCCTCTACTCACCTAGCACTAGCGTAGTAAGGACTGCCTCCCTATCCTCTACTCACCTAGCACTAGCGTAGTAAGGACTGCCTTTCTATCCTCTACTCACCTAGCACTAGCGTAGTAAGGACTGCCTCCCTATCCTCTACTCACCTAGCACTAGCGTAGTAAGGACTGCCTTTCTATCCTCTACTCACCTAGCACTAGTGTAGTAAGGCCTGCCTCCCTACCCTCTACTCACCTAGCACTAGTGTAGTAAGGACTGCCTCCCTATCTCTACTCACCTAGCACTAGTGTAGTAAGGACTGCCTCCCTATCTCTACTCACCTAGCACTAGCGTAGTAAGGCCTGCCTCCCTATCTCTACTCACCTAGCACTAGTGTAGTAAGGACTGCCTCCCTATCCTCTACTCACCTAGCACTAGCGTAGTAAGGACTGCCTTTCTATCCTCTACTCACCTAGCACTAGTGTAGTAAGGCCTGCCTCCCTACCCTCTACTCACCTAGCACTAGCGTTCTAAGGACTGCCGCCCTATCCTCTACTCACCTAGCACTAGCGTAGTAAGGACTGCCGCCCTATCCTCTACTCACCTAGCACTAGCGTAGTAAGGCCTGCCTCCCTACCCTCTACTCACCTAGCACTAGCGTAGTAAGGACTGCCTTTCTTTCCTCTACTCACCTAGCACTAGTGTAGTAAGGACTGCCTCCCTATCCTCTACTCACCTAGCACTAGCGTAGTAAGGACTGCCTCCCTATCCTCTACTCACCTAGCACTAGCGTAGTAAGGACTGCCTCCCTATCCTCTACTCACCTAGCACTAGTGTAGTAAGGCCTGCCTCCCTACCCTCTACTCACCTAGCACTAGCGTAGTAAGGACTGCCTTTCTTTCCTCTACTCACCTAGCACTAGTGTAGTAAGGACTGCCTCCCTATCCTCTACTCACCTAGCACTAGCGTAGTAAGGACTGCCTTTCTTTCCTCTACTCACCTAGCACTAGCGTAGTAAGGACTGCCTCCCTATCCTCTACTCACCTAGCACTAGTGTAGTAAGGACTGCCTCCCTACCCTCTACTCACCTAGCACTAGTGTAGTAAGGCCTGCCTTTCTATCCTCTACTCACCTAGCACTAGCGTAGTAAGGACTGTCTCCCTATCCTCTACTCACCTAGCACTAGCGTAGTAAGGACTGCCTTTCTATCCTCTACTCACCTAGCACTAGCGTAGTAAGGACTGCCTCCCTATCCTCTACTCACCTAGCACTAGCGTAGTAAGGACTGCCTTTCTATCCTCTACTCACCTAGCACTAGTGTAGTAAGGACTGCCTCCCTATCCTCTACTCACCTAGCACTAGCGTAGTAAGGACTGCCTCCCTATCCTCTACTCACCTAGCACTAGTGTAGTAAGGCCTGCCTCCCTACCCTCTACTCACCTAGCACTAGTGTAGTAAGGACTGCCTCCCTATCCTCTACTCACCTAGCACTAGCGTAGTAAGGACTGCCTTTCTTTCCTCTACTCACCTAGCACTAGTGTAGTAAGGACTGCCTCCCTATCCTCTACTCACCTAGCACTAGTGTAGTAAGGACTGCCTCCCTACCCTCTACTCACCTAGCACTAGTGTAGTAAGGCCTGCCTCCCTACCCTCTACTCACCTAGCACTAGTGTAGTAAGGACTGCCTCCCTATCCTCTACTCACCTAGCACTAGCGTAGTAAGGACTGCCTCCCTATCCTCTTCTCACCTTGCACTAGCGTAGTAAGGACTGCCTCCCTATCCTCTACTCACCTAGTACTAGTGTAGTAAGGACTGCCTCCCTATCTCTACTCACCTAGCACTAGCGTAGTAAGGACTGCCTCCCTACCCTCTACTCACCTAGCACTAGTGTAGTAAGGACTGCCTCCCTATCTCTACTCACCTAGCACTAGCGTAGTAAGGACTGCCTCCCTACCCTCTACTCACCTAGCACTAGCGTAGTAAGGACTGCCTTCCTTCTCGTATTTCTTTATTACAGGGTCCTTCAGGGCCTTCTCCTCCTCCTCTGTCCACTACAAACAGGCAGCAAACACGCAATGTTCAGGAGTGTGTCCAATCAAGAGAACCAGCTATTTCACAAAGAAATGCTGTGTCATAGTCTCTTCTTTTCATAGCCCTTCCAAATCATTCATGTGTTTCTGTACTTGAATTTCAAACACATCAGTGTCAAAGCAATATAATAAACTCTCATCAACCCCCAAACAGCGGGATGCATGATGGCATTCAAAAACAAACTTTTTATTCACCTTATGAAGGTGTAAGTATATACTTCTAAACGTGTTCCTCATAATAATGAAGTTGACATTCATTAATTATCATCCTTAACTTTTTTCACCATTAAACATTATTTAAGCATGTTAGGGGTATATATTTTGAATATCAATATCCATAAAAAACCAAGGGCCATAACCATGACAACTAATACCCAAATGATCTGATAATTCACATTTAGGAAAAGCAAATCCTTTCCATCCTCTCACCGTCTTCCCTTCACGAGATCGTTGTTCCCGTGTAATCTGAGCAAGAACGTTGGCAGCCTGTTCACCCCCCATCACGGAGATACGGGAGTTTGGCCACATGTACAGAAAACGTGGACTGAAACAGCAAATATGTCCATCATGTACCAAATAGCAACTGTTCACAATCAGAAGAGTAAGGCCCCCCAAAATGCATAAATAATTCATAATTCGTGTATGAATACTAAAAGTGAGTTTCGAAGAGATCTGATGTACCCACACAATATTTCTGAAATGTATGTAAATGGCAACGTAAGGCAAGATGTGTAACTCTTTAGATAATCAACTTATAATGTTCAAATCATATGGTCAAACAGATCATTAGAAAACATATTATCAACTTCCATCAAAATGATGAGATCTGATTGGTCCATGTGATCTTGATAAAATATTGTGTAACCCGCCATGGAGGGTAATAAATTTCTCAGCTGGGGAATAAATCTCTTATACCCCACCATGAGCAATACAGGCTGCACATGGATTTCGGAGTGACAGAATAAATCCCTTATATATAACCCCACTTCAAACCAAAAAGCTGCACGCTCTTCCTGAGTCAATGGACGTCACGTGACATAGCACAAGTTAACCTCGGCTCAATCAAACAGCTATTTTCTATCAATTTTGAATTTTTGTTAATTCTTTTACAATGTCACATTGAAACATGTCGGTAAGATAAATTCCTTGTAGCAGGATCACGAGGGATACATGGGGTTTTATCCGTCCCGCTTAGGTTTTGTAAGGCTCGTGGTATAAAACCTAACGAGGGACGCATAAAACACCATGTACCCTTCATGATCCTGCTACAACTTATATTATATTTACTCTACCAATATTTCCTCCAGGATTCTTGACCTACCTGTAAGCTCGACCACACATGCCGTAGTTGCCTGCACCATAGGACCCCCCAATGATGACGGTCAACTTGGGCACTTTAGCACATGCCACAGCAGTCACCATCTTGGCGCCATTCTTTGCTATCCCACCTGCCTCTGCCTCACTCCCCACCATGAAACCTGGCGCCAGAATATGACGGTGAGACTCACACCACACACAGTAGGGCCATAAACAGTACATGTCAATCCTAAACTGAGGCAGTTTGGAATATGTGGGATAATTTGGGTCTAAACTTGGTGATTTTCAAAAACAATTAGCAATCTTTCTTGGCATGATACTGTGGTTTGAAAAAAGCCCTGGTGATTTGCATCACATTTTGTCCCATTTCGCCAGTTGATAATTAATTGGTTGCAGATGAGCATGATGAGACAATACCTTTTGCGAGGTCAATGACTAAATTATTGGCAATTTCTTTTGACAAATTTCTATAGTATTTCACATGAATTGTATTAGCAGACTGGTTCAAAATATCAAAACAATTCCGCCCAATTGTTATGGTTGTCATCTCTGCATAAATACAGCAGGTCTCATCATTCAAGTTTTCTCTAGGATGTTATTTCCCTAGGAGCCAAACCGATATTGTAGCAGTGAATACAGTTCACAAGGCGCCAAGTGGAATGGACTACAATAGACTAGACCAGCTCCAGGGTCATCTTTCACTCCAACCAATGACTTGTCATCGTTAGCTTGTAAAACACCAAGTAGGCATAAGCTGAGTTGTTGATATTTTTAATACTTAACTGTAGTTGTCAAGAGGGCTTGATGTACGGTAACAGCATGAAAGGTTGTTGTGTTTTTGTTTAGAATGTTTGTGGAGATATAAATAGAGTAGGTTTGATGTGTTTTTCTACAAATCGAACATACCTGTAATATTTTGCAGGAATATTAAAGGGATTCCTCGTTTGCTGCACAATTCAATAAAATGAGTTCCCTAAAATGAAAACAATATTTGTTACAGGATAGGTTTTCTTTAAAAAACTGTAAATGTAAGACCTAGACAGCGCGTATGATTTAATAATGTTAACAATGTTCCAACATTATCACAGCTTGGGACACCAAGAGTGGGCTTCACACAGTTTGTCCATGTGGAATCAAACTGGATCTGCAGTATGACGAAGAAATGTTTTATCAACTAGGCTAGCCTTCTTTATTAAGGAAATGCCTCCGAAATCTAGTGGTAGAGCATCCGACCGTAGAGCGGAAGGGTCAAATCACCAGCCACCTCATTCCAAAAGACGTCAAAAGTCAGGCTCAAACAGGGACTTGTCAGCTTGGAGTCAGTATGGGGGGCATGGGTGGCCCAGTTGTCTGAGGCGCCACAATTCGCTGTGTAGAGTTTTGTCACTTGCGCACGCCAGAAACCTAAGATTGTGGGCTCGTATTCCAGTTCGCTCCGATTATGTTTCTAAGTGTGTCAGCACCATACCCGGGCTCGTGGGTTTCACCGAAGTGGTAAACGTCTTAGACCTGCATCATTTCGGGCTTTCCTCCGACATTAAGCTGACACGCCATGATATAACTTGAATATTGTTAACAGCAGCGTTATACCCAACACACTGACTCACTCGGAGTCAGTATACTGTGTCTGAGTGGGGTATTCATGTTAAACTGCAGGATTGGACGCGACGTTAAACCCCATTTCACCTCAACTCTTTATTGAGGTGAGAGTTGATGTACACATTGTATTTAATGATGCTTATAAACGGTGTCAGTTATATTTGTAAAAGCTACCTTAAGAGCAGAATCAGAGAATAAGACACCATTGTTTCCAATAATACCCACAGGATAACCCCAGAGTCTGGCAAAACCTGTCAACAGAACACGTCACAGCTGTAACTCATCAAGGAATCAGAAACAAATTATTTTCTTATCAAAAACAGTTGAGAAACATTTAACACTTATTCAATTTTCAACACATCTGTGTCAATAACACAATATTGGGAACAATGACACAATAAGTATTTGTCAGCTTACCAGTTATCAATGTGTCACCATACATCGCCTTAAACTCATCAAACCGACTACCATCCACTAGCCTTGCTATAACCTGCAACAAACAAATGTCATTAACTGTCGTAAGATGTGACCCACTGTGAACCCATCTGCCATAAACATTCATGCTGCATGTACGGTGAGTTTTGTTTGTTTGTTGTTTAACGCCGCACTCAGCAATAGTCCAGCTATATGACGACGTTCTGTAAATGATCGAGTCTGTGACCGTCCAGTGATTGACATCATGAGCATTGATCTACTCAAATGGGATAAAATGTGATGCATTAACCAAGACAGTGAGCCTGACCACCTGATCCGGTTAGTCGTCTCTAACGACAAGCATCGTCGCCTTTTACGGCAAGCATGGGTTGCTGATGACCTATTCTACCCCGGATCTTCACGGGTCCATACAGTGAGAGGAAACTGTGCTGAACACTGTACTGAACAAAATCTTAGTTATCGTTGGATCAAAGATTTTGGATGTCATACGATTTCAGACAGCCATGTTTATTGCGATTACTCGTGCTATAACAAGGGGGGTGTCCTCACACAGACATTGTAAATACTGAGGTGATGGCCTGTTTTTAAGATAAAGGCGTCTTTTATAAGTGTGTGAGATGTTTTATTGTTGTTCTTGTGTTTAGCGAGAAAACCCCAAACACGGTGATATATCATGGGGACACTGCAATTCGCTGTGCAAAGTTGTGTCCCTTGGGCATGCCAGGTAGCTATGATTGTGGGGTTCAATTCACAGTTTGCCTGGATTATGTTTCTAGGTTTGTCAGTACCATACCCGTTCTCGTGGGTTTCAGCAAAGTAGGAAGACCTGTATCACAACGGGCTTTCCTCCAACATTAAGCTGACACACCATGATATAACTGGAATACTTTTCAAAGCGGAAATATGGCATGTCAACTTGATGTGGGGGGAAAGTCCAAAGTGCTACAAGTCATGCATGATAACAACTTCAGGGAAACTCACAAACATGAGTATGGTGCAGACAAACCAAGGATCACTATCAGAATGAATCTGGGGTTCAAACCCTCTATTAGCAAATGGTGTTAAATAAGAATTAAAATTTGCAAGGAAAATTTGCAGCCTTAATAAGATCATTATTTTTAATTCTGTCTTATATGTACATGCTAATACCTACACTTGTAACAATATATATGGAATGGAATAATAAAAAAAAGAAAAAAAAAAAGAAAAAAAAAAAGATCATTACAGCATCTGTACCCACTGCATACAACACAAATCATGCATACATCATGTGCCATAAATATTTTCTGTGTATTCATGTCAGTTGTTTATGACAATGTTAGGCAAAGCTTCTTCTATTTTTCAGTTTAGGAATGAAGGAGACAGTGAGTATGGTTTTACGCTGCTTTTAGCAATATTCCAGCAATATCACGACGGGGGGACACCAGAAATGGACTTCACACATTGTACCCATGTCGGGAATCGAACCCGGGATGACGAGCAAACGCTTTAACCACTAGGCTACGCGATCCTTTCAGTTTAGGAATTCACCTGTAAATAATCAAGTCTGGATCAGACAATCATTGAGTCGCTTCTAATGACCAACATTGGTTGCTAGGGAGCAATTCCAACCTGGCATCCCCACAGAGTTCTCATCTTGTCAGCGCTTCCAACTATGGCTTCATACGTCTGTGAAGTACAGTGGTACCCACCTGCCTGATGTCGAAGGTTTTCTTTAGGTTGTCTCCCACAATCCCATACAGCTCATCAGTTGGGTACAGTGGGTCTTCAGGGGTCTCAATAGTTACCTGGGGCAACAAACAAGAGTCACAACAATGTTACTACAGGCAGAACCATGCTATGTTGTATTGTCAGGTTAATATTGCAATGTATCATTCTATATAAGATATCTATGGGACAAATCACAAAGAACAATGAAGAACAAAGTGTGTTTTATTTCATGATAATACATTGTTCTATCATGACGTCATTTCTGGAAATTCAAACATGCGCTCGCAACTTGATGACGTCATATATTGGGCATTATTTTTGTGAGGGGAGTTTCAAGTGAGTAGTTCCCCATTGATGTAGCTGGGCAACGCAGATAAACACGATGGCCGAATGAATGCACCCAAAAGCGGAAAAGATATGACAACCAGTTTTGGGAGAAAAGGTACAGGTAATTGACGGGAGGATTGTGAGAATATGCGGGAAATATCCATCTGTGCATAAATGGTCCTGTCCGATATTGCCAAGTCAACTTGTAATTTGTGTGTAAAAAGTCGTACTAAAACACGCTGTTTGAAGGGGGCATGGCATAAATGTAAATGTCCGATTGGGATTTTAAATTTTCCGGACCCCTGGTTCTATCATTTATAAAATTTGGGTAAATATTTTTAAAGCTTGTGGATATCTCATATGAAAAATAAACGACTTGTGGTCATTGTTTATCGTACAATAAAACACTGCGGGGAGAATAAACCACTCGTGGCTGTGCACCTCATGGTTTATTCGCAGTGCAGTTTTTTATTGTATGATAAACAACACCCACTCATCGCTTATTTCTTAAATAAGGTAAGTGTACCAAAGTTCTAACAAATTCCGTACTATATGATGCATGTATGGTAAAATCTCTCCCCCTACACCTGTTTCACCTTATTTCTTTTAGCAAATTATAAATTATACACATTTGTCTGAAAACATGGATAGTTGCAGATTTTTTTAAATGTTTGAGCAGAAATATATTTGGGAAAACTAATCATGCTGCACTAAAATAACATAGAAAGTTGTGGGATATGTTTACTCATATAGCTCTACGCAACCATCTAATCAGCTGTTGTAATCAAAGACACATTAATGGGATTTTAAATCACTGGCTAATCCAAATCCCACATTTTCCAAAGTCTTACCCCTGGAGATTTTTCATAGTTAAGGTTTCTAATGACCCTCCTGGCTAAATGCAGTGCATGCTGGTCGTCCTGTGCATAGTAGTCTGTCACTCCAGACTTCCTGAAATATAGCACTCAATGTAAGCAAGATTGATTCGATTAAATCATTTATATGTTAAAAAACATCATCTAAAAAAAAAGAGTGAAAATACTCTAATACAGATCCACGTGTTTCCTTCAACATGATACCTATGATTTTTGTGATCTTCACCACAAAAAATATCCCCCAAAGTATTCATGATCCCTAAGGGGGCACAGGTGGCCCAGTCGTCTAAGGCGCCGCGATTCGCTGTGCAGAGTTGCGTCCCTTGGACACGCCAGAAACCTATGATTGTGGGTTCGAATCCCGGTTCGCCCCAATTATGTTTCTAGGTTTGTCAGCACCATACCTGGCTCGTGGGTTTCACCGAAGTGGTAAACGTCTGAGACCTGCATCTATTCGGCCTTTCCTCCCACATTAAGCTGACACGACATGATATAACTGAAAAACTGTTAAAAGCGGCGTAAAACCAAACTCACTCACTAACTCACTCATGATCCCTAACTTGTTTAGTTCAGTATAAATAACAATGCAAAGAACTACATGTAAAATACTGACCATCCCACCACTGATCTAATCGTATATATAAGGGGAAGGGGGGGGGGGGGGGGGGGGGGGGGGGGGGGGGGGTGGGTAGTGCTTATTAAACCCATACACAAGTTTAATTTGCTGTCAGAGATCAAGCGACAGAGAATAAACTTAGGTCAAACGTTGATGAAAATAAAATGTTCAAGCTTGGCAATTATGTACCACTTCTTTACTGCAGTGTTTTGGGGCCAGGAGCCTCTCATTGGAGAGCAGTGCCTAATATGGTGAATACTGTACATGCTGTATGCCATACTGAAAACAGTTATTAAAACAACTAGTGAGTATGTTTGATGCCGCTTTCAGCAATATTCGAGCAATATCATGGTGGGGGACACCAGAAATGGGCATCACACATTGTACCCATGTCGGGAATTGAACCTGGGTCTTCAGCGTGATGAGCGAACGCTTTAACCACTAGGCTACCCGACAGCCCTATTAACAACTGCAATGGTCATTTCTTAAATACCCTGACGCTTACCTTCCGCCTTAATGAAATTCGAAATTTTCACCAGGGTTTGAAGTGCCAATGGCATGATCAAAATCATAATGGCATGGCCTTAAACACACACTTAGAAAACACATTTGTTTAAGACAAAAAAAACTTGTTACAAATTATATTATTTTAAAAAAGTGATAAATGGGTAAAAATCTCAAAACCGACAAATTTTCTGATATCAACTTGCAAAAATAAAAGTGTCCCTAATATAATTTTTCTCTTGATATTAGAGAATATGATACTTGAGAAGTACTTTCTAGTTCAATGCAGTGCAGTGATGTGTTTAATTAATTAGAAAATAATTAATGAATTAGCCTAATCTGCTAGGACATTCAACTCCGTTACGGATCACAAAATGGAAAGTAATTTTAATAGCACTAGGTTGCTTTGAAATATAAAATCATATTCAGCAATTAACATTAAGTGTGAATACAATTCAGTGTTAAACAAATGGAAACTGGCTAAATAAAATGTATGATTGGACATTTGTAAGTGCTCGCTCCATATTTCAAAAGTTTGCCTAGACAACAAAGTCATTAACATGAAAGACGGTATCCAAAATATAGTATTTTTCATCTTTTGTCACAACATATATTATCATTAATCCTAATCTAAAGTTAAAACTCATAAAAACAACAAAGTTTTTCGTCAGTTGTCAAAAGAAGTCATCTATTAAAAAAATTCTGACGTAACAGAGTTGAGTTTGTTGTAACAGAGTTGTAACTCATATATTTTCTTACTGCTCTCTAGCATAAAATAACAACCTTTTCATCCCTTTTGAGATGAAATGTGAAAATACATGCAGTGTTGTGTTACTTGTCAGGACTTTGGTACTCATGGTTTATGAGCCAGTTTCTGCAGTAATGGCATACAAAAGTGGGTCTACTAAATTACTAATGTTCAACCCTTTGTATAGACGTTGAAATAAATAAGCACAAAGTTGCTTAAAATGCTATTTTAGATCACTATAATATAGTTACAAAACTTCAAGATCAAATCTCAGATCAATCATATCATCAACACTGTCAGAAAATATGTTGTTTATACATGCATAATGAAATTGCTTTCTGCAGCCAAAACACAATAGCCAGGCACTCCCATCAATGTAAAAGACAACAGTTCTGTCTTCAATAATTAGTCCACTGTCTGAAAGAGTGTTATCAATAGTATCAAATCCACATTTTGCACAGGTCCTAACATCTTGTTCATCCGAAACATCAGAGCAGTCTGAGTGACTATGTTAAAAAAAAGTTCTTACTACAGACTGTGGGAAAATTATTTGTCAGGTATAGGGTTCAAATAAAATAAAATATTCTTGAAGAACAAAGCTATGTACTGACAATAACTATCGAAATTGTGCAGATGCACAAATTTTTCCTCTCCGTTACGCTGTACAGCATTACAGAGTTGAGTGTAACAGAGTTGAGTAACCTTACTATAAATGGCTCATATCCCAGCATGCTTTGCTTTTTATGGAAATTAAAATACTCACTGCTAACATGGTCTTGCTAACCAATTTCTCTTGGAAAAGTGAAGGAAATTAGAATGAGATATAGATCTATAGACAGTGTAACAGAGTTGAGGCTTAGAAAACATACTGTACTTAACAGACATATCTTGATGTCATTGGCTTGAACAGTGTACATAAATGTGGCATCTATCTATCACCAGAAGATGATCTTCATACACATGTTGCCAAAAGAGGAAGCGTATGAGAGTTATCTCCCATAGCACAGTTGTAACGGAGTTGAGTGCCTTTTGAGGGACATCTTTTTTTTCCTAATATATTTTTTTTCAATTAGGTTTTAAATAATAATGATAGGATACGTGTAATTAATGTTCATTTGACAGTGTGAAAAACAAAATTTGTTACATTTTTAGAATATTTAGATATAGATAAGGTATTATTTTTTATTCTGGTCCAGCTGAGGGACAGCCATGTTTTTAGTAAATCCAGAAAATATTTGCTTATAAACAAACAAATATTAACTTGAAAGTACATTTTTTTAGCATTTTACATTTGAAGAAAGGTAATCTACTTGTGAATAGTCTTGAAAAGGAAATCAAATATTTTAAAATACATTTCTGCAAACAAACTACTGATGAACAGGTCAAGTGGGAAATTGTTACGGTGTTGAGATTTTCACCCAAATCTACTTTTTCACAAGTAAAATGGTCAAATGCATGGAAAATGTTGAATGCATGAACACACGTAACCCATTCGCTTTTTCATTGAAGGTATTCTTCTGGTTGCCTCACCTCAATCCCCAACAACCTTACGAGTGCCCTGTGACACACTGGAAAAACAACAACATTTCTGTCACTGTTAGACTTGACCGTTGTTCTTAATTCCCTAATGTGTTCCTGACCTGTGAGAACATTTGCTGTACAATGCCTATCAGATTCCCAAAGCCATAAAGCTTTTAACATGGAAAAGAGAACAAACAACCCAAAGCAGGGCTGCTGAAAAGGAGGCTGACATTTCCTTCCTCAGATTTCCTGTGATGTATTCAAGCAGTTGGAGTGATTTCTTACCCACAATGCAAGTCAGCCCCACCAAGGTCTTCTGCTGACACTTCCTCCCCTGTTGCAGCCTTCACCTGTTGGGACAAACATTCCAGGACACGTCACACTACCGTGCATGCAACATAAACAGTCAGAGACACCCCAGTACAGTGGAGTTGGCAACACTACAACAGTTCATTAGATCCTGGTGAAGGCAGTCGTATCAACATAAACAGTCGGAGACACCCCAGAACACTGGAGTTGCCTCCCTTGGCAACACTACAACAGTGCATCAGATCCTGGTGAAGGCAGTCGTATCAACATAAACAGTCGGAGACACCCCAGAACACTGGAGTTGCCTCCCTTGGCAACACTACAACAGTGCATCAGATCCTGGTGAAGGCAGTCGTATCAACATAAACAGTCGGAGACACCCCAGAAAACTGGAGTGGCCTCCCTTGGCAACACTACAACAGTGCATCAGATCCTGGTGAAGGCAGTCGTATCAAAATAAACAGTCGGAGACACCCCAGAACACTGGAGTGGCCTCCTTTGGCAACACTACAACAGTGCATCAGATCCTGGTGAAGGCAGTTGTATCAACATAAACAGTCGGAGACACCCCAGTACAGCGGAGTGGCCTCCCTTGGCAATACAACGACAGTGCATTAGATCCTGGTGAAGGCAGTTGTATCAACATAAACAGTCGGAGACACCCCAGTACAGCGGAGTGGCCTCCCTTGGCAATACAACGACAGTGCATTAGATCCTGGTGTAGGCAGTTGTATCAACATAAACAGTCGGAGACACCCCAGAACACTGTAGTTACCTCCCTTGGCAACACAACGACAGTGCATTAGATCCTGGTGTAGGCAGTCGTATCAACATAAACAGTCGGAGACACCCCAGAACACTGTAGTTACCTCCCTTGGCAACACAACGACAGTGCATTAGATCCTGGTGTAGGCAGTCGTATCAATATAAACAGTCGGAGACACCCCAGTACAGCGGAGTGGCCTCCCTTGGCAACACAACGACAGTGCATTAGATCCTGGTGTAGGCAGTCGTATCAACATAATCAGTCGGAGACACCCCAGAACACTGGAGTGGCCTCCCTTGGCAACACAACGACAGTGCATTAGATCCTGGTGTAGGCAGTTGTATGACAGTTTACGAACAGGATTTCGATTTCGGAGTGCGATTTTGATTGGACTAGGCATAAACTCGTTAGTCCAGCCAAAATATAACTCCATAATACCAGCCTAGTTCGGCAAGGGTGGAAACTGGACTTTTATAGTCAGTTAACTCACTTGCCTCGGGAAGATGACAATAAACTGATAATATTTGTAATGTAAAGGGAGATAACTTTAGGTACCAATACTAATAGAAACATACAGAATTTTCTTATTACAAGGGGAGATAATCAAGCAATATTTCAAGGGCATGTTTCCATTTCTTCCAATATTATTACAAAATCATTTACATGGGTCATGATATCAATATGAACAGACTGTCAAATGTTATCTTAATGATTTCTTACCAGTGGTGGCCCGGCCAAGAAAATTGTTCCCTGTTTCCGGACAATGATACTCTCGTCTGACATGGCTGGGACATAGGCCCCACCTGCAGTACAGCTGCCGAGAACAACAGCCACCTGCAACACACATCATACCACCTGCAACACACATCATACCACCTGCAACACACATCATACCACCTGCAACACACATCATACCACCTGCAACACACATCATAACACCTGCAACACAGATCATACCACCTGTTTGTATGTTGTTGTTTTTAAGTGCAGCAAATACTGTTAGTCCCTTCATACAAGAAGAGGCTATACAACGCCACATGTAAGCAGTAGGGGTCATTAACCCTGGGATATGAAGTTGGTAACCTGGAACTTGTTGAAGGCATAGCTGGTTCGATCAATAAATGCAGCATACGACAAAATTATCTTATTACTATATATCCACATACCTAAGAATGTTAGTGATGCTAATACATTTTACCTGCGGAATTCCTTGTGCGGACATATTGGCTTGATTAAAAAATATCCGACCAAAGTGGTCCCTGTCGGGGAACACTTCATCTTGTCGAGGTAGATTAGCCCCACCAGAATCCACTGGAAGACAACATAATTTGGAAACAATTACACAAACTTATTGATACTTGCACAGCTAAGGGATGCAACTCTGCATAGTAACAAATAAACCTTATACCTTCCAAGCCCCCAGGGGCGGTCAGGTAGCCTAGTGGTTAAAGCGTTCACTCGTCACGCCGAAGACCTGGGTTCGATTCCCAACATGGGTACAATGTGTGAAGCCCATTTCTGGTGTCCCGTGCCGTGATATTGCTGAAATATGCTAAAAGCAGCGTAAAACCATCCTCACTCAATCACTCCAAGACTCCATGGGTGTACGTAAGTCGGTCACAGTGATACAAAATCTATTGCCCAAAGAGTGCCAATCAATTTCATTGTTAATGTGAATGATGAACTCTGAATATCTCGGAACAATGAGCAGATTTTGAGGGTTTGCGAAGAGTTTCTGCTATCTGCATTTGATTACGTGCGAGTGTAGCGGCAGTGAACACTAAGGTCTGATTTTAATGAGATTGGATCATAACAAACATATGGAATATCATTTTGATTATCATTACATTGGTGAGGAATAACTATTCACATTAATATCACACCTATATTTATATGTAGACGTAGCTGCCTCACCTAGATAAATACATGGCAGGTTATTTTGCTGAGCTATCTCCTGGGCTCTCAGATGTTTTTTCACTGTGACAGGATAGTAGGATCCTCCCTTGACTGTGGGGTCGTTAGTGACGATCATACACTCCACACTGAAACACGTGACATGCAGCCATCACAGCTTCATCCCTTCATGACATTACCCCCATTAAAACATCATTCACTGGTACTTGTGTCCCGTTATTCTAACTCAGCCATTGGGAACACTTTCCTAACCTTAACGTCAGTATATTTTATGGCATTAGGGATGTGATCTTGACACAAATAGTAAAAACAACCCTATTAAAGATAAGAAACATGCTACAGGCTTGGAAATGTGATGTCTAACTTTACACTGGCCCAAATCCAGTGATTATCTCCCCATGGAGATGATGTCTTCTCTCATCTGACATTGCCTGATTCCAGTGATTATCTCCCCCTGGAGAGACGTCTTCTCTTACCCTGACACTCCCCCGATTCCAGTGATTATCCCCCCAGCAGGGACGTCTTCTCTTACCCTGACACTCGCCCGATTCCAGTGATTATCCCCCCAGCAGGGACGTCTTCTCTTACCCTGACACTCGCCCGATTCCAGTGATTATCCCCCCAGCAGGGACGTCTTCTCTTACCCTGACACTCGCCCGATTCCAGTGATTATCCCCCCAGCAGGGACGTCTTCTCTTACCCTGACACTCGCCCGATTCCAGTGATTATCCCCCCAGCAGGGACGTCTTCTCTTACCCTGACACTCGCCCGATTCCAGTGATTATCCCCCCAGCAGGGACGTCTTCTCTTACCCTGACACTCGCCTGATTCCAGTGATTATCTCCCCCTGGAGAGACGTCTTCTCTTACCCTGACACTTGCCCGATTCCAGTGATTATCCCCCCAGCAGGGACGTCTTCTCTTACCCTGACACTCGCCCGATTCCAGTGATTATCCCCCCAGCGGGGACGTCTTCTCCCTTGTACAAATTGTAACCAGCCAACTGACTCAACTCAAGGAATGGCGACCTGCAAGAAAAGCAACACCATATTCCAATTCTACATCAGGATTCTCCAGAGTAATAATAGGCTCCTGCCTAAAGCAATCTTTTCCATCTTGAAGTCATAAACTTTTCATACTTTCATATTTCATCATTTGCAAAAATTAAGTCTTTATAATTCAGACAAACTATTTCAGAGTGGAAAGATTCCATGAAACACTACAATACGGCAACTATGCAAACAGTGAATACATTTTCTTAAGATGTAGAATAGTTGCCAACTTACTCTGGGTCTAACAAGGTGTTGATTCTATCTCTGGGCAGCATCTTACCCCGAGAGGTGTGTCGGTCTCTGGCCTTGACCCCGCCGCCTGCAGATGTAAGACATCACACAACTAGCCACAGTCAGCTGTATATTCCCTGAGTACTACATAAAATCACACAAGTAGACACAGTCAGCTGTATATTCCCTGAGTACTACATAAAATCACACAACTAGCCACAGTCAGCTGTATTCCCTGAGTACTACATAAAATCACACAACTAGCCACAGTCAGCTGTATATTCCCTGAGTACTACATAAAATCACACAACTAGCCACAGTCAGCTGTATATTCCCTGAGTACTACATAAAATCACACAACTAGCCCCAGTCAGCTGTATATTCCCTGAGTACTACATAAAATCACACAACTAGCCACAGTCAGCTGTATATTCCCTGAGTACTACATAAAATCACACAACTAGCCACAGTCAGCTGTATATTCCCTGAGTACTACATAAAATCACACAAGTAAACACAGTCAGCTGTATTCCCTGAGTACTACATAAAATCACACAAGTAAACACAGTCAACTGTATTCCCTGAGTACTACATAAAATCACACAAGTAAACACAGTCAGCTGTATTCCCTGAGTACTACATAAAATCACACAAGTAAACACAGTCAGCTGTATTCCCTGAGTACTACATAAAATCACACAACTAGCCACAGTCAGCTGTATTCCCTGAGTACTACATAAAATCACACAACTAGCCACAGTCAGCTGTATATTCCCTGAGTACTACATAAAATCACACAACTAGCCACAGTCAGCTGTATATTCCCTGAGTACTACATAAAATCACACAACTAGCCACAGTCAGCTGTATTCCCTGAGTACTACATAAAATCACACAACTAGCCACAGTCAGCTGTATATTCCCTGAGTACTACATAAAATCACACAACTAGCCACAGTCAGCTGTATATTCCCTGAGTACTACATAAAATCACACAAGTAAACACAGTCAGCTGTATTCCCTGAGTACTACATAAAATCACACAAGTAAACACAGTCAGCTGTATTCCCTGAGTACTACATAAAATCACACAACTAGCCACAGTCAGCTGTATATTCCCTGAGTACTACATAAAATCACACAACTAGCCACAGTCAGCTGTATATTCCCTGAGTACTACATAAAATCACACAAGTAAACACAGTCAGCTGTATTCCCTGAGTACTACATAAAATCACACAAGTAAACACAGTCAACTGTATTCCCTGAGTACTACATAAAATCACACAAGTAAACACAGTCAGCTGTATTCCCTGAGTACTACATAAAATCACACAAGTAAACACAGTCAGCTGTATTCCCTGAGTACTACATAAAATCACACAAGTAAACACAGTCAGCTGTATTCCCTGAGTACTACATAAAATCACACAAGTAAACACAGTCAGCTGTATTCCCTGAGTACTACATAAAATCACACAAGTAAACACAGTCAGCTGTTTGCCACGAGTACTACAATGTACTCATTCGCCATTGTAGGATCGCTGTGTAAATCAGTGTAAATCACTAATTGTCACTAACGGTAATGAATTTAGTCAATTAATCTGTAATAAAGCAGTACACTCTTTCCATCATACAGACAGAGCTTTGTACTAGTGGCCAAAGGCTACATCAATGTATGTATGGATCACGATACTTATTGAACAAGTGTTGGTCATGTTAGGATACCAGTCACTATCAGAAAAGACAGCATGAATCAAGCTATGACATCACATATCAATGCAATCATGTAACTTTTTTGTGATAAACATACCTTCACAAATGCTTCCAACATTCTGTTTCAACTCATCCACAAGAGCTTTCATTCGAACATAATTCTCCTAAAGGAAAAATCACAATTATTAATGTCAAAACAAGTCCCACAGGACCGACAATGTTGAAATGTGTGCAACGTCAATAAACCTCAGCAATTCAGGGAAGCGCGCAGATCATAAACAATTAAACTTGGTCAATACAAATTTAAAATTTGAAATAAACAAACCTTGACATGATCATTTACTGAATAAATTGTATTTCCTGTTCTGATAGGCATTGTTTTATATGCAGAGATTAAGATTACCAAGTGTGTTTTCTCGTAAACTAAGCAGGAAGTAGCAATCAGCTGTACACACGTTTCTCGGAATCTACCGGTGATTTGGTTAATAACAATCCAATAATATAACATTAAAGAATTTTGATACAATAATCGAAAGAATTGAATCTGAAATTATTAGTTTATTCGGAATATTTTTTTCCGATATCATGTTATTTTAGTAGCATTTTACTATATATATTTGAAATAAATTAATAACCACAAGTGTAGCACTTTGGTACAGCTGATCGCTATTGCCGGATATTTTGTCGTATGGAACAATTTGACCAATCACCGTTGATGCTCCCACGCTCGCAATAGTGAAAACTTTATGTTGACACATAATAGTCAAACTACAACAAATATGACTTTCTGCGAGTCAAAGTATGGCATTTATGATATATATATTTATCATATAATGGGTAGGTTTCTCGGCAGGAAAAAGCCAACAGATAAAAATGATATCCGTTGGGGTTATATGCGGATAGAGATGCAAATATCAAAGGGACTACTTTCACTGTTTATAAACAAACATGGCGCCGTCCTCGTCATTCGGCATTTTATAAGTTTTGGCAACTTTGGAGATATAAATTTTCTCAGAGTCCTTTTCCCCCCTTGAAAGCCCCCTAGTTCAAGGTACGAAAAACTCGCCTTATACACAGCGATATACGGTACCTAATAAACTGCATTCCTGTGCATAATAATGAAACGTGCCAGAATGGAAAAAAATTACAGTGAAATACGTCAAAACCAGAAAAAAATAATATTGAAAATGAAAATGTTTGCATAAACAGGGGCTTGCTATAAAATGTGCAGCTGCAGCCCATATTTAGTGAACGATATTTGTAACTAACATTGCTGTGATTTTTCAGTAACTGTGTGTAGAGATGACAGAATCATATTGTTAGCCCTGATTATGATTCTTGGATTGTCAGCACCACACCTCTGCTTGTGGGTGTTAAGTAGTAAGCATCCGAGATCTGCATGATTTCGGGCTTTCCTCCCTCGCACATCAAGCTGACATGCCGGGATATAACTGGAATACTGTTCAAAACGGCGTTAACCCCAACTCACTCATTAATGTTTCCCATTTGATTTGCTTATTCTTTTATATTTTTTTATAACTTTTGGTAGCAACTATGGCCAATTATTTAGCTAAAACATGGGTATTTGGCAAATGTCTAATGAGCTCACAATGTCTACAGCCCTTGCTTGCATGATGAATGTCAGAATGAATGAGTATCATTAATATCAACAAAAATGTATCTAAAATAAGACCTGATATTCTGGTGAACTAAAGTCCGGCGAAGAGCCTATCGGAGCAACTTCATCCAAATGGTATTTTCGTCGAATGACATGCCAACATCGGGCGCGAAGCAGAGGTGCTAAAGAGTTTACCGACTTTCTGAACATATTTGCCGATTCCGCACAGCCTTTGCTCTTTGCGGAAAATATCTAGAGTTACTCCCCTTGCATTTCTACGAAAGTATCCTTACTTGGTTTATTGATTATAATGAATAATTTTACACCACAAACTATTCATAAAGTGATTCTATATCGAATAATATATTTGTTTTGCATTTGTTACAGTGCTGTCTATCCAACTGTCAATATTTTGTATATTTATCGAAACTAATACAATTAGCTTCACTTGATCGTAATCCCCTGCACTAGAAGCGTGTGGCGAAGCTGCATAAGTTTCACTGAAAATCAACCTTTAGCAATGTCATTCGTCACCGTCAGTCCGGACAGTCACTTCCCAATTCAAAATCTACCTTATGGTATATTTTCTACACCTGATAACGTAAGTATCGCAATTGAAACGGAAAAGAGTGCGACTAACATACGACCTTGAACTCGCTGAGGCGATGGAATTTCTAGCCAATCAAACTTCACTAATTGTACACGCCTTCAATCATTTGTAAACAGACCCGCAGCACGTGTCTTTATGCGACATTATCATTATTTTATGTCACGTGGTCATTCCTGACAGCTGTGTCTGCGTTTTTACATGATTATAACGGCTGCTGAATCAAAGACTGCAAACACATGAACTTAACAATAATGACATTTTTTCAGAAGCTCTAGTGACTGTCCAAAACAACTCTATTAAAATCATTTATCATAAAAAACAATCAAAACTGAAATATACCGTACCTTATGTTTAATTTTAGACATTTGTATTTCACAAGTTGCTACAAGTCAATTAAGTGTCATATGTTGTCACTGTAAACATAGGGATAAGCCTGCCTGATATTAATGGACTGTGAAGTACGCATTATTTGTTTGTTCAAGCATGTTTGGTTAGCTACATATGTATATGCTGAACTATCTGTCTGCAGATGGTGCTGCTGTCTATTTTCAATTACTATGTGGTGCATAAATAACAGCGGTTACAGCACCACTCTGGGAGTATAAATGCAACATGAATGATACGCTCCATTTGTGCCAGGTTGGGCGAATTACGGATCGATAGATGACTGTAAGGCAAATATGTGCAAAGGAAATTGCATCTAACTATCTGACAAACTGACAGCAAGTGCAGAAACAGGGATAGACATGATAGATCAGTCAGAGACAAGTACCAATCCAGATTAACTTGTTCAGTAGTTGCATAACCACTTGTCCAAAATGAGTTGGGAACTGCAATGTATTTGGATCTGACCAATGATGTCTACCCATGTTATATTCAAAGTGCTTGTATAAAATAATCATTGAAACACAGACTTCAGTTTCTGCCTACAAATAACTTTGTTCAAGTTACAATTGTTGCTTTGGTCCTCATCTTGTTAAACGTTATCAAAATAACATTCAGATTTTATCTTGTTTTCCATAGTATGCGAAATATTTGCATCTTTTTCCTTATAGTTGTGGTGAACACTGTGCATTTATGTTATGTATTTTGGACATCTTCCAGCCACGCAACAGAATTGGTGTTGCTATTGGAGACCAGATATTAGACCTGACTCAGGTGAAACATTTCTTCGATGGAGCAGAACTCAAGTCTCAACAGGCTGTCTTTGATGAGGTAAGATTAATACTGATCACTTGCGAAGTGTGAATTGTAAGAAAGTGTTGAGCTGACACTGGTTCATTTGCCAGATCTGTATCAGGCATAGACATGACCACTAGTCCGTTAATCTGAAACTAGTGAAAATTTAGAAAGACTAGTTGTTTTCTCCCCCAGTTCAGTTAGGTTACATATGAGGTGAGGTGGGGTTTAACGTCGCATCCAAGATTATTGCACTTATATTGTGACATGTATGCACGTGTGAGTGAGTGTGGCTGTTTGTACTAGTCGGACTGATGCAGATTTATAGTGTTAGCCCACTGAGGTACCATATCGCAGTTTAACATGAATACCTCACTTAGACACAGTATACTGACTCTGAGCCAACCAGTCTTTGTTTTAGCCCCATAAGTCAGAGGGTCAGACAGGGTAACAACAAGTACCATCTTTTAACGTCTTTTGGTATGTGGTGTCTGGGTAATGAACCCTGGGCCTTCCTATCTGGGAGGACGCTCTACCCCTGGACCACTGAAGGGGTGTACTTATATATGACCAGTGGTATCTACCTCTGTATATTGCTTTAATTCCTAGGCATTCCTAGGCTAATTTTTGGTTATTGTGCAATAAAGTTCTGTCACATTTAGCAATATTCCAGCTTTATGATGGCGGTCTGTAAATAATCGAGTCTGAACCTGACAATCCAGTGATTGATGTCATGAGTATCAATCTATGCAATTGGGATACGATGACATGCATCAACCAAGTCACTGAGCCTGACCATTCGATCCCGTTAGTCGCCTCTCACTGGTCTGCATTAAGTAAAATATGACATGGGTTATTCTAGGTTTAGTGTATTTTGACATTTGAGTTTATGTATTTCATCATTGACAGCCAACTCTGAACAGTTTTATGGCCTTGGGTCGAGCAGCGTGGCAAGAAGCAAGAGGTGTTCTACAGAGGATTCTCTCGGTGTCTGAGGGCGTGCTGCGAGACAATGCCGAACTCAGAGCAAAGTAGGTGGATTGTCCATGACTTTCTGTTCACAAAATTATTGCAGAAATCAATCCAGCCATATTCAACAAAGTATGTAACAGTTAGACATATCACTAAATGTTCCAACAAGTTTAGAAGATTCTTAATGTAGCTGTTTTTAGATGAACATAATAATGCCATAATAAATTAGGTTTTCATCCTGCAATACACCCTGCCTCACAGTACTAAGTCCCATCAGACAAAGGAAAATGCGACGTGTGTTGCTGGGACGTGTTCGGGCAAAATGTTTTTGGAAGCTGGAAACTTTCTTTAGGACGTTTCAACATAAGGATTGAAAATGCATAGTGTGAGAAAGGATAAGGATATAATATACAATCTAATGTAAAATTTACAATATTTTGATAAGAGTACATAGCTTTGTCCAGACTTGCAACTTTTTAAACAAACTGGCAATTTAATAGCCTGGCTTTCTGGTTGGAAAGTTATTTTTAATAACTGATAAATTATGAACAATAAAATGCTACCAATCTTACATTATCATGATTATAATTAGATTTTGATGAAGTTTAAATAATTACTTTGTTGTTGCCTTAGTTTCTAGTACATGTAGCTCTAAAGTGAAACTGCTACATGACATGGTGACATCGTGAGTTTTGATTTTTCAGAGCGTTTGTCCCCCAAAGTCAAGCTACAATGCATCTACCAGCCAAGATTGGTAACTAATGCCATTTTTAATGACTTTTTTAATTATTTATGTGTTTGTAGACATAGTGTAGTTTGTAGATAAATATATGCCCAGTTAAGGCTGCAAACACTACCGTATACCGCCGTCTATAAAGCAACCCCACGTATACGGCGACCACCCTTGAAAGCCCTTAATTCTAGGTAAGAAAAACTCACCTTATACACAGCGATATGCAGTATATATTAATAAAGTTTTAATACACCTGAATACTAGCACCCAGTTGTACGTTCATAGCCACAAAGTATTTTTAAATACATTTTGTTTCATTTAGCATGTTAGTATTCACGTAGCCGATCTGTTGTTGACATTCAATGATACACTGAACCTGTGCTATCATCCTGATCGTAAATGTAAATTCATTTATGCTGATAAACATGATAATATGGTTGTGTTTTTTCTTTGTTTGTTTTTTAACGCTGCACTCAGCAATATTCCAGCTATGTGACGGCGGTCTGTAAATAATCGAGTCTGGACCAGACAATCCAGTGATTGACTTTATGAGCATTGATCCACGCAATTGGGATACAATGACATGCATCGACCAAGTCAGTGAGCCTGACCACTCGATCCCATTTGTCGCCTCTTATGACAAGCATAGTCGTCTTTTACAGCAAGCATTGGTTGTGAGCTGTGAGCTATGTAGTCTACATTGGGATACCGAATTGCTCCCCAGCTACCTATGCTTGTTGTACATTGCAACTTAATGGATCAGTAGTAGGGCTCTGTGAATTGGGTGATGGGTTTTCAACATACCCGACGGCATGGATGGTTGCTCTTCATATCAATCGCTGGATTGTCAGGACCAGACCTGACTATTTACAGATTGCTGTCACATAGCAGGAATATTGCTGAGTGCAGCGTTAAGCATTTAATAATCTCCCTACAACACTACCGAAAGCTGTCATGTTTTTGTGTTTCTGTGCATCAGGTGACTACACAGACTTCTATTCTTCCAAGTACCATGCATACAATGTCGGCGTCATGTTCCGAGGTCCAGAAAATGCTCTCATGCCTAACTGGTGAGTCTTGTAGATGTTAACACGACCATCAAACTCTGGCTGAAGTACATGAAAGCTGAAACTGTATCATTTGTGAAAACATCATCTGTTTTGAAATTTCACTTCTTCACATAGAATGTTTAATTGTTTATGATGCTGTGCATATTGATAGAGATAGAAACTTTTGCTTACTCAATATTTCATGTGATGCGTTTTATTTGATCTTTGATAGATGTTGTTACACGCATATTCATGCTCTTCATGTTGCCATGGTTACAGGACACACCTTCCAGTTGGTTATCACGGGCGAGCATCCTCAGTGGTTGTGTCAGGGACTCCCATCAGACGACCCAATGGTCAAACAAGGCCTGATGATAGTGAGTAGGGAAATAGTGTATCTTCCCTTCACTTATTACTGATCTTTTTTCAGGTTGTTACTGTTTTCTTTAATGTTTTAAGCAGAGGTTCTCTGTTGACTATATAGGGTTGGTTTGTTGGATGTTGGTTGGTAGGTTTAACACCGCACTCAGCAATATTCCAGCTATATGGCGGCAGTCTGTAAATAATCAAGTCTGGACCAGACAATCCAGTGATTTATATCATGAGCATCAATCCACACAATTGGGATCGATGACACGCATCAACTAAGTCATCAAGCTTGACCACCTGATCCTGTTAGTCGCCTCTTATGACAAGCATAGTCGCCTTTTACGGCAAGCATGGGTTGCTGAAGACTTATGCTACCCCGGATCTTCACGGGTCCACTATATAGAGGCAGTGGGGGGTAGCTTAGTGGTTAAAGCATTCATTTGTCACACTGAGTCCTGGTTGTGTTTCCCTCATGGGTACAATGTGTAAAGTCCATTTCTGGTGTTGCCCACCGTGATATTGCTGAAATAGTACTAAAAGAGACATAACACCATACTCACTTCTTCTCTCTTACACGACGCCCATGAAGTCCCGGGTAGAATAGGTATTCAGCAATCCATGTTTGCCGTAAAAGGTGACTATGCCTGTCGTAAGAGGCGACTAATGAGATCAGGTGGTCTGGCTCGCTAACTTGGTTGATGCATGTCATGGATCCCAATTGCGTGTATCGATGCACATGATGTCAGTCCCTGGATTGTCTGGACCAGACTCGATTATTTACAGAAGACCGTCATACAGTTGGAATATTGCTGAGTGCGGTATTAAACAACAAACCAACAAACACTCTTACACACTAATCAAAGTATGACATTTGCCTTAGCTTTGTAAATGATGATTTATTCTACTGTTCTGTTGGGGTTGTTGGGTCGCGTGGTGGTTGAAGCATAAAGGGGAAGTTTACACGCAAAAATCACTTTCTTTCTTATTTTAAACAAAACGGAATTTTAGAATTAGTTAGTATCAGTGTTTGAAAATATACACTCCTTTTTCTCACAGTCAATGTAGCCAGCTCCCAATAACTGTGAAAATGTCATGCCTTTATGAGGCCTTCGTTTTCCGAGCTAAACAGGCCTGAGTTATCCCCCTTAAATTTGATACTTGTGATATTTGTATTGTTTTGCCTCCGAAACTACTAGGTAAATACTTTTCATGATGAAAAAGTACAAGAAAAATAGGTTTATTTTCGTTTGAACTTGCCCTATAAGCTCATCACAACTAAAACTGGGGTTTGATTCACAACATATCCCATGTATGAACTTAGGAGCCCATTCTTTGTGTCACATGCTCTCATGTTGCTAATAATTTTCGAAAACGAACAAAAACCTTACATTACTTAAAACATGGTCTTTTACCCTGATTACCAATATTTCAGTGTCTATAGCAGTTCCAGGAAAATACAGTTTAGCTGCATGATTTTGACCATGTTACTGTTTTGTTTGAGCAGCTAAGCCGCCAGTGTTTGGTCCGTGTAAGCTGATGGACATTGAGCTGGAGATGGCTTTCTTTGTGGGTGGCCCATCCAACAAGCTCGGAGAACCTATCCCCATCAGCCAGACGGAGGATCACATCTTCGGGATGGTGGTCATGAATGACTGGAGTGGTGAGATAGCATGTGGATGCTTTATCAGTTATTGTAAGATGGATGGGCATGTATGCTGCAATCTGATTGGTTGGAAAATGTTAATGCGATTTAAAACCTGAAAATCTGTATTTTTCACTGCATGTGCATATTTTTTTGTAACTATCTTTTTGTTCTTAGTCCCAGTCTGAAAAATGTGGCATTCTGCATTCATAATACATAATACATGTATAGATTAAGTTTGATCAATATTTATCTGAACAACTTTGATATTAAACAATGACTATAGACATGTTTTCAGATTTGTGGGTGTTGGAGAGTATTTGTTGCACAGTAATATTAACATTTGAAACCTCCGGCTATTTACATTGTTAGTTCCAAATGAAATTTACTGGATGAAGTGTGGGTGTGGGTGTGGATGTGGGTGAAGTGTTGGTGTGAGTGTGGGTGAAGTGTGGGTGTGGGTGAAGTGTGGGTGTGAGTGTGGGTGAAGTGTTGGTGTGAGTGTGGGTGAAGTGTGGGTGTGGGTGAAGTGTTGGTGTGAGTGTGGGTGAAGTGTTGGTGTGAGTGTGGGTGAAGTGTGGGTGTGGGTGAAGTGTTGGTGTGAGTGTGGGTGAAGTGTTGGTGTGAGTGTGGGTGAAGTGTTGTTGTGGGTGTGGGAGTGGACGTGGGTGTGGGTGAAGTGTTGGTGTGAGTGTGTGTGAAGTGTGGGTGTGGGTGAAGTGTTGGTGTGAGTGTGGGTGAAGTGTTGTTGTGGGTGTGAGAGTGGGTGTGGGTGAAGTGTTGGTGTGAGTGTGGGTGAAGTGTTGTTGTGGGTGTGGGAGTGGGTGTGGGTGAAGTGTTGGTGTGAGTGTGGGTGAAGTGTGGGTGTGGGTGTGGGAGTGGGTGTGGGTGAAGTGTTGGTGTGAGTGTGTGTGAAGTGTTGTTGTGGGTGTGGGAGTGGGTGTGGGTGAAGTGTTGGTGTGAGTGTGTGTGAAGTGTTGTTGTGGGTGTGGGAGTGGGTGTGGGTGAAGTGTTGGTGTGAGTGTGTGTGAAGTGTGGGTGTTGTTGTGGGAGTGGGTGGGGGTGAAGTGTTGGTGTGAGTGTGGGTGAAGTGTTGTTGTGGGTGTGGGAGTGGGTGTGGGTGAAGTGTTGGTGTGAGTGTGTGTGAAGTGTTGTTGTGGGTGTGGGAGTGGGTGTGGGTGAAGTGTTGGTGTGAGTGTGTGTGAAGTGTTGTTGTGGGTGTGGGAGTGGGTGTGGGTGAAGTGTTGTTGTGGGTGTGGGAGTGGGTGTGGGTGAAGTGTTGGTGTGAGTGTTGGTGAAGTGTTGTTGTGGGTGTGGGAGTGGGTGTGGGTGAAGTGTTGGTGTGAGTGTGTGTGAAGTGTTGTTGTGGGTGTGGGAGTGGGTGTGGGTGAAGTGTTGGTGTGAGTGTGTGTGAAGTGTTGTTGTGGGTGTGGGAGTGGGTGTGGGTGAAGTGTTGGTGTGAGTGTGTGTGAAGTGTGGGTGTGGGTGAAGTGTTGGTGTGAGTGTTGTTGTGGGTGTGGGAGTGGGTGTGGGTGAAGTGTTGGTGTGAGTGTGTGTGAAGTGTTGTTGTGGGTGTGGGAGTGGGTGTTGGTGAAGTGTTGGTGTGAGTGTGGGTGAAGTGTTGTTGTGGGTGTGGGAGTGGGTGTGGGTGTGGGTGAAGTGTTGGTGTGAGTGTGGGTGAAGTGTTGTTGTGGGTGTGGGAGTGGGTGTGGGTGTGGGTGCGGCTGCTGCTTGTGCTAGCCTGGACTTGTGTTGGTTTTATGGTGCTAGCCCTCCGAGATACATTGAGCAGGTGATCATGGATTTCCCAATCAGACACAGTATACTGACTCCGAGCTGACTAGTCCCTGTTTTATGAACATAATTCAAGGTGTCTGGCAGGGTAACTAGAAATATATTGTCTTTTGTTGTTTTTTGTTATGAGAATCAAACCATTGACTTTCCAGTATCCACTCTCCAGGCATCATCTAGCATTAACTTACCATGGAAATTTACAGATTGGAGTCCTGCAGTAGATCAGTGTGCTATATATAGCATGTTAACATGTATTGATTAGGATGCTTTTTGGTAAATAGGTTTAGAATATATTCCACTTTGCACCATATGAGACATACCGTAATCTTATCCCTGCATATAAAACAATGCTTAGCCTAACTAAAAATACAATCGAAAAAGTAAATAACTATGTTTGTCATTTTCATTGACAAAGTTTGTTGTAGCATTGTTCATTCACCTGAAGCGATATGATGTAGTATTTTGATCAAGAGAAAAAGAGTTTGATGAATGTGTTACCCATACATAAGCCGACCCCATTCTACAGAATCTTTTTTCTGGTCCTCAAAATTCGGCTTAATTACGATCGTAGACGGTACTCAGGAAGCATGTTGTAGGAGAGCTCCTTTATGAGGTTTTCTCATATTAGTTGATATTTGTAAGAACTGAGAAAGGTTTGATAATGTTTTCCTGTCCGTAGCTCGGGATATACAGAAGTGGGAGTACGTTCCTCTTGGGCCATTCCTTGGGAAGAACCATGGCACCAGCATCTCCCCATGGGTTGTCACCATGGACGCCTTGGCGCCTTTCAAGTTGCCCAATCAGCCACAGGTAAAACTGAAGTGGATGTTTTTCTTATATCATAGTTTGTTTGTTTATGGTTTTACGCTGCAATCAGGAATATTGAAGGTATTGAAGGTATCGGTCTGTAAATAATCCAGTCTGGGGCAGACAAACCAGTTGTTAATGTCATTGGTGTGTTATGTTGACACATAGTCCTTTAAGTCACTGAGTGTAAGTTAGAAGTAGAGCACAGTACCTAAATGCACAAGTTTTATACCATTTTCTGAATCACCTTTGGGATTCCGGATTAGAATACATTCCTAGCAACCTATGGTTGTTGTTCAAGGGGACTAAATGGATCAGGTGATCCTATATTTGGAATAGTGCTGCGTGTGGTGATAAATATGAAAGCATTTCACATTTTAGATTTGACTCGAGTGAGTTGCAAAATACAAATTGTGACTGTGCAATCTTCTAGGCAATATGATCAACTGGTAATTGATCTAGCATGCAAAATGGGGTTGCACTTGATTCCCCGCCAGACCAAGTAGTCTTAGATTGAGTTGATGGTGTGAACTTGATGTTTCAGGATCCGACTCCCCTGCCGTATCTTCAGCATGACGATCCCTTCTCCTTCAACATCAACCTGGAAGTCATGCTCAATTGTAAGATTATTAATCCCACTGCTACATAGTTGACAGGGGGTATGTACTACTTGAAAGAAGTTAAAGAATGCAAGATTCTTTCATTCTGTCATGACAAATTAACTAAAGTTTTATGAAAGAATTGGGTGTTCTTAACATCTTTTGAGTAGTATATAAATGAGCCTCATCATTTGTCTGTTTCTTGATAGTCTTGATGTATTTTGCACTCAAGTTCTAGTGGTTGCTTTGGGGCATTTAGAATTTCAAGTTGCATTATGCCTAGAAAGAAGCTCTTTAAGAGACCACCCAAAATATGTTTTTTGTTTGTTTTTGTATTCACTACCATCAGGAAAATACATACATACAAAGTTGTGTTTACATGTGTCCAAAAGCCGAAGCCATGTTTGGTATTGTTTGACAAGATCTGTCTGCAAGCTACTTCAAGCAGTGTTGTGCTTTGCTCACTTGTAAATGTCTGCACTGCAAATGAAATGATTAAATTGTGAGATGTTTGTTTCTTCCAGTTGAAGGTTTACCCAAGCCAGCAACGGTGGCCCGCAGTAATTTCAAGGTACAACGCCTCCTCTTTTATATCAGACATTGCTATTGGAGTCATTGATTTGCCAAATAGGAGTATGCCGCTTCTTTGATTTGACACTGAAAAGACATTGAAAAGAATTGGCACTCCCAATTTGTCAACAAGCCAATATGAACAAACTATATAATCTTCCTGGCTCTGTTGTGTGTGTGTCCAATGGCATGCATGAACGTTAAATAACCTGGCAATATACTGAAATATGCTCTTATGACATCATTAGATCTAAATCATGCCAGCTCAGGTAGGTCCCCAGCTCCCAATGCTAGTCTTGTTGGGATTCCAGGTCAGGTAGGTACCCAGCTCCCCATGCTAGTCTCCTAGTTGGGATTCCAGGTCAGGTAGGTCCCAGCTCTCAATGCTTGTCTTGTTGGGATTCCAGGTCAGGTAGGTCCCCAGCTCCCCTTGCTAGTCTCCTTGTTGGGATTCCAGGTCAGGTAGGTCCCCAGCTCCCCATGCTAGTCTTGTTGGGATTCCAGGTCAGGTTAGGTCCCCAGCTCCCCATGCTAGTCTTGTTGGGATTCCAGGTCAGGTAGGTCCCCAGCTCCCCATGCTAGTCTTGTTGGGATTCCAGGTCAGGTTAGGTCCCCAGCTCCCCATGCTAGTCTCCTTGTTGGGATTCCAGGTCAGGTTAGGTCCCCAGCTCCCAATGCTAGTCTCCTTGTTGGGATTCCAGGTCAGGTTAGGTCCCCAGCTCCCCCTGCTAGTCTTGTTAGGATTCCAGGTCAGGTTAGGTCCCCAACTCCCCATGCTTGTCTTGTTTGGATTCCAGGTCAGGTAAGTCCCAGCTCCCCATGCTAGTCTCCTTGTTGGGATTCCAGGTCAGGTTAGGTCCCCAGCTCCCCATGCTAGTCTCCTTGTTGGGATTCCAGGTCAGGTTAGGTCCCCAGCTCCCAATGCTAGTCTCCTTGTTGGGATTCCAGGTCAGGTTAGGTACCCAGCTCCCAATGCTAGTCTCCTTGTTGGGATGCCAGGTCAGGTTAGGTCCCCAGCTCCCCCTGCTAGTCTCCTTGTTGGGATTCCAGGTCAGGTTAGGTCCCAGCTCCCCATGCTAGTCCATTGTTGGGATTCCAGGTCAGGTAGGTCACCAGCTCCCCATGCTAGTCTCCTTGTTAGGATTCCAGGTCAGGTAGGACCCCAGCTCCCCGGCTCCCCATGCTAGTAACACTCTCAGGGTTCCAGGTCAGGTAGGTCCCCAGCTCCTCGGCTCCCGACGCTAGTAACACTCTCAGGGTTCCAGGTCAGGTAGGTCTCCTGCTCCTGTAGATTGTGGTCAGAGCCAACTAAAACAAGTATCAGGTCAGGATCAAAACACAATTTGTGAATGGGCTGATTATGTCAGACTCTCACAGCCTGGATTGTTCGTCATGCTGTCAAGCAATATATGCCTGCCCCAGACTTATTCAAATATTTAAGCAGGCCACATTGATATAGCTGGCAGGGGTCACATTGACTCGCTCCCGTACATAGAATCACTTGGAATGTTACGTTTCAGAACGTGTACTGGTCAATGAAGCAGCAGCTTGCCCACCACACCATCACTGGCTGCAACGTCAACGCAGGCGACCTCATGGCCTCGGGGACCATCAGTGGCGAGGTCAGTTTACTGATTACTGAGTCATCTTGCTGACCTTGAGGTGATCCCAGGGACAAATAGGTTTTAGTTCTTGGCTTGGCAGTAAGGCACCAAAGTTCTGCATTAAATTTGTCCTTAGAGCCCTACTGGGTCACCAGAAAGGTTTGAACTTTGTGACTTCTCAGTGGCCAAACCAAGAATTTGAGATTTATTGTCATTTGGAATTGTTAGAGACCATGGTACTACAAGCGGCAGTGATGTAGTTTAGTACCACAGGAAGCAGGCTCTTTTAACAGGATGTTCTTGATAACAGAATCATTCAGTTTAAAATAATAATCTCAAAAGGGACATCATGCACTAGATTTTTATCCATCATGTATTTATTATTTCAGGGGGCACAGGTGGCCCAGTCTTCTAAGGCGCCGCAATTCCTCGTTTGCTGCACAATTCAATAAAATGAGTTCCCTAAAATAAAAACAATATTTGTTACAGGATAGGTTTTCTTTAAAAAACTGTGATGAATGTAAGACCAAGACAGCGCGTATGATTTAATAATATTAACAATATTCCGACATTATCACAGTTTGGGACACCAAGAGTGGGCTTCACACAGTTTGTCCATGTGGAATCAAACTGGATCTGCAGTATGACGAAGAAATGTTTTATCAACTAGGCTAGCCTTCTTTATTAAGGAAATGCCTCCGAAGTCTAGTGGTAAAGCATCCGACCGTAGAGCGGAAGGGTTTAATCACCAGCCACCTCGATCCAAAAGACGTCAAAAGATTGTACATGTTGCTACCCAGGCTCAAACAGGGACGTGTCAGCTCGGAGTCAGTATGGGGGCCATGGGTGGCCCAGTTGTCTGAGGCGCCACTATTTGCTGTGCAGAGTTGCGTCCCTTGGGTACGGCAGAAACCTATGATTGTGGGTTCGAATCCCTGTTCGCCCTGATTATGTTTCTAGGTTTGTCAGCACCATACCCGTGCTCGTGGGTTTCACCGAAGTTGTAAACGTCCGAGACCTGCATCACTTCGGGCTTTCCTCCCACATTAAGCTGACACGCCGTGATAAAACTGGAATACTGTTAAAAGCGGCGTTAAACCCAACTCACTCACTCTCTCACTTTATTATTTCATTTGTTTTTCTCTAGACTCCAGACTCGTATGGAAGTTTCCTGGAGTTATGCTGGAAGGGGACAAAGCCAGTGGATCTGGGAAACGGAATCACACGCAAATTCCTGCAGGATGGAGATGAGGCTATTCTCACAGGTACATCAGACTAGCTCTGCCTGGCGTGATTGTTCACTAGCCATACAGGGATCCCTGATCCTGTGTTTGAATTCTGTCTCACCCGCGGAGATCTGGGTTAGAATAGATCTTCAGCAACCCATGTTTGCCGTAAAAGGCGACTATGCTTGTCGTAAGGGCTGGTGACTAACGGGATTTCACCAAAGGCTAAAACACTTATAGTCTTGGTTCTCGACACTGCCTGAATCATAATAAAGTTAGCCTCACGTTTCGTTTTTATTTCCATTTAAAGAAAAAATCCTAATACTTATAAAACAATGCGATCCAAAATAGCAAGCAGTTACTTCCCTTTACATGTACACTGCTTTACTGCACATCTTGTGTTATGGTCCTGGCAGCAATAGGAGTTTGTGTGCTTGTTTATGTAGGGATGCCCTTTCCCACGTTGATGGTTCACAACTGTTTATTTGGTTACATACTAGTTTGAACAAGCAAAAAAAAGAATGGCGCCCACCTGCCTGCCTGCCCACACTATATTTCCAAAAGTATGCCTGAGAACCAGTTCTTATATGTTTTTAATCAATGATTATATGAATGAAATATTTCAATGCAGTGTTAAGAACCCCACTACAATAGTCACAGTTTGAGATAGTATCTTGTACGAAGATATCTAATCATGACCATTCTTTCCTCTGGTTCCAGGTTACTGTGAGGGTGAAGGTTATCGTGTCGGCTTTGGAACATGCACTGGAAAGGTTTTACCTGCTCTACAGCTGTAGACTGTCTTATGCCATCAAGACGTCAATAACTCCTCAACCGACTTGCACTCAGTGATCTTAGCGCTAAGACTAACGCCCAGATTTTAACATAGACGTGTAATAGTCTTGGTGCTAATACTGCTTTGTGCAGGTGGGCCCTGGTTGTGTTCAGCCATTACTATATGTGCCTTAATTCAATGATCTGACTACTGAAGCTACCCTTAGGGGTATGTGTACTAACACTATTGCAGCAGGTATATCTGTATATGTTAATCAAGTCGTTACACTAATTAAGGGACTTACTGATGGAACATTCCAGGGTAGCAGAATATGGAGTGAAAGTCATCGAGTCTGTTTGTGCTTTCATTAGTACCCAGGGTCCAGTTCCTCAAAGCGATCTTGGTGCTGTGACTGTCGTAAATATATGTTAAAGAATGGTTATTATGATCATCTTAGCACTAAGATTGCTTTATGGAACATTGCCCAGATCTAGAGTGAAAATGTCAGTGTTACCAGGTCAAATGGTTAGATGAACATGGATGTAACTTGACAAGAATGACAATTTTTATATTATGATGAATTTTCTTACTATTCTTAGTCCCCAAACCAGGCTTTCTACCAGTGTTCTTTCACCCCAGTGTTTTCAGAAAAGAAAGACATATCTTGCATACGGATCCATATCTCACAATGTCTAAGCTCACAAATAAGCCATGACATACTTCCTAAATTAACTGCTATTGTATTCCATAAGTATTTTGAATTCCCACATGGGAACTGTCACAATGTGTGAAGCCAATTTCTGGTGTTGCCCCTTGTGATATTGCTAAAAGAAACGGCTTAAAACCATACTCACTCACTCACTCACTCACTCACTCACTCACTCCATAAATATTGTTAAGGTGTTATATGATATTGTATAATACAGTTACCGGTAGGTATAAACTGTACTTGGTAAGTACATGCTGCAAACAGAAAACATATTGTTGTGGAATGGTGTTTTTGTCTAAACTACAGTATTAAGATGGATGTGTGGATCAATTATATTGACATTGTCCAGCATGAGCTATTAACAGTGTATGGACACTTGAATGCGCACTTGAAGGTGGATTAAAATTGCAGGTTTCTTCTGTAAAATTGTGGCATTGCCAAGTGCACTTTTAGCTGTTATAAATTCTGGCGCTGCAAGAGACATTGAAAATCTTTAGAAAGTTGCAAATGTGTTTTATTAGAAAGTGTCATATTTGGAATGTATGGTTACACAGGCATATTGATATGGATATTGCAGAATTTCTATGACAATTGGTTGCTCCTGGCAACTAACAGGATGGTATTTGGTGTGTACATTTTAAAGGGTGATGACAGAAATATACAAAAGGTCTTTCTACTCCTATGCACAGTCTCTAGCTTCTACATGTTGAAGTGAGAATGTATATAAGTGTGATTATTGAGTATAACAGGATGGGTTATGATATGAACTACTCAAAATAAGTTAAGGACCCCCCAATTCTATCATATTACTATAGTTGATCTGTCATGGCATATATGTAATAGTAACGTGAAAGAATCAGAAGGTCTTTAACTTTTTTAGTAGTATATAAAGAAAATGGTGAGGTCACTTGGAACAGGTATAATTAGTTTTATTTATCATTAGTGCGCTGGGGGGAATTTTTGCGACACAGAATGGTTTTGTTAACGATTACATGTGAAAAGTTCAGGACAGTTGACACAAATTTATTTGTTTTGTTTTTTATTTGTATGAAAATTATGTCTATTTTGAAGTCTTAACTATTCCTAAAAAAATGTAAATCAAGTTAATTGTGTTGTTTAGAGTAAGTTTGTTTGAGTTTTTTTGCAAACTTCAGCAATATTCCAGCTATATGTGGTTTAAGTAAGTGAAAACATTGGGATGTTGTTATGGCAATGATCTGTCAGTTCAGCAAGCCTGCCATCTTCCCGAGGCAAAAGGGTTAACTGAATATAAAAGTCAAGTTTCCATCCTTGCCAAACTAGGAATTATGGAGTTATATTTTGGTCGACTAAGGACATAGTCAATCAAAATTGCGTAACAAAAACAACATCCAGTTTGTAAACTGCCGTGCAGATTTCGGTTCGATTGCAGGATTTGCAAGGAATATGTATCGCCTCAACATAAGTATTCCAAATCTTTTAATTTTTCTAAATAAGGTGATAACATTTGATGCACTGTGTGTAGTAAGACCCATTTTATTACAACAAAGATCTTGATTATCAATCAAATTGTCTTCACTGGACGCCGCTAGTTTGGTTGAAGCAAATGCAAGTGATATGAGAGGTGGAATCTGATTGGCCAATAGGAGGGATTTAGAAGGGAAAGTATCTCATAATAGCCACTGGTGGCACTACGATTGAGCCCAGAAATTCCAGCCTAATTCGGCAAGGGTTGAAACTGAACTTTTACAGTCAGTTGACTACCTTGCCTCGGGAAGCCAACTAGAATGGGTTTTTGCAGGGTTTTAAAGGCTTTGTTTCATAATGATAAATCGGCTAGCAATCAGTGGATTAGGTGTTGAAATTTAGGAGTGTGTGATTATATGGCTTTTGGTGCTTTGTTGTAGGTAGGCATTTGTTATGTGTATGTTTATTGTTTGTTTTGAATACACAGTGCACGCACAATCGTATTTTACTTCATTAGAGGTGTGAAAATGTGTTACTAGATGAAAGGAAATACTGAGTTTGTAGTTTTGGCTGATTTGAATATTCATGCATTTAAATACTTATGTTATACATGAATAATATAAGATCAATGAAATATGCATTGAGACTTACATGTGGTACCGGTTGAAACTGATTTTCTGCTTTTTTTAAACATATTTAGCAATACATATTTTTCTAATCCCTTAGGAACAAAAACAAAAATTATTTGATATTACAGAAGTGTTATCTGTGGTAATTATCTACATTATTAATTAATTATCAATTTCATAAGCTCAAGTAATACCCTGGGTTATGTTTTCATAAGGCAGCTACCTATGTTGAATGTCAAGATTCACAGGCGAGTGGTAAATGTGACTTAGTATTAACTCAAAACACAAAATTGTTTAAATTATTGGATCAAATCAGATAAACAAGACAATCAGTGTTTAAGTTTCACAACATGTTTGCATCCAGTTGTTTTTCAGACTATTTTGTTTTAAATTCAATGTTTTGGTGTGGAAGGATATTTTAGCTGAACAGTAATAAAGTATTTCTGTGTTGCTGAAAAATTTGTTTGTATGTTATTTACTTCGCATGTCTCGAACATTAGATTTGTCCGGTTTCGAATTTAAGACTTCGGAGAACACTGGTATTATTTATCGCGGCAGCAGGAGTTATGTCCCTTGTATTGAGCTGTGAACAAGCAAGTCACACAATTTCCAGATGTACATAATGAGAGGGGCGACTTCTGTCAATTTTTCCGAGAAACGGTAAATAAGTTCTAAGCAAGCCATGTTAATGTTATTAAGATATTTAAAGTATTCATTAAAAATCCTGTTGCTTTAACCATCATTGATAACATTCCACGACCAATGTCAGGTCCTCTGAATGTTATTTGCACCTAAACTCTTCCTTTTTAAAGGATTTGTGTTTTGGGGCGTGTGTGTGGAAACATGTTGGTGAGGACACCTTGAATATCTCCGGTAAAGCAAGAGGTTGTCTTGTCAAGACTGTTCTAGTCGTGGAACCCAGAACATGTTTCACAGACAAAGCAACTGGTAGTTATGTTTTGGGGGGTTTGAAGGCCAAAAAGAACACTACGCATTAGGCTGAGCATGGCGAAAGGAAAATGTAATTTCCAAACCAGAAAATATAAGTATCATTTGTAAATGCCGGTTGCATATAAAGGTATTACTTTGGATTTCCTAAAGTCAGCTTTGGAAACTTTTAAAACAACACCACAGTTTTTAAAATTCTATTTCGTAACATCGTTTAATCCTTAACCAGGAGGCACTAGTGGCCAAGTCGTCCAAGGCGCCGCGATTCGCTGTGCAGAGTTGCGTCCCTTGGGTACGCCAGAAACCAATGATTGTGGGTTCGAATCCCGGTTCGCCCCAATTATGTTTCTAGGTTTGTCAGCACCATACCCTTGCTCGTGGGTTTCACCGAAGTGGTAAACGTCTGAGACCTGCATCACTTCGGGCTTTCCTCCCACATTAAGCTGACACGCCGTGATATAACTGGAATATTGTAAAAAGCGGCGTTAAACCCAACTCACTCACTAATCATTAACCAACCAATATTGTCGGAAGGCGGGCAGGCACGGTAACTTGGTTGACTGCGTGTCATCATACCCCGACATTGTGGGAAGTTGCACGCAGCTAGTTTGGACAAGTTACTGTTATTTTCGTATTGGTTTCAAATAAGCTTTTTATCCAATGAAACAAATGGCTTTAAATGCGCAAATTCCGAGTAAAATGTATCATCACTGCATAGCCGAATACGGAGACAGACGCTTAGGTCGCGCATTTACGATATGTCGTAAAAGTTATGTACATATACACCTATACAGATTTAACATGTTGTAGGGCCATATATACTTGTATCCAATACATGATAGTGACCATATTTAGTAACAAATGTTTCTCGTATAATTCAGATTGAACGAGTCCCCAATCTTACACACCCCACTCTCCACGTACATAGGTACAATATCATTTTGTAATAAACCATATCTAATATGTATTTCCTCACGGAATGGACAACATCGAACATTATTGACATTACATGGACCTCATTAAGGCTAAATATACACCGTATTGCCACCCTGGCATTTCCATGACTTGAGATACATTGATTACTGTCTTTTAGTTTTCTGTCAGTGACAATAATACTCTCCGCGTCTTCCAGTCTCCGAGTTAGTCATCTTAATTTCCAAACAACTGTCTCCCGGCGTCATTTATTTCACAGCCAGTGTAACAAATAGCACACAGAAGAACCAGATGATATTCTTTTAGTCTCCCGGAGGGTTTCAATTGCCGCATCATCTGTCTGCTGTTGAAGAAACTGGGCAGACGACAGTTGAATGAGAGCCCAAGTGACTGAGCAAGGTGTGAACATCAGTCACTCCATTGTCTTGTCACGGTACTAGTCCTTGAATAAAGGAACGGTTTATGAATATTCATAAGTTAACAAAACATTAGTTGAATTGGGTGAACAAACTGGCTTTAGAAAAACGCAAACCTTTATATTTTTCATCGATAATATATGATTCACTTAATTTATTGGCAGTCCAATTATTCTGTAATTTGTACAGTATAATACAATTTGGCCGTTCTTAATCATCCCATTTTAACGTGACAATTACAGTTATAACCAATGTTGGTCGTAAGAGGTGACCAAATGGGTCGGTAGGTCAGGCTTGGTTACTTGGTTTATTGCATGGACCGTTGCTCCCAATATCAATCAATGGGTTGTCTGGTCAAGACTTAATCTACAGGCGGTCGTCCTATTATATATCTTGGATGTTGGAGTGCGGCGACAAACAACAAACAGCCATTCTCATTCAGTAGGTCACTATGTTTGAAACTCCTGAAATACTTCATTATTTTTCGGGATCATGTTGACCCCGAAACCCATGATGTCGAAATACGTTCACACCATTGCCAAGTTGCACCAAAACACTTGAGAAAATATAATTGATCGATGTTCCCTGACACAGAATACTGTTACCGAAAAGTGAATGTTGCAAATGTGAGCAATCTATTAGTTTTTTTTATTTAGTTAATTTTAATTTTTAATACATAAGTATTTTTAATAAAATGGAATTGACTGCGCCCGATTCCGAAAATACAATTCCATGCACAGAAATGTATAATGTGGAAGCTGCCTGTTTCTTATCAGGGCATTCCCCAAACAGGCAGTTATTATCCAGAAATAAGCGTACTTTAAATTAAACATAATTTTCTCATGATTAATTTTGATATGTTTTACATTTTTAAATTTTATCTCTGACTGTTCATGATCAACACATGTCCCTAGTATGTATTGCAAGAAACAAACAACTCAATTCTATCGTTTTACTTCCTCATCTCTGTTGGTGATAACTTTATATCATATATATAGTGTATAAAAGATTTATTGTTATATTTATGCATACATGAAATCGTTTTGGTAAGTATTAGTTCACTTTTTTTGCCATAGGTAATTCACTGATATTTTTGCCTTCGCATTTTTTAATCTATATTTAAAAAAAAAAATATCTGTTTATTTATCGTTAGTTTAACTTGATTTTCAGAATGCCCCACCTGGTGTTGATGAAAAGTACATGTGCACCGGTGATAGGAGACTATATCCAACACGGGGACTTTAACGATCGCGGTTCTTATTTAATGCTTAACACATATATTTGGTTTCAGGCAGGTGGTAACCATTTCCAAAGATCGAAACCAACACACGGTGTCGTAAAGCAATATACGTCTACATCATGAATGGATGCTATGGATCGACTGAGCACACAAGCACTTGTTCACATTCACGAACAGATTCAGGAAAAAGTGTGAGGACATTGTGATTTTCGAGGCGCGCATAATCCAAAAACGTTTTCTTTGAGGATTTGTAATGAAACCGTGTTTAGTGTTGGCTGGTGGTGGTTTCCATGGTATTTCTAAAACATTCTGCTTGTTTAAAAACTGAAATCTAGACTCCAAATTTCAAATGTCATTTTCTTTCCAGGTTATTGGGAATGCCTCAGGTTACTGTCGATTACCATGAGCTATGTTCGGCGGCTTTGAAGGGAAATATGACGGCGTGACTCTCAACATAAAATGGCGTCGGGTTTTACAAATGTTTTCTTGCACAGTTAGACGAGTGATCAGACTGCGAAGCCATACACGTCACCATTATAATCATTCTTTTTTTCAGATATCAATAAAGTTATAATAAATGTACTTTTGCCTTGGAATATACTACTCTACTTTTGATAGGGGTACATGGGCGGATACAGCTTTTTTTAAATGGGGGGGTGGGGGGGTGGGTGGGGGGGGGGGGGGGGGGGGGGTGCAGGCCCTAGCCCTCATTTCAAACTTCATCTAAATGTGACCCAAAAAAAGGCGGGGGGGGGGGGGGGGGGGGTGTTATAGAAAACAGTTTTATTTGAATCAAGTTGGGGACAAGTATTAATGACTATTTAACTTGTCAGTCATTTTGAAATAAAGAACATGCCATCTAAATGTGACAAAAAGATCGGCACATAAACTTACCGCAGGCTATAAGGACCTAGATCTACACAACTTTGAAACTACGGACCCGACACGAGATCGATCTACCCCACACGGGCCTACGGAGGGGCCCTTGTCGAACTCTGTCGTCATGGAATACTCATTTATCACATCTCCAAAATGATTTCTGTTATCAACACAATATCAGCGTAGATAGGAAACTAAGATTATGGAGTTAAGACCCTGGAGTCAATATAAGACCCCCTGCTAAATAGTTAAATACTGCAGTACGTGCCGATCAACTCGCGGTTGATCTATACAGTTGTGTGATCGACAGGAAATCGATCACATCGATCCTACATGAATTATTCATGATACACTAAAGTATAATCATCTCTAGACTCATTAGCGGCGGATATTAGACATACTTAAACATTAGCGAGCGATATTTCTTACAGTCTTTAGTCAACTTCTCACTCAAAGTTAGCACATTAATGGCGGCTGTGTTTTAGAACTCTTCAACGTAATAAGGGTGAAACGTCTTAGCAACCCATAGCAACGCGCGACGCCACGAGATCGATTGTTGACACAGGACAGAGGGACAAATAGGACCCTCGAAATATTGGAGATAAAATAGACATAAAAACCAGAAGTGAAGAATATATATTCGGCCTGTATGGTAGTTCGACATATATTCAACACTATCGGAGTCAAGAGAGTTTATGGGGTCTGTTGACAATCACTACAGCGTTCAATCCTGACTGGTAAGTATATTTTGCTTCAGTAAGTTATCAAAGTATTTTGACATGTTGACTTAAAAAAATGCGCACATTATTTGTGCTGGTAAAACCTTTCCTATTTTCATTTTTATTATGATTTATCATTTTGTTCGCCTGCTTGATTAAATAATAGATATAATTAAATAGGTAATATTTAGTTAAGGGTATGATTTAATTTTACACATGAATGAAATAGTACATTAATCTATCACTAAAATATATATATTATTTTCATTTTGATTAACTATTATTCTTGCAATTAAGCTTCAAAGAAGATATAAAGACAAAACAGTAGACATATACCACACCATGAGTAATTGAACATTTTCACTCTCAATAAATCGTGGTAATCAACAAAGGACTTCGTAAAAACACAAATGTCTTAGATATTGTCATGTCAATAATACCTTGAATCTGATGGTATTTATTTGAAATTATACCCGAGTTACTCAGTAGTGTAAATGTCACGCCACTCGTCCAGACGAATAATTTTCCTAACGACCTGAACAAAACGATGTTCTGACCGTTTTTAATGTTCATTGGCATCACCATGGACAGAAATATCTGCAGTAATGATCCTGCAGTAATGACGTATGATCCTCATAATATTATGATAAAAATCACTGATAAATAAATACGATTCTTTCTTGTAACGTCCATCGCCATCATCAAAATCGCCATGCGTCATAAATGCACTAAAATAAGCATTGACAGACTAACGATGTATGCTAAAGTCATTTTCATAAATATTTCCAAATATTATACGGTCCTATAGTTGCCCCAATAACGCCTCACCACAATTAGCATTGCTCCGATCGATTTCTGGTGTTTGAGGCGAGGTGTTCATTTAGTGCACACCATTCAGATCTGTAATCTGATACGCTTAATACATAGGATACGTTCGATCCATTGTTTGCTGCGAACACTTATATACCCCCTCTGAGTGGGGTGGGTACAACTGTAACCGTATACAATAAACGACCTAATGGCGGGAACAAATACCTGCCACCGTGGTTTATATTTGATTTATGAATGTAATTAACTAAAATCAATAGCTAAAATACCGTGATCATATTTTTCCCTATTGTTATGACATTGTTCTGTAGCGGATATAATGGCAGGTGATATCTATTAGCGATTTTTTAATGTACAATTTTTGAAAATACCATATCAGATTATTTCACGTTACAGAAGTAATTTCAAAGGTATTAAGATAATTGTCACTTTTATATCATATATTGTATTGTATTGTATTGTATTGTATTTCAAATTGATTTAGATGATGAAAAGTGATCTTTCTTGTAACGGCTGTCCAATAGTGTGTATGAACATATCACCAGTTTAGTGATCAGCTGTGTGATATACTTTTGAAACTTAGAAACTCAAGTGTATATCTGTTAACATGTCACATAAATGGATCCCCCTTTTGGCTGTTGCTATAGTCTGTTATACACTGCCACTGCTTTCAATAACACTTGATAGTTTGTTAAGGGGGTATACGGTCACATAAAACCGCTTTTATATACGCTTAGATCCGTACTCAATAACAAGTGACAGCTTTTGAGTGAAGGTCATTTTCCGAATGACAGCTGTATGGGTGGCAGTAACAAATCGACGACACGAGACGCGTGTTGGTATATTCACGTGTCTTTGTTGACTGAACTGGGTGCAATTGTCGATACAAAGAGAAGACGTATCTTTGACAGAGAACCAGTCACTAGAGAGAGTATGTGCGTGCCATCTATAGATTTACACGTACATTGCTAGATTATGATTACTTCATAAGTGAAGTGCTTTAGTCATGTAGATAGATTCCATGATTGTTTCCGTCAACGAGACTGCGAGATGGCCGAACGAACGTTCAACTTCTTACATTAAAACATATATAACTGAGGGGTATACCGATTTTGTTATTTGATGCAATTGCTGATTGAAAGAACTGTTGTTACATTTGATTATGTCCTTTTAACCATCAGTCATTCCTGCAATAGCCTGTAAAAAGTAACCTGTGGCTGCATGCGTATTTTTGTGTAAAAATATATTGGTTCAATGAAAACTGGGGTAAGAAATGAACTTGCAGCCACATGACCCCTAACATATTTGAAATGTTTTAAATTTGTTCAAAAAAGCAAATCTATTGATTTTCAAAGATAATATGTCCAAGACGATCAGCAGTTATGAGAATATTTTTCGTAATTTTAAAAAAGTGTTATCAAAAATTATATTTTTCAAATTATAACATGTAGAATGTTCTTTCAGTGCTAAGGGCCAGTACAGTTAATGTTTTGGATATGATATCGCTAGATTCGCTACCTTAAGATATTTTCAATTGAAAAACAAACATTTGATAAAATAAAACTGACAGTTATAGTTTCATTTGGTCGTCAGTTTATGTACTTTGGGAGTTACTTCGGAAATAGATTTAATCAATTCTGTACATTTAAAAAGTGGAATTTTGAAACGTTGAAAACATTTATTATAAAACAAATTTAGGTGGGCATGACAGTATTTTGTACGAATAAATTAAAACTGTATAACGGAATTAAAAATGTTGTTAATGTTGGATTTTGATAAAAATAAGAAAATGAGTGAAAAATAAGTGAAAGATTCAAATGATTTTCAGTACAGATATTGGTAAAGCCTGTTGGGCTGCTAGTTTTAAATCTTTGTTATATACACATGGTTTAAAACTATTACAATTATAATTGGAAATGTAAATTCCTTTATATTGTTTTAAGCAAAGAGGTAAAGAAATCTGCCAACAAACATGGAATAATAATCTAGAATGTTATTCTGGGCTGGAATAGGTTTGCTCTGTCCATCTAAGCCAGTGTATTGATGTAGCCATCTATCAAATAACATCTGTGAGGTTTAGTTGTTCTACTCATAATGTATTGGTAGAAACGGGAATCATTATGAAATACCAAGGCCAGAACGTATATATATACTCCACATCTTCTTCTTATATATATACAAAAATGATGTAAATGTTCACTCGGTGTACATGTAATATATAATGAAATAATAAAGTCCACGTTAGTCCATCATCTTCTTTATATCAGTTATATATATATATATATATTGTCTACAGTGCCCATTTTACTCAAATGTACTTCTTCAATATTATTACACATGTATATAAAGTAAAATAACTATAAAGCTGCAACCTCTATGTTCTGAGAAGATTTGCAAAGTATGTATTTCTTGAGGACATTTTCTTTTCACAAGAAAAGAAACACTTTTATGTGCTAGTTGTGTGGCCATATGCCATTGTAACATTGTGAGACTAAATGCTGCTTGTGTCTATAACATGTGTTTGCACCCGACCCGCAGGACATTCGGAGGTTATGATAGGCCTGAGTAATCTTTTATGCATCCTTATTAGCACTGCTAGGAGTTTTGACCACGAGCCTCACGATCTTTCGTGGCGTGCGGGCGCTTTATGGATTGGTCCCCTGATGTAATAGTCAGTGGTCCCTTTACGGAATAAACTCATAACTTCATTCATATCACCATCTTCCCGAGGCCAGGGAGTTAACCTGTAAGTCAAGTGAGTGAGTGAGTTGGATTTAACGCCGCTTTTAACAGTATTACAGTTATATCGCGGCGTGTCAGCTTATTGTGGGAGGAAAGCCCGAAGTGATGCAGGTCTCGGACGTTTACCACTTCGGTGAAACCCACGAGCACGGGTATGGTGCTGACAAACCTAGAAACATAATCGGGGCGAACCGGGATTCGAACCCACAATCATAGGTTTCTGGCGTGCCCAAGGGACGCAACTCTGCACAGCGAATTGCGGCGCCTTAGACGACTGGGCCACCCGTGCCCCCCTATAAGTCAAGACTCCACCCTTGCCGAACAAGGCTGGAATTGTGGAGTTATATTTTGGCTGGACTAACGAGTCTATGCATAGTCCAATCAAAACCGCGTAACGAATTCGACATCCGGTTCGTAAACCGCCGTACAGATTGCAGGATTTGCAAAACATGTGTGCCGTCAATTAAGCGTGAACATAATTATTTATTCCAAATCTTTTTATGTTTTTAATCAAGATGCTTACGTGATTTGATGCACTTCGCGAAAAAAGACACGTTTTATTACAATAAGGATCTTGATTATCGATCAGATCGTCTTCAATGGGATCCGCCATTTTGTTTGAAGCAATTGCAAGTGATATGAGAGGTGGAATCTGATTTGTCAATAGGAGGGACATACAAGGGGCATAACTCGTAATAGCCACTGGTGGCGCTACGATCGAGCCCAGAAATTCCAGCCTAGTAGGACAAAGGTGGAAACTGCACTTTTACACCCAGTTAACACCCTTGCCACGGGAAGATGACGATCTTATGGATTAACTGTACCTTGGTGATTATGTACGGGGCGGTAGTGTAGCCTCGAGGCTAAACGCGTTTGTAGAATAAGTCTATATGCCCCCAAAAATGATTGAAACTTTCAGTCAATTTACGTTGTAACATTTTGACAGTTGTGATGAAGATGGTGTGGTTTTCAAATGTTAGGATGAGGTAATACTGTTCTTGGAGGACTGCTATATATCTGTTATGACAAGTATTGCCACACAGGTAGTTGGATAGCCTGGTGGTTAATGCCGTCGCTCGTCCAGCTAAAGGGCGGGGTTCGCTTCCCCACGTGGGTATAATGCGTGAAGACCATTTCTGGTGTCCTCCCCCGTGATAAAGCTGAAATATTGCAAAAAGCGGAGTAAAACCGTACACACTCACTCACACAGGTTTATGGATGACAAAACCCCAAACAAAACACCACTGACTTTCCTGAATTGTACGTACCGTATTTCCTCTATTAGATGCCTTGACTTCGATAGAATCGATACACGGCCTGTCAAAAAAATAGAAGCCGGGCCTCTATTATAGCCCTGGTCCATCATTCGATGTCTTTAATAATTTCTATATCACATTAACGGTATGTAATGATTACTCCCTCCGCTTACTTATGGCCGTTTCCTGCAAATGCACCTTTGAGTGACTGTGGAATTCGGTACGGTAGTGAGTTGGCAATGTGCCTGCATTAAACAGATTAGACGCCGGGCCTCGAAATGGAAAGAGGAAATACGGTTTATTCATAGCAGCGTGTACTGCCAAGACTGAATGATTATATCGACTATACCTACTCCCAGTACTCTGTGTGTCGGTCTGCGATATTAGCTACTTATCCATAGCCTGTGTAGTCTTTCGGTCCAATAGGATCATCTGTTAATAGTTCATTCTCTAAAATCTACTGAAAACTACAGGCTATAGTAGACTCGCAGACTGGTGGGCTACGTTTATTGTTTATTCAATTACATCGCGTTGTACCCTTTCATCCCCCCCCCCCCCCCCCCTCCCCCTCCCACACACACACACACACCACACACACACACACACACACTTTTACCGTTTCCTAGAGCCTTCTAATCAAGCTGTACACGAAACCATGCGTTACCTGAGTAAAACTAGAGTGGCCTCCCTTTGATTCAAACCCTCTCCTCGATTCGTGTGTACAGTACACCTTTGAACGTCATAGCATATTTTCCTGTAGCGAGTGTTTCGTGTGTAACTATCATCATTTTATTTGGTCATGTGTTGTTTTGTTGTTTGTTTTTGAACGCCGCACTCGGCAATATTCCAAGAATATGACGTCGGTCTGTAAATATTCGAGTCTGGACCAAACAAAGCCAGTGATTGACATCATGACCATCGATCCACGCGAGCAGTGATAGGGACAGTATAGTTATAATTATTGAAGGTTTGCAATGAACATGATTCCAAACACAACAGAAATAGATTCGTGGGTATCTTTCACACTATCACCAAACACAGATGTTTATCACTCCGTTGATCAAATCATGTGCAACTTGCATATCCGTATCCTCTAGGCACATGCTACATTACGATAATAATCACTGATAACCTTTTGTTCGACACTGTGTCAGTATGTATGGCATAGCTGATTCTGTTTCCGTAGGTTTTATCCACGTCCGTTACCATACTCAAATACCGTATTTGACGAATATCAAATTATTTCATAAGCTATACAAAAAACTAGAACCGAAATCCGAGTAATGAATAGCGGTAATTTCAGCACAAATATCATTTCAGAGAACTTTTCGTACTTTTTGCAATATTAGATTCTTCTCCTCCATCATGGAGTTAATCAGAGGGAAACATTATGAGAGGGGATATATATTTCATAAACAATCTAATTCATTACTTCAATGCAAGTACCGTCTTCATGTAAGTATTCGCGGCATGATTATTCGTTTTTAATATACTACAGTAAACTACGGTTATAACGAACACGCTTATAACGAACTTACGGATATAACGAACTTACTTTTTTGGTCCCGACTATATGTTGTAGTTATGCTGTATATATGCTTATAACGAACTACGGTTATAATGAACTAAAATTAGTAGTCCCTTTGAGTTCGTTATAACCGTACTTTACTGTTTACTGTATACTGTAACCATACACCGGATAAGCTGATACTGTAATAAACAAGGAACGTTTACTGTATATAGGTTATTCTACTTAGACGAAGAAGGACCACCTGATCTTTCATATTACTGTAGTTAATACATCGTGGCAGAGGTCCTTAACTTCTTTTGGGTTGTACTAGTATGTCATGAATGTCCTCAACTTCTACAGGGGGAGCTGGGGTAGCCTAGTGGTTAAAGTGTTAACTCGTCACGCAAAGATCCGCGTTCGATTCCATTTCTGGTATTCCCCTGCCATGACATTGCTGGAATATTGCGGTGGCGTAAAACCATACTCACTCACTTCTACTTGGGCATTATTTAAAGATAGAAGTGCCAGGCTCGACTATAGTCTATGCATTACTGTGCCTATTTAACTGGAAAGCCTTGAACAAAACAAACATTCGAAATACCCGAGTACGAGCGGAAGCGAGGGAGCTGATGCTTACATTAACCTATATCATTCATGTATAAAATGAATGAAATGTTGTGTGACTCACTTGTTTAGCAGGCCAGTCATACAACGCACAGCATTCATCACGCATGCATTGCATTCCACGCAGAAGAGGCCGTCATTTATGCTTGTATATCCCATATTCATACAGGGTTCTTTTCTGTTTATTTAAACAATAATTGCATGTAAATATCCGCTGTTTGTCACTTTGGTACATTACCCAGTTGATTTATGATGAAAAAAGAAATAATGTATTTAACAGTACTACAGACCAGTGAATGTATTTACTTGAACCTGCAGGGCGACCGTCTGTGTGGTGTTGTGGATGGAGTGTCTGCTCGGAATACGGAAAGTCGGTGGTTCGATCCCCGGCCGTGGCATACATAAAGACATTAAAAGATTGTACTTGTTGTTACCCTGCACGTTGGTCGGCACTGGTCGACTCGCAGTCAGTACACTGTGTCTGAGTACGATAGTCATGCCTCCTGTCTCCAGTCAATATCTCCCCCTCACATTTGACTCCATATGCAAACTGACATCAGCTGTTTCAGATCACTGATAATTATGTCCAGGTGCTAAGTAAATGATGCTAAATTGAAACATGTGTAAAGTGAATTTAGTCAATTAAGGAAAAATATGAAGGTCTGTTATTATATTTCATTAACATGTTTACCCTCTAAGGTCGGGCTTAGAATAGGTGGGATCTGGTGTTCAGGCTCGCTAACTTGGTTGATGCATGTCATCTATTTCCAATTGCGTGGATCGATGCGCTTGATGTCAATCACTGGATTGTCTGGTCCAGACTAGATTATTTACAGACCGCCGTCACGAAGCAATGTATTATACCGTTGACATTGTAATATGCAACTTAATGATGATTAAGTTATTCAAACATAACCTACTGTCAAAAGTTTTCATATTCCTATAAGTCAGTGAACATTTTGAGATTATCACAAATACCGTTGTTAAATGCCTGAATTTATTAGCATGTATAGACACAATGTATAGTTTCAGTTATTGCTACAGTGGAACCGCATTTCAATTCAACTAATGTATCGCATTGATTATTTGGTAGTATGTCTTTTATACAAAGTAATTTAACTCCCTGGGAAAAGAAGGTATACGCTCGAAAATTGGATTAATCCAAACAATTACAAATTAGGGAACATTTGGACAGTCACATTGAGGTATCGATTTCAGTAATGGTGTGATGTGTCACGCGGTCGTGTATCAAAATCGGGCTTGATCCGGCCGTCGATAAGTTGGAATTAATCAAGAATGTGTGTTTCAACACCTGGCGTATACACGATATGAAAACAAGGACATAGGGATATGAGGAAATTCAATATCTTTATGATAAACAACAGTGTTATTGAGTTAATTTACAAAAGTCAATGCCTGCCTGAATATAATATTCTCAAGAATATTAACGACATTGAAACTAAACTTGACCAGTTTGACTAAATAGGTCCCTGTGCATTTGATGACTAATCACGTTTATTTGTAATTTTTCAGTTGATTGCTTAATTTATTTTTTTATCAATGTCGTCAACTCAAATGTCGGGAAGAAATTGGGTATATGCGATGTAACTGAACGATGCCATACTGAGTTTGAACAAATGTTTAAACCACGCTATTTTATAACATTAAGGATACGCATAGGACGCGTATATATATACTGAGGAGCTAAAGAAACTATACCCTCAGTTATCATATGTTTGTTTTTCAATTAAAAATATCTTACGTTAGCGATATTATATTAAAAATATGAACTGAACTGGATCTTAGTCAGCTTTCAAAGAATTCTTCTACCTGGTTCTACTTTGAAACTATAATTTGATTTAAAACTTTTAAAATTTAAAAATAAATTCGCATAATACACAACTGCCTATAAGTAATGTGAACTATGTTAAGACAACGTATTTTAAAAAATCAATAAATTTGCCTTTATCGGCACACATTTACAACATTTCAAACATGGTAGGGATCACATGGTAGGGATCATATGGTAGGGATCACATGGTAGGGATCATATGGTAGGGATCACATGGTAGGGATCATATGGATGCAAATTCATTTCTTACCCCAGTCTTTATTCAACTAATTTATTTTTACCTGTACACAGATTACCTTTTACCAACTGTTGCGGGAACGAGTGATGATTAAATATACATAATCAAATTTAACAATACTTTTTTCAATGATTTTATACATAAAAAACAAACTCGGTATACTTTCTTTTGCCCTTCAGCTAATGTGTTGTTAATGACAATGGTCATTACATCTAAACAATCACATAATTAAGGAAAGATATTTGATATGTATATTTATTGTATATTTATTTGTTTCTATTTAGCTCTGCTCAACAAACATCTTCCTTAATTCTCCGGACAGGCTATCAATCATGAAACGTCATTTTCTGCAACATATGTAAACGAGTGTGTAAGCCTGACAAACCTACCCAAGCCATATTGTGTGGTAATCTTAGCATCGACCGACAAGAAACATAACTATATTTTTACCCTGTCTATTATCCAAGCATCCAGGACATGGCATAATGTGTTTTGGATTTTTGTAATGCAGACACTTAAAATAATCTGGAATAACGATAGTTTTTATAAACTCGCCGTGTGGAATACATCACGCGAGATCAATTAAGATAGCCATGTTTCTTTTGTAACTTTTACTTTTGTCCACTGGTGCCGAACTTAGTTTTAAGGCCTGAGGTGCCGTAGGTCTCAATGCTGGCAAACTTATATCATAAACATCAAAGTATCAAACCCAGCGCATCCCCTCCTCAATCAGTAAATCGTTATCACATACGAGGGCTGGTCAATACGTTCTAAGCCGAACAAACAAAACCAACAATTGTGAAAGTGTTTTTAATTTTATTTTTCAACATAATCTCCCTGCTTTTCAATACACTTCTCATATCGATAGTGAAGCTTTTCAATTCCATCTCAGGAAGATGTTTTGTGAAGCCACCCTGAAAAACCCTTTCACGGCAGCTTTGAGGTCATCGTTGTCCACGAAGGTGTTCTTTCAGTTTAGGAAACAGGTGGAAATGACTGGGTGCCAGGTCTGGCGAGTATGGAGGGTAAGGAAGCTCTTCGAACCCAAATTGTCGCACAGCAGCCTTTGCAAGTCGAGAGGTGTGAGAAGGGGCATTGTCATGAAGGGGTATATTTCCAGCAGTCAGCATTCCTCGCCGCTATTCTTTGATAGAAATTCTCCGGCGATGAAACAATCAGCATAGCAGGCATCGGTAATCGTCTTTTGACTTTCTAATAAATCAACAAGGATCACACCCTTTGCATCCCAGAATACAGTGGCCATAACTTTCTTCACTGATCTTGAAGACTTGAATTTCTTTGGTGCCGGAGAAGTAGAATGGTGCCGTTCCCTGGACTGACGTTTTGACTCGGGATCAAAGTGGTGGTAGACCCATGTTTCATCACCTGGAAATTTGAATTTGACGAAATCCTCCTCAATTAGCTCTAAATTTTCTCTGGCAGTTTCGGTTCTTTTTTCCTGAAGATCAGAGTTTAGAAACTTTGGCACCCAACGATATCTTAATTATCTGTAAATGTTCATGAATAATAGCTTCAATGGATCCATGTGTCTTCCAGACCTGTGTTCAGCAATGGTAATACGTCTATCTGACAGTATAATCTTTTCTATCACTTTGATTGAATCTTCATTGATAGAAATCGTGTGACGTCCAGTCATCACCAAGGCTTGTTCTCCCAGCCTTAAACATAGCTGCCTAACGTTTAACAGTGGCATAGCTGGGGCACTTATCCCCATACACCTGTGACATGCGGTCATGAATTTCCTGGGGAGTACTTATCTCTGAAGTCAAAAACTTGATGACTGCTCGGTTCTCGCTCTTATCCGTGTCTATGTTCATTTGGAACCCAATTACATTCAACTGGCTGTCACTAATATACAAACAGCCTCAACAGACCAAATACACTTGCGATGGACTACTCAAACAAATTTACTACATTGACTAGGTCACTTTGTTATGGTCCAAAGTTGAAAGTTAGTCAAGCTGAGAACCTTTTGAACTCCTACACGTAAACTCCAACTGTCCGCTTTAATAAATAAATGCCCGGCGGTAGGGTAGCCTGTCAGTTGTTAAAAGCGTCCGTTCGTCACGACAAAGACCCTCGTTCGATTCCAAAAGCGGCGTAAAACCAAACTCACTTACCCACTCACTTCAACAAGTTCCAACGACAACTGGATGTTTCCTTAGTGATTGTAAGATTACCAGGACTTGATGCCTTGAGCCATCCACATGGGCGTACCTATTACTTCCCGTAGCCTCTGCTGAATATTCATCCTAATAACATAAACACACATTTATTACCTATTAAATCACTGTTTGCTCTCATTATTTTATTTTATTTTATAATTGTTGTAAAGTATATTTTTATTTATGCTATCTCCAGATGTAATTATGTATTTTTTATATGTTTTTACAAATATATAACCAGTATTTTGTCAAGGAGAGAACTATCATCTCGTACGCCTTCATCCAGCGAAGCTGGCGTGAAATATATACGCCATATATAAATATATATGTCTTCATTACATCGGTATGACTAACATCTAGTCTCTGAAATTAACATATTTTACAGAAAAAAACAATTGTTAAATTATAGTTATAAATATAATTAAAAAAAAGGAGCGCAGACCTTTCTTCATTTCCAGATACTGATACTGCAGTAGTCTAGACTTGCCAAATATTATAGACTTGGGTGGGCATATTAGATATATTGGTTTCAGGGTCTGTATGGCAGACTAGGCATCGCTTACAATCTAGGTTTAACTCAGAGAACACGTACAGTGTTACACAATAAGATATGAAAGCTAATATGTTCCTCAGCATTCTATTGTTGATCCAGACGTGCCTTGATACCCGTGGTCGCATCAGCGGATAACACCTTTACTATTTACCGCTACCCGAGCCATGACCAATATAGCTAATAACGGTGCAGGTATACTTAGCATTAACGTCTAGTTTCATGCGTCTCCTGATATAGAAACACGCGCAGAATGCTTCTGACATAATTACTAAATTACTCAATTGGTGTAATCACAGCCATGCGATGTAAACAAATAAGAAAAGGATATATGCAAGTGGATATGTTGGCTATAAGTGGTCTGTGACTATGGCGACCGATATATTCTAGCTGTGCTATCCCAGCTCAGACTCCAATGCGATTACACAGCCTGCACGGCAGGTTGTTTGTACTGTAATAAAATACAGAATTACAGTCAAGGCAGTATCAGCTGATCACAGATTAAGTCGTTAAAGACCCTTAATCCCTAGACAGCCGGGTTTACTGCACCCTGCTGACTGCAACTCATAGCTCTCGCTCACACCCTGAAGCTCGTGTTGAAAGTCCCCTTTTTGTGAACAGGTACGGCTTCGTTTGTTCGTTCGTTCATTATCTGTGTTTTGATGTTCTGCTTTTCTGATCTTACATTTACCCATTTTAAATGTTCTTGTTATTAGTATTTGAGAGATATTTAATATAAACTACGGCTCAAGGAAAGCGTTCATCGACTTGGACTGCTTATGAAAAGAATTTGAAATGCATTCTGAACTTCAATCATTTATGGTACAAGCAGAGACCATATAATAGATATTATTATATGGTCTCTGGTACAACAAACCAACATGTTGACCCCAAGAAACAATTTCATGGCACTTGGGATGAAATAACAAAACGCAGGTGGCGTCATAACTCATTTTTCACAGTCTGTTAAAAAAGCTTCTAAACGCTTCCATACCATCTCGGTAAATGCTTCTAAACGCTTCCATACCATCTCGGCAATAGCATCAATATCTTGTTTGACGTCAAAGCAGGCCAGGGCGCCGTTCGACAAAGCCACCTTAGCGCTACGACTATCGTAAGCCAGTGTTAAAGTATGGTTACGATCACCTTAGCGCTAAGATGGCTTTGTGGAACGGGGCCCTGGACACGATGACGTAGTTCTCCTGATGACGTCATGGTGTATGTGGACCCACTCCTCCAATGACGCATGTACGAGTTGATGTACATCGTTCGGTAGGTCCAGATAACGGTTGCCAAGATGTTCTGTTGGTTTGAGGTCGGGTGAGCGTGACGGCCAGGGCAACACGGGTACGTTATTGATGTTGAGCAAGTCCTGGCATTGTCCTGGTGGAACAGTTTACCCTGTGGCTTTCCTCTGAGAATGGGAAGGACGGCTGGCTGCAGAATGACATACCTGTAATGTTGTAACGCGCGCAATGTCCACGGATGAGGCGTGTCTTCATTTCACCACAGGTCCCGCCCTACGCCTTGACATCACCGCCCCCAAAAGGGAGAGTGGGTGAGTGAGTTGGAGTTAACGCCGCTTTCATTCCAGATATGTCACGGCATGTGAGCTTAATTTGGGAGGAAAGCCCGAAGTCATGCATTTCTGTGACGTTTACCACTTTGGTGAAACCTCCGAGCACATGTATGGTGCTGACAAACCTAGAAACACAATAAGGGCGAACAGGGACTCGAACCCACAATCATAGCTTTCTGGCGTGACCAAGGGACCAAAAGGATGAACCTCTTGGATAAACCTCTTGGATGAACCTCCTGGATGAACCTCTTGGATGAACCTCCTGGGTGAACCTCTTGGATGAACCTCTTGGATGAATCTCTTGGATGAACCTCTTGGATGAATCTCTTGGATGAACCTCTTGGATGAACCTCTTGGATGAACCTCTTGGATGAACCTCCTGGATGAACCTCTTGGATGAACCTCTTGGATGAACCTCCTGGATGAACCTCTTGGATGCATCTTAGAGCTAATCGTTCACGTCTTCTCGGTACACCCGGACCCATACCCAGGATGGAACAAGTCCTGTCGTCGCTGAACAGTATCCGTGACCAACCACGTCGCTGCCAACCTCGTCTATTTCGCCAATGTTGAGGAGTCAAGGCCATTCCGCTGTGGAGTCTGTAGACCGGAATTCCTGCAGCACGTAGTCATATGACACTGTGTGTCTGCTGATGAGGCGTCCCAGTCCCGTCACCGCCGTCACCGCCGTCACCGCCAGGAAGTGGTTATGCAGTCCTCGTGTCGGGTGGCTGGGTTCCACGTGGTCTGACCTTTGTGTGCCCAGTCTGTGGTATCGCTGAAGTTGTCTGACAATGGGCAGTGGGCTGCATCCGAGCGTCCTTACCCTAAGGACCTTCGAAATCCCCATCAGCGCCATTCAAAGACCCCTCTCCCTGTATTCTGCTGATTACCTTAAGAATTAGCTGTTTTCTTTTATGACCTGTGATGTTTTATGATCCTTAAGCGCTTGCCATGTATGTCATCTAGGAATTTACATCTCGTGCTATCATTAAAAAAAGTTTTATTTTAAAAAATTCACGAAAAAATAATTTTCTCAAAATGCATTTCTAACAGACAGTTGACGTGCCTGTGCTCGGAGAATCGTGTTCAACCTGATCTTGAAACCTGAATTAGGTATTAAACCAGTTCTTTTGATCGGCTGTTTAAAAAAAGTTGAAGATTTTTGTATTTTTGCACCATTCATTAAAATATGAACTTTGTGAGGCCACTTGATGAGACAAGAAACAGATGTTGTATTCTGTATGTATTTTCTCAAAGATCTTCACGATCTTTTTCTCCATGCCCAATTGCCATTGAAGAAGACTGAGGTAGTTCCGACATTCAGTGTTATTTCACTCGTGCGTCTCATCACGAAGTCTCAATATATAATACAGCTAAATCGCTAACATGTGTGACTTTCAATTTCAATAAAATTATTAATTTAACCGCATGATAAATGCTGGTGAAATTCTATACGATGACGTTACCATTTGTACCACATTGACCAACGTTATAGCCACATTAATAACGAAATATATGTTTCAATTGATCAATATTTTTTGCATGATTATAGTTATGAACAAAGAGTTCATTGAATTTAAATATTTTGTTGGCGTCCGCGAGCAAGCCGTTTATCCCACTGCTTGTCTAGATGAAGCGCGTCCTCCAGCTGATGGCTACTCGCGGGAGGGACAGCCAAGTGACTCACTGCACGGTGTCTCTGATCGGTATTGATTATTACTTCCAATTAACTTTATTTCTGTCAACAGTATGGCATGTCTTCAAAGAATACTATAAAGAAGTTGAAGGTTCCGTAAGTAATTATGATAGAGTTGTGGTTAACACTTGATGAAACTGCCTTCTAGTGCAGCCAACCGCCGGTATGATCGCAGGTTGAGTTCGGATGATAAATGCTGAAACAAGCTAGCATTGAAACGAGGGTAGAGGATACCAGCCTATTCTCCCCCCGTCCGCTATACAGGTCACACTGAGATAGATCGGACGCCTATATTCTCTCTCTCGATGGTCAGTCATTCCTCAAAGGGCTACCGCCCCATCTTATCGTGAGCAGTCCCATATCTCACACAGTGCAGGGTTCTGCCAGTATACAGTTGTGTGGGTGATTCTCAGAACTGGATGCAGTGATAAATCATAGATATGTCGCGCGGACCAACCAGTACATGGGAAGGAGAGGAAGGCCAACAACTCGGCCAAGTGTACAAGGTTACTCCGAATATACAGCCCGGCCCGTATTTATCGACTTTGGCAACTTCGCTCTCTGACACACCAGGATTTTGAAGGCAACAACGGCGGGGAACCGCCGCTTCAATGGTTATATATATACAAGCATGCCTACATCCTTGTACTAAATGTTTAGAGTCTTAGAGGGCGGTCGATCCCTCCATAAAGGCGACCTTTGGTGCACTCCAAGAGAGTATATGTTTTAGTGTAAGAGTAGTCGTAGATGTTTTATCGGACAGTCATGCATAAGGTTTCTCAATGATTAATTTAAGAGTTGAAACTTTGAGACAAATACGGTACGGATATTTAAGTTTCACTGACGTATACACGAACTAGCCAACAAATTACGACTGAAATACATCACAAACACCCTCGGAGGAGCCGTGTGCGCATTGGCCGTGGCAGATGTTAACAAACATTTCCCTCGAAGCTTCCTTCACCCACAGTGACTGGTCCAGGGTTTGTGAAGGAGGACGCAAAGGGGTGGGTGTTGGGGCACTTTTTGAATTCGTAAGCTCGGTCCTTAGTGCGGATTGGGCTAGGGATTTTAACATTTTTAAATGTATAAAAATTTGTACCTTCAGTATCAAGAGGTGTTAAAGGGTGTGCGTTTATTTTTTTTATTAATTTCTTTGGAGGGGGTGTCACTTGTCGCGAGTTTTGTCAATTATGCGTATTCGGAAGCATTTAAATTAAATTACAGGACTCGTTCGGCTCAGAATTTCTTTTTAAATCATGTTGGTTGGTTTACTTCCTATACATTGTTCGGTGTGGGTTTTTTTCATATTTATCGCCAATTTAAAGGAGATTAGCGCGGGGTTTTTTAAATAAAAAATAGCTGATTAAAAAATCTGTGAGTGAGATATGGTTATCTACGCTACGGCCGAAATGAACCCGGTTTATTGGTGAAGCATTTACTCGACTCCCTTGCAGTCTATATTTATATCGCCTACCTGTTCACTAGAATTGTTGTCTTCTTCCTACGAAAGCTGTTTCATTTAATTACCCCAGAGAGGTTTCCGTTACAATAATTTAATAAATATTAGGTAGGAATGCAAATGTTTCAAGGCTGTCTTGTCTAGACAATAGAAAGGTCGTGGTCGTAATATTGCTCCGTTATCATATTGAAACAATCTTTAATATTATGTTAATGCATTTAACATACACATCAAAAGCAACTTCATGATACAGACAATGACTACAAAATGTAATGTATGTCTGCATGTTTATTGCATATGACGTAATGTTTTAGACACTTGTAAAATACACGGGTAAAAAATACAAATACATTCTTTATTTTAAACAAATTATTAGGGGTTTCATGTGTATTCTAAATGTCATCCAACTATGTTGGAGATATTAATTTGACACAATGACAAAAATAAGGAATAGGTTCGAATGTGCAAGGAAATGTTGAAATAAGTATACGTACATTTCATATGATCCCTGTAATACCACTCATGATATGTATATGTATTTGTAGTTTTTATAAGTTGTGTTTTTATTTCAAACATATTGTATAAAGTCACGAATATATTTGGGAAATATTTTCTGAAACAATTTATTTGTTCATAACTGAAAAAACACACGGTGTTGTTGAACTCTTATTTACTTTTGTGCGTACGTCTCTCTCTCTCTCTCTCTCTCTCTCTCTCTCTCTCTCTCTCTCTCTCTCTCTCTCTCTCTCTCTCTCTCTCTCTCTCTCTGCGTGCGTTGCTCATTTGAGTCATACAGCGCAGGGACTTCACACACACATTTTCGTTAATTACCTGAAGTAACACTTCGCCATAGTAATGAAATAGTATAATCACTAATTCTAATGACGCGACTGTTAGTATCAAGTTACAAAAAAATGCTATATGGCGTATCGCGAGCAGCATATATGGGGGTCATATCCCACACCCCGGGGACGTATGCTCGAGTCGTCACAGGACTAACACGCCCACAAAGCGACCCTCACCCACCCCACACAACAAAGCCTTACTAATTACGAACAAACGACATTTTACAAAATACACGGTAGAGTCCAATCGGTGTGGGCTGTGCGTGTAAGTAATGGACCGTGACAGTTGGGTTACATGTCCATTATAATGCCTTGGTTTATAGCTGTTGGAGACTTGACTTGATGAGGCCCGTCCACTCTCTGCTCCCTCCTTCCCACTGTCACTCCCCGCAACAATGTCACCGCTCCCGAGCTAAGCCAGCGGTAATTATTAGGTATCACGTTTCATATAATTTTTTTATGACCGGCGTTCTTGGTCGCTTTCTTGTGTGGCGGGGCTACTAACATAACTCACGTAGGAGCGCAGGACGATGGACAGATGGGGTGTCTGGGGTGGTCATTATAGTGTGCCAAGGACACATGACCTGTAATTAGAATTTATGCAAAAAAACACATCTGCCCTATACTACATTTTCAGTTATTGTATGTTACGCTGGGACGGACATCTTGCCCCCTGGAGATGTGGGTCAGGTCATGGGGGTGGGGCCGAAGATGATGTAGGGCGCAGATGTCACTTAAGGGGGAAGGGACGGGAGGAAGGGGGGAGGGGGGTGGGGATGGACGAGAATGCCAGTCTCAACGCCGTTCTGATGTCGCCGTCGGGTGCGGAGGGGTGGTGAGAGAGGTACCACAGAGAACGGGCGTGGATTTCAAAGGGGGTATACCTACCCCGGGGGAGGGGCGTGAGATTCGGGTGAAATTTCGGGTGTATGAGACGTTGATGGGCGGAGGGGGGTTTCGTGAGGTGACGGGGGTGAATGGTTGAATGGCGTCGTCCCGGGCGTCACGTAGCGCGACAATTACCCTGAAGCATCGGGGTGAGGGATCCGATGTACAACTGGCGTCACCGAGGTATTCAGGGTGGCTATTTGAGGTGGAGTGGACAGGATGGACAATACTGGACAGCACGGACAAAGCTGTAAACAGGATGTTGTCGTCAATCTCGGACCGGCGGCGTTTCAGGTCAAGGATTAATCGAATTCTAAACAAATGGAACTATGGGTCACACGGGAAATACAAGCAATCCATTTAGGGCAATGTAACTAAATGTAATTGATATGCGCTAAACAAGCAAATCCGGTCAAGAGATGATACCGTGATAATGACCCAGGGTCAGAAGTAAATTTAAAGGCATGACAGAGGGGTGGGGTACCTGCCCCAGTTATCTGTACAGAAGGGTGTTGGTGGACAACTGGTTTGAAACCACCAGGGGAGGGGACACTTAACTGTGTCACATGATTGCATGAAACAAGATAAGGATCAATGACTTTCAATGACCCGTTCATTCGATGGTTTGTTTAAATGGTGATCGCTTTGACAGGGCATGATCCACTTAAAGAACACGCGGGGTTCCTCACTAGTTGAAAGCACAGCGTCAGTGGTCGAGAAAATGACCATGGTCAGAAAGTGACCGATAAACTGCCATTATCTTGTTTTTCCCCATTGATATGGAAACCAGGCGTTAGGTTAATATATTCATGGAAAATGATTGGAAAATTGCACGTTAAGCGTGAAAAATGACCAAGCGTCAAACTAGTTTCTCGATGCTGTGGGTATTAATCATCGTGTTGTTTTGGGAGGGGGAAAAATTCGTTTTAAGAATTAGATGCATGTGACCAGCTAACTGCAATCACGTAATTTGTTCCCTCCGACCCTTATTTCGTTTTCTTTAAGTTCTCCCAGATCGTGTCACAGTATGGCTGAAATGTGGCCGATGTGTCTTACACGCTTAGCTCGCTCACTGTACGGATCTCGTGTGTTAGAAACCGTGGAAGTCCTAAGTTACTGACACATAAAAGCGACAAAACCCGTTCCATGTGCTTAAGAAATATCTGAGTCGATTTATAATTCCGACTATATCATGAGTATGTGTTTATGAATCACTATCAAATAGTGATGATACCAGGGGTTCACGAAAAGGTGAGCGTATCCTGCCCCACCGGTGGCAGCCGTCACAAACACATGCAAAGGCAAGTCAATTGTTCAAAATAGGATATTGCATCGGACATGATTGTTGTCACATCATTGATGTGTCAAATTTGGAAATGGCCTGGAAACGGCATTGACTTCATATCAGATGTGTGATTAGTTCAGCGTCCGGTTATCAAATCGCGTCTGAACACTTGGGGGGGGGGGGGGGGGGGGGGGGGTCGGTCGGGTAGCCTAGTGGTTAAAGCGTTCGCTCGTTACGCCGAAGACCCGGGTTCGATTCCCGACATGGGTACAATGTGTGAAGCCCATTTCTGGTGTCCCCCGCCGTGATATTGCTGGAATATTGCTAAAAGCGGTGTAAAACCAAACTCACTCACTCACTCACTCACTCACTGAACACTTGGGGCCCATCATTTACCAGAACAAATAGTGTGTTCAGATCATTCCATAACCACTTTAATACCACTATTATTGGAAGTAGTTTTTTTGCTGCCCGTCTCATGGATCGAACAATAGCAATCTTGTGAAGATTCTCTTAGCATGAACTATTTGGTGACTTACTGAAATCTGGTTGGACTTATCTGTTTAACTTGCTACGAGACAACGACTAAAAGATCATAAGCGTTTCAATCCCTGCATTTGATGGATGGACAATGGGAGGATTTCCGCCGAAAACACACTTTTTATGTGGAAGGAATTCATAATTTCTTAGCCAAAACATCCCTGGAACATGTCAAACACGTCAAAATTATATAAACACGCACATATAGAAAGGAACATGTTTTTCCATTTATCTTTTATCTCGATCAATATAAGTTGGGTTTTTTTGTAACAAAGAAAAGTCTCTACAATGAATACGTAAACATATGTATACGAATAATATGGCATCAACGACTGTAGTAGGATGGAAACTATGCCTCTTTATGGCTATGCCACCTGTTGCAAGCATTGTAGCGTTAATCTGAACCTATAGGCGGGAGATATGAGCGGGGAGATTGTTGTATGTGATAGCAAAATGATCGGTGCGGTTGATGAGCCAATGTTATAACGATGTTCAAATCAGGATGGCCCAAACATCGGCACACGAGCAACTCGTGGCTTCATTGTTCGCCGTGCTAAGTCCAAAGGGTTAGTCGCGCTTGGGGGTCAGAGGTTTTACAGAGTTCGTGGTTGATTCACTTTAATGCTTCGACGCTCAAAAGATTATTTTAATTAGTATTTTCTGTTACCGCAAATTATGAAGTATGGTCATTTTTATGTCCAGGTGCTGTTTATCATAACAATTCCTAGGTCGAGCCCTTGTCACGCGTTGGCGTCACTTTGGTCCTGCGAGCTGCTGAAGACAATGGGTGCTTGTAATGGAGCGTATTTGTAGAACCAGGCACCAGAACGCTGACCTGGGGCTTATGGCCTTTACACTACTAACGCTCTCGTCTACATTATGGGGGGCATGCGTCGCCTCGCTGTAGAAAGTCTCTTGTATATGCTTCGCTAGTTTCTTGCCACTGGAAGAAATCTGAAAGTTTGATATCCAATATATACTGTCCAACAACAGGAATCATACACCCTCATCTTTAACAGTGGCTAAAAATGAAAGAAACAAGAAATGGTTTATAGTCGACAGTGATGTATTTTTTCATCATAGTTGTGTTTCGGACCTTAAAAAAGTTGCATTGTTTCGGCGACTGTTTTCAGCCTAGTAACCTCTTGATAGCGTTTGTAATTGTTTGGTCAAATCCAATTTTCAAATGTATACTTTCATTTTCATAATATGGAAATAGTGTTTAGTATGTAAAACACCTATGGGTAGTTAATAAAATAACCACAAAGTTAGATAGACACTTGTCTGAATATGCTTATTTGTATGTGTGACTAACTACAATGATACCTGAATGTATGTAGAAAATTTGATCTTTTGATCATTTTAGTAGCTATTAATAGCACAAATGGGATTAAATAAGTGTATAATTTCAACGAATCCGACGTTCACCTACAGATGTCTCTACGACAAGCAAGGCAAGTTCTAATACATGCAGTCAGCATGCCCTACGCTAGTTATATCAATCACCCAAGCTATATAAACAAAAGAATATAGTTCCATACTCTTTAACCCAACCATAATTAAGATGGTACAGCACCTGCTCATCATAATTTGCCCAGAAGGACTCGTAGTTATTCTAGACTAGGAGATTGTGTGTGATCTGTTAGTGGGTTAATTTTGCCCTAAAGTATACGCGAGTGTATGAGTGGATGTGGGGCATCTCTCCTCGCGCAACGGAGCGTGTTTTGTGGTAGAACCTATCGACTCCTGGAGGAGAGAGTATGTAGCTATATATCACTGGCCATGTGTCACTTACCGGAGGCTCGACATGTGTGGGGGGTTACCGCGGTGTTTTATTTATGTAATGCAGTTTGATTTATATTATCATTAAGATGCATGATTTACACAGACCGTGTTTCAATGAACGGAGGTGAGCCACAACTAACAAATTAAAATGTCAATTTTTTCCATTTTAAAGAGAATAAAATTATTATGTTTGAAAATATTTTGTTGAAATGCCCATGTGGAAACGTCCAGTCGATCTTAGTGGCTGTGTTCTAGACAGGATGAAAATTAATTGTTGACAAGACAGCTAAAGTCCAGTTGAGCGATGAGACGCTCACGTGAATCCTCGTCACTCGACACGCACATGTTCGGCTATGTTAATGCGTGTACGCTGTATCACGAGTCCGGGTGCCCCGTGTTTTATTAGCCACACAGTCTGAAACTGTCGCTAGCTATTCCCGTGTACAACATGAAGGTATACCGCAATTAACATATTTCGGTCTTAATGCCTTCCTAACAACACGACTTCAATTGCCTCGATCGTAAAGCCTAATCCAGGCCATGTAGAAATGGAGAACAGTTTGTTTTTTTATTGCGTTTTAAAAACGTTTCGTGTTATTATAATGTATATGTTGATAAAACATTGCCAGAAGCAGCTTCAGTTAGGCTATAGGTCATGGCTGGCCTTGGCGGTTCTCCCTAACATCGTCTTTAGTGTGTCCTCGGAGAACAACACTCGCCAGGCTTGATTTATGTCATTGTCTTCCTACTAAAACTGTGATAATCCATTAAGGGGCGGACACTTCTTTGGATGCAGACCTAAAAGTGCTGAGGAATCTACATATAGCGATAACACGCATAGATTGTTGTAATTTTTACTATGTTCTGTAGTAATTGTGTTTCCTTTTACTTTTTACTGTTGACACCACTATAGACCGGTCTGAATTTGCAGGGTGTGTGTGTGTGTGTCCGATTGCGAGTTGACTAGTGTCCGATTCCTTGTTGACTAGTGTCCGATTGTTTGTTAACTAGTATCAGATTCCGCGTTGACTAGTGTCCGATTGATTGTTGACAAGTGTCCGATTCCTTGTTGACTAGTGTCCGATTGATTGTTGACTAGTGTCCGATTCCTTGTTGACTAGTGTCCGATTGATTGTTGACTAGTGTCCGATTCCTTGTTGACTAGTGTCCGATTGATTGTTGACTAGTGTCCGATTCCTTGTTGACTAGTGTCCGATTGATTGTTGACTAGTGTCCGATTCCTTGTTGACTAGTGTCCGATTGATTGTTGACTAGTGTCCGATTGATTGTTGACTAGTGTCCGATTCCTTGTTGACTAGTGTCCGATTGATTGTTGACTAGTGTCCGATTCCTTGTTGACTAGTGTCCGATTGATTGTTGACTAGTGTCCGATTCCTTGTTGACTAGTGTCCGATTGATTGTTGACTAGTGTCCGATTCCTTGTTGACTAGTGTCCGATTGATTGTTGACTAGTGTCCGATACCTTGTTGACTAGTGTCCGATTGTTTGTTAACTAGTATCAGATTCCGTGTTGACTAGTATCAGATTCCGCGTTGACTAGTGTCCTATTGCGTGTTGACTAGTGTCCAATTCCGTGTTGACTTGTGTCCGATTGTTTGTAAACTAGTATCAGATTGCGTGTTGACTAGTGTCTTATTGCGTGTTGACTAGTGTCCGATTGCGTGTTGACTTGTGTTAGATTGCGTGTTGACTTGTGTCCGATTGCGTGTTGACTTGTGTCCGATTGCGTGTTGACTAGTGTCAGATTGCATGTTGACTAGTGTCAAATTGCTTGTTGACTAGTGTCAGACTGAGTTTTGACAAATGTCAGATTGCGTGTTGACTAGTTACCGATTGCGTGTTGACTAGTGACCGATTGCTTGTTGACTCGTGTCAGATTGCGCGTGGACTAGTACTAGACTGCGTGTTGACTAGTGCCAGACTGCGTGTTGACTAGTATCAGACTGCGTGTTGACTAGTGCCAGACTGCGTGTTGACTAGTACCAGACTGCGTGTTGACTAGTACCAGACTGCGTGTTGACTAGTATCAGACTGCGTGTTGACTGGTATCAGATATCTGTGTTGACGATGCTCATATTGTCAACCGTCGGTCGGTCAAACATTCTGGAGAGCTTGCACGAACATTTGGGGTCTACCTTGTGATTGTGGGGTGTCAGGTGTGATTGTTGAACCTAGGGAAAGTGACTGTAAGATCTGGAGCAAGTGACTGTTGGATATATTGAATGTGACTGTTGTATCTAGAGGAAGTGGTTGTGTGTGTTGTTGGGTCTAGAGGAAGTGATCAGTAGATCTAGAGAAAACGATTGTTGGACATAGAGGAAGTAATTGTTGTATCTAGGGGTGGGATCGTTGGGGCTATAGGTAGTGATTGTTTGATCTAGAGGTGGTATCGTTTGGTTAAAGGAAGTATTTGGTACATGTAGAGGAAGTGATTGGTAGATCTAGAGGAAGTGATTGGTAGATCTAGGGATTGGATCCTTGGGTCTTGACGAAGTGATTTTTTTATCTAGGGTTGGGATCGTTGGGTCTAGAGGAACTGATTGTTGGATCTAGAGGTGGTATCGTTTGGTTAAAGGAAGTATTTGGTACATCTAGAGGAAGTGATTGGTAGATATAGAGGAAGTGATTGGTAGATCCAGAGGAAGTGCTTGATGGATCTAGAGGTGGGATCGTTGGGGCTAGCGGAAGTGATTGTTGGATCTAGGGATTGGATCCTTGGGTCTTGACGAAGTGATTGTTGGGATCGTTGGGTCTAGAGGAAGTGATTGTTGGATCTAGGGTTTGGATCGTAATGTCTAGAGGAAGTAATTGTTGGACCTAGAAGAAGTGATTGTTGGACCTAGAGGAAGTGATTGTTGGATCAAGGGGAAATGATTGTTGAATATAGGGGGTGTGATTGTTGGATCTAGAGTAAGTGATTAGTGGATGTATGGATGTGACTGTGAGGTGTAGGGATGGTCATTGTGGGGTCAAGGGGAGGTCATTGTTTAGATGTGATTTTCGGGTCCTCTGACATTGTACGGGGTCAACAGGGTGGCTTCTCAATTCGTGACAAATATCTCTGAATAAATAGAATGAATATAACTTAAACATCAGCACCGATATGATACCCAACCACGCCCTTAACTTTACGCATGACAATACGTACACACTTAAGTCGATGTAAGTATCTATGACCTGACCGAACACACACATTTAGACGAAAACTCTCTCTAGCATTAATGTTGTTCTACTTTTATTCGAAAAGAGCGTGATCTATAATAGTTATCATTGTGCATAATGGCGTGGCATCTACTCAGGAAAGAACGTTTTATAAACGATATTTCTATTCTACTAAACATTGATATGGCATTCATCGATTTCTAATAAGCGAAACTATGCCAGTTACTGCCACAAAAGCTTTGAAGTGATTGTTTCTTTGTTTTCAATGTTGCATTAAGAAGCCGCCTTCTGCCAATCGTGCCTTCTTTAATCCTGCCTATCATGCGCACTGCTGGTATCGATTGGACGATGAGTCGAGCATATACCAGTAATGGACATCATAAAACTGCCTCGTGGCTTCCTGACCGCCATCTTGGATGGACACGGAGCACGACTTCCGGTACGTGCCACTGATGTTGCTGCAAGAGGACGCTGATATTTCCGGTTCGTGTTGAGTCGTTCTGGATGAAAGATCGTCAAATGCAATAGACATGTCACGTGTTAAGAGAAGAAATGTACTCTTCAAACACAACATGCATGCGGCCTTGAAACATTGGCCTCTCTGAATGGTTAATGAACAAAGCGTGCATTGGTATTCGTTGATTCTGCAGTCAAGGAGATGGGTAGGACATCAAGTCATAAGGGCAACTTTAAGTTGCTTTTATGGTTCTGAGAATTGTACTTGGCGACATAGTACTGAGTTTAGAAAACAGGTCTATTTTGAGACTTTTCAAATTAGAAAACGTCATAGTATGGACTGTCGACAGGCCTTTTCCACTAAACGCGCATTGGCCTCATTTCCTTGAGTTACTCAAACACAGCAATGTATATAACTCCTTAAGTCTCCCACAGGAACACATAAAACAGACGGTGATGGAAAGGAATGTACACCCAGCAACACGATAATGGTAGTGTTTAGGTAATACTCTGTGGTTGAAACACATTGATATTAATTTGACATAACGAAGGATGATCACAATCCTATGAATGCAGTTTGTTGTTGATTAGCAATTATTATGTCTTTGTGTTACGAAAACAAATCGCTTAGACATTTCATTAAATTAATCGCAAGCAATAATTTAATGTTGGATTTTCGGTAAGAAAATATCTGGTGAATTAATGAACATATTTCGGTTTCCAAATTACCTGCCTAGATCCAAAGACGTATCTATATACGTCTTTGCTTGATAACAAAGGTATCGTTGTTACAGTCTCAAGTCTCAGTTTGGTTGCTGGAATCTACAGCTCGAAAGTTATTCCGTCTCGTTGCCTAGGGGTTTAATCTCTTGCTTGTTTCAACTGAAAATTTGTGACGTGTTGCTAATTATTTTACTGCGCTTTGTCGACGGGATTTTAAAATAACATAAAGCTATTACTCATGTATTTACAATATAACGGAAATAGTGCCGACATGCGTTCTATAACTCACTCACTCATGTATTCCTGTCTGGTGTTTCTGGGGAAACCTACGCCACCCTCCACAATGAGGCATCACACATTCTCCACCTCTTTAATATCAGTCCTTTAAAAAGAAACAGAAACACTAAAAAAATATTTAAAAAATGACATGCGCCTGAATTTCTTTCTGCAAATCTTCTTTGTGATTTGTGCTTCAGCGTTCTGTCAAATTGACTTAAAAGACAAGCAGCGTGAGCCTTGAACAGGGAAGATAAACTTAATCTTGAAATTGATGCAAAACTTCTTCTGACAGTGTTCGCTAACATTGTCCATATCGATCCCATACTTCTTTGTGCATGTCTATTCAATCAGCAATATTAAATTCTTTCTAGAGCGCCCGCGATCTCTTGTATCGGGAAACTTGGCTCTCGCGTGTAATAAATCATGGCCCTGCCGGACAGTTGTTTTCTTCAATCTGTATGGGTCTCCCCAGGCCGGACGCCATGTTTAAAACACTACGATTCAACTCCTGATTTATTGAAATTAGATTGAGGCTCTGGGTGGGTACCCCTTGAACATAATTAATTGTAAATTGTCACGGAAGTCGGACTCTTCTGTCCAATAATAGCTTAATGTTGCCTCTTAAGACATGAATGGTTGATTGTTTAATGTAAGGTAGAATCGACAGTTTCCTGGACTTGACAATCTTCACAATCAGTCTGTAAGTTGACACCGAATCTCCATACAGTGACGCTATATACGCGACACCTCCCACTTTTATTGTCTCGTTGACGCATGGAAAGTGACACATTGTTCTTGTCTACACCGCGTTTAACCATCGTGAATCAGTGAGTTTATATTATAGTTCAAAAATGTCATGCGATAGAACACTTGTTCAGAAGCCGATATCAAATCACTTAATACGACTCTAATATTATTAATGGGTAAACTGCGCAAAACGTTCGGGGTGGGGTGGGGTGGGGTGGGGTGGGAGAATGTTAAAATGTTTTGTGGATGGGTTGGCCTTTTTATTACAGTCTGTAGCTCTATAACCTTGCCTATAAGAACGACCTTCACACAAATAAAACTTGACCGATTCCTCTTATTCCTAAATGTTAATATTTGAAATGCTACACAAGTTTTAAACTTCACAGCTTTTATGCTTCAGTTCGAAATACAGTTGATAAAGCTGATATACGGCACTCGATCAAAAATCTACAAATATCACTTTTTTTAAATAAAGAAAAGATTCAACTTCAACAATTAAAATGTATATTGTCTAGTCGATTTTAAGGAGCCTTACTAATGTCATTGCTCATAACAGTCACTGTAACTACAGTGAGTGAGTTAAGATTTATAGTCACATCGGCAATATTTCAGCCATATCGTGACTAAATCAAGTTGTAAATTAATAATTCATAAATATAGACATTAACATCTGTCGACAAAGGACAGCAAAAACACAGGGACGCATCCCACGGCTAACGGGCTGCCCAATGTGGTCGCCTTTTACGACCAGCAATGGGGTGCTGTGGACAAATTCTGCCCCGGGACCACACGGGGGAAGAGCTATTAGCGCTACCCAGCACTCACCACGAGGAGGCTGCTCTTCACTAGTACCTGTAACTATTACAACCATTACTTAGACTGATGAACATTCTACAGTACAATGCATGTATGTAATGTATGGACATTGTGAACTGCCGGGCAAGAGAAAGAATTCACTTGAAAGTTGTATTTGACCAATATTACAAAGGTTACAAAGGTTATCCGAAAAAATGCAAAAGTTTTGGTCCAAAACACAACCATGATACACGTATTAAATACATCACCATGGAATAACCATTTGTTCGGTTCGCTTTTCTGCCAGTTTGTTATATATAATATCGTAACGGCTACATTGGAACTGTATTAACCCTGATGTATCTGCCATGGAAGACATACAGATCATTGTTTTCTTTTGAGTAGTGTCGTAGGGTGCACATAATACCGTCGTTGCGCGCCCTACTTCTGGATCCGCCACTGCAATACAGCTGACCCCACTGTTTCAATCGTTAGGATTAACACATATCCGGATTAAAGAATCCTAGTTGTGGCGTTGTCATTATATGAGATCTTGATAATTGCAGACTAGCGAGTCCGGTCAAACAAGGGTTCAATGTAGTACATGCGGTATAGTATATATGAGTGAAGCCTCCGAGATGAACTTTAACTGAACATTAAACTAGACCAGTCACATATTCTGCTTCACCAAAGAACGACTTTGTATAAATTTGAAGTAAAACTACAGTCTCATTCCAACAGTCAGCATGTATTGTCAGTAATATGAAAACATCCTATGTCGTTACGGTTGGTTGGTTTGTTGGTTTGTTGTTTAACGCTGCACTCAGCAATATACCAGCTATATGACGTCCGTCTGTAAATAATCGAGTCTGGGCCAGACAACCCAGTGATTGATGTCATGAGCATCAATCCACGCAATTGGGATCGATGACATGCATCAACCAAGTCAGCGAGCCTGACCACCCGATCCCGTTAGTCGCTTCTTACGACAAGCACAGTCGCCCTTTACGGCAAGCATGGGTTGCTGAAGACCTATTCTACCCCGGATCTTCACGGGTCTGTATCATTACGGAGATGACAAGCTATAAAACTGATCTACAATCAGTCGATTCATCGTTGTATATTTCTCACCACCCAACTCATGTAAATATATGTCTGTATTGAAACAGAATATTACAGGTTTGAATAGAGAGTCATTACTTTGTACACGTTCGCGTACACGCAGCGACTGTATTAAATTTAGCCATGTTTAAACATTCATTTTTTTATTCTTTGTTATCTGATCAATCTATAAAGGTAGTGAAAATTCATCTGCGGCTTTTGATTTACAACATCTTCTTGGGAAAATTGTCTCGATCTCCATGGCAACGGCCAAGCTCCTACATCGTAGATCACTTACGTGCGTCATTCATATTCCGTCCTCATGTTCATTCGTGTTCTTTATTAGGTGTCGATGCCCGAATTGAAACAGTTTGTGAACTCAGAGATCTGTACGTAAAATAATTCAGTGCGAAACCAACAAACAACCAACAAACAGTATACGTTCAACAATTGTATTACAAAATTTAACTAGGTTTACCCATATATAATAGGGCAGAAGTACAACATTCAATGGCAGTATCAAATACAGAATATGATGGCAGTGGTGATAGCAAAGGTTAATGATAATAATATTCACCTGTCCGCAACAATGATCAAGCTTCCGAGATAGGCCTAGGCTGAGAATGTAAAATGTGATCACACGAAAGCTGGTCTTGATGTAATGTCAGATAGAATGTGAACTGAGATGTGAGATGAGACAGGCACCCGCCCTCTCCACTTATATAGTCTAACCCGTTTCCAGCACTTTCAACACAGTGCTAGACCAGTCCAGTGTCACTAGAACATCGCAGCATATTCCACGTTTCTATAAAGCTTGCCATCCAGCCATGTTATTCCGCAAGATTAGATAATTATAATTCGAGTATCTAAATTTAATAACTTCCTCGCCGCTGTTTACATTAAATAGTACTACATTCCTGACAACTTATCATTGTCAAAATACAATGCAATGGACTTCTACTGAATCTCAACAAAAACAATATGATTGAAACGCTTTAACCACTAGGCTACACTACCGAACCAAGCTTTTGTATCCGCCATCTTCATAGAAAGAGGAAAACAAATATAATTTGTAACCCTTCAGCTGGCGTTAGGTTCTTTCATGGATAAAACAATATACTTATCAGTTTAACTTTTGCAGGTAGTCTACACGGGTGGCAATAAGATGACACTGGGTGTGCATTGGCACACTTCGTAGCGGACTCTGTTGTTGTAAAACATCATGTTTTATAAATTTCATTCTGCAATATAAAAAACACTTCATTTAACTTTAATCGGTAATAAAAATTCAAGATGAGAGTTTTGAACTTTTCATCTGACATTTAATTACTGACGGCTGAAATTACATGAAGATTAAACTTCACCAGCGTGTTAGCCAGTAGACACACAACAACATCCCTGGTACGGAAGGTGGAACTTGGTAATGACTATTGTGTTTTGTGATCCCCAAATCCATTGATCAACATGCGCACAAACGTCGCCGAACCTCGATTACCGAGATGGTTGAAGGATTACTTTGCACTTGGGAAATCATCGGAAGTTAAACCGCAATCAACTCGCTGTGAGAGGTCTTAACAGTGACAGGTCCACGGTAGTGCATAAGCTTCGAGTCAGAGCACATGCTAGTTTAGATAAACTCACGTTAATTGTTGGTCCAGTATAAAAAAAGAACTTGAAGGAAGATGTTCATCTTGTGATCATGACTCACGCCGCTTCATGCAGCAGAGGGAGGAGGATCTCCCCGTTGTTCATGATGTGGTAGTATAGTTAATTATCAGAATTACCGGTGTTGTCTTTGTAATGAGAGCTTGCAATGGCCACCATTGTAATAGACGATGAAGCAGATTTGTCGCAACAGGGCGAGGTTCTACCGGGGATTTGTTGGCAATCTTGCAAAAATATAATTGTTTATTGATATAATTTCCTGTAATACCCCTCTTCTGGAAACACGACGTCCAAATTAGTATGTTTGTTCTCCAGTTTGCGACACACGGGATTCTGGCCGCCTTTGCTTGGATAGATGAAAGTCGACAATTTAATTGCGCATCAGTCACATCAAAACTGATACATTTTCAGAAGATTCTTAAACAGGATTTTTCACAATTTGTTATAGTCCCTGTGACTGTTCGTTGTTTTGCTTGTTGCTTGGAACCGTCCTTGTGATATTAAACACAACTGCAAATATCAATAGAACTCGTTTAAAGTTACCAAATTGAGATGAGCCGTGACATCAGAGTCGACAGATTATGTTTTTTCTCACGTTAAAAACATAACATATCTTACTGACGTGCCAACTAATATTAGTTGTTTCTTTCATGTGATGAAAATTGTCGAATTGTATTCTGTTTTAACGATGAAAATGATAAACGTAGACCGATAGTTCTTTCCTTGCTGAAGAAGGAAATGAACATTCTATCAAAGTGGATTATAACAAATGCCGCTCTTTTTGAGATTTGAGGTCAGGTGTTATACATCAAGGCAATGTGTTTTTCTTAAATTCGTCTTTCCTTCCGAAGTCGTGAATGTCATGTTAAATCTTTTATGGTAATGAAGATTGAAATTGATAATATAATCACCGCCATCCTTCATGCGGCATTAACTTAGTCTTTTGTTGGATTGAAACATCGATGACTGGCTATTGTGATAAAAAGACTTTCAACTAATGTCGTAAGAAATATGAGCTTGAAATGTTTCCGATGTCGTTTCTTTTAATATTTCGAAAACGATCTGCCACCATTGCAACTGAACACCTATTTATATGCTCCACGTTTGATTCAGTCAGTATTTATGTGACAAGCGTTTCAGATGATTCCCGGATTTCAACAAAAGTATGCATGCGGTGGCGCTGTCCAATTTAGCGTTAGGTCACCGCCAAGGCCGCTGTCAAAGAGTCAACTTTTCTATCCCGAATATCTTGCGACCAACCTAGTACCTCTAGCACAGGCCAGTGACGAATTGTCACAACTTTCACAATCTGTTCAACAAATTACATCTGTTTCATATTTGAAAAGTCTACACATTTAGATCATATATATCATGAATAGTTTACTTTACTTGAGAAAATATGATAGAACGTGAAATCCTATTTCGATTTAGGTAAAAATTATATATTTATATATTTTTTGTTGACATCGAAGCCCTATTGAGAGAAGGCGATACGGTCAATTTGATGCGTATAGATGTATTGTCATAGGCCTCACAGGGGCGGTCGGGTAGCCTACTGGTTAAAGCGTTCGCTCGTCACGCCGAAGACCCGGGTTCGATTCCCGACATGGGTACAATGTGTGAAGCCCATTTCTGGTGTCCCCCGCCGTGTTATTGTTGGAATATTGCTAAAAGCGGCGTAAAACCATACTCACTCACTCACTCATAGGCCTCACAGACGCTGTTGTAGCTACATATCTTAATATTTATGCAAGACAATCAGATTTTACAATCAGCGCGTTTGTTTAGAATAAAGAGAAAGTCCGGTCACGTGATATGCAAATTAGATCGTGGTAGTGTTTCAAGTCACCCCAAGCCGGATTGTGTCAAAAGGTAGTGGAGGTTGGTGCAGACATAATGGATAGTCGATAAAGAAAATGACCATTCTTCATCAAGACGTTTTGATAAATTTATAATAGACATGACGTGGATGGTTCAGTGATATGTAAAGGTTAGGCACCACAGATGGAGTTCGTGTTGGCACAGGACAAGTAACATGTGGTATAACCATATATAGGTGAATCCTGCTTCAAGAAAAACTGTTTTAATGAAAGACCATCTTGTTGGATAGCAGATCCAATAACTTTACACCGATAGTAAATCAACACCTTCAATTCACCCTGTGCCAACTTTGGCAGCGACATAGTTAAAATGGATGAGGTGTGGTTGAACGCCACGTTCAAGATTATTGCATTAATAAAGCGCGTGTGGCTACTTGTACTAGTTCGGACGAATGCCGATTTTATATTGCTAACTCACTGAGATACCATGCCGCAGTGTAACACAGTACACTGACTCCGAGCCGAACAGTCCTTGTTTTAGCCCCTTAATGCCGAGCGCCAGACAGGGTCACAACACATACCATTTTTTTAATGTTTTTTGGTTTGACGCGACCGGGGATCGAATCCCCGACCTTCCGCTCTCCAGGCAGACGCTCTATCCACTGGACCACGTGGGCGGTCCATAGTTAAATGGACATCACTCTCAGTAATGACTGATATCAGATAGTTGTGAGTTGTGACACCTACCTTTACGCTGAACGAGTATGGATGGAGAGTGAGTGAGTGAGTTGGGTTTAACGCCGCTTTTAACAGTTTTCCAGTTATATCACGGCGTGTCAGCTTAATGTGGGAGGAAAGCTCGAAATGATGCAGGTCTCAGACGTTTACCACTTCGGTGAAATCCACGAGCAATAGTATGGTGCTGACAAACCTAGAAACATAATCGAGGCGAACCGGGATTCGAACCCACAATCATAGGTTTCTGGCGTGCCCAAGGGACGCAACTCTGCACAACGAATCACGTCGCCTCAGACGACTGGGCCACCCGTGCCCCCATGGATGGAGAGAGCTGAATCAAGGAGTGTGTTGCATCATGGACCTTACTTATGAGGTCCTTACTGCATAGGGTGAGACTGCCGATCCTATCTCGAGTTTGCAGCTAGACTTGCGTAAGTCTTTAAGCATATTATTATTCACTTAATAACAATAACATTAAGATAAATGAACAGTTAAGGTTTAAAAGAAATATCAACTTTTTTTGTTCCTATAAAATACTGTCACAACTACACTGTCGGCCAAAAGAAAGTATACATCCATGTTTTAAGATGGCGAAAATGAAACAAGCAAGAAATGGTTATTCGATTGTGAAAAATTTGATACGGGTATCGTTGTTGTGTTTTGGACTTAAGTTTCAAGTGTTTCGGCGACTGTTTTCAATATAGTAGCGCTTTGGAAACATTTGTACTTTTGGGGTAAAATCTAAATTTCAAATGAATACTTGTTTTGCCCTGCAGTCTATGTGGTTTAAAACCAAGGTCAGACCCGTGGAGGTCCGGGGTAGACTAGGTCTTCAGCAACCAATGCTTGCTCTAAAAGGCGACTATGCTTGTCGTAGGAGGCGACTAACGGGATCGGGTGGTCAGGCTCAGTGAATTGGTTGATACATGTCATCGTGTCCCTATTGCGTGGATCGATGCTCACGATATCAATCACTGGATTATCGGGCCAGAACTCGATTATTTATAGCTGGTATATTGCTGAGTGCCAACCAACAACAACCAACAACAACCAAACCAAGGTCAACTTTGACGTTTACCGCTTGGGTGAAACACACGAACACGGGTATTGCGTTGACAAACCAAGCATCAAAAACACGGTTGATTCTAACCCACGGTCATAGGGTTCTGGAAAGCCAAAGGGACGTTACTCTGCACAGCGGATTACTGCAATCCAGACGACTAAGCCAGTCGGCCCCCCTTTCCTGGGATATAAAGATACATATTGGCCAACATTTGCTTTTCGCTTGTCGTGTCTTCAACATCCCCGATCGTATCTTTTCTGCCGAACTATTTTGTTTTGCTTTTCAACCGACTCCGATAAGTAACCGATTATCAAATATACTAGTAATTGAATAGTCATATCCCCAAAGATGAAGCCTTCAGTTCCAGCCTTCTGCGGAGCCGAAACTAAGCAGGACGACAATGAGCAAAGTACTGGTTAATGGTAGAGTGTGTCTTCCTTTCTTTCATTTCCGATTGACCTTACGACCATTTTCGAGACTCTACGATATATAATCTACGATAACAATAAAACACCCGTAGGCCACACAACATATTGTTGTTGATTTTACTTTATGATCGCCGCCACCCCCTTTCATAAGGCGAGACGTTTTTTGTTTGTGAATTTATGAATTACGTTCAAATAACCATCTAGAGGAGAAATATCTCCTTTGGCATAAAAAACATAAAAACATTCTGTCAAGATGGACTAGGTTACGTCCTAATTGTCAGCCCCACTAGTGTCATGTTATTGTAATTACAGTTACACAAGTCTAATGATCTAGATGAACCTTGTAAAATACTATAACCCTAATTATATAAAGTCACTCCCGGAGGGACTCTTGGTTAAAATTAGCCCACAACCTTTGCTGATTTAAAGTGGCGACTTAATGGACCGCGTGGTCAGGCTCGTTGACTGGTTGATGGCGTGCCATCGTACCCCGACGGCTTCGTAAGTTGATCATATTATCAATCATTGGTTTGTCTAGTCCAGAGTGAATTATGGACAGTTGAACAACAAACAAGCAAACAAAAATGTCTCAGTGTCACACGAGGCAGTTTATTGAACGTATCTTCACTCATCCAGGATCCAGATAATGTAACCTAGCTTTCCTGTAATACACTGCCAGGCAAAAGAAAGTATACACTTGAAAATTGGATTTTACTAACACATTATAAACGTTATCAAACCGTAACTAGGCTCACCGAAACACGGCAAACTTAAGGTCCAAATCACAACTATGATAGCTGTGTCAAATATATTACCATCGAATAACCATTTCTTGTTTTAGTTACCATCAGATATCTGTGTATACTTTCTTTTTACCGTCAGTTTAGGTCATGTATATATAATCTGGAGCGATGTAGCAAAAGATATAAACATCATAAATTATAAAAATATAAAAATCATATAATCGGACATAAATTGGGAATTTATGTATTTCCATGAGGAACAATTAGGAACAATGTCCATCCGGCGAACAATTGTGGCCTTGTTCTACTTCAGTTTTTAATTCATATGTGAGCGGGTATTGAATGTTCTATCTGCTTTGACTTGTTATTTAACCATGTCCCCATGGTCTAGGAAGGTAAACTGAGAGCCTGAGAGCTATCGCCTACCTCACCCGATGTACTCGTACCAAGTAATATTTCGACGCGATTAACTTCCACGCCGAGCAAATTACTTTGTTTACCAGCCCCGAACGAGATTTGCAATGTGCACTCCAACTGTCATATTTAAATCCGTTATGAGTGATAAAAACCCGCAGTGGATTCATATTTGAGAGAGTTTGAAAAAACACACACTTTGATCCAATCAACTTCACGTCATGTTTTTTAATCACGCGCATGGTGACGTCACATTGCGGCTTCAGGCCTGTCAAACCAGTCATTAGCACTTCCGGTGAAGTACGCGCATTCCATGATAGAGCATGCTAAAAAACGTCTTGTTGCCGTAACTTAAAGGTGCTTGTACTGCAGGCGGAGATGGTGGTCACAATATGGAAAGCAGGGGCCATGAACTTGACTCCTATTTCATGGTTTTTCAATAACACAGAGTCTTCCGGCAAGAGGCTTTCTTGCGGAGTTAGTGACAAAAGAATGTTGGCAGCAGGATTCGTGTATCGATTTGGAGCTGTTTTCTCACATCCGGGTGTTTTAGTTCGTCTTCATCGTCTGTTTCATGAAGCTTTTATTCTATGTTTGAATTAAACTGTGACGCATTTGAAGGTTTTTCATTGGATTTGATTAAATATTTTAGGTGTTTTTGAAATTTGTACTTCTCAAAGCAATTCTCATGAGTGATTATCTTGATTGCAAGAAGTCTTTAAAACTATTTATTCAAACATCTTCACAAATCGCTTTCTGTATTGAATTACACCTGACCTTTATAATGGTGTAAAAAATATAATTTTCAATCTACGTTCTCTCAGATTTGATGAGAATAGTTGACATTTTCACGCACGTAAACAGTAAATATCAAATGTTAGTAGATTTTAGGTATTTCTTGAGGGTACACATTCAAGATAACTGCATCCTGCGACACCTCCATACTAAACATAGACACATAGCTGCCATTACAATCAACAGAAGCTACTGATAAGACCAAATGACGTCCTATACCGAGTCTCTAATCTGTCATAACATTGCGGAATTTCGACATGCTAGGTTTATCTGTTAAAGGGGGATTGCGAGGCAGCAGCGCCCTCTGGTAACGTGTGGCATGATTAAAGCAGGAGGTTGACAGGGGCGCCCCCTAGCGAGTATGTGAGATGAGTGGAAATCAGATTTAATTAAACGATTCGTGCGGCGCTAGCTCAGGGCCCCGTTCTTCAAAGGGTTCTTAGCGTTACGATCATCACAATCCTATGTTAAAGTATGGGAGTTACGATCACCTTAGTGCTAAGATTGCTTTGTGGAACGGGGCCCTGGTTGTTTGTCTTAAGTTTCTTAACGGAATTTCAGCATATCTGACGAAACGCTATGGCGTCGGCTTATGAGTGAGGCTCTGTTGGCTGGTACATGCTCTGACCCGACGTAAGAGGTGAAGTTCTGTGTCAGTCAAAATCTCAGTTGTGAGTCCTCCTGTCTAGACTCTAAACCCCCTAAGTACTCTATATCAGGCTGCGGACGTTTGCTTGTTGGACAGGCTATCGGATGGATAAAAGGCATATAACATCACTGTATTAGATATTTGCATAGTCTGAGCAGGCTATGGTAAATTGAGATTTCAGTGTGTCCAGTGTCTACACCAGAATATACCACGCTAGTTATAAACATGATAACGGTGATATATGCCTTCTTGTTGACATTCTGACAACAGTGTATATGGATATCCGTATATGAGTTAGGCGATCGCAGATTATTTCAAGGGAGGAGAAGGCCGTGCTTATTCGTTTCGCGAACACCTGGTGTCATCGCTGTAACTTTGCCGCCAGTCCTATTTAAATCAGATTTTTACTTCAGTACAATACCTCTCCGTTTGAAGACCGCATCCGTGGTCTAGTGGTAGAACGTCCACCCGGAGAGCGGAAGGTCTGAGGTTCGATCCCCGGCCGCGTCATACCAAAAGACGTTAAAAGATGGTACTTGTTGTGACCCTGTCTGGCACTCGGCATTAAGGGGCTAAAACAAGGACTGGTCGGCTCGGAGTCAGTATACTGTGTCTGAATGGGGTGTTCATGTTAAACTGCGGCATGGTATATCAGTGGGCATCAGTCCGGACTATTACAAGCAGCCTCGCGCGCGCACGCACGCACACACACACACACACACACACACACACACACACACATACACACACGAGCATGCACGTCGCGATATAAGTGCAATATTCTTGGACGCGACGTTAAACCCCATTTCACCTCACCTCACCTCTCCGTTTGAAGATCAGACGACAACTCCATAGGAGATTATTTTAGGAGTTTCTAAAAGTCAATCAGCATTTTTTGTTATGAAGCTACAGACATGTCTTGAGGTTTTAGAGTATGGCCAAAATTTGTAGTACTTGTTTTGGCAGTATTCTTTCTGAGTTAACATACTGGCCGTTCGTATGGCATTGATTTATCACTTATTTAAAGTTCTCTGACTAAACAGTTAATGTAGTAAGCTTACATATAAGGGTTATGTCATTTGAGGCCCTGTCAGTGGAAGTCAGTAAGACTTTGGAAAGTTAGGAAAACTGTTTTTTTCCTAAAAATGTTACTTGATTAAAAAAGCATCAACTCCCTTGTGTGCCAATTTCAAACTCAGGAACATGCGTTCTTTTAGTTTGGCTAAGCCTGTTTCTGATTGGGCCAAATGTTTCCAAGTAATACCAAGAAGTATACTTTCCAGTCGATACTGCGGGCTTTTACAGTTTGTAACCCCATCCATTAACCAAACTTGCTGAAATCGTTTGACACAGAGAACAGTCTTGTTCTTACTGGGTGTAGTCCCAATGGTTCCTGAAGGAGAGGCAACAAATCTTCCAAATCAATGCTTTCATTTGGCCTTCGTCCTTTCTTGTGACCATGGTTGCAGCGGCGTCTTTGGGATGCCGAAAACAGACTTAATACATTGGTGTTGTCAGTTCGTTGATTAGATGGACTGCCAGATAGACTGCCAAGATTCCTTAATGTTGTCATTACATCCATTTGTCAGCTACCATATTATATAATATGACAATATGCCAAATCTACAAGTTCAACAAGCCAGCTTCCTATATGTTATGCCAGCTAATACTCCATTGCATGTCGGTCTTTACTGGTTCATGCAGTACTCTCTTTCACTCAGTTAAGTCACTCTTTTCTGAAAAGTCAATATCTTATTTAAAAATGTAAAGACCTTTATATTACATTGTGTACTTGGTATTGCTTTCATCCTGCAGCAGTATCTTAGCATATCAGGTTGAAACGAGACACGCTTGGGACAACTGATTAATGATATGCTTTGTGGGACCTTTTGTACATTAATTAGTTATCATATGGTCGGAATTGTGCAATGGACTCTGGATTTATCATATATTTCTAATGATTATGAAAAGGGTTTTGTGGCTTTTATTTTAAAAATTACATCAAATTAGCACCTATTCACACCCAGACATAACGACCGGGCACTATGCCCTGAAGCATATTACTTTACGCTTCAATTAATCGACTTTCCTTTGCATGTGTTTGTGACGGGTACCGCCGGTGGAACAGGATACGCTCACCTTTTTCGCCAACACCTGGTATCATCACTATTTGATAATCATTCATAAACACATGCTTATGATTCGCTCGGAATCGTACAATCGACTCTGCTTTTAGCACAGATTTCTTCTGTATGTGGAAAGGGATTTGTCGCAACAATTTGACAACTGTTCAATATGATTGCGGTCAATTGCTTTTTCGATCTCGATTTTAAATCATTCAGTCCATTTTCAAAATTGGCATCCTACTATCAGTGTTTTTACGGGCAGGAGTACACGCGGACTGCATCTATTATTATCCTATTATATAATATTATTGTATACGTATCGGGAAAAGGCTCATGTTATGACTAACGTTTCTAACATTACGTCTCTTATGACAAATGGCATCAAATCTTTACCACGTATACAGCTTGAATCCACTTTGAGCTTTTCCCTTGTCAAGCGCGGACACCCAGCGATTGATATGTCAAACCAAATCGATCCAAGGCTGCTATTTGGCACACGGACCTAGAAACTTAAAAGAGTAACAGTTGGCGTCGGATAGCCTGACTCTTCATTATAGAGATATGCAGGCAAACACGAGGCTTGAGTTATGTTGGAAATAGCACTTTTTGCAATATACCTTTCAAGAAAACTATGACCGATTATTCTCAATCCACGGATTTGAGGTTGTGAAGTCACTGAAACGGACCATTCCCATCGACCGCCGCCCGCTACTGTAGAAGGCCGCTCGGGATATAGGACAAATGTCACTTCCAAGATGAAGTGATGTCCGCGGTTATGAAGTAATAAACAGAGAAAACAGTTACTCCTATCGCTAGGTCGCAATTGCCGACCTTCGGTCATAACCGCGCAGATTGAACGAGCGCAAACTTTGGACATTGATAGGGCGGGATACCGTGTAGACGAAACGTTAAAAGTCGGTTTTTACTGTCAGGTCTGTGATATTAATTCTCTTGTCACACTCTCGGTGCTTAGTCCACGGAAGCAGCCCTCAGAAATCACCGATCAGGGAAAGGTGATTTAATATAGAAAATGTAATGGGGTTATCAGTAAGGGATGCAGTGTTGTAGGGAGGGTTGGTGGATTAATTGTCAAGGCGTTATTGTGGCAGCTGGTATGTAGTGACTGAGGTACCAGCAGTAGTAACCGGACTAGTAGAATGTGTAGCAGCAGTAGACTTAGTAGTAGTAGTAGCAACAGCAGACATATTTGTAGTAGTAGTAAACAGAAGATGTACTAATAAACAGTAGCTGTTGTAGTAAACAATGGCTGTAGTAGTAAACAGTTGCTGTAGTAGTAACAATGGCTGTAGTAGTAAACAGTTGCTGTAGTAGTAACAATGGCTGTAGTAGTAAACAGTTGCTGTAGTAGTAACAATAGCTGTAGTAGTAAACAGTTGATGTAGTAGTAACAATGGCTGTAGTAGTAAACAGTTGCTGTAGTAGTAAACAATAGCTGTAGTAGTAAACAGTTGCTGTAGTAGTAAACAATGGCTGTAGTAGTAAACAGTTGCTGTAGTAGTAACAATAGCTGTAGTAGTAAACAGTTGCTGTAGCAGTAAACAATGGCTGTAGTAGTAAACAGTGGCTGTAGTAGTAAACAATAGTTGTGGTATTAAACAGTAGTTGTAGTAGTAAACAATGTCGTAGTGACCAGTAGCTGTAGTAGTAAACAGTCGATGTAGTAGTAACAATAGCTGTAGTAGTAAACACTAGCTGTAGTAGTAAACAGTTACTGTAGTAGTAAACAATAGCTGTAGTAGTAAACAGTTGCTGTAGTAGTAAACAATGGCTGTAGTAGTAAACAGTTGCTGTAGTGGTAACAATAGCTGTAGGAGTAAACAATGGCTGTAGCAGTAAACAATGGCTGTAGTAGTAAACAGTGGCTGTAGTAGTAAACAGTGGCTGTAGTAGTAACAATAGCTGTAGTAGTAAACAGTTGCTGTAGCAGTAAACAATGGCTGTAGTAGTAAACAGTGGCTGTAGTAGTAAACAATAGTTGTGGTATCAAACAGTAGTTGTAGTAGTAAACAATGTCGTAGTGACCAGTAGCTGTAGTAGTAAACAGTCGATGTAGTAGTAACAATAGCTGTAGTAGTAAACACTAGCTGTAGTAGTAAACGGTTGCTGTAGTAGTAACAGTAGCTGTAGTAGTAAACAGTTGCTGAAGCAGTAAACAGTAGCTGTGTGAGTAAACAGTAGATGTTGTAGTAAACAGTTGCTGAAGCAGTAAACAGTAGCTGTATGAGTAAACAGTAGCTGTAAACAGTGGTTGTTGTAGTAAACAGTAGCTGTTGTAGTAAACAGTGGTTGTAGTAGTAAACAATAGCTGAAGTAGTAAACAGTAGTTATGGTAATAAGCAGTAGCTTAGTAGTAAACAATGGCTGTAGTAGTAACAGTAGCTGTAGTCGTAAACAGTGGCTGTAGTAGTGAACAGTAGCTGTAGTAGTAGTATTACACAGTAGCTGTAGTAGTAAACAGTAGCTGTAGTAGTAGTAGTACACAGTAGCTGTAGTAGTAAACAGTAGCTGTAGTAGTAGTACACAGTAGCTGTAGTAGTAAACAGTGGCTGCAGTAGTGATCAGTAGCTGTAGTAGCAACTGAAGTAGTAAACAGTAGCTTTAGTAGTAAACAACACCTGTGGTAGTAAACAGTAGTTGTGGTAGTAAACAGTAGCTGTAGTAGCAACTGTAGTAGTAAACGGTAGCTGTAGTAGTAAACAGCAGCTGTGGTAGTAAGCAACAGCTGTAGTAGTACACAGTAGCTGTGGTAGTAAACAGAAGCTGTAGTAGTAAACAGTAGTTATGGTAATAAACAGTTGCTGTGGTAGTAAACAGTAGCTGTAGTAGCAACTGTAGTAGTAAACAGTAGCTGTGGTAGTAAACAATAGCTGTGGTAGTAAACAGTCGCTGTGGAAGTAAACAGTAGCGGAAGTAGTAAACAGTAGCTGTAGTAGCTGATGTAGCAGAAACAATAGTGTTACTTGTAGAAGCAGCACTGTGGGTGGCGAGTGAGTATATGGAGGCAGTTCTAGTTCCAGAAAATGCTCCACAGACCAATTGTTCCCCAGACATGCTGTATGCTCTCACGTCTCCAATGGTCGGTCTCTAAGTGATTGCACGACTTCTTGCCTCCGGCCATGTATTGCTTACACGGCGTGAAGTGAATGTTGACCCATTTAACCGAATTATTGACTAAAAAAAGTCAATTAAAACACGCAACCCATCCGTGTGGAACCCCGCTTTTATTTCAAGAGCGTGGAGTTTATTAGCGGCATCGATTGTCTCCACGTCGATGCTGTTCATACAGCCCAGGGGGGTCGCCAGATCATTTATCAAATCACTTGTCTTTTGTTTTTCCCCACCACCTGCCATACCTTGTCAATAACATGTTAAGCCTAATATGCTATTTACGTGAGGTACGGCGAGGAAGATAAGTGCGCCCAGCGCAGGTAAAAATGTTAATTATGTGTAACCTACATGTTCAATCAGGTTCTCTAGTATGGTCGCTCTGTTAGGCAAAAGGTATGCTTGCTTCCTGTGTGAACATAATCTCAATGTTTTGGCAGATAGATCTGCCGACCTTAAGAAAATGCGTGGGCATCCATGAGGAGGGAGATATATTTCTTTTACCAGTCTGGGTGCACTGTCTGCATGCTTAGTTCATCAGTTATCGATAATGGGATGCTGCTTTACTAAAAAAATATGTTTTAGTGTTGGCACAAAACATTTACGAATTTGGCCGAAATGAAACATTATTACTGGTCGTGGTTGTCGTTTTGACATGCTTGTTTAATACGCGTTGTGTAGTGTCTAAAAACTTTAATGACATGAAAGTGTAAACGATAATCAGCATCTGAAATTACATCCGTTTTGACAATGATGGATATTAGATTTCAACACCATGCACTGACCCCTCTCCGTAACATGCAAGTGGCTTGTGCCGGAATGACACGAGTTGTCACGAATGGGATATTTGAGGACCATAAGACATGGCATTATTCCGATTGCGTGTTGATTCTCTCTGTAACACACACATAGAGAGAGAGAGAGAGAGAGAGAGAGAGAGAGAGAGAGAGAGAGAGAGAGAGAGAGAGAGAGAGAGAGAGAGAGAGAGGATCATTATATCATATTCGTTCATGGCCATAGTCAAGATAGTTTATCAGTGTTTATTAGATTGTTTCAAGTAGGAATGATTAATGGCCACTGAAGTAATTTAAATACAGACACATTAGGACACTTTGTATCAATAATACACATCTAACTGCATCCCCTCGCCCCCAACAGACACACACACACACACACACACGCATACTCACACACACACACGCATACTCACAAACACACACGCAGACTTACAAACACACACGTAGACTTAATTACAAACACACCAATCTGCCCTGCTGTGACGTACAATAGCCTCACTTCTCTTCACGAAGACACTTATATAACGGACGGCCTTGAGTGCAACGACACAACAAGGGACTCAATGTGCATCTCTGACAGGACCTAAAGACACCACCATTTACGTGTGCGCTCTCTAGTCGCAGATAATTGAATCTGTTCTTTATCGCCAATATGTTCTAATATTCTGCCAAGACAAATCGGACGCGGGCATGTGTAATACCGGTGTGTCATGGATCGTTTTATGAAAAGTATAAGCTTCGGGAGACGCTCAGCTTTGAACCGCCTGCGATAATAGTCAAACTGCGCTCGATAGCTCACAAATTATGGCAAGAAAAAGCATCCACTACGGACCAACGGCGCCACGCGTTCACAGGGGAGGTCTCTCTCAATACAAATGTATCAAAACACGAACTTTACGTTTCCATTTTCTTCTTGGGAATCTATCACGAACTGTTTAGGTTTGAAATGGAAAAGGTCAATTGACTGAACACATGCTTCCTGATGCGCGAGCGACTTTGCGCTACTTCTCTTTGATTGCAGAACAATGGACTCCCCGCTAAAGCTCCCCCGCCCTTGCTAAATTCCCACATCAGTGCTGCAATCGCTAACCTCGGGTTGGTTTGAATTGAAAATTTACGGATAAAAAAATATATCCAATAGCGAATTGAGGACGTCTTATTTTTTTTTGCTCGTTTTGAAATTGCTTTTGAGAGTTGTGTGGATGTTGAGTTTATCTGAACAGAGTAGTCGACTAATTCATGGAATACCGTATCTCCCAATCAGTGAAAAAGTCGGTCTTAAGATGGATAAGTTGTTTCATTTCTGAGTTTAAAAAGCAAATATCCCCTGGGCAATCTATCATAATATTAAACGTAACATGACAGCAGAAGACTGAGTGAGTGAGTATGGTTTTACGCCGTTTTTAGCAATATTCCAGCAATATCACGGCGGGGGACACCAGAAATGGGCTTCACACATTGTACCCATGTCGGGAATCGAAACCGGGTCTTCGGCGTGTCGAGCGAACGCTTTAACCTTTAGTCTACCCGACCGCCCCTGATAGCAGAAGAATTGAGTATAACAACATATTAAACTCAATTGTGGCAAAATCCACGAAGAATCCATGTATTTCTAAAACAAAATTAAAAACACAAATATCGCATCATTTCCGACCAATAGCACATTTTACCTGTTGATTCAAACCCTCGCAATGCTTTATTTTCAAACCTCGGCAGACATATAGTGCCTGTTTATATCAAAAACATTATAGTTGTAATGAGGGCAGTTTCAACGAGAAAGTCATTACGTCTGTTTGAAACGGAACACCGACTGCAATAAGACAACATTTTAATGTTCAATCGATCTGACATTATTAAAGAGTAATCATGAGGTCAAAATTTGAAAGCATTCCCACAGTAATGTTTGTTAAGCGTACAATGCCGTGTGTAATGCGCCTTGCCTTAAAGCACACAACAAGCAACTTGATATGTTTTTCTTATTAAGTTTACGGCAATAATGGCTAAACAGCATTTAATCCCATCCACGCCGAAAATGTAAAGGTTAAAATATGTCTGACGAATATTGTCACATTTGATTAAATATTGGAATAATGAACGATGGATCATGTTGGAACGAGCTGCAAAAAACATAATTATGCCATTTGAAACTTAATGCGTCATAACTCTCCAGTTTACTGAAACGTTCTTTTAGGGTAACTGGACAGTTTATTCGAAAGAAAAGAAGTAATCTGTCACAATAGATACATTGTTTCTCGTCTCATGTGCCCAGCACCCATATAAAGAGCCGTTATCATATCATTATTAGACATTGTAGCTCACTTAAACAAATAACTTTCGTTTCTAGAAAACTCGCTTCGCGTGACATTATTAAGATGAACGCTCGCTCTGCTCAAACACGATGCCAACAAGCTCTATAAACGCATTACTCAAACAAGAATATAAGAACGTGAGGGCAAGGGGGGGGGTTATAGGTCGAAGACAGAGAGTTCCCATCCCAGAAGAAGCATTCATTGCCATATCGCGCAATATGACAGCATTACCAGCAGGTTTGGTCGAAGACGTCGTAGCACTGCGGCGTATCGTATACATATGCATGACGGACACGTTCGTTGTTCATAATGAGAGCGGAGAACAGTTTATAAAGAGACAAAAGGTGAAGAATAAAATGTTTTATTAATGTTTATTGCCCATCTCCACAACAATGACAGAAAGTGGTTGGTTTGTAATGGCAAATAAGTAATCCGGAGTAAAAGAGGGCTCTCAGAAAGCTATTTTTCTTTGCTTTAGTTTAGCATCATCCTCCACGTATATATATATATATATATATATATATATATATATATATATATATATATATATATATATATAGCTATAGGGTTGGAAAGGGTCTTGTTGCTTTTATTAATATATAGTCCTTCCAGATGGACCTCCTCGTTAATTTCTCTCTTGTCACCCATGGCGCGTGTGAACCTTCCAAATATTACAACACTTCATATCTTGATTGATGATAAGAATGCATAGGTGTTTTTTTGTGATGCCGGTTTCATCATCCCTCGTAACTTATATCTAGGTGCACGCACTGTGTTTAATACCACAAAAGATATTACTTAAATACTCTTTGAGCTTAAATACACCATCTGTTCCTAGATTTAACCGAAAAAAAACTCTTGATGTAGGCTCTTAATCATATTATTCACTTTCCATTCGAATTTTTTAGTCGTCATAAATGCATTTTATATTTTCCACCGATGCGAAGTGACGGACAGTTTAGCCCTCATGGTATCAGAGGAATCCCTGAGCTGGCAATTTTCGTCCAAATTAAGGTCGATTATATTTCAGTTTCCCGCTGTGGGATAAGCACGTCCGTCCATCCGTTTGTGTAACACTTGCTGAGCCGCTACAGGGATGTTGGGTGGGGCAGGGGTCGACTCCTTCAGCTACTGATACAAACAGTCGAAACACTCAGCAACGCGGAAAGAAGCTACACTATCGGTCACGTTTTCTACCCTAAAGAATCAAGAATACGCGACACTCGTTCCTGGATAGCATCTTATATATTGTTTCATCTCGCTGTCTCAAGGCTACCTCTTGCCTCTTCATTTGGAATTACAGAATAAGCGTATTGATCTAACATTTATAAATGATGATGAATTGTTACTGTACAAGGATGACAATATAAAGCATCAGTTTATGTAAATATAAGGCACTTTAAAGTTCCGAAAGAGCGTAAATGATGAGTTTGTAAACAAGGACATAATGATATGTGTTCAAAAGAAGTTAAATATTTCATATCGCTATAGTTCATTTGTCATGGCAAAGTTACATGGAAGAATATATATATTGGAGAACAAAGTGATGATGTTTACTTAGGTGCCGACCATGGGGTTGTTTTTTTGTGTGGTGGGGTGGGGGTGGGTGGGGATGTAGTGTGTGAGGTTGGTCTTAGATTTAATAAAAATGATAATCATAAATGCCTGGTACCATATTATTTGTAATTGATGCCTGGGTGTTCTGAACTTCAGTGCGTTGTGGTTGATACAAATATTTGCTTGGCTTCTTTAAAAGAAAGAAAAAATCAAATGTTTTGTCGCGCTGAGCAATTTCTCCAATCAATATAATGCATACGATATTGCTTCCCGGGCACCCCTCCTCGCGCGCCACATCACGTTCTCCCCCGATACAACCGACCAGCGTGGAGTAGTCAAAAGAATAATTACTTTCCGAGTAAAATCATTACATCCCAGTCAGTAAGGAGCACATTCGTCATTCGCATTGCTATTAGTCATCAGCAGTTATCTACGTGTAGTATACACATGGTCCTTGACAGGAGTTCACTGCTCAGGCCGCAATTTGGGAGCACTCTGTGGAATCCCACATAAAAAAAATATGTGTGAGTGCAGGAAGAGTAACTACGGAGCGCTGTCGCCCTATCCTCCTAGAACCAGTCTTACCCTGAGACTGTTAATACGTTTCTACATAGGTGAAGGGGTTGTAAACAACGTATCGAAAATCTGTTGCTAATGTATTGAGCTTTGCTCCTGTACTGTGTTACTGTGTCCATATACGAGGCAGCGTGGCGAGGCAGGGAAGCGTCTGTTCTCAGATGGTATCAGTGTCTTGTGGGAAGGTATATGGGGCTGCTCTAGCCAGATCGACTTCCATGGATTCCGCACTTCCTTCAAACGAAACATGGGAGCGGTTATTTGTTTATTTCTATATTTGAACGAAAAACGTCGAAAACAATCGGGTTATCATAGTTCGTTCTATTTTATGAATAACTTATTTATCAATATAATAAATTGATAAATGACGTAGTGTTCGTGACTATATGAAATATAATCACACACTCGCATCACCCATCAAGGAAATATTGGTCATGGTTCTAACACTGAGAGAAGCCCAACATCACATCATTTGTTAAAAAAGTCTTTGTTAATAGTTCAAATGAAGGTATCCCTTTATAATCTGCGTATATTCCAGAAAACAAAGAGTTAAACCTCAAAGGATGGACAAACACTGACATTAAGGTTGGATCGTTAAAGAAGTTAAAGTAAAAAAACGCCCGCAATTATAAGGATGTGTGTTGCAGTTCCAACCATAAAACGGTCTTTTTGAGAGGTTGGGAAACGGATGGATGGTAGCTGGCTGGTTGGACAGGTAATGGATAAATGGCAGATGGATACTTGGATGTAATAGGTGAATAGATGATATTTGGATGGATGGATGGATAAAATTATGGTTGGGGAATCGATGGATGTCGGTTTGCTGGGTGGAAACTGATGGATGATGGAATACAATTATTTGTTGAGTAATTGATTGATAGACAGGTGATACCTGGACACTTTTGTCACGTGTGATTGGCATCATCACCAGGCTCTGTGATGAGGAACAATGATACTTAATGTTCCCTAAGCAGAACCATTTGTCTCTTCCTCTACAGCCTACTGATCGCCGTGGACGGCTGCACCAGTGAGCCATCTCCATCATCTCGTGTATAGCACATCATGCGCTTCCAAGTAGATTTCCGGGGGATCGTGCTTCTGTCAGTCCAATAAAAAGCAAAGCTAAGAACTGATTAAGAAAAAAGTTGAAATAACTTCAACTAGGTAATTTGGTGACTATCTCGTCCTAAAAGCCCGTAGAGTTGAAGTATGTTTATCTCATGCCCGACAATCAGGGCATTTCTTACTGCTTACACGTCAACACAAATAGCAGGGAACAATATTTCATCATCAAAATCTCGTTAAATACACTCAAACCGACCGCCGTCCACAACTGTACTTTAACCCCAGCCCGAGGAGGTTCTGAACAAGCCACTCCAAACTTATTTTGCGCAGATCTCATAACCGTACACCTAATCCGTTTTATTGCCCCAGTGGTGTACCATACATTACCTACCGACATACCATGTGTATTGTATGTCGGCGTCGGCCCGCAGACAAGATCTGAGCTATCCACTGGACTAAATATAGGTCGAGTTCAGGTCACTGGCTCGCCTCATCTCGCATCTCGTGAAGTGGTTCTCCGACCGATTGTGCGACCAGTTTTGCTTCGCTCATAACGTCTTCTGTAGACGGAGCCCGGTTGGCTTCACGCGCTCTATCCCAATCTCGCTGTGGTTTCGCCTTGTTTCTTGTGTTTCTACGTGATAAGAGCGGCGAAAACGTAATGGTAAATTTGAACGATGTGCCCGTTGCATGTTTAGTTGACAGGTTAGCATCATTACCAAGACCTCTTGACAATAAACTGTAATTTGAAATCTTCCCATCTATATTCTTCAGTTTGATATAACTGATTGTGTAGAATTTGTATTCCGAAAGGACAGGTGTTGAAAGTTACCAAGAAACAAATTAAAATAGGTGCTCAAAAACTTGCGAAACACGATTGCATTCACTGAGTGTCAAAAACTCAAACTCATCATGCAACTTAGAAAGAAAACTAAATCACTTTTTTCATCCAAATAAAAAAAAAAATACGCTGAAAACATTCACGCCGAACTACTTCTTCAACAAAGAGTTTTTGTCTGTGCCGTCATTCAGGGATTAATAAGAGTCTAAAATATATGATTAATATCCACCTTAAATTATAAGTAAACCCAGGTACAGCGTATCATTTCTTATTATTAAAGTGTGTGTTAATCTTTATTGAAGTTATCAGTGAATGTCATATGGCTTATAAACACATGTGTACACCTGCTGCCACCGTCGTCTTTTTATGTCTACTGTCCCTACGCCTGGGCCTAATGTCGGGGAAACGGTATACGTACAATGGCCGTCCGGGAATGATGGTGAGAGTTTCATGCGGCACGGGAATTTCGTGGAGGTCCGTGTTATTACAAGCAAGCCAAGTGCTCCATTTTACCATACGTTTATGCAAGCGCGGATAGAACATTTTGGGAAAGGTGGACTGCTTTTCCTATGAGTCTTGCTTTTCATATAAGTCAGATGCAGGTAACAGCATCCAAGCCCTCAGCAAAACTTTCGAAACGTTTTATGGAAGACACGTGGTGGACATTTCTAAATTTGACGCATCGGTGACGCAAATTAAGCTCGATGTCATTCCCTATTTTGACTTGTACATATATTTCCGTGCTTTTTCAGGTGACATGCTTTTGCATATATTTGTTACAGATGCCACCGGTGGGGCAGGATATGCTCACCTTTTCGCGAACACCTGGTATCATCACTATTTGAAAGTAATTCATTAACTCATGCTCAAGATACAGTCTGAACCTTAAAATGGACTCTGCTTTTAGCAGAGATTGTTTTTATGAATATGGAAAGGGTATTTTTTAGAGATCTCATTTTAACAGGCACGTGCTAAATATCTTCACGAAGAAGACAGCCTACCTCAAAATGGTTACGGGTAGGGTTGTGATAGTGTACGCTCTGCACATGTACATGTGTCAACGATGGTCAGTTCAGTATGGACTTACTTCGGTGAGTGAGTGAGTGAGTTGGGTTTAACGCCGCATTTAACAATATTCCAGTTATATCGCGGCGTGTCAGCTTAATGTGGGAGGAAAGTCCGAAGTGATGCGGCCTCAGACGTTTACCACTTCGGTGAAATCCACGAGCAAGGGTAGGGTGCTGACAAACCTAGAAACATAATCGGGGCGAACCGGGATTCGAACCCTCAATCATAGGTTTCTGGCGTGCCCAAGGGACGCAACTCTGCACAGCGAATCGCGGCGCCTCAGACGACTGGGCCACCCGTGTCCCCACTTACTTCGGAACAGACCCGTGAAGATCCGGGGTAGAATAGATCTTCAGCAACGCATGCTTGACATAAAAGGCGACTATGCTTGTCGTAAGAGACGACTAACGAGATCGAGTAGTCAGGCTTGCTGACTTGGTTGATGCATGTCTTCGTATCCCAATTGTTTGGATCGATTCTCATGATGTCAATCACTGGATTGTCTGGTCTATACTCGATTATTTACAGACCGCCGTCATATAGCTGGACTATTGTTGAGTGCGGCGTTAAACAAACAAAACTTAGGAACAAATATCCCCAATGTAAATGTACCATTGAAAACTGCTCCATAGGAATAATTCCCCTAGGAAAATTTAACTGCGGGAACAGATGCTCTTTGACACATGCACCCCTTCTCGGATCCGCGTTTGTTTACAGACGAGCGGTAGTTCAAATAAATGTGTTTTTTTCAACCGCTGTGTAAGCCATTTGGGAAAAGAATTGTTGTTGTTTTTAATAAGGTTACTTTGCTGACCTTTAAGGGATTAAATCACTCTTAGACGGTTCATTTATATTAATATTCATTTTTAAAAACTTTTGCAAGACACAATGAGAAGCCGTGGTATATATCCTAATAACAGTACATGCAGATCGATGCAGGTCAGAGAACCAACAACAATTGTTTACAAGACAGGAATTGATCTCTAGTGGAAGACCCTGTTCTGGTGTCTCTGTTTTGGGTCGTATTGACCTATAGGGAGGGATTAAACCACTTTTGGACGGTTCATTTATATTAATATCCATTTTTTAAAACTTTTACAACACACATTGAGAAGCTTAGGTATATATCCTAATAACAGTTTTCAAATGTAACGTGTATGCAGATCTATGCATGTCAGAGAACCAACAGCAATTGCTTGAGGTACAGGAATTGATCTCTAGCGAAAGACCTTGTTCTGGCGTATCTGTGTTGGGTAAGCCTCAGTGTAATGGGACGAGAATGGCACATATCAACTTGTAACATCATTCATGTAATCATAGTGTCAGAAATGGAAATGATACAGCTGTTACTTTGTTCTGGATAATTTCTGTCTCATTTTGTTCCGTTGATATACATAGTATTTAGAAGTGGTGGTCAAGATCAGGCACATGCTGCTACTGGTAATAGAGGCATATATTGGGGGCCAACGTGGACTTAGATTTGTCTTTTTTATCTTTTTATCCAACAAATAAAACACTTTCATATGAAACGACAGTAAACTGAACACGTTACACGTATATGTATCTTCGGCAGTATATGTGGGGACTGGATTACTAGACTTGCACGAGTCTTTGAGTCAGTCGTTATGTAATAAATGCGACCAAACCATTTCCTTATTCATAAGAAATCTCTGCCCAAAGCAGAATCGAGTGTCCGATTCCGAATATATCATGAGCATGTGTTTTTGAATCACCATCAAACAGTTATGGTACAAGGTGTTCGCGAAAACGGGAGCGTATCCTGTCCTACCGGTGGCGCCCGTCACGAACACATGTTTTGTTGTTTTTCAGGTGAAACATTGCCTTGCCTTTGCATGTGTTTGTGATGTGTTTATGATGTTATCGCGAACACATGGCTACATCACCCTGGCAGATGATGTAGTCGCAATTGTACAATAGACTTTGCTTTTAGTCGGGGTTTCTCGTGATTCAGGAAATGTTAGTGTCGTTTACACAGAAAACTGTTCTTAGTAATTAAGATACTGAGTTGTGGTTGTAAACAGATATTTATAGAATGTATTCCACATAAAGTGTAAACATCTTTGCGGATCAAATGCCCTTTATGGAACATGGGGGTAGTCCAGTGGTTAAAGCGTTCGCTCGTCAAGCCAGGGACCTGGGTTCGATCGCCCACATGTGTACAATGTATGAAGCCCATTTTTTGTGCCCCCGCCGTGATATTGCTGTAATATTGCTAAAAGTGGTGTAAAACCCAACTCCCTCACATTGTGGGGAATCGAACCCGGGTCTTCGGCGTGACGAGCGAACGCTTGAACCACTAGGCTACCCGACCGCCCTTAATGTATTAGAAATTACACATATTGAACTCACGCTTAAAGGCCTAGAAACAGTTGTTCAATTTCATCCTGCCTATATACATGGTATCACGGACCTAAAATTAAATTGTATAATGGATGACAACGGGCGACCATTTCTGAAATTTCCAACCTATACATATTTGTATTACATCTTTGATAAGCTGAAGAAACATGATACATAAACCAATGCGAATGTGTCGAAAAATGATGGTGTCTATAATTATGGTTAAACATTCTTTCATATTATGTTCATAGTTGACGTTTAATTCGAACTCACAAAGCAAATACGAGATTCTCATATTTCCATTTTAAGCCTACTTCAATAGGCATGTAACCTACACGATGCACAATGATATATCAATACCATACACTCTGCAGTTACACAGATGTGTCGCCTTCATTATGAGTTTTAATCAACGGAAATATATATATGAAATCTGCCCAGACTACCTTTTAACATGCAAAGTAGGGGCTTATTCTTGGAATACGCCAGCCCCTATCGAGATAACGGATCTAACCAGGGTCATTTGGGTAGGTGTAGTATTTCATCGCTGATTGGCCTTTAGTAGACACAACTGGTATCACATTTCGCGAGATGAATATGTATATCTCGCCGTGACCTTCCAGTATGGCCAATATCAGTGTGTCCAGACTGACCACAGTCTGGGCCTCCGGACTAACTCGTTCAACCACTGTTTGTCTCGAATATGAAAGAGCGTCGGCCATAGCTCCTAGTTAATGACCAACTAGGAAAAATCTATCTTGGTAATGTCTGTCCGCGACCTTTGAGTAGACCGAAGACCTTACACTATATGGTATACACTTAACATGAAGCGAGTCCATCGCCGTGGCTGGGTTTGTGTGATATATCATTGATCACAGTGCTCGGCGATACACGGGCGTTCATGTCCTGTAAAATAGACCAATTTTGATATCGCCCGACAGTCAGACTAGGAAGGAACGGTCGTCATGATGTGACCCTGGTAACCGGTCCGCACACTAAAAGAATTATTGAGAATCGGTCCATACACTAACAGAATTTCGCCATTCGTCAGAAACCACCACAAGGGTCAATTCGTACATATTCTGTTTTAAAAAAAACACTCGTTGGTGTAATCGTTCTCTTTAGAATAGTGGTTTGATATCATCGCTATAGTGTCAATATATCAAGGAAATAATCTACAATTAAAATCAGATTGTAACAGTAAAAGATAATATATTGTTCATCGCCGCACTCGGCAATAGTCCAGCTATGTGACGGCGTCTGCAAGTTATCGAGTCTGGACCAGACAATCCAGTGATTGACACCATGTGCATCGATCCAAGCATTGCGAAGCGATGACATGCATCAACCAAGTCGGCGAGCCTGACCACCCGATAGACCAGGGTGTCATTAAACAAGAATGAAATAATAATGAAAACGTGGTTCACAGGTTTATAATATTTATCAGGTAATTGTAAGCATATATGACAATGACAATGACATAATCTAGAAAACCCCAATTTGCACTGACTACGAACACTGATTAATTAAACCAGAACAAATATACAGTGAGTGAGTGAGTTGGGTTTAACGCCGCTTTTAACAGTGCTCCAGTTATATGACGGCGTGTTAGCTTAATGTGGGAGGAAAGCCCGAAATGATGCAGGTCTCAGACGTTTACTACTTCGGTGAAATCCACGAGCTGAGTATGGTGCTGACAAACCTAGAAACATAATCGGGTCGAACCGGGATTTGAACCCACAATGATAGGTTTCTGGCGTGCCCAAGTGACGCAACTCTGCACAGCGAATCGCGCCGCCTAAGATGACTGGGCCCCCCGTACCCCCCAGAATAAATATTCAAGCTGAATAGATAAGCATCTGTATAACAGTAATACATGTAAAAGAGGAGAGTAGCTAAATCAACGCTTTGACCAGATAAATGACAAGATACAAAGACAGCCAATTAAGTCGGCTGCGACCAATTAACATCTGAGAGTTAATTAACGCCTGTATAACAAACTAGTCTTATAGGTTAAAGGCTCTGTCACTTTGACTGGGCAAGGAAATTCTAATCTTCCCCAAAATACAAGGTACTTGGGCTAAGGTATATCTAGACTGAAAATCATAAAAAAAGGTACACAACCAAAAGAGTAACTTGACTTCCAATAGTAAAAAGGTATTTGGCCCCGTGAAGATCCGGGGTAGAATAGGTCTTCAGCAACCAATGCATGCCGTTAAAGGCGACTATGCTTGTCGTTAGAAGCGACTAACGGTATCGGGTGGTCAAGCTCGCTGACTTGGTTGATGCATCTCATCATATCCCAGCTGCGTGGATCGATGCTCATGACATCAGTCACTAGATTGTCTGTCCCACAAGACACATCACTTCGCCAAGAGCTTTATACGAGACACGCGGACCTCGGAGAAAGCAGCCTCTCTGGGTCAATAGGGGGAATGCTTTTGAATGGCGTGCTAAACAAAGTGTGTTTTCAAGCAGGGAAAGCCCGAGTAGCAAGCTAACTACTACACCATTACAGAAGAAGTGGGTACCAAACTAAAGAACTGAACATCACCACTAAAGATTTACAACTAGATATGTACAATTATGGAGATGGCAAAATTACCATAAATACATATCTACCAGTACCTGATGATCGCGCCATTGCGTGAAAATCAAAGTTCCCATTCATGAATAATGAGTTAGTGAGTGAGTATGGTTTTACGCCTCTTTTAGCAACATTCCAGCAATATCATGGCGGGGGACACCAGAAATATGCTTCACACATTGTACCCATGTCGGGAATCGAACCCGAGTCTTCAGCGTGACAAGCGAACGCTTTAACCGACAGCCCCCATTGATGAAGGTAGCAAACATATATAAGATAACGTATATAAAATCAATACATGATAAAAGTATGCGATTACACCGCTAGAGAATAAGATTTACGGATCCCCAATTCTCGGAGTATGACGACCGCCGAACTTTGCCGAATGGTGACGGAAGCCGGACAATTACCTTAGAGGGAAGCGACCAGGTCATTAGACCGTGACTAGACTGGTTTTACAACCCGGTGAGACCTAAAAAGACGAAGTGTATAATGCTGAACTTGAAATGAAGTATGAAAGCCTTTTGAAAAAAGAAACACAATGATGGTAAACAGATTTTAATTTCTATGTTCATTCTTTGTTATTGGCCAAAGAAGTTTGTTTTAAAACATGACATATTTTTTTCGCTACTTCCTTATCTCTGGAAACAGAAAAACAAATCGCTAATTCATTTTATTTATTTTTTTGCATTTGGAAAATAATGTTTAATTCAGACAGTAAAGTCTAATACATGACAAAATAGACGCTACCGCTGTTGTCATAGGTTCTACTTTATTCAGCCTACCACCAACGAGCATTTACAGCGTGTCCCCAGAAAGGATGAGTCAGCCACTATGCCTACTCACAGCCGAGTTTCATACACAGCCGAAACAAAAGTTAGAAATCTAGATTCACGAGGATCAATATATAAAATCTTTCGATAGACGATATTTCCATTGACTCATAACAATATATCATATGAATCATACGTCATCCTCGAGGGCAGTCTGCGACAGAATCTAAAACTGATTGAAATGATACAAAATATTAAGCCGCGATAATATTTCAGAAACACCGAAGAAACATTCTGACAGTTTTTGTGAAAAGAAATGGACAATTTCTTTGTTAAACACAAGCATATTGTTTGTCACTGTATGTTAGGGACATCTGATTGCATTTGGTGCCAAGGTATAACCTATTGCTAATTACTATGCAGTACATGGCTCACACATCATGCAGTAAATGGCTCACACATCATGCAGTAAATGCCTCACACATCGTGCAGTAAATGCCTCACACATCATGCAGTAAATGGCTCATACATCATGCAGTAAATGCCTAACACATCATGCAGTAAATGGCTCACACATCATGCAGTAAATGGCTCACACATCATGCAGTAAATGGCTCACACATCATGCAGTAAATGCCTCACACATCATGCAGTAAATGCCTCACTCATCATGCAGTAAATGGCTCACACATCATGCAGTAAATGGCTCATACATCACGCAGTAAATGGCTCACACATCATGCAGTAAATGGCTCACACATCACGCAGTAAATGGCTCACACATCACGCAGTAAATGTCTCACAAATCATGCAGTAAATGCCTCACACATCATGCAGTAAATGCCTCACACATCATGCAGTAAATGGCTCACATATGCAGTAAATGCCTCACACATGCAGTAAATGCCTCACACATCATGCAGTAAATGCATCACACATGCAGTAAATGGCTCACATATGCAGTAAATGGTTCATATCATGCAGTAAATGCCTCACACACGCAGTAAATGCCTCACACATCATGCAGTAAATGCCTCACACATCATGCAGTAAATGCCTCACACATCAGATTACATCGATGATCGTATTATGTAGACAAGTCAACCATAGACTGCCATATGCAAAACATTATATTTAGTGTCACCTAACAAATGATCAAAAGCGATAACGTTTCAGTTTTAATTGCCATTACAACTAATAACTCGGGTATTAATGTAAGATTTTAAAAATCCTTAATAACCTGGAGGTATCTGTCTATGTGTGACGAGATCTTCGAGTCTTGATGGCGAGACGAATCGATCGTCATCTTTCTTTTTCTAACACGGGTGTTACATTTCAAGACAATCTGACGTTGGAAATTCATTAGCACAAATAATTGTTGGACAGTGTTGTATTTCGGAGATGGTAAACGGATCTCTTTAATTTGTGCAGATATTATACCAGCATATCACAGTTACAAGGCAATGCATCACATCCGGCTGTTGAGTGCCCAGCTGGTTGGAACATTGACGTACATTACAAAGCACACTTCTTCATCTGTTCTGAAACCAATAATGCTTTGATGGGCATAATTACCCTGCGTTAATCTGTAGTGGACATTGTCGTAATCAAAGGACTGACTCATTCGATGCCGGTTAAATGTCAAATGAGCAAGCGAAAGATGTTTGCTATTTAAAACAATATATTACGATTTTACTTTGAGAATTCAACTGTTTCTGTTTAAGCGCATTGCAAGTTACACACACAGGTGAAAACAGCATGTTTGGAGTATTCGAGATAAGTAGAGTCATAAATCCAAACAACTAGACGTATGATATTTCAAGGAGAAGATCTGAGATTATTTGCTTGATTTTTAAATGTCAGAGATGCTATTTACTTTGTTCAAAGTTTTCTTTTACACCCAAGGAAAACTGATGTTCGTCTTTATAACTCCAGGCAAGTTTATGCCCATACTTCATCTGATTAATTTTCCGACGTGTCCAGCGACATGTTTCATAAGAAGTAATTTGGAAATACCATAGCATATCCGATGTATATCACAGTGATTTAGCTGCCTTTAATACTTTCACTTTGCGACGCCATCTGTCCTTTGAAGTCAGCCACCCTTTAATTTTATTGAATTCAGCTGCTTCTTGTAACGTTACTGATTACTACACTAAATATCTTATTCCTAGGAAATATCGTGTAGTCGCGTGTTAACGAGGTTGTCGCTGTGCGATGTTGACAACGACGTCATTTGACAGATTAGCGTCCTGTGTTAATGATGAAATGTTTGACGTTTTTTATTTATTGAATACCATTATTAGTTGATGCTGTTTTAAATGTGAAAGATTTCTCATGCTAGACTCCAAGTCAAAAGAACAAAAGTTAAACAAGTGTACAGTGGTAATGTTTTTTATGTCAAAGTTTTTTGACCTGTGAAGATCCGGGGTAGAATAGGTCTTCAGCAACCCATGCTAGACGCTTGACATAAGAGCCGACTAACGAGATTAGGTGGTCAGGCTCGCTGACTTGGTTGATGCATGTCATCGTATCCCAATTGCGTGGCCCGATTCTCATGATGTCAATCACTGGATTGTCTGGTCCAGACTCAAATATTTACAGACCGCAGTCATATAGCTGGAATATTGCTGAGTGCGGCTTTTAACAACAAACAAGCAAAGTTTTATTAATGTCGGAAATACATTGAACCAGTGCTTAAATGGCGCACCGTATTCTGGGAAGTCTGTCTCTTCAGTCGTATATCTATATGCATGTTAACAAATGATTGCATTTCTTAAAATATAGATTATTTTAACATTATACACAGGCACTCCAATAGACACGGAATATCACCAAATAAGACTCTTGCTTGTTGAAATGTTAACATATCAAATCTTTGATTACTGTGTTCAACACTGCAACCTTTGAATACATTGATTTGCACATCGACTGGACGTTAAGATAGTAGCTTAAGCGTTCTCCCGGCTCGCCTAAAACCCGGGTTCGATTCTCAACAAGGATACGATGTCTCAAGGTCATTCTTGGTGTCCCCGTTGTTATATGGCTGAGTATGGCTACTCATGGTCACTCTATAACATGGATAATCACGGGTCCATCCTTAGTACCCATCACCATAGTGTTACATTACATATCATATATATTCAATACGAAATTGATTTCATAGTTCTGATTAAATTAATCGTTTGAAGTTGCAGTGTCTGTATTGAGAAAACATGAATTGTTGAAATTAATACTGTGAAAAGGCTACAGCCTAGGATAATTGACAAAAATCCAGAATTGGACGGCAGATTTACTTCTGTGGACAGTAAAGATTGACAGAGACGACATAAGACGTTAGCTGTATCAAAACATGATATTATTGATTAAAACAGGCAGTGCATCGTTCAATTGATGTATCCAACATGGCGGCAGACAGGTCAACGTTAAGATGGCCATATACTTGAACTGCATCTGGCGGTTCAGAGTATACAGACCTACATAAACTCTTCTTTCAGTGGTATTTAGAAGTTGGAGTGATGAAGTAAGACGAGTTCTATGGATGAACAACTACTTTATTACAATTAGTGCGACGTTTCGGTGTAGATCCTAACACCTTTACCTTTACCTTTAAGCATCTATTGCTTGATAAAGGTGTTAGGATCTACACCGAAACGTCGCACTAATTGTAATAAAGTAGTTGTTCATCCATAGAACTCGTCTTACTTCTACATAAACTCGTTAGCAACTTTATGTAGGTTCGTAAAATCGTTTACGTCTTCTGTAGGAACTCGTTAATAAATTCCAACAGAAGACGTAAACGATTTTAGAGTTTACATTTTAATTATCATATGGTCGTTTGTTAAACAATATATTGTGACAATTTTGATAAGATACTCAAGTACACCCCATTCAATAGGTATCTATGTATGTTGCCTGTGGGAGTACTAGTACTAGTACCAGTTACAGTCATGAGTATGATTTCCTTACTCTTTGACACACAGTTGACCCTTACAGGGAACTCAAAGTTGACGAGCAAATGGTACCACGCCAAGGAAACGAGCCATGTAAAGGCTATATATGTTTACCAACGAGTCTGATGGTCTCTGCAGTGCTTCGACAATTCCACCCACACTCAATCATTTAACCCACCCGTCAACTGACTCACGAGAGGCCGTGTGTTGACAGTGGGATGGTTGGTCCACGTGACATGACCACTGCATCGTAGGTACATGAACGTCTAGACAACGTGATGTAGAGGGTGTGACTGGGCTGGACAGGTTGACGTGTGTCACCGACCACGTGTTCGGCATGGGAAGCTAGGGGAGGATGGCCTATCAGAGTTTCTCTCATCGGCGAGACCTCTCTTCCAGACACCGATGGGACGAAAAGAACGGACAAAATAATAGACCCTTTCTGTCAACACTATGAAAGACCGTTATCTTCAACGTCGCTTTTAAATTAACAGTAATGTTTGTGAATCAGAACGACCTCTGTCCCTGCCTCTATCGGTGTCTCATAAGTCCTGTCTGCCTCTGTATCCGTCGTTGTGTATCGATCCGTTCCAAATGAACATCAAACCCCCAGGTCTGTGATGCACGTGAGTAATTACAAGACGCTAATACATCCCAATCAGCATGTCTGTGTGTCTAGACTGGTTCACGTTACAAGACACGGCTGTGACACACGCACGACTGCCGCAACGGGGATGCCTCGCTTGTGTCATTGCAAGATGGCATTACGTTGAATACTGGCCAGCTTCAACTAACTAGACGGTTATCCTACGCTGTAATAACAGGGGATCCATTCATCGTATCTCTCACACAGAGATTAAATAATAATACCTGTCATGCTTTCTCCATATCGACAAGCAGTGGCAACATAAAACATGTTGAAAATATAGCGTATTTCTTTTATGTACTTAAATTTCACAATGGTATTCCGTACAAATTATGTTTCTGTTATGTGAAATGCTTTTTGCCCTCATTTTTTGTGCACATGTCTGAATAATCTGTTTTAAAAAAGTAACAGTCATGACTGTCTATCTATTTTATAACACAAACGACCCCCGATTTTTAAAGCACTGTTTTAATAATAGTGTGGACACTGTACATGAAAATATGCACCCGAATAAGAAGTACCTGCCGATTATTTATGTATTTATGTGATCTGATTACGTTTACAGGAAGATACTTGTTTCAGTTGTACGAACAATTCGCAATTCCTTTAGGCTGAAAACGAGTTCAACAATGGAAACCCCGTTCGTCATTATTTTAGATGATATATGATAATATTATCGCTTTAACTTAACGCCTTTTCTTTTCCATTCCAGAAGTCCTTTCATCATGAGCAAGAACAAGAAAGAGGATGATAAGCCCCCGCCCTCCACGGGTCCCGGGAGTAAGATACACGCCCTACCGTCCATTGTCAAGAGGCATGTGCTCCAGGAGGGTAAGGTCGTCATCCTCAACTTCTCCACTGCCAGCCTCAAGACATTGCCTGCAGAGATCTGGAAAAACGAGGAGGTTATGGCCAACGCCGTTCGTTTACATGCTGAAAACAATCGCCTTAAGAAGTTCCCTAAGACAGTATCGGCCTTAGAGATATTGGAGTTTCTAGACTTGAGAAACAACCTAATCACTGCCCTTCCTGGCACGATCACAAAGATTAAGACTCTGGAAAAAATTGAAGTGTCGAACAATGCTTTGAAGAGTCTGCCAGGTACAATAAACAAAGCTCCTGCATTGAGGACTTTAAGCGCGGCCCATAACAAAATAAAGTCTCTGCCAAAGACCATCAATAAGTGTCCAGAACTGGAATACCTCGATGTATCTTACAACCAAATCAAATCTATAAAGAAGAGCGTGTATGAGCTAGGAGCTACCGTGAACCTGTCGGGAAACAAACTGACGGAGTTACCAGATGCAACGGTGAAGGCGCCCGCTCTTAGATCCCTGAATGTGTCTCACAACGAGATAGCGGTAATTCCAGACACTATCAACATGATCCTGACCCTCACAAGTCTCAACCTAGCCCACAACGAACTTGAGGAGCTTCCCAGGGAAATCGGGTTCTTGAAGTACATGCACTTTCTTGATGTGTCTCACAACCAGCTAGTGGCTCTACCCGACGAACTCTGTACCTTGCAGCATGCTCTCACATCTTTCAACGCTTCTGACAACCAGCTAAAGGCCTTGCCGGAAGATATGCACAAGCTGCAGGTTCTCCAAACGCTTAATGTTTCAAATAACCAAATACAAACTCTCCCACCGAACTTCTATGACACACAGTCGCTTCTGACTCTAGATTTGTCAGGCAATAAGCTACAGTCGGCGGACGGTATCAGCAAACTTAAAAGTGCAATTTTGGTATCTCTTGCCCGGAATGACCTCGGCTACCTCCCTGAAGACGTCGGCCAGATGAAATCGCTGGTCACCCTGGACGTGGCTGGGAACCACCTAAAACACTTACCACAATCTCTCAATCGAATTTCATCACTCAAACGTGTGCTGGTTGCTGATAATAAGCTCTCCAGCATCCCGGACTGGCTAGGGGAACACCAGCTGATCACAGAGCTAGACTTCAGTGGGAATCGCGTCCATGGAATTCCAAAGGAACTCAGAAAACTAAGGACGCTGGAGGTTCTAAGAGTGGGGCGCAATCAGATAACAGTTTTACCCAAAGTTCTGGATACCCTTCAGTTTCTTCACACTGTAGACGTGACAGACAACGAACTCATCGAGATCCCTCTGCCAGTAAGTGTCCAGGTCCTGCTGATGGCTAACAACCCCCTCTATTCCCCGTCTGCAGATACAAAAGGTACTCTAACTGTCATTGGGGAGAAGCAACATGCGAAGAAGTTGAAACGGCTGGACATCTCTAGTATTCGTATGGATAGGGTGCCATTATCCGTATGTCGGCTGAAGCTGCTCAGGTTTCTGGACCTATCTCATAACCAGTTGAAGAAGTTGCCCGGAGCCCTCTGTAGACTCCGGCTATTGGAAGAACTGGATGTCAGTGACAACGAGCTTCTCACTCTACCACAGAACATCAACTGCTTACAGAATCTGAGGCGTCTGGACGCATCTCAAAATCGGATCGGCCTATTCGTGGAGGGCTTGACGCTGCTTCATCAGCTGGAGTACCTGAACCTGTCATTCAACAATATAGGAAGTCTTCCAGACCACTTCGGGGAGATGAACAAACTTGTCACTCTAGACCTCTCTAACAATGAGCTGACTCAACTACCAGAGGACAGGATCGACGTCCTGGCATCGCTTCTCACCCTCAATATCTGCAAAAACCACATCAATATAATCCCGACAGATCTTCCCTATCTGTATCGCATCCAGATCCTCAACTGTTCCGGGAACGATTTGAGTTCTATTCCAGCAGACATATTCAGGATGACGTCACTAAAGGTCTTGGACCTGTCAGACAACTTGTTGGAGTCTCTCCCGGACGGGGTCGCCAAGCTGCCAGCTCTGCGGGAACTAGACGTGTCTGATAACAAACTCAGTTCCTTCTCCAACAAGATAGAGCAGATGAGGAACAAGTTAAGCAGCTTCAAATCGGAGAAACAGTCCAGCTACAAGACCCGTGATCTCAAAGAGGGTTTAGCAGCCGGGGTGGCTCAGACGGACAAAAGCCGTGAAAACAGTCCCGCCCACAGAGCCAAAAGCCCTATGCTCGGCAGGGATGAAGACGAGGACTAGGCTCCTGGATGCTCATTGACTTTAATGCTTTCGTTATCATTTTGGCTGATTTGTGACACGTATTTTTTTAAATATTTTGATAAAATTTATGTGTGAAAATGTCATATAGTAGGGAATTCTAAAACATAATATCTAAATCTTTAACATCATAATGTATCATTTGAAGTGATAGTGTGTAATATAAATTGAATGCTTTGGGATATCGTATATACCCTATCATATTTCTTTGTTAGAACATTTCTGTAAGACAGTTATTGTTAATGTAATGTCGTGAGAACAAATTTTGTAAGTTACACTTGTGGAAAGGAGATGAGTTAAACGTTTCAAGGCAGTTGAAAATAATTCATGAAAAACCTCTTTCTCTTAACGATTCAGAGCATTGCAAATACTGTCTAAAGATGCTACTTAATGTCCAACTCGCCCACTAACTCTCTCCACTCCATGTCGATATGGGGGCTAGCATTTAATGACAGTTTAGTAAATAAACGAGTATAATATCCAAACGATCAAATTGTATTATACAGTAAACGAAGAACATCATCAGTTTCTTTTAGTTACATCCCAATTCAATAACCTGCTTAATAAAGTTATCTTAACATCAATGCTCTGGTATATCGTCATGCTTGGATCTCATCTGTATTATGTAGTATTTTACAATGAGTTGATTAGTGTGTTCCAGCCTTACCTTGCATGGTTCATTTACTCCCTGCTTTGGTCACATGTTTACTGTTTGAATGTAGGTTCACATAGGGGCGGGTAATTCTAAGCTTATTACTATGTCGTGATGTCCCCAAGCCAAAGATATTCAGAACTGTGATGTTGTTATTACAAGGTCCGACTGTGATGCTTGCTTTGTGTTATACATGTATGAAGGTGATTTTAATTTTGAAATTATGCGTAATGAACATCATGTTTTATAATAAGCTCTTATTGTGATATATGTTATTTTGTCGTACATGTATATATAGATGATTGTAAATGGTACAATATAAATATCTGTTCTATACCAGTATTACTTATTTTGTCATTAATGAGTACCAGTTTGAATGATTCTACAACATTGTTTAATACACTTGTTTTCATTCAAGGATTGTGTCATTCGAGGATCGTTATGTGAGCTCAATAGGACAAAACATACATAGCGCATTCACGTAAAAGCACATAAACTGTCGGGCAGAAGAAAGTTAACACTTGAAAGTTGGAAAAATTACAAACGAAATTTACTAGGCTGAAAACAATTGTGGATACACAGCCAACCTAAGTTCCAAAACACAACTATGCTACATGTGTGTATACTTTCTTTTGCCGGGCAGTTTACATAAGTGCGGTGTAAATTCTATGTCCCATAAAAGTGACATGAAATTAATATACCGTCAACTAGTTTTTCTTTGGATAAATCAATTCTGATTGGAAATAATTGGAAATAATTTGACATCAGCAGCTGAATAAAAATAATAAACGAAACAGACAAATCTTCTCAGCATCCTCGGTGTTTCAGGGTATTTTATCACCTTTTCTACATACCTTGGATCTCTTCGCTACCATGGATTCGTTTCGGGGGTGGCGTTATATCTCCATCTCTCTTACAACATTAAATTAAATTAATTTCAGAATTAGTATAACGCATTGTCCAATAGACAACTGCTTATCAAGAACGTACAACGGAATTTCTCTCACATATATAATCAACAATCTATCAACATGACTGTTATGGAGCTCAGTCTCTCATTTTGACCATTACATTATCTAGTCATATCCCTATGATTGCTGGCTTCGAGTGTCCATTGTGATTACAATCCCTCGTCATAGGACTAGGTAGACTTTCACTGCTTGTGAACGACTGGGATTGTAATCACTACTGCGGATTGTTTTATCTTGATCGAAGAAACGATATCACATTGCATCTAAAACGATTCCAACTATTTCAATATTGTAGCCTCCGACAATTTATATGGCAGGCACAGACATGTCATCAGATGCCGAACTCTAATAAATGCTGAAGCACAAATTAACTTTCTGTGATAAGCAAATTTCATCTTTCAAAATCTCTCGAACTGGTTGGCGTCAGTGACATGCTACTGCAATGGTATGATTAACTTGTTTGATAGGCATTACTTAGAAGTTGGCGGATGACAAGATAGACACAATTTTTATGGATAACAACGTCTTTAATACTGTAAAAAAGCGACGTTTCGGTATAGATCCTTATACCGTTGTCAAGCAAGACTGAATGAGGGACATAGTGCAGACTGCTATCCTCCACCTGCTATATATATTCTGCACTATGTCCCTCATTCAGTCTTGCTTGACAACGGTATAAGGATCTATACCGAAACGTCGCTTTTTTACAGTATTAAAGAAGTTGTTAAACATAAAAATTGTGTCTATCTTGTCAATGGTATGATTGATTTGTACACGATGCTTGAGAAACACGGAACAAGATGGTTTGATGGCGGCTAAAATGAAACAAGCAAGAAATGATTATTCCACGGTGATGTATTTTATACGGGTATCATTGTTGAATTGTTGACCTTAAGTTTGCAGTTGTAATTGTTTGTTCAAATCTAGTTTTTATGTGTATACTTTCTTTTGACCGGCAGTTTACATGATATGTGATTGAGCAAACGCAAACCACATTTTACAAGGGTGTAATAACGGTAGGATAGTTTTGCTTCGGACTGTTTTCGAACCGAAAGTTGTTTTGATACCAGCGCAGGCGAACTGTACTTTAGGCGAAAGTAGTCGCCGCCGATAAGAACGACATGGAATCACATTATGATATTATATGACTCAGTACACATTACTCATAGTATCAGAATTTCTTTTTAAACGTTAGCATTAGAATCGTATTGGCATGAAAAACAATGTTTAACACAACGTTACGAGACAAATAGGCAACAACACAATACTTGTGTACATGCACTGTTTCACACACAAACGCACCCATACATGCTTTAAATCTGAGATTTTGTTGAACATATTGCTAATTGCATGTCATAACATATCAAGGCGGTGTAAATAGCACACCGCCGAGCCTCTGTCATGTATATATATATATATATATATATATATATATATATATATATATATATATAGATAGATAGATAGATAGATAGATAGATAGATCTTCTGCAATAGCGTACGGTCCCATGAAGATCTGAGGAAGAATAGGACTTCAGCAACCCATGCTTGTCGTAGAAAGCGACTATGCTTGGCGTAAGAGGCAACTAACGGGGTCAGGTGGTCAAGCTCGCTGATTTGGTTGATGCATGTCATTGTATCCCAATTGCATAGAACGATGCTCATGATGTCAAAACACCAATGCCAGACAATAACCAGTCTCCGTTACTCACAAAGGGCGAAACAGCAATGACAATTATACGAATATTAAGTGAAAAGGACAAGCATGACCTCACTCACATACTTTGCATAAGAAAGTAAGTGTTTGGCTGTTGCTTGAACCAGACAATCAAGTGATGGACCCGAAAGTCCAGTGACACGATAGTTCTTACATGTACACATCATTCCGGTAGAGGACATGTTTACCTTTTGGGGAACACCTGGTGTCATCACTTATTTTCATTGATCCATGAAAATATCATTTTCAGGCGTCATTTAGCCTTTTACATCCAAAAGAATATGATTTGGTAGATAATCGAGACAGTTATTTTCTTGCATTAACGTTTTCTATTATTTTTTATCAACATTTAAATATATGTATATGTTTTATATACACGTAAAGTTATGTTCATGTTACACATACCTAAAAACATGCTTGAATATTCCCAGAGTAGTGGATCTAAAAAACACAATTAATATAATTATTGCTGCCACAGATTTTGAGATACAATATTACAATAAAATCAAATAATTTATTTAAGTGGCATTTACAAAAAAGATTTGTGATGAGCAAGGGAGACATGGGTGGGTATATAATTTCTTTATTACAATGACTGCGATGGTTACAATGTAGATACCGACACCGTTATCCCATCACTAGCTTGTTAACGGTGTTAGTGTCTACATCGAAAAGTCCCATTCATTGTAATAAAGAAATTGTATGTCCATAGAAATATCTCCCTTGTTAAGATGAAAAATTTTAGCGTAATACGTACACGAAGTAGTCACAGCGAGGGGCTGTATGAGAGGCATATGATTACCAGTTGTGAAATGCTGTGCGTGCGTGCATACGTACGTACGTACGTACGTACGTACGTATGTATGTATGTATGTATGTATGTATGTATGTATGTATGAATGTATGTATGTATGTATGTATGTATGTATGTATGTATGTATGTATGTATATGCGTGCGTGCGTGCGTGCGTTTATTCATGTATGTCTGTATGGTGTCTGTAGGCATGTCCGGCGTACGTGCGTGCCTGACGGTGTGAGTGAGTGAGCGTGTGCGTGCGTACGTGCGTGCTGGCTTGTGTATGTACATGTAGGTTACATGTTGCCGGAGACAGTCAACATAGCGTCTCATCTACCCACGCTCCCGTGACGTCTCCACCTGGGCCACCTGTATCCACATGTCTCGTCAGACAATGACGCATTGGATCAGAAAAATACCTTGATTTCCGCTTGCCATGTGAGTCGTGTACACCGATCGGAAGAATTACACGATGGTCGCGCCCACAATTTCCCCCGCAGACGGCAAAGCCATGGACTTTCACAAATGGATCTGCTTGCACTGCAAAATATAGTCGAGTCTGTCAGCTTTTGTCTTGTCAACAGCCACTGGCAAAGAAAGACTTAAGATTATCAATTATCGAGATTGAATGAGACGCACAGTCTGCAATAGGAGTGCCAAGAGAGTGCCGCCAGGGTGGGACCAAGACGCCGGGAGACACAGAGAGCGGACATCTAACACGTGGGAGACATGGAGATCAAAGGCTCTACACCCTTCTACTGCCGCAGAGCAGTGAATGAATCGTGTTTCACGCCGCGATCAGCAATTATTTTTACAGATCGTAGCCAACAGACAGGTGCCCGTTTGTAAAGTTGGAACGTATCAAGCTATCAGTTGCTACAATGAAATAGGTTATGTATCCACCATCGTAGCATATTTACACTGGTTCAAAAGACATGGTCGTACACAAACAGTATCTGTAGTCGATCCCGGTCAGTGGATAAGTATACCAACAACAGAATCTGTTTGTATTCAATTCAAGTGGAGTACTACATCAATAGCTAGCTTTTACACATTTATCAACCATGGGCAATAGGCTGATTGTGTGTCAAACATCTACTATTACGACGACTGTAGTTTTAGTAAGGTATTGGAATTTCCATTACATTGTTTTGTGATTATTGACACATGTACTTATACAAAGGTTAAAGAGTGTCTGCCCGGAGAGCGGGAGGTCCGGGGTTCGATCCCCTGGCCGTGCCATACCAAAAGACGTAACAGATGGTACTTGATGTTACCCAGCCTGAGGGGGGGGCGGCTAAAACTGGGACTGGTCGGCTCGGAGTGTTATGTCAGAGTAGGGTATCCATGTTAATCCCGACAACGGCATGGGGGTGGGGTCGGGTGGGGTCACATGGAAGATGCATGTCAATACACTGTGTGCCTCTTGTCACAAAGCACGTGTCCCTGGGAGAGAGGAATTGGCTACTCTGACTGAACTTATAGTGGCAGGCTAATCGTGTCTGATAACAAATGATAGAACACACACACATACGTCTTTCCCAAAACAATATCAAAGTTAGAAGAACACACGAGGGAGTGCCTAATCCTATTAGAAGTATAAATGTGTGGTCCTTACTAAAATAAATCTCAATAGTTTTCATTACCTTGTCAAGGACGACCTAGTGTTTAAAACAACCATGTCTGATGCGGCCGGCAGGAATTAGACGCCCTTAGTGGTTTATTAGTCCATTCATTGGTCTATAACAGCGAGCACGACAGCCTGCGTAAACAGCAGATTCTCAAGCTGATCTGTTTTGTACACAGCTGCAGCCGAATCAAACCCGATGGCATTCGTCTCCACTCGGATATTTCCGTAACCTGCAAGAAGATTGTCATTCGATTTGACCCGGTATAGCAGGAATGTTCACGGACGATGACGTGTATCACTTGTTTTTGACGCATCAGTGACAAAATGATTACTAGCATATGATGCAATTCTCAATTTTGACTTGTACCATATGTGCCTGTGTTGTTTTTTTGTCATGTGGAAACTTGGCTTGCCTGGCATGTGTTTGTGACGGGTGTCACTCGTGGGGCCGGGGCTGGATATGCTTACATTTTTGCGAACAACATATGCTTATGATACATTCGGAAACGTACAGTCGACTACTTTTAGAAGAAATGAAATTTGTGATGATTATTGAAAAAAAATTTGTTATCGTTTTTTAGTTAAATTTACGCATAATTATGTTTTGCTCTGTTTTGCGTTCATTTTGATGAAAGTGACACAATGAGAAATGGAATGTACCCGCGAAGGGACCACATTAAGATAATACGCGAGAGCGAGTTGCGTTTGAACAATATTCAAGCATCCCGATGCTGTGCGACACTAAAACATGACTTAACGGAACATGAACTTGCCTTTGCATGTGTTTGTGACAAGTAGTGATTCATAAATACATGCTCATTATATAGTTGAAATCGAGATTTTTTTTATGATTATGGATTAGGTTTTGTTGCTTTTTGTCACACATTGTACTGTTGCAGAAAATCGAACCGAATAATCTGCTTGCTTGACAGGCGAACACTTCAAGTATTGGGCTACCTAAAGACCCCTGGACAATGAGAATACAAAGGGTTTTTTGTGGAATTTTTGTTTGTTACTTAACGCCGCACTCAGCAATATTCCTGCTATATGATGGCGGTCTTTAAAAAAATCTAGTCTGAACCAGACAATCCAGTGATTGATGTCATGAGCATCGATCCACGCAATGGGGGCATGCATCAACCAAGTCATCGAGCCTGACCACACGATCCCATTAGTCGCCTCTTACGCCAAGCATAGTCGTCTTTTACGGCAAGCATGGATACCTGAAGACCATTCTACCACGGATCTTAACGTGTGGAGAATACATAGAGGATACTGGCATAAACCAGAGACCATATAATAGATAAAATCTCTGCATGTACAAAGTGTATCGATGATCTTTCGTCTCGCAAGGACGGCTTCCATGGTCTACTGGTAGAGCGTCTTCCCGGAGAGTAGAAGGTCGGAGGTTCGATACCCTGTCGCGTCATACCGAAAAACGATGAAATATGGTACATGTTGTCATCCTGTCTGGCACTCGGCATTAAGGGGCTAAAACAAGGACTGGTCGGCTCGGAGTCAGTATACTGTGTCTGATTGGGGTATTCTTGTTAAATTGCGGCATGGTATCTCAGTTGGCTAGCACTATGCATGCACGTCGCTATACTAATTTAAGTGCATTAATCTTGGACGCGACGTTAAACCCCATTTCACCTCACCATCATCTCATAATGAATTCTCAGCTAACACGACTCGCTGCAGTGTGACTTAAGAAAGCAGTATACAACGTGAACTGTATGTACTAAATAATATATCAACTTCAAACACATTGTTCACGTTAACGTTTCCGTCTGTTTCCCATGCGTCATTGTTCTGTATGTTGTCAAAAATACACTCAACAAATACGTCACGATTGTGACCTTAATTTCAAAGATATTTCAAAAGCCAAAAGAAAATGAATAAATAAAGACTCGTATATGGAAACGTCCACTTGGGTATTCTTAAGCAATTGAAGGGATAAAATGTTAAAGGTTTTATGAGACACGAATGAAATACACATTCAAGCACGTGTTCTCGATTGAAAGAACGAACACACAGAAACTGTAAGCAATGACTCTATGTCTTCATGCACTGTTCAGTAAGCTTACACTGATCATTTATTAAATTGTTGGAGTAAATATTGGAGGAGTCTGAAGATGCGCAAATTTAACGTCTGTGACATGTTGAAGTTTACGAACAAAGGGGAGTCTTATATTGTTTGATTGCATTATTCAAACTATACTACTGGTGTCTCCCTGGAAACGGATGCGAAACGACAGCATCCGTCAGTATACTTGCTGTAGTGAAATCGGGTGTCTGGGTGGACATACTGATGTCACCTGTCACTACAATGGCGGTTGTGACACCGGGTGTCTGGATGGACATACTGATGCCACTTGTCACTACAATGGCTTTGGTGACACCGGGTGTCTAGATGGACATAGTGATGCCACTTGTCACTACAATGGCGGTTGTGACACCGAGTGTCTGGGTGGATATACTGATGCCACTTGTCACTACAATGGCGGCTGTGACACCGGGTGTCTGGATGGACATACTGATGTCACTTGTCACTACAATGGCGGCTGTGACACCGGGTGTCTGGGTGGACATACTGATATCACCTGTCACTACAATGGCGGCTGTGACACCGGGTGTCTGGATGGACATACTGATGTCACTTGTCACTACAATGGCTGTGGTGACACCGGGTGTCTGGATGGACATACTGATGCCACTTGTGACTACAATGGCTGTGGTGACACCGGGTGTCTAGATGGACATACTGATGCCACTTGTCACTACAATGGCTGTGGTGACACCGAGTGTCTGGATGGACATACTGATGCCACTTGTCACTGCAATGGCTGTGGTGACACCGGGTGTCTGGATGGACATACTGATGCCACTTGTCACTACAATGGCTGTGGTGACACCGGGTGTCTGGATGGACATACTGATGCCACTTGTGACTACAATGGCTGTGGTGACACCGGGTGTCTAGATGGACATACTGATGCCACTTGTCACTACAATGGCTGTGGTGACACCGAGTGTCTGGGTGGACATACTGATGCCACGTGTCACTACAATGGCTGTGGTGACACCGGGTGTCTGGGTGGACATACTGATATCACTTGTCACTACAATGGCGGTTGTGACACCGAGTGTCTGGATGGACATACTGATGGCACTTGTCACTACAATGGCTGTGGTGACACCGGGTGCCTGAGCGGACATGATGCACTGATATCACGTGTCACTTCATAATTATGCATAATTAATAAGGAATGCCACACCAACTAAGTGTATCTGAAAGCATGGGAGTTAAGACACTGACGTGGTTACGTAAATATGAGACCGGGCCTGGTGTGCGTTATAGTATGGGAGGTACGACAGACACATCGCTACCCAACGTTGGTGTATGTTAAAGTATGGGAGTTACGACACTCACATCGCTACCCAACGTTGGTGTGTGTTAAAGTATGGGAATAACGACACTCACATCGCTACCCAACGTTGGTATGTGTTAAAGTATGGGAGTTACGACAGACACATCGCTACCCAACGTTGGTATGTGTTAAAGTATGGGAGTAACGACACTCACATCGCTACCCAACGTTGGTATGTGTTAAAGTATGGGAATAACGACACTCACATCGCTACCCAACGTTGGTATGTGTTAAAGTATGGGAGTTACGACACTCACATCGCTACCCAACGTTGGTATGTGTTAAAGTATGGGAGTAACGACACTCACATCGCTACCCAACGTTGGTATGTGTTAAAGTATGGGAGTTACGACAGACACATCGCTACCCAACGTTGGTATGTGTTAAAGTATGGGAGTAACGACACTCACATCGCTACCCAACGTTGGTATGTGTTAAAGTATGGGAATAACGACACTCACATCGCTACCCAACGTTGGTATGTGTTAAAGTATGGGAGTTACGACACTCACATCGCTACCCAACGTTGGTATGTGTTAAAGTATGGGAGTAACGACACTCACATCGCTACCCAACGTTGGTATGTGTTAAAGTATGGGAGTTACGACAGACACATCGCTACCCAACGTTGGTATGTGTTAAAGTATGGGAGTTACGACACGTACGACACTCTCATCGTGCGTGCGTGCGTGCGTGCGTGCGTGCGTGTGTGTGTGTTACCATCTTTCATTATTTCACCATTGCTAATCGGGCACAGTCTACGTAAAATGAAGTTTCATGCAGTGACAATTTCACACTGATTCGCTGTGTGATATGGCCTCGTGCCTTTCACTGCAAAGTATTGGCTGGCTTCGGTCTAATCGGCGTCCAGGTAAAATATGATCACATTTCCTTCAGCAGATTCTGAGATTAATTTTTTAGGTTGCCGCAACCTATTTTCAGAAAGATGATATTGAGAACAGATGATGATTAATAATGCAATTCAAAACTGATCATGTCGATAACCATCAATACATGATAGTTTTAACTGAATGTGACATTTAAGGAGGGAATCTTTAACCAACTTTTCTTTCATCTTTTCTTCTTATTTAAATGTCATGATTAAACTTGAGTACCTTCAACGTCTCAGCCCTCGGTGAAGTCGGTGATGTTTCTGTGAAGACAATGCTTGAAGAATTTCACAATCGTGATGTTTTCATGTCCTTTTATATGTTGATTTAAGTTCCATAAACACACCCCAGTCCTATTTATATACATCCTCCATAAGTAGGCAACCACATGGGCTCTAATTGTACTCCTGTCCTTGCCGATCTGGTTCTTTTTGCATAAAACAATCAAGCTTTCATAATTTATTGTAGACTTATGGAGATTATTTTCAAATTTGACACATCAGTGACAAAAATAATGTCCTGTGTGATTCCCTATTTTGATTTGTACTATATGTTTCCGTGATTATTTTTTTCAGGTGAACAATTGACTTGCCTTTGCATGTGTCTGTGACGGGTGCCACCGGTGGAACAGTATACGCCCACCCTTTTGCGAACTCCTGATATCTAGAAGCGTTAGTTATTAACGTTGCGATACCTGTAGAAACCTATGAAACCAACGAGCTCGGGGTATGATGCTGACAGACCTAGAAACAATCAGGGCAAACCGGAACTCGAAAAAAAATCGAAGGTTTCTGACAGGCCCAAAGGGCACAATTCTGCACAGCTAATTGCGGCGCCCAAGGCGAAACCCGTAAAACAACATACGTATTTCAAGATATTTTGATATATTTATAAGAATAGCTGACTATGTGTAGCAGATTGCAAGAATTGTTTTATAATTTTTCGTTAAATTCAGACCAGAATAATCTAACAAGAAATGTTATTCATTCTAAATTAAAGTACAGCCCTTAACGTTCCGCGGAAAAAAACAAAACCTTCGCATTTTTTGGATTGTTTGTATATCAGGTATGTCTGTCACCTGATAATGTTCCATAATGGTCAGGTCTATGGAAATACAAGAGACCAATTACCGCCTGATCTGTTTTAGATTTAATTTTGAGTATATCACACAAAACTATCCACAAGAGTATAGACAAAGGAATGACTTCAACTATTCAATAGACAACTTTGACTTTATGTCTACTTAATATCCAGCAGCTCCTACATTTCACAACTTTTAAGGTACAATCGAGCTTGCCCTTTCAACGAAGACTTCTAAGATTTCACTTCTTCATTGCTCGTTAGGCTCCAGTGACGTCGCCACTGACTCAAACCAGCATCCCTGACAGTCTCAATGAATTTCCTCAGTGAGGCGGTTAACACTGTCTTGACAGAGTAGGGTATACCCATCTATTGTCCAAGATGGCAGTCTTCGGGTTCCGGGAGTGACGGGATCTCGTGGGGTGTGACGATCTCTCGCCGGAAGTGACGGGATCTCGTCTGGTGTGACGATCTCTCGCCGGAAGTGACGGGATCTCACTGGATCTCGGGGGGTGTGACGATCTCTCACCGGAAGTGACGGGATCTCGCTTCGTTGAGGTGGTTTCGGTGGGGTTTACGCATGGAAGGTGAGAGAAAAAGGAAGAGGAAGGTGGCGGAGACAGGGGGGGGGGGGGGGGGGGGGGGGTTGGGAGGAGGCGAAGATGCGGGCGAGCAGAAATGTAACAACAGAAACAACATGTAGGTACGCGTAATAGTCGTAAAAACAAATAAGGGCAGTTTCAAGCATGTATTTCAACATTCTTTTGTGACGATTGGGGTAGCCCTGAAAAGGGCTTTTGGAACAGTGGTAGTTGACAACAGGAGTGACTGCCACGTACCCTTTGACCCGAGTCCAAGTCACAGTCAATGACATTCCAGAAGGAGCGATTTCCACAAAGATCCGTCGATTGGGTTTCAAAAGTACCAGCCCCATGTTGAAACTCAATTAACAGGAAGTCCTGGGGACTGAAATCGAAAGCAACACAGACACCCTTGCAATCTCACAATGGACCAGTTCAGATATAGCTGAATTCTGTGGCTGGTGGATCTAAGTGCTGACCTTGGAACAGAATAAGGCTACCAATACCCACTACAGACTGGCAAGATGGGCAAGCATACCCCCGTCAGTGTCCTGCAACACTTGGCTGCTACTAAAATACGAATCTGTCTCTGATGATGTATTGGGCAAGCATACCCCCGTCAGTGTCCTGCAACACTTGGCTGCTACTAAAACACGAATCTGTCTCTGATGATGTAATGGGCAAGCATACCCCCGTCAGTGTCCTGCAACACTTGTCTGCTACTAAAACACGAATCTGTCTCTGATGATGTAATGGACAAGCATACCCCCGTCAGTGTCCTGCAACACTTGTCTGCTACTAAAACACGAATCTGTCTCTGATGATGTAATGGGCAAGCATAACCCGGTCAGTATCTTGCAACACTTGGCTGCTACTAAAATACGAATCTATCTCTGATGATGTAATGGGCAAGTATACCCCCGTCAGTGTCTTGCAACACTTGGCTGCTACTAAAATACGAATCTGTCTCTGATGATGTAATGGGCAAGCATACCCCCGTCAGTGTCCTGCAACACTTGGCTGCTACTAAAACACGAATCTGTCTCTGATGAGGTAATGGACAAGCATACCCCCGTCAGTGTCCTGCAACACTTGTCTGCTACTAAAACACGAATCTGTCTCTGATGATGTAATGGGCAAGCATACCCCCGTCAGTGTCCTGCAACACTTGTCTGCTACTAAAACACGAATCTGTCTCTGATGATGTAATGGGCAAGCATACCCCCGTCAGTGTCCTGCAACACTTGGCTGCTACTAAAATACGAATCTGTCTCTGATGATGTAATGGGCAAGCATAACCCCGTCAGTGTCCTGCAACACTTGGCTGCTACTAAAATACGAATCTGTCTCTGATGATGTAATGGGCAAGCATAACCCCGTCAGTGTCCTGCAACACTTGGCTGCTACTAAAATACGAATCTGTCTCTGATGATGTAATGGGCAAGCATACCCCCGTCAGTGTCCTGCAACACTTGTCTGCTACTAAAACACGAATCTGTCTCTGATGATGTAATGGGCAAGCATAACCCCGTCAGTATCTTGCAACACTTGGCTGCTACTAAAATACGAATCTGTCTCTGATGATGTAATGGGCAAGCATACCCCCGTCAGTGTCCTGCAACACTTGGCTGCTACTAAAACACGAATCTGTCTCTGATGAGGTAATGGACAAGCATACCCCCGTCAGTGTCCTGCAACACTTGGCTGCTACTAAAACACGAATCTGTCTCTGATGATGTAATGGGCAAGCATACCCCCGTCAGTGTCCTGCAACACTTGTCTGCTACTAAAACACGAATCTGTCTCTGATGATGTAATGGGCAAGCATACCCCCGTCAGTGTCCTGCAACACTTGGCTGCTACTAAAATACGAATCTGTCTCTGATGATGTAATGGGCAAGCATAACCCCGTCAGTGTCCTGCAACACTTGGCTGCTACTAAAATACGAATATGTCTCTGATGATGTATTGGGCAAGCATAACCCCGTCAGTGTCTTCCAACACTTGGCTGCTACTAAAATACGAATCTGTCTCTGATGATGTAATGGGCAAGCATAACCCCGTCAGTGTCCTCCAATACTTGGCTGCTACTAAAATACGAATCTGTCTCTGATGATGTAATGGGCAAGCATAACCCCGTCAGTGTCCTGCAACACTTGTCTGCTACTAAAACACGAATCTGTCTCTGATGATGTAATGGGCAAGCATAACCCCGTCAGTGTCTTGCAACACTTGGCTGCTACTAAAATACGAATCTGTCTCTGATGATGTAATGGGCAAGCATAACCCCGTCAGTGTCTTGCAACACTTGGCTGCTACTAAAATACGAATCTGTGTCTGATGATGTAATGGGCAAGCATAACCCCGTCAGTGTCTTGCAACACTTGGCTGCTACTAAAATACGAATCTATCTCTGATGATGTAATGGGCAAGTATACCCCCGTCAGTGTCTTGCAACACTTGGCTGCTACTAAAATACGAATCTGTCTCTGATGATGTAATGGGCAAGCATACCCCCGTCAGTGTCCTGCAACACTTGGCTGCTACTAAAATACGAATCTGTCTCTGATGATGTAATGGACAACAATCATGGCAGCATTGCCTTGACAACCCAATACTGTGCAAATACCAATATGTGCAAAAAGACCTAAAGAGATCCTCCCAAGGCCACAGAGTTGAGTGAACAGCAGCAGGGAACCCAAGACAACAGTGTGTGTGTGTGTGTGTGTGTGTGTGTGTGTGCGTGCGTGCGTGCGTGCGTTGTACTGCATCATGCGGTGTCACGTGGTCCTGTGCACAGCGCACAGGTTACAAATCAGGTGAAGTTAGTAACGTCGGTCGCGGAGAGTTGGATGGGTGACCGCGTTCAGCAACTTGACTCCTGAGAGTTTCCATGGCGTCTGTCCTGTCCCACACTCCTTAGGCAAGTGACTTTGTTCGAAATGAGCCTCTGTTCACCCAGCAGTGATTGGGTACCCGGTAGGATGAGATGGCAATACGGTTGTTAACCTTCTAGCGCCTCACGGGTAGTTTGGGTTGCATACTCCCCAGGGAGCTGAAAATGAAAATTGAGTGCACACTGATCCATTGATCGGACTAATAATAGTATAGCTCTAGGAGCATACACTTGGTGAATGGAATATGCCGCATTATAAAAAGCTGTCAGAGTTTGTAAACAAAGACAAGAGACGCCCATCTTCCCGAGGTAAGGGAGTTAACTGGCAATAACAGTCTGGTTTCCACCCTTGCCGAACTAGGCTGGAATTATAGAGTTATATTTTGTCTATGCATAGTCGAATCAAATCGCGTAACGAAACATTTCCACATGCGGTTCACCCGTGCAGATTTCGGTGGGTTGCAGGATTTGGAGAAAGGAGAAAACATGTGTACCGTTAATTTAACGTGAACATATGTATTCCAAATCTTAATCGATTTTAATCAAGGTGCTTACGTCATTTCATGAACTTCGCGAAATAAGACCCGTTTTAGTCAATAAAGATTGTCGTCACTGAGAGCTTCCATCCTGTTTGAAGCAAATGCAGGTGATATAAGAGGTGGGATCTGATTGGTCAATAGGAGGGACATAAAAGGGACATAACACGTAATAGCCACTGGTGGCGCTACGGTCGAACCCAGAAATTCCAGCCAAGTTGTGCAAGGGAGGAGTCTGGACATTTACAGTCTTTTACAACTCCCTTGCCTCGGGAAGATGGGGATGTCCATTATCCTGTGTCCTGTTTGGTCCTGAAATGTACCTTGCGAAAATGAGAGGGTATCTGACCTCATTGGTGCCTGACACTGGCAATGAGAGGTCTCCATCTTCTTTCTAATGGGCACTTAGTCCCATACGTACGCCGCCACAGGTAAGTGTCTTTCAGCTTTATGTTGAAATACACTAAAATGCGCCATCGTTCCAATGAGTGCTGTTGACGGTGACTGGTAAGAACCCTTTACAGTCAGTACACTGCCATGGAGGTGTCAGGCATGTTGTCAGTCACGCGATCTGTTGATAACATGGAAGCCAGACCAACTGGTTCAAGGCAATACAAAGGCGAGGCAATTGTTCACCTGAATAAACACGAGAACACATGGTAAAAGTCAACTTTGGGAATTGCATGGGACATCAGTATGGTCACTGATGCCACACATGTTGAAACGCCCTCCACATTCTACCATATAACATTTCTGCAGTAACACAACATATTGAAAATATAATATGACCTTGTCACACTCGACATTGAAGGGAAAAGTTGAAGTGACACCATACAGACTTGTGGAAAGTATGTTTCACTCTGAATCTGTATGCGTAGATCTAATGGTAAATACCCTTCCAATGATTTACACACCTGGGCTAGAAATAAAAGATACCAGTGAAAAATCCTTATCTATTTCATATTTATTAGGGGCGGTCGGGTAGCCTAGTGGTTAAAGCGTTCGCTCGTCACTCCAAAGATCCGGGTTCGATTCCTCACATGGGTATAATGTGTGAAGCCGATTTCTGGTGTCCCCGAAGGGATATTGCTGGAATATTGCTAAAAGCGGCGTAAAAGCACACTCACTACTACCAATACCAAGTTAATTATATTCATTATAATGTTTTTGTCATCATTGAAGATATATATTTAACTATTTAGCTTTAACGATGACGTCACGTGGACTGGAGTACCCAGAGTGCCGCACTCCCATGTGTAATGTAGATATAGATAACCACTTACACCAAGTATGTTATTTGAGTGAGTGAGTGAGTGGGTTGGGTTTAACGCCGCTTTTAACAGTATTCCAGTTATATCACGGCGTGTCAGCTTAATGTGGGACGAAAGTGATGCAAGTCCCAGATGTTTACCACTTCGGTGAAACCCACGAGCACGGGTATGGTGCTGACAAACCTAGAAACATAATCGGGGCGAACCGGGATTCGAACCCACAAACTTTGGTTTCTGTCGTGCCCAAGGGACGCAACTGGACGCACTACTCATTTCTGGTAGTCATGTCGACAGCATCCATTACATCCATTCAACACATTCAATACCCTAAGTAGATCTACATTCAAAAGTGTCATCTTGTTCGAAAACTTCGAATAGGTGACCCACATTCCCAAACAACAGATAACTCAAAATTATGTCTCTTTCCAGTTTAATCTACATGGTTTTAAAAGAGATAGATTTTCAATCGAGGTTTGGAACTCCTTCTGGAGCTCAATGACGCGTTACTGGATACAAAATTTATGAAACCATTTCAGCAATATCTGTGAAATTCTACAAAGGTCAATCCATTTAATGCTGCAATCATACAATGATTAAATTTAAATGAAATGATAACAGTGTTTAAATGTTGTACATTTACTATTAAACCAGTAACTAAATTCTTAATTATGAGTAATATAACATGCATGACCAATTACTGCCGGCTATTCTAAGCAGATATTCAGAGGTTTGTTATCAGACACCACACGCCCACAGGAAAGATTGTAATAAATTGTCCTATATCCCTTGAGGACAAGGCTGAGGATTTTGCGTCCATTTTAAGTTTTTCTCTAGGTGTTGTAATTTCTCTATGTGATTGGTCGCGAATTCTGCAAGATTGATGATAGTGCGGCGTAAAGTAATAGTCACTCCTCCATTGTTTTGTTTTTGTTCTTTCTTCTTTATTATTCCATTTCATGTATATTGTTACAAGTGTAGGTATTAACATGTATATAATGACAGTATTAACACAAGTTATAGTTTTCATAGGTGAGGACAGGCAGATTGTGTAGGATATGTCGTTATTAAGGTTCTTCTCAAACTGAGAGGGAGATTATAATTATTTGTTTACAAAAATAGATGATTACTAATTAACAGGTAGTATGTTTCAACTGCTTCGTTAGATTATGAGATGTATGTTTGGCCATTTCTGAGCATATTGGTTAAATTGATTATTTGTTTTAGCGATAAAACTTTCCAAACAAAGTGTGTCTTTTAGTAGTGAAAGAAATTGCTCGAAAGATAAATCTTGTTGTTTTATGTTTGATATGTAGATGCATCTTTTTGCTAGTATAATAATATGATTTGTTACATGGTTTTGAGTGGAAATACCAAAAAAGATATTAAGTTTCGAAAGGATAAAATTTAGGAAGTTTTCAACTTTAAGCCAAAATTGTTGAACAGATTGGCAATCGAAATATACATGAGACATATCTTCAGAAGCAGTTTTACAGCAAGAACAAATATCTTCATCGACAAGTTTCATCTTGAATAATTCTTTCTTAGTGTTTATTCTTTTTAATGTGTAGTTGCGCTGTTGCGTTGCGTCATACCAAAAAACGTTATAAGATGGTACTTGTTGTTACTCTGGCGCTCGACATCGAGAGTGAATGAGTGTGTGAGTTATGTTTAACGCCGCTTTTAACAGTATTCCAGTCATATCGCGGCGTGTCAGCTTAATGTGGGAGGAAAGCCCGAAGTGGTGCAGATCTTAGACGTTTACCACTTTCATGAAACCCAAGAGCACGGGTATGGTGCTGACAAACCTAGAAACATAATCGGGGCGAACCAGGATTCGAACCAACAATCATAGGTTTCTAGCGTGCTCAAGGGACGCAACTCTGCACAGCAAAGTCAGTATACTGTGTCTGAGTGGGGTATTCAAGTCATGTTATCTCAGTGGGCTTGCACTATTAATTGACATGAAAACACCTTAAGTTAGCGATAGCATATAAAAATGAACCATACATTTACTCAAAGACTACTTCTTCATGGTTGTATTTTTAAAATATAATTTGATTTAAGCCTTTTAAAAATACAAAAACCAAAACACATGATACACAACTGCTGACTGGTATCTTAGATATCTTGTCTTTGAAAATTAATAAATGTGCTTATTTTTCGGCAGAAAGTTACATTTAAAAAATGGTAGGGGTCATGTGGTTGCAAATTCATTTCTTTCCTAGTCTTCATTGGCCCAATATATTTGGAGGAATGTGTGATGGTTAAATACACATAATCAAATTTAACAGCAGTTATTTCAGTTTTTAATAACATAAACATATACTTGTATACCTTTTATTGTCCTGTTTTATTTTTTTTAAAACATTAAGAAATCTCAGCTAAAAGCAAATTCTACTGTACGATTTCGTCTGTACTATAAGCATGATTTTTTTATGAACTGCTATCAAACTGTGCTGATACAAGGTATGCGTGAAAGACGAGGACTTAGTACAAATAGGGCGTCACTGATGCGTCAAATTTAGAAATGTCCTCCACATGTCTAACTTCTTTATTTACTTTAAAGGCGATAAATATGCATTGATATTATAAGCATTGTGTCATCATTGCATGTATGCGATTTGTTAATGCATTTCTTGGCAGTGTCGTCCCGGCGTGGTTTGGACACGTCTCTACTGCAGACATGGGAGTACCAATAGTCACGTTTTCACGTAGTGATTTGAAACAATCTACATGTGTATGCAAGCAGGGCTGGTCAAAAAGTTCTAAGCCTAACAAACAAAACCAACAATTGTGAAAGTGTTTTTAATTTAATTTTTCAACATAATCTCCCTGCTTTTCCATACACTTCTCATATCGATATTGATAATGAAGATTTTCAATTCCAGTTAGGAAGAAGTTTTCTGCAGCCACCTTTAAAACCCATTCACGGCAGCTTTAATGCCGTCGTTGTCGTCAATGCGCTTTCCACGAAGGTGTTCATTCAGTTAAGTAAACAGGTGGAAATCACTTGGTGCCAGATCTGGCGAGTAAGGAGGATGAGGAAGCTATTCGAACCCACATTGTCGTACAGCAGCCTCTGCAAGTCGAGAGGTATCAGAAGAGGCATCGTCATGAAGTTGTACAACTCCAGCAGTCAGCATTCCTCGCCGCTATTCTTTGATAGAATGTCTCAGGCGATGAAGCGCATCAGCATAGTAGGCACCGGTGATCGTCTTTTGAGTTTCTATGTAATGAACAAGGATCACACCATTGCATCCTAGAATACAGTGGCCTTAACTTTCTTCACTGATCTTGAAGACTTGAATTTCTTTGGTGCCGGAGACGTGGAATGGTGCCATTCCATGGATTGACGTTTTGACTCGGGATCACAGTTGCAGACACATGTTTCATCACCCGTTACTAATCTTTTGGAATTTGACGAAATCCTCCTCAATAAGCTCTAAATTGTCTATGGCAAAAATGTCAGTTTTTTGCCTTAAGATAAATAAGAATTTAGAAACTTTGGCACCCAAAGAGCACATATCTTATTCACCTATTAATGTTCATGAATAATAGTTTCAATAGATACATGGATTAGGCCTGTGTCTTCCTCAAGTTCAGCAATGCTAATACGTCTATCTGACAGTATAATATTTTTCTATTTAATTGATTGATTCTTCATTGACGGAAGTTGAGGGACGTCCAGATCTAGGGTCATCATCAAGGCTTGTTCTCCCAGCCAGCCTTCAACATAGCTGCCCAACGTTTAACAGTGGAATAGCTGTTGCACTTGTCCCCATAACTTGTGACATGCGGTCATGAATTTCCTGGGGAGTACTTTTCTCTGAAGTCAAAAACATGATGACTGCTCGGTTTTCGTTCTTGTCCGTTTGTGTGTCCATTTGGACCCCTATTACATTAAACTGGCTGTCACTAATATACACACGGCCTCAACTGACCAAATACACTTGCGATGGACTACTCAAACAAATTTACTACATTGACTAGGTCACTTTGTTATGGTCCAAAGTTGAAAGTTAGTCAGACTTGGAACTTTTTATCCTCAAAGATTATACGAGTAAATCATCACTTGTACGTATGTGTTCCTGTGTACAGAAACAGCAAAGCCTCATATCGCAGGTGCAAATGCAGATGCAACTGCTTGGAAAACAGGTGCCCCTGTTTGAAATCGGGGTTGAGATGCAATAGTGCATACCATAGCCACATATCCTGTGACTGAGGTGAGCGGTGATGTGATTGAGAGACTCTTTATATGCAGATAACACTGCTTGATATGATTTCATTTAGAAAAAAAACAGATTCTTACGATCAAATATTTGTTTGGTTGTTATCTTAATAATAGAGTTTTCTTTATTAAAATCAAAACATGTAAAACAATACCAATTTCAATTGCGTGCATTGGGCAAGTTGTATTGGGATTATATATATGCACAGCCAATTGTCACGCCTTGGATGATGGGCAATTGCCCCCTGATGTTTGATGATAAGTATGTCAATAATTATAAGATGTTACTTATCTTAACTGTCATGTATTTGATTATCTTGTCTACTGTGGCCTCATAACAGAAAATGAATGTTCAATGAATGGTCAATAGAAGTTGAAGATTAGTGCTTGAAGATTACCTTCGGATCTCTACAAGAAGTGACGAACACAAAGCCTTCTGGAGGTTCGGGTTAAAACAGGCCCTCAGCAACCGTTGTTTGTCGCAAAGGCCATGTCATGGATCGAGGTCAGGCTTGTGACTTGGCTGACTGGGTGTCATTGTGTCCCAACGTCCAGGACGTTGCTCATAACATCAATCATTGGTCCAGACTCGATTACTTACAGACAGCTGGAACATTTCTCTGTGTAGCGTTAAACAACAAGCAAACAAAACAGCAACAAAAGTTTGCAAAAGGTTTCATTCACATCACAATCTCATTCGATGCTGGGTGCTCCACGTTTCTTGGTGGGCAAATGCTTAACACCACAACAAGCAACATTCTAGCTACAGGACCCATGTTCTACAGTCAGCTTGTTCAAACTCTTGGACACAGGCCCCATTGTCAGCAGTATTTGAGGTATATCCAACAACATTCGAGCTGTAGGATCCCAGTCATACCGTCAGCATGATCCATCTGTAGAACCCAAGTTCTACCAAAGATCTCCAGTCGGCCTGATCTACGTATATGATCCATACGACTCCACAGCATCCAGCTACTTCGTAATACTAGTTTCCTTCCTACACTGGTTCAACATCTTGGTCTATCTCAACATAAATCTAAGGTGGCTTCACATTCAACACCTGAGCCTGTCCCAACATAGTGTTGTGTGGCATCACATTCAACACCTGAGCCTGTCCCAGCATAGCATTGTGTGGCATCACATTCAACACCTGAGCCTGTCCCAACATAGGGTTGTGCTGCATCAGTTCAACACCAAAGCCAGTCTTAACATAGTTCTTGGGTGGCACTTTCCTGTGTCTTTAAGAACATCCATCAACGGTTACAACAGCACCTGTAACATGACGTTACCTCTAGAATGAGTGCATGTGTCGATTCCCACCATACATGAGTCACTGAACAGAACAGGTGGCCTGCTTCAGGTCTAATGCCATGGTGCAGCCTGCTGTAGTCATGTCCGAGTGACAGTGCCAACTACGACATTCAACTGGTCGATCTCAGTCTTTGTGACACATGAATCTTTTAAATGAAGCACAAACATCAAAATGCACTATATGCATTGAGCATGAAAACACAACACAAGAAGATGGTTAAGAGTAACTTTATGTTGTTAACTATTACAAGTAACAATAAATGTAAATACCGAGTGAGGCAGCAAAATGCACATTTATCATAGTAATAACAATATTAAAAACTACAGTGTTAGCTGATCCCTAAGAGTAATACAAACTAAAACCTATATAAAACTAAGAGTGACATTCAATAATAAAATTCATCAAATAAGGGATGTGACAAGCTTGTCAACTAGTCCCTATCTTTTCCCTGTTGAAACCTGAAACAACTGCCCGTGCACACCCTGAAGTAGTAACATGAGGTAGACTCCGAAAGAATTACTACACGTCAGCTGAATACAGACAACAGTTTTATCTTTCTTAATGTATCCACACATAAGGATGCATACCTTGAATTTAGTATATATACAATCACTCTAATCAACATTATTTGTACTTAAAGGGCACCAACATTGAAAGCACATACAGTGATTACATGATGGTGCACATTGTTAAAGCATATCAATGTGTGAGAGAGTTAACTTCCTCCACTGGATGAAACAGCAGTACAGTTAACAACCTTCACCATAAGCTTGGTACAAGTTGAATGCCCTTTAGGTGCAGAATGTTAAATATGTCAAAAACACGAAGTTCTGATTAAATTTTCCGATTAAATCCTAATTTTCTTTTGAGCTCAACAATATAGCATAAAACATTCATTTCTGCCAACACAATTAATACCAGATCCAGTTTTTATGCCTTACAATTATAATTTCTTCACTTCAAATATTTCTTATCCTAATGTTCCTTGCAAAGCATATGTAGAACCTCATGTTTTTGAGGACAAAATAATAGTGAAGCACACAAAACTACAAGGTGTACAAGATAAGCTTGATTTGCTGTCAATATCTGCAAAAACAATAAATACCAAAATAAAAACACTGACCAAACACTGGTGACTTCAAGTCAATCATATCATCCCTGAATTGTTTCATAAATATAGAATTAAAGTCAGCAGTGTTAAGACATAGGAGAGCTTTCAATGAGGCCAAATTTCTATAGAAGCCAAACATGGTCCCCATCACAAGGTGAGACGTAAAGACAGCAAATCAAGCAGTCACAAATATAGTAAATAAGAAGAAACAACAAATCATAAGGAGAGGCAGAAATGCTGCATAAGCTGCCTAACATCTATGGCACCCGTTTCATAATACGTCAAATAATAAACAAGAGATCAGGCTGGTTCTCTCCCCTTGATTCTATGCTGCCACTTAGTTGGATGAATGATGTTGCACTTAACATTAAAATAAAAAGTCACTAACGGGTATAAATTATATTATTTGGAGCAAAACAATGACAGTGTAACCTGTATTCTTTGCATGATAGTTCTTGCAAGACACTTAATCTGATTCCAGAAACATGCAATAAACTTGAAATCATTACACTGGTATGGTGTGGAGATGTGCTCATCACTTCAACCAGGTGGCAGCACTAGGATCAAACAGAACCTCCCCCGAGTGAATGGACTCACTTCACTATATGAACACTACTACAAAAGGAAGGATGGAAGCTGACTGCACAGCATCAGAGTGATGTGGGCAAGACCAGGATAGGACACTGAAGTAGGAGCTGTAGCTGAAGCGTTGCCTACACAGGATCTTTTTTATTGAAGGGCAGGTCGAGGATTTGATACTCGACTAGCACCTCTAACTGAAGGGTTGCCTACACAGAAACTTTACAGGGTATGAAGGGGTAGGTCGAGGATTTGATACTGGACCTGCAGCTCCAGCTGAAGTGTTGCCTACACAGGATCTTTATAGGGTTGGGGGTGGGGACCTGGGAGTGTGCTGGTGGGCAGGGCAGGGCAAAATGAAGTGCTGGAGAACATGTAAATCGGTAACATGGAGGCACTGCTGGAATGAGGCAGCCATCAGGCAAAGGGTGTAGGCAGGGTAGATGGATGGATGGCAACTAGAGATGATGGGGTCAAAGTAAAAATGAGGTGCAGGGTTTTGATTTACACTGCTGAGTGGTAGGACAGGGTGAGAGATGACTTGGCGATATTGTCTTGAAAGACATGGCATGCACAATTGTTGGTATGGGAGAATGCTGGTTTACATTGATGAATGACATTTGTATTGAGTGTCAACTCCTTCAGCTCTGGCCCTGACTTGTCACAACTAGTCTGATGCTGGCTTAATGCATCCATCAATACGAGAAATTGAAAGTAAAAACATCCGAGCTGAAACGCCACACGACCAGTTGGTGCATGATACTTATTCACATAAACAACCCTCCAATATAGTCATACAAGCTATGGAAGATGGCCAACAGCACCCGTATGGGTTCCAGCTCGTCAGAAAGTTCAAGACCACAAAATCAAATAAATGACTTAATGCCAAGTACCCGTTTTAAATTGAACATTGAACATGACATGACAATGTGAGTTGCTTTTCAACTGAATCTGATGGAAAAAAATCTTTTTTCAAGAGAAGCTAGGAATGGAGGGAGGGAAGTTGGCGGGTATGGAGGCTTTCAAACCGACAGTTCGATTTATTTGATTTTATGGTTTATGAGTGTATTATGTAGCCAAAATGGTACTCCTGAGATGCAACATTGAACACGCACATACATGGAGAAATCCACAGAAAAACAAGATTCAAAACCAGATTTCCTCAAGCATTCCTTTAAATGCAATCTTGAATGGTAAGTTGCTGCTGAGCATGAACGTGAGCAAGGTCAGATTTCTGAACAAGTAACCAAACGATAGCGCTCACAAAAAGTAATCAAAAGTGAAAGGCATATATTATGAAGGAAAATAAGGTTTCCAGACATTCATATTGCAATATTTTCAATAAACATTCTGATACTAAAAAGACTTCAGTAGGCTTTTCTTAGCACTTAATAATTGTGGCTATTTGCTTGAGGAAAACAGTTCTTGTATGGATTTGAAATAAAAGAGAAATATTGTTGACATTTTAAACATGGAAAAGGCTTAACAAGGAACAATTAAACAATGCAATTTTTCAAAAGAGTTGAAAATACATTGAATCGCAACAAGAAACGTAGTATACTGAGCAAATGTTGTGCGATATCATAGGCAAGAGAATCTGTAAGACAAACACACTTACACAACTACATTTGTAAATGTACCAATATCTAGCATATACATGTACTCAAATATGGCAACGACAGTGTCAACTCCCAAACACCCACAAATCCAAATGGACTCTTCCTCATTAGTGCATAGTCCTAACATAATGGGAGAATTCACTGGTACATTCAGGGGTGAGGTTATTACTGTACAAGCTATATATACTATATATAGTACCAGTATGCATGTATACCACTACAATACACGGATTCAAGTCAAGAGTTCTGATTAAACAAAGCATGTTGTCCCTTCTTCTTCCCGACACTGGTCACAGGTCACAGGTCATATTCAGGCACCAATCCTTCGCCAATAGTGGTGGTCTTTCACCGGTCAATGGTTATGTTTTCATAAAATTCAAATTCCACCCTTGAAAAACACCCATGACACCAAGATATTTTCATAAGTCACCGGGTCCAACTGACCATTTAGAAAATACTTCACTATTCAAAAGCCAATAGCAGTACAAATCAAAGCCTGTGGTTATAGCAGTCTTGTCATCCAACCAGGCAGAACTCGGAAACAATGACCGCTGTCTTCACTGATGGGACAATATGCTGAATGAGCTATACAAACATTATGTGAACACAGAAAGCACTACTGGATTGCACAGGCATGACAGCCTACAGAAGCCTCTATATAGAAAGCATGACAATTCACGATCTACATCTACAACTGATATCTAATGAAGCAGACAGGCTTGGCTAACATCACTCACAAGCATGTTATCATTCATGACTCTTACAAACATAACTAGCTTCAAGTCTTAATTTGTTTTCAGAAAATTCAAAAATGTACAATTTTAGTTCTGAATCTCTTATGAACAGTTAAGTTTTGGAGTAACTATTTTTCTGAATGCCTCTTGCTATTCAGAGATCAACATTAACTCTCCACATTTAGAGTCCTAGTGATACTAGACTTAAAAGGATTTCTGTTTTTTTAGAACCTCTAACAGGAATATGACACATGGTAGAATAAATAGAGACAGGCATATCTGGTCATCCAGCCTGGATAAGATTGATAACACTTGTCAAATTAATCCCTTAACAAAAATCAGCCCCATAATAAATTTCAATTTTGATATATTGAAAAATTGTTAATGTCTGAAAATAAACAATAACTGAGTATTGAACATTAAAAAAACACCCACCAATCATTCTTCTTCAACTCCACCAGCCCAATGAAAGTCGAAACTCCAAAAGCTTGCAAGAAATTATCAACTTAAGACAAAAATAATACTGATGTTAACAAAAAAAACAAAGCAACTTCAAATTTGAAGATGACATGAATATGATTAACTTTCACAAATAATAGATCTTTTCCCCCCATTATATTGTACAGATCATGTGATATTGAGCTGATAACATCTTTAAAGATTTCTGTTTTTATATATCTCTTCAAGACCTGCAGGCAGGGCTCCTCTAATAGCCAGTTTGGCTTCAAGAGATGGTAATAAGGTCTTTTGTCAGTCATCACTGTCTAAATATGCAAGAAGGAAAAATTCAGACTTGAAATCATCTTATCACTCAAATGAAACTGAATCACAATCGCGGACTAGGTTCCCTGTTAAATGGGCTACTGGTTTTGTTTTTTATCAGGGCTTCCGTCATATTTGGCTTTTGCAAGTGGTTGATCTATAAAACAAGAACTAAAAATCAATTGGCCACATTACAAAATGAGTCTGGTTCAGTTGAAGAGACACATTCACCCAGTCACCCTCACTCACTCAAAATCAATCAAACAAAAAAAACACAAAATAAACAGGTCAAGAGACTTCTTCAAATTACCTGGGGTAATCATAAAGTAATATTTTAAAAAACAGTAAAATATCTTGATTAACAAATCTGCTGTTTCACAAACACCAAAACAAACTCAATGGAACCAACATCAAGCTATGTTCCCAAATAGCAAATTTGCCTTTTCTTAAAACCTTGTTGTACCCCAATTATCAAATAACAAAAAAATATAACCACAGGTGCTATAATACAACCTAAATCACCTTGAAACGGAAAGGATCATTCTATTTATTTGAATGAGCATGTTTCCTAAGCCATCAACTGGGATTATCAGGTCGGTCAAAATGAACACAAAGTAAACAAGTTGAACAAAAGTATGTTTTTTAACTCAAGTTCTGTAACAAATTAACTGAAGAGGGCCTGCCCTATAAATGACCTCTCATTCACCGGTTTTCATTCACAAACATTTGGCCATGCTCCAATCACGCCCTGAATTCATTAGACAGCGAGAATAGCCACTGTTCCACATAACGCGTTCTGAGAACACAAACTGTGAGTTGAGTGACTCCGAGGCTGGTTACAATGTGATTATGGATGACATATACACAATGGTCATGAATGATCTTGTTATCATAGATACAGACTTCTTCTGTTAAACAACACACCTGTATGTCCAGTTGTTCTTTATCTACTTCCCATTCTGTACTATCACCATTTCAGTCAAAAAATTGCTTCAAGTATGCAGGATAAAATTAAAAACATAAATTAACTTCACATATACCATTATAAAAGTATATTGATTCAGGTACCCTGGGCTAAGCAAATATTCCTTCAGGCCTAAATATATAATCAACTTGCTGTGACGACGTATTCTAGTGAACAGTCTCCATTTAAAGAAGGCTTGCTGATTGCTCTATTGTCACGTAAAAACGACATGAGACTCTTGACATTCTGTTGAAAGCGCTACTTTGGAAAAAAGTTTGATTTCGAAAGAAAAAACATTAAATCCAAATTGACTGGGAACGAAGTTCAATAGATTTTAAATCTAATTCATTACTCGTGAGTAATTGAGTTTAAAGGGTGATGAATACATGGTGATTCTGCTGAACAGTATCATATCCAACTGAACATTGGTGCACTTTGTTCCCCAGAACAAGCCTGATCATGTAGCACTATTGATGCCCTAGGGATGTATAACACAAACAATGTTCCTACAACTATGACACATGATAATAATTTGGAAAATGTGATGAAGCGAACTAGACAATACAAAAACAAATAGCTGTACAAATGCATATTTTTCAAGACTTGAACCGCTGAGCTACTTGAAGTATCACATATGTAAATGCACAAGCTCTCCTCTGTGATACAAACATAGTTATCTCCCCTGGTAAGACAAGGATAACCTCCCCTTCCTTCAAGTCTCTGTACACCAGACATTGTCCCTTTCCTAACAGTGTTTGTCTCACAGGGAACAGAAATAGGTAATATCTAGTAAAAGCCATAAATATCCATAAACTTTGCCTTCTAGGAAGCAGAAAGGGTTAAACACATAGCCTTGCTATTAGATCAATGTACACAGTTGAAATATCATTGTAAATACAGGTAAGGTAAAATACATGAACATCTATAATATGGAACACACAGTACCATGTACAAGAGAGGTATTTCTATATAGTTATATGTGTAAATCAATCCTGATTTTTGTTAACCTGAGAGATGCCCCCATGGGCTATACATTTGATTTGATTATAGATCTACACTCATGCAAAAATTATACTTTTCAAAATTCAAAAAAAGAAAATCAAATGGTTTTTAAGTCCAGAAAATTATTATCCAGTTCAAGAACTAAATTTTTTAAATCCAATTTACTTGACAGTAAGTTTTATTTGATAAACTTTAGAGGAGATAATTGCATTAAAGTGTAGTCTATGTGAGCAGAGGACAGTCTGTCCCTGGCAGAGCATAGAAGCACGCTGTATTTAACCCCTATTGGAACAATGGGATCGTAAACAACAGACTTGGCTAATAAAATATATCTACTAGGACAAGGGCCTACATACCCACTGTCGCCATAACAACATCATCAGAACAATGTAGGCCTAGTCTTTGGTATACATGCAATATAGACCTTAGGACTCATATGCATAAGGCGTTAAACGTCAAAGAGAAGCAAATATTAAAGAAAATCGTTGTTAATTCCAGTGAGGCTGATTAGAAACTTGGATTTAATACCTACATCCACTGCATGTTGAGCAGTTTAACGAAATCAGTTACAATTGTAGTATGGCAATTAGGTAGATTTGACCGGCCTATGAACCTAACTTAACATTTCAGTAACAATGTGTACAACGAAGGAAATGGTCAAACAGTACAATGGTAAATAAAAATTGGAGAATCCTCCAAAATCTTATGCTATTTGCATCACGGTATCATTGAGCAAGATAGCACAAAATACAAAGTTTCAACCCTACAGCACAAAACAGTTCATGTATACACATTGAGATGGACACATGTGTTCAAATATTTTTTTGGGTGTTTCCACAAAATTCAAGTTGAAATGTCAAACAAAAGGTAAGGCAAAAGGCATATATTACAGCACTATGCATGATGTAAATACTAAAATGCTGGTCAATCAGTAGAGATGTTTCCATGGTAACCCCAGTTTATAGTGATAACTGTTTCTCCTTAACACTAGGGCAGGAAAGTGGCAGTAAATTAATCAAATGGGCATATTTTCAGATGGATTGAATTTGATAATAGTTTCTAAATTCAAAAACAAAAGACAGTGGTACTGATTAGTTAGAATTGCCTTCATTTTCCTTACTACGAATACACTCTACTATAAATAGTTACCATGGAGACATGCTATACTGAAATACAAACAAATAGCAAGTATTCACAGCATTTTTCTTCAATACTAAAAGCACATATGCTCTAGAACAAGATACAATATACTAGATTCATATACAGCCATAAACAAAGGAAAGAAAATACCTGAAATCCATTTGAAATTTACTGAGGTAGGTCAAGTTTCTTTCGTCCAAGTGTTGGAGAAAGGTTGGGATATGTACATACACCTTAATCTACATCCACAGAAAGATAGAACACCGAGGAACACGGATACACTGAGATCAAACAGTGCTACCACTTCCCACTCGGGGATAGTCCCAACTCAAGATATTGAAATATCTAATTGTCTACTATGCTTTTTTTTATTAATAGGACACACTTACAACATCCAACATGAAACGGGACATTGCTACTTTTCATGAAATTCATCAAAAGAAGTCAAACACCTTCCATGGTAATTGGTGTGGAAATTGAGGTAGTTAAGAACAAACTTCAAATCAATTGACAGATAAACTTACTCTAGTGTATAGTAAAGAATTTAAATAAAGAATTGTTTCTACACATGTGTATAACATCATGACATCAAAGTTTTAAAAGTTAACAATAAACATCAACATCAATTTAAAAGTAAGTCTACATACTCATTTGAAAAAATTCTTGATATTAATGTTTCTACTCTCTAATAGATCTGGAGTAAGTATGTCAGAAGATTAGCTTGTCTTCCTTACAATAATAAAAAAAAAGCAGAAAATTTCACAAAATTTAAAAAAGTATTTCGTTTTCAGCAAATTTTTGATTAAAAAGCATTTGAAGACAAAACCACATAATACTCTTTAAGTTAAACACACTAAATTTCCTATTATTGTAGACAATCATAATGTCATTATGAAATCATCTCAATTAATGTTGTTGAAAATATGATACAAAATACTCTCATAAAGCTATGTTGTGATTCTCCCTGAATTGCTGGCAGCCCTGCACCTTTGTAGGAATAACGGTTCATGATCCTGAGCTCAATAATGAATGTCATGTTCCTGAGAACTTCTCAAATAAGAAAAGGAAAAAAAAGAAGACATTAAAAATAAGTTATATTAATATATTACCTATAAATTTGAGGTATCATAGTTTTCGTAACAATCCAATACACTTATCATGTTTAAAGTACTGCAGCTCACATGCAACTTCATGGTCCAAATGAAGAAATCTGAAGCAATTCATAATTTAGGTGACACAACTTTCAAATGTGATGTTGATTTCGGTCAAATTGTGACATATTCTCCAAAACATGGAAACAAAATTATAGGTTCCATTTAAAATTCAAATAGACATTTGAAGTAATAAAAGATAGTATATCCTTAGTTCCCTCTAGATGTCAGGCAAAGTGCAGTCAGTGTAACTGTTTTATGAAGAAAATAATATTTGTATATTCAAAAAAGTGCCATTAGTCTCATTTTTTAAAATCTTCTAATAACATTATTCATCAAACCTGTATGAAGTTTTTAGCACATGTCATAAAAGTTCTAACACACCATGAAGAAGAGCAGTGCTTTGTGGGTAATGACGAGAGATGCCTGCACATGCTCACTCGATCACATCAGGTGAGCCAAGTACCCTCGACAACATGTTAGACTGACGGCAGGTTGTTCTACACAATTCTTGATGTTAAAAGAAACTTATTTTACACAGATATTCTATAATTTTAGTTTACTTTTCATTACATCCTTTCACAGAATGAAAATATTTGATGTTTCTCGACTTAAGAAATTTTGAATGGTTTATAAATAAAATATGTCTCTTGCTGTTTACTTAAAACATGCGCTATTTTTTTGACTGGACTGTTAATTGAAGTAAATACTTTCATTATATTTTGCAGTTTCTTTTTGGAATTTAACAGTAGAAGAATCAGTAAATCAAGTTAAACAAACTGCCTGGCCTTTTATAATTTCGGGGTCAAATTCCTGTAACTACCATTTCCTGCCTTTTATAATGACATATGCCTGTACCTAGACTCCCTGCCTGACACTCGTCTGTCTGTCTGTCAGGGATTGCCTTGTATGACAAGTACGTGTATTATTAGTCAGCAGAAATTCAAGAGATCATGAGGAAATATACTTAGATATGATAAGTAGTTTTCAGAATAGCTGTTCTTCATCCACACAAACACAGATGTAGCCTGAATTCCATACACTGAGATTGTGTTATGCATGCATGGAAACGTCCCTGATCTGTATGGGCTAGTAATCCCTGTCCAGAGAGGGAAATTTGTATAGCATGATGAGTAGGATCATCAGCTTAGAGAAATAATGGAACGGTAAGGAATTATCAACAATTGAGAACATTTAGTTCAGACTGAATGACAATATTCAGAAAATTGTTTCTTCAGATGGATCATCTGTTGATATATTAGCACCAAATTGGGATTCATTTTATGAAATACTTTGCAATTTAGCAATGTTTAAAATTTATAATAATTTTTAATAAAATGAAACCTCTATATTCATCAACATAGCTCTTTTAAAGTAAATGTACATATTTCTATGTAAATCTATTAAACAGATTAAGATTGTTGAACCATCCGAAAAAACATTTTCTTCCATACCGTTCCAACTTAAAAAGTCTCAATGATTTTTCTTAACATATTCATACAAATTTACCACATGATTAATCTTGCTTATGACATAGCATTCAGTTGACAATCTGAAACATGGCTGCATAAGACACAGGCGAAATTGTCAACTGTGACATTTCAGATAGTTTACATTTTTTTTAATGTAATGAATGTACAACCATACCATATAAGAACATATTTTGTAAACAGAAACAAAATAATACAGAATAATTGTGAAAAAATTGGAATTTGAAAGTTTCTGCAGTTCATATAAAATATTCAATTTGTTGAATAACAAGATGCAATAAACGAAAGAAAATATGTGGTGTTTATATTTTTAACAAACTAAAACAGCTGACTTATTAAAAGCTTTGTAGCTTTGTACAGAGGTAGAACACTTCAACCTGGATCCCCTAAAGAATGAGCATATCAACTTCTGGTAGAGTAATGAGTACCCGTACTTCATTCATGATTCAATTTTTTAAATAACAAACTTCCTTAAACATCTTTGAGGTAGCTTCAAATGCAGGAAAATCGTTACCACTGAGGTACTGACTGTTGATGACAGGGTCAAGGAATATTGGGAATATCTTAGTAATGTACGTCCCTGGCATAAAGGCAGAGAATGTAAACCAAAGCACAAAACAAAAAGGATTTGTCCTTAAAACAAAAAACTGACAAGACACATGAAAGAAGGGGAACGCGAAAACTTCCATCATTTACGAATCTCAACCCAAAAGCTCTGTGTCATGTATTCTGTCACCGGTAGTTGCTAGTACAACTAACTTTAAAGACAACCGTCCGAGATATTTCTTACTTCTCTGTAAACAAGACACCGGAACCACAAAATTCATGAAATCTCACTCCATAGTCAACACAAATTTCTAATGGCACACCAAAACATGTACAAAAGGGTCACCTCCCCTGCATTTTATCACTGTAATCTTGCAACCAAACACCTATGTTTTGCATTTTTGGTCACAACTCCTTATCAATACAAGTTCAACCAATACATGATTGTCTCCCTTGAACAAGGAACTCTTCAATGAATAGAATTCAAAGTAATTAGACATGGCAAGTTTTTGTTACTATGACTAGCATAACAAAACGGACAGAAGGAATAAATCTAATATGAAAGTTTGAAGAAAATTTTGTATAATAAATGCACCATATTTTCCTTTCCATCCTGCAAACAAAATTATGCCTGTCATAGGTTACTAGCCGTGCTCTGTGATTTAGCTCCCTTGCACGCTCAAAGTAAGACTTTCCTGCTTTTATGTCCCGTCTTGCAAGACCAACCTGTGAAAGTAACAAAATAACAAAATCAATAATACCCCTGAAGTCTTTCAATGGGATTACAAGACAGCAATGGCAGACATTTTGAAAACAACAATCATGTAATTTGTTTAAAGATGTTGCAGAATTAGTATAGGTAAATTAAAAGTTGTGAGCACCAGGGATGCAACAATTCAATGAACATTTAATGCACACCAGGTGAGCTGAAATGGGGTAAAACATCTCGTTCAAGATTATTGCACTTTTATTGTGTGTGTGTCGGGGGTGGGTGTCCTCATTGCATCACAATTCTTTGTGCCACTAAATGTGCGCAACCACATGGGTGCCATAATGTCCGCTATGCACGAAATCATGAAAGTTATACATTTATTAATAATGCCATATGAATTGAAAAGGAACTGAAAAATAAAAATTCTGAAAGGACTCGCTGTGAGTGAGTGAGTGAGTGAGTGAGTGAGTGAGTGAGTGGTTTTACGCTGCTTTTAGCAATAGTCCAGCAATATCTCAACAGGGGACACCGGAAGTAGGCTTCATGCACTGTGCCCATTTGGGGAACAGAACCTGTGTCTTTAGCGTAACGGGCAAATGCTTCAACCACTAGGCTACCCCAAATGATGTTCATCTATATATATTACCTAATTCATAATACATTACAGTGGGTGTGACGGGTTAACACTGCTTCCAGCAATATCACCACGATATGGGCATGACGAGCGAACACCTTAACCACTAGGCTACCCCAAGTGATGTTCATCTATATATATTACCTAATTCATAATACATTACAGTGGGTGTGACGGATTAAAACTGCTTCAAGCAATATCACCACGATATGGGCATCACACATTGTGGCCATATGGGGAATTGGTTCAATATCTTTGAGTTTCTGACTGATGGGCTACCTAACCATAACAAGTACCTGGGCAGGATCGTGTCAATAGAGCATAATCCTTCCTGTAGCTGACAATCAGCTCAAGTTTCCAAGTATTTTATTGGTGATAATCCCAATGAATACTTCATCATCTCTCGTCATCATGAAGACATCAATAGAGTGAATGTGTAGGTTACATTGATCAGCAGCTGCTGTCAGTGTCAAATGGCAGTGGCATGAAAAAATTTAATGTAAACTTTCTACAAGGAGTATCAAGCTTACGTATCCAGAAAGGTCAATGCTCATATTAACATTTCACAATTTTCACCTACACAAAAGATTTGCAAAATAGCAAATGATGTTATCGAAGAAACATGGAATGATACACATAGGGATTAATTTGATCACTCCCAGTTTCATCCCTTGTGATCAATTTTGAAAAAAACCATGGCTGATTCAGTTATCGTTTTGCATTAAAGTTCAAGCTTGTAAAACAACAGTTTTGTCGGCAGTATGACCCCAAACCAGAGAAGGAAATCAAACAGTTTTTTTTTGGCCAACCATTAAATAATTATGGTTGGACAGATATGTCGATTTGGGAGGCTACTAAAATAAAGCCGTAAAAAATATTTTTTTCAGTCAGCTATTTTAGGAAGGTTGCAGGTTTAACAAGGCCTTGACCATATTCTACAAATCCTCATTTATCCCTATGATGATCTGCATCAAATTTCAATTCCCTACAGTCAATTCTTTTTTGACTTATCCTGTTAGTTTCAATCGCATTAACCAGCACTAATACTACTAATTTCTTTCTTCAAGGAGACATCTTACCTTCTTATTGTCTTGATGTCATGTAATTCATAACGAAATCCTCCAAGGAGTGTTAATGACTACACCCTGTTCCTTCATATGTGAGGCTCTCACAAGGAAGTAATTAATGCAAATGGCAGATAATTTAGTAATTTTATCTTGATCCAGCTTAAAGGAATAACATACACAAAAGCTTCCTCATATTCTTGTTTAACATCTTAAGCGATAGTTTGGTTTTTGGTTTTATTCATACTTGAATGCAATATAGTATCAAAATAAAATCTTCAGGACAGTGAAAAATACCATTTTTATAGGAGTTAGTATTACAAACTATTTATTCCAAAACGTGGCCTGTATGACTGTGTCCTTGTCTGGTCCATTATTACAGGTGAGGGTTTTGAGTGAGTGAGTGTGTTTTGTTTTATGCCGCTTTGAACAGTATTTCAGTTGCATCACAGTGAGTCAGGTTAATGTTTGGAGGAAAACATAATGCATATTTTTAGATGCTTAACCATTAACACAGGTATGGTGCTGACAAACAAAGAATGTAACTCAGGATTCTCCTATGTCTAGGGGATGCAACTCTGAAGAAAATTGTGGCAACTTTGATGACCAGACTGTTCTCAGGCCGCCTTGACATTGTTACAGCTTTTCCAGAACATTCATTCATTCACTTGTGCACTCACTCAGTCACTACTTTATGTCTATGATAGCGATGAATGACAGTAAAAGAACTATCATTTTATCCTGAAGACACCTGGTGTCGTCCCCGCTTTGATAACACCTTTAGAAACCTGGAATATTGCTAAAAGCAGCATGTAACTACACTGACTCACCATGGTAACGGCTTGTTGACAAAGAATCAAAAACATATTGAGAAATGAAGAAAGAAGTGTCATCCAACGACACTCAGCCCAAGGGTGAGGAGACTTCCAAAGTTTAAGTACTTACCCCATTTTGCAGAGGGCTTCTCACGAGGTGAGGTAACTCTCCTTGAAGGGCTGATAGTTGGGGATGGTGTTTGGGTACTTGACGTGCCACACGATGTGGAACATGAACTCAATCCGGTCCTGGCAACGCTTCTGGCAGGACGGGCAGCAGAAGGGATGCTCTTCATAAGGGGAGTGCAGACTCTGATGTAGATGGTACATTGTGAAGTCGTAGAAGAATATGTTGCAGTGCTCACAGTGGTGGATCCCTGAGTCGGCCATCGGACTCGCTGAGGTAGTTGTCACATCCCGCTTCCCGTCACTTTCCGACTCCACACTGGGAGTCTTTGGTGGTGGCATGTGTTCTCCGTTACTGGCCTTGAACTCTGCATCATCCAGATCCGATTCGTGGGTCTCGCTGCTGTTCTTGCTCCCCATGCTGAGGTCCATTACCTTGTCACAGGAAGACGTCTTGTCTTCCTGTGACTGACTGCTCTCGGAGGTTGTGATGTGGCCATGGGCTTGAGGTAGATTGTGTTGGTTAGCCACATAGCCATGAGGTGACAGGTTGCCGTTTCCATAGTGGTAGGGAGAATAACCATTTTCGCTTGCTCTGCGAGCTTGCAGAACCGAGGGAGAATAGCAATTCTTACTGTATTCCTCTTTCCCGTATGTCATTGGAGGCGCAGACGAAGCCATAAGTAGGGGAGGCGACTGTATCATACCTGCAGAGCCAGCAGACAGAGGCGTGTAGCTGGATGGTAGGGGGCTTTGAAGGCTGTCCGAGGTGTGAGGGGAGGTTGTGGACAGGGAGCGCTTCTCCAGGCCATTCCGTGTTTCCGGATCTGTCTCGCTTGGAGTCGAGGGAGGTGTTACTTGCTCCAACTTGATTGGGCTCACAGAGGTAGTTTCCTTGGGGTTGTGATTAGGGACTGAGGTAGACATTGTTTCATGCGGTTTCTGTATCATCGCTTGTGGATGAGGGTGAGGATGGAAGGAGTTTACATGAGATGCAGCAGCCGCATTCTGCATGAAGCTCTCGTATGTCAGTGCTTGCTGTAAAAGCGCCCTCTGTTGGAGAGCAAAAGCTTGGTAGGCAGCAAGGTTAACATGACTGTTTGGTCTGCCAGCGCTTTTATACCCGTAAAGCTTGCCACGCATGTGGACATTGCGCTCATGGCGACGCAAATCATTTGACTGTGTGAAGCAACGATGGCAGATTTTGCATTTGTATGGCCGTTCACCCGTATGAACTCGTTCATGCACCTTGAGATTGGAGGACCACAGAAAGGACTTGCCGCATGTGGAACACACGTAGGGTCTGTCAGCTCGGTGAAGTTGTTCGTGTTTCCTCAAGGTGGCGATCTCTCGGAAAGAACGCTGACAGACTTCACACCGATGTGGCCTTGGGCCGGAACTAGGAGGTAGTTTGATAGGAGTGAAGCCATTCCTTTCAGTGGTCTCTTCCATGGCTGCAAAGAGAAAAAAATAATCTTAAACTAAATTGTACACTCAGAAATGTTCATTGCTTGCTTTTCATCCACAGCTCAAATCAATATTTGACTGGGGCCACTTGCACGAATGGGGACAAGACACCTGTATCAACCAGTTAATAACATGGACACAACTTATAACTCCTCTGCGCATCTGAAGAATACTGGTTTGTACAATCAAACATCTATTCAACATTCTCAAGTCTCAGATTCATCCCTTTATGCAAATTTGTCGAAGATGAGTGAGTGAGTGAGTGAGTTTGGTTTTACGCTGCTTTTAGAAATATTCCAGCAATATCACGGCGGGGGACACAAGAAATGGGCTTAACACACTGTACCCATGTCGGGAATCGAACCCGGGTCTTCGGTGTGACGAGCAAACGCTTTAACCACTAGGCTACCCGACCGCCCCTGTCGAAGATGACAGTTTATGGGCGGAAAACAAAAGGATAAAGTCATGGACGACCCAGGCTATGAGCTCACATGAACCGTCAGTCCTGGAGAGACCACTAATCTACAAGCAAACATTCACCATGGCTGAAGTGTTCCATCATCATGATTAATGATGGGATGGACAGAACCTGTTCCATATCCTACTCCCAAGGCATCCAGGACCTAACTGAACAACAGCGACATCCTGACACAAGCTTAAACAACAAATCAAATAAAGTTGTCTCCCCACTGCTTATACGAAGATCTGACATTCAGCGGGCCATGACGAAGAGATGGGGAGATGCAGACCCCAGTGCACTGACAAACCTTCAAACTTGGTTGTAAGAACTAAACAACCATAGCTGAACTAAACACTTGTATGGCCAACATGCCTTTGTGTCAGGTACATTTTAGGTCGTGTGGGTTCATACATGTGTTTCAAGCATCAAGGAACATACAAACACACCAAGGATCCTCTGTCGTCTCTCGCTCATACTCCCTCCCTGCATGAATCAAGTTCGGTCATGCATTGGGCTAAGCAAACTTTATTATAAAATGCAGCTTTTTGGGGTGGAGGGCTCAATCTAATACAAGCATTCATGGATATGCATTACAGCTCAGTTAATGTTGGTTTCTTATTAGCCATCCCACTACTGTGAATAAAAGAATGATACACTTGAGAGCTGCCCCCTTTTCTGCAGTGATTTACCGAGTTTCAGTTCTCAGTGATACTTTGTGGCACATAATGACTATCTTGTTGTGAGGTTATGTTTCATACAAAACGGTTCATGTAAAGGATGGGGTAGGATAAAGGCCCTTTCTGGCCCACAGGATCTGCATTATTTAAGAAATATGCAAAACATTTGGGAACTGGAACACATCAGATGTGTTCAGACGAATGAGAACATGACTTCATTTCAACACATGCATGTTTGGGGCTCACAACAATGCACATGTTAAGCTAAGATGTGTAGATAGGCCTTAGAGGCTTCCATAGACTAACATCTAGTCTCTGAAATGAATATATCTTACAGAAAAAAAACCAGATGTGAAATTATCATAATAGAATTATAAAAAAAAGGAGACCAGAGACTATCTTCATTTCCTGATACTGCAGTAATCTAGACTTGCCAAACATTATAGACTTGCATGGGCTGTATTGGATATATTTGTATCAGAGTCTGTATGACAGACTAAGGTTTTCAGGGTTTATTGACATTTGAACATGGAGTCGTTGACCCAAAATGATTTTCTGAACAGATGCATATTTTAGCCATTATTATGTACTTGAATAAGCCAGAATTCAAACCCTTTTGAGAATAAGAAAACATATGGTTTGATGTCAACCATTTGATGTCGACCATTTGGCTTGATGTCAACCTTAGTTCGCGCTACCGCTAAACAAAGATCTTGAGAACATCCCATAATGGGTCACGTCCGACCCACCTTGCGCGAACTTTGACCGACCAATGGAATGACTGACAAGAAGTGGACAATTGCCAATCAGAAGGCAGCTTTCTAGTGCTTTACGTCACTAATTTCTAATTGGCGACTATGCTTTAAAACATATTTTGACAAATTCTCGATTAAAAATTTGAAACCTGAACAAAAGAACATTCTGGAATGGCTAATATATGGTCTAGATTATATGGATTCAGTCATTAAGCCCGTAACTATCCTTCGGACCACCCCGTGTTAAAGTTTCCGAGGTTGCATGAAATGAAATCACATACTGACTGTCACTTTCATGATCTGGTAAGCAACGCTCTGATCAGTCAGACCATCGTCAGATGACGTCGTTCTGACGTGACCCCTAAATGGACGTCCACAGAAATTTGTTTAGCGGTAGCGAGAACTAATTTTAATGAGATTGATGCATAATTTTTATTCCATTATAACAAAAAAAACAGTACTGTAACAAATGACAATTCTAGTGGGCCATAAATATACTTATCATACCACTTCTTTAAACATGTTCATGGCTTCAGAGAACGAACATGTCAGAATGTATTATTGTGACGTTTTGCATAATACGAAACTCAAGGGTATTTTTAAGAACATGGTACAAAACTGATTTGTCACATGAACAGGGAAAAAATAAACCCACGTACAACAGCTGTATTCACACGTGTGTCTATTCCACAATAAATGTTATCCAAATGGTACATTGCAAGTTAATTTAGCTACACCTGTCTACATGTTTCTCGCAATGAGAGCTCAAGAAAATATCTTCGATCTATAATTTAATTACAGCTGAAACCAGCTGGAAAAAAAGGAAAGCAAATTTCCTCCATTAGCACAGGAGAAACATGACCATGCGCTGGTATACAAAATGTTCCCAATCCATATCATGAATATTTAACACTACTGCTTTGTGCTTGTCATCAGAAAGTGTGAAAATCCACGGCAACTGCTGTTGTTAAAGGTCAAAACAGTAAACTCCAAAGTAGGGGTGAAAACTGGCCACAATCACTTGTTTAATGTACGTTTCATTCACTGTTATACTGAGTGAGTGAGTGAGTGAGTACAGGCCTCAAAGTTAAAATTTTTAACAAGTAGCCATACGGCTACAAGTAGTTTTTTCCAGGTAGCCAGTGGTAAAATCAAGAAGTCAAGCCAATATTGTAGGTAGCCAAAAGCATTTGAAATTGTCTTTTATCAAATAACTATTACATGTACAAGTCATAGCACTAGTCTTGGAATTGCATATCAGTGGAGACTGTACTTGAGTTTTGTTATTTGTGACTCGAACAATGATGCAATTTATGTTACTGGATAACATAGGTATATCCTTGCTTATCCAAAAATACTAATTGCCATAATAATTAATTAATCAATTGCATTGTTGACTTTAGGAGGAATGATTTGCGAGTGCAATTAGTAGCAGACATGTTTATTTTTGTGTCTACATATGTGTAGCAAGTAGTAGTCTGTCTTACAGACCCTGATACATATATATCAACTATAGCCCATGCAAGTCTATAATGTTTGGCAAGTCTAGATTACTGCAGTATCTGAAAATGAAGAGAATCACTGGGCTCCCTTTTTATTAGATTTTTATTAAGATAACTGAACAACTGTTTTTTTCTGTATGATATGTTCATTTCAGAGACTATATGTTAGTCAAAGCAAGTAGAAGTAAGTTGCCACAAGATATTTTTCAAGGTGGTCATTTGGCTACCTCTGAATTTTAGACAGTAGACAAATTGAAATTTCCGTCGCATTGGCGACCATTTTAGCCATAACTTGTGGCCTGGAGTATGGTTTAACACCCCTTCAGCATTATTCCAACAACATCACGGCAGGGAACACACCCACTGTTATAAAAAGTGTTAGGGAAAAATCCACTAACAGTATTGTGATGATGATAAGATCCCATCTGGAATATCCACATAAGAAGTGTTTGTAAACCATACTGCTTGTCTGTAGGGAAACTGTATATGTGTAGAGCTATTAACGTATTCAAGCATTATGCATTGTTACAGCATGCATAATGTATTTAGGCATGTATTGACAAAAACACTGCATCAATGACAAAACACAATTGACTACATATATAGTGTGAATGTAGTTATGAAAACAATTTCCTACACTATAGTCAATTAGTCATCGGCTCAATCAACTCAATTTTACATATTTCTGGAGTCATTAATTAGTGAGGGATTTATCTAAGGTCCTAAACCAAGTGCCCTTGGGCCCTTGGCAAGCAAATCATTATTTGGTTCCAAATTGGGACTTCTGGAAAGTTCTTACTTTTATAAATTTACCAATTTTAACATTCTATATTTACATGAATTGGGATAGTTTTCATTCCAATTTGGGAACTTTTACTGACATCTGCTCCAGGCTTGAGGACAAATATTGGTCTTTGAGCTGTTTTAGGTAAACCCATTAGCATGTAGGATGCTAAGAATTCTGTTCAATGACTAGCTTAATGCAGTAATCAGTAAATACTGAACTGAATTTAAGTGGCAATGCAGGTTTTACCAATTTACATAATATCTATATATCTACACATTTGTGAAAAAAGTTCGTAGTACAAAGCAAGAACAAAATGGTTTAGGCTACATCATTTCTCCTGATTTTCGCATCTCTCCATCATTGTTCATTCATGTTATTTTTAATTGTAGCATTTCATACCGTAAACATGATAATGTGAAAAGTCTTTAGAGCTTGTCTTCGGATTTAAGACCTGTACCCTATCCACACTGAATTCAATATTTTTAAGTAAACACTATCATAAGTGTTGTGCCTCTCTCCTCTGAATCGTTTCCAATGAAACCTTGTTGGTACCATTGACATGATGGACACAAATCACAGATGTGTACACAGATGTGTTTCTTTCGTAGGAATCAAGTGGTTAAAGCTAAAAGATATTTGATAGTGGGTTTGTTTTTGAAAACTTCTTTTTCCAATTACCTGTCAGTGATGCATTTAATTACCACCAAAGTCAAATGTCGATCTTGTACCAGGTTTATAGAGGAAACTGATCTGGTTGATATGATGAGGTGCTATTTTCAAGTTAGTTATACAAATGTACATACTTCAAAGATTGACTTAGTATGAAGCAAGGCTAATGTTAACCCCCTACAGCCTCAGCTGTACATCCTGATAATACTGTCAGTGGGAATAGAAACTTTCAGATGTAAATGAAGTCATTACAAAGATTAAGGGATTCAACTGTGATTTTAGACTTCTATATTCGCCATATTAAGCAGTATGCTCCAATAAGCACCCCCAACCAAACTTCTAGACCAGTCAGAAAGCAATTTACCGTATATCGCTGTGTATAAGGCGACCCCACGTATAAGACGACCCCCCTGTACACGCCTTAAAAATCAACCCAAAATCCTATACTCCGTGTATAAGACGACCTGTAATGAAACACATGACAAGTCTGACTGATATACCGGTAGAAGATTTAACGTGCTCTTGCCGACTGTAGCGTATTTCGCACACGGACATCACAAATTAGTTAGTTACTTTGGAGATTTAATGTGCGCTTTCCGACTGATGCGTATTTCGCACACATCACAAGTGCGCACACAAACCTTATATATGCAATAAAAATATGTTTATCTTGCGTTGTTTTTTTTCTACAATGATAGGTCGCGTGTGTAACTCCGGCACACGTCGCCATTTTGTGTTTACACGGTACGACACCAAATTGGTGCCCGTAAAATAAAATTCATTTATGAAGTAATAACATATAAGAGACAATGGTGAGTAATTTAATCGCCAATTAACTATGTTGTAACTAACTAGGCTTATGTTTGCTTCACATTCAGCGTGTTTATTCCACAATCACTTGTACACACCGTCTCCAACACTTGTTAATACAACTGTAAAAACAGCGGGAATTGATTTCAGCTTCACCGGTTATCACATGTTAGGTCACATGTGCAATATGCAAATGATTACCGGTACTTCCGGCTCTCTACTCACGGATGTTGATTGTTTTACCGCGTCAGCTGGTTTGACAATCTGCATCGAGGAGAGGGTCATTTCAACTTTATTTGAAGAAATTATTAAACTTTATTCAAGGAAAAGAGATACAAATCATGTTTATGTATGGAAATAGTTATTTGAACAGTTATTTAGGACGAAATGCGAAGTTTTATTGTCAAATGCTGGGCTGGCTATCGGACGCCAGTTGACATCGCCAGTGGAAAAAAATGTGAGATCTTCGACTCCGTGTATAAGACGACCCCCCTTCTTAGCCCCCTCATTTTAGGTACGAAAAACTCGCCTTATACACAGCGATATACGGTAAATCAGCGCCACCTCCTGAGATTGAACATTTACATGACCATTTGTATTTTCTTGTGTGTGACACAGTTGTTTTCAGAAAACAGCTACATGTAATGGCCTTATAGCCAATAATTAAACTGAAATAAAATATAAAATGTCAATGCCAGAAAATAACCAGTTTCGATTATCTATCAAAACAGATTCCATTAGCTGTTAAAGGTAAAATAGCAGTGAAAATTATATGTATGGATCACTGAAAATCAGTGATGACAGCAGGTGTTTCTGCACTTCCGCTCAAGCCTTCATTGTGTATGGTTTAATTAGCAAGTGCCCAGGGAACTTAATACAGTAAAACAGCCATTTTATTATTATTGACTGTGTGTGGAGCTTATAGGTACACGTAAGTGATTCATAATGGAAGTGAAATTACAAAGTCAGCACAACTGCAAGAGAGGACGAAAATACCCCTGACCATCCCCTTGGCAACAAACCACTTGCCTTAAGGAAAGAAATGAAATTAAGTAAGAGAAAGAAGTCAATTTAGCAAGAAGACCATTCTTAAAAAACTTTTATTAACACTTTATCTTTCTTGACAACGACAACATATGACATTGGAATAAACAAAACTATTAATCTATTCCATGTTTTGTCATAAGTCGACCAAGCAGTCATTCATACAATAAAAACAAAACTTCATATTCTCTATATTCTTTAGGATTATCTTTTTTACACCTGTTTACCATGTAGAAAACATAAAAATGTTGAAAAATATTTCAGAACTTAAAGCTATACTGTCCTTTTTTTTACTTCTTTGTTTATTGACAAACCACAAAATGAATTTGGAAACATCTGCAACTTAGGGTCATTGGAACCCATCCAATCTCACACGTTGAAACTAATACTCCTCAGTCTCCTGGAAGAGAAACAAGGTTTATTCACAAGAAGCAAGCTAAACATTTTTCTATCATGGCTCTACTGGTGTTAGCCCACACACTGGTGTATCCTATAAATCAAACAGACTATCTACCAAACAACTGCTCCTAGCCCTCACCAATAATCCCAGACAAGGAAAAGTGAGTAGAGGCAAAATGACCTTGAGATAGGTCATGACCTGAGCTGACCCGACACTGCCTGACCTGTCTGGCCATACCAGGACTGGCCAACAGGGTATCATTATAAATAGTCTGGAGAGTAGACAATACAGTCAGGCCAACATCGGAAGGCATGTAGCTGGTGGCTTGGATAGGCCGTGAGGTCATGCCCTCTAGGTCCAGCTGTAAGCATAATGCTACCACTGAGCTGTATGGAGGAAGGTACATGTAGGCCAGTGGTGCATGGGGGACCCTATCAATTATTCACTGTCCAGCTGTCTCACTGGGGAGAATATTGTCCCCGCTCTGATGAACACAGCTAGATATACAATCTACAGAATGAGGTCAAGTATATAATGAGTCAAGCAGGGCAAGTATTCCTGCCTGCAGCATGTGGTGGAAAGCGGTCAGGGAATAAAGAAGCGTGGCTGGGCAGGTGTGAGGAGCCAGTGTCCGGGACAGAGTGTCACGCCCCGAAACAAAAGCTGGTCACCGTGGTCTGCCCTGTGCTGCCATATCTTTGTCTTTTGAGGACTAAGGTTACCTAGCCCTAGGGAGACGCTGATGTTTATAGGATATTTTTTCGCACTTACAGGCGTCCTCCATTTCTTTGTTGGGCAATGATATTATTGACACTATTGTAGCTGGGGCTGTTCCCAGATCAAAATGTCACAAAGCCTCACTTACAAACATGGTGGTGTTTATACTAGGTCAAGTCAACATCGCATCCCCACTAATCTAATACATGGTGAAAACTGGGGCACTCAAGATTTGACTTTCATTTTCAAAGAAAAAACCCACTACATTTGTAATTCCTTAAAATCACAGGATCAATGATAATTTATTGAAACACCATTCCCACAATACATTGAAAAGTAGAATCTTCAAAATGGATTCAAATCAGTCTGCATCAAATCCCCAAATTTCAGGTTTTAACAAATATATTTCCCAGTAGCCAATAAGACAAGTGCTACAAAAAATCCTCATCCCACCAAAATTTGCTAAACAGTTACAAACATGTTTTCACACTCTTATTATCAAGGATAGAATTAAAGGGCACTCACAAAGGTGTGTAGGTGTAACCATTTTGATTTAAGTATTCCAACAAAGATTCTGATGGTAGTAATTTTACAATAAGCTTGACAAAAAGTAATTCAGAATTTCACACCATTCTTTTCATTGAGATTGACAATACCCCCATTCTGTGAATCATGCAGTGTATTTAGTAAGTTCATGTATTCATTTTCCACGTGCTTGTCGATTTCTAGTGTTTTTTTGTTTCTTATTTAACGCCCCACTCAGCAATATTCAAGCTTTATAACGGCAGTCTGTAAATAATCGATTCTGGACCAAACAATCCAGTGATTGACATCATGAGCATCGATCCATGAGATTCGATGAGATGCATCAACCAAGTCAGCGAGGCTGACCACCCGATCCCTTTAGTCGCCTCTTACTACAAGCATAGTCGCCTTTTATGGCAAGCATGGGTTGCTGATGACCTATTCTACCCCGGGTCAGATTATTTGTGCATGAGTGCACTGATCACGGACTTAAAATCATAATCATCTTCACAAATCATTTCTTTCAAAAGATTATTTCTATGTGTGTTCTTTAGGCTCTGGCAACTCATTCTAACCCTTCCTTTACAGTTTTAACAATACCATTCACACTCTTATACAAGATATTTCAACCCCACACATCACGTATCTATTTGTGATTTTATTCATTCCAAAAGCATGTCTGACCTCAATGGATTACCTGTGTGGATCAATGGTTACTGACATTTCCCTAGTGAACCAGCACTCAACCACTGCATGTGGCTTTAGCTAGCTCTTTCTGCACTCGTCTCATCAAAATACATTCTCTATTTCAAAAGATTATTTACAATAAAAATTAAACACATTTTACGTTATCAATGCATATACTACTTCAAAGAAGTTGAGGACTTTCATATTACCATAGTTAATCTGTCATAACATGACAGATTACTATCATAAAATGAAACTATCGGGCAGTAGTACTTAACATCTTTTGAGTACCATTGATTCTATACAGTAAGCATGGTCTCTATCTTTGAATATATACCACTCAAAAGAAGTTAAGGACCACCCGCTTCCTCACATTACGATAGTTAATCTGTAATGGCATGACAGATTAACTAACATAATACTGAAGAATCCTTAACTTCTTTTGAGCAGGGGTCAATTTAATTGCTGGCCTATCGGCCCATGGCCAGTTAAAATTGCAAAGGGCTTACTGAAACGTAAAGTTGATGGCCTGTCTGGTTAGTCAAAATTTCACCCCTTCTCCATGTATATTTAATATTTTTAATTGGATCATCTCGGTAGAATGACATCTGGCCGCCATTTAGTAATGTTGCATACAACAACTTCTTTATTTGCTCCTATAACGGCACGAAATGAGGCAAATGGAAGCCAAGATTTAATCTCAGAGTGCAGAAAAAAATGTTAAGGAGTGAGGAGTTCTAAAAGGCTACGTGACCTTAGGTTCGGCCCCTTTGCAGCCTCCGCCATTTAGTAGCAGGCCAGTCAGTTTGGAGAAGGGATCATAACTTTTCATAAACATTTCATGTCTTGACAATGTTATCTTAATCTGCCTGTGCACGTGTTGAGGGAGGACAATTCCCATCAGAACTGAATGTGTGCATAATATATGAGGTGCACATCCAAATGCATCCCTGCAGTCACTACATGCATGACATGCAGGTGATACAGGACTGCCACCTCTGACTGAGTTCATTGTACAGTGTGACTACAGATTCGAACAGAGACTCGGAGCAAGTAAATACATAACATCAACAATGCCAGAGAGTCTTGGTCATCCGCCGAAACAGATTCCACTGCCACTGGGCTCAAAAGGCAAAACAGAGATGAAAACTATATGAATGGATCACTGAAACCCAGTGATGACATCCGGTGTTCACGATAAGGGCAAGTGTGTCCTGGAAGAAGCACTCACCACCCCCACAATTCACAAAATATGCAATATATTCGCCATTTCTCGTACATAAGGGTTCTCAATTCTGTTAGTTGCATGTTCAAGATGAATTAATATCTTGTATCACTTATAAACACACAAACATGCTTCATTTTCAAGAAAACTTTCGGAAAAGAAAAGACCACTTGCCCTTTGAAAGGTCCAACGAACAACATCATTCCTAAATAAACCCATCCAATTCACAAAGCCTATCTCAGAAACATTGAAAAACACCTTACCTCAAAATAGGTGTTAAACCAACCTAACAATATAAATCCATAAACACTAACTCGATTAACTGTCAGAAAAAGCTGCTGTTTTTCCTTAATTATCATATCACTGTTAACTTCTGTTGTGTACCGCTTGAACAGCCTATCCACTGACATGACAGCACTACTTCAGAGATAAACCACTATACACCAAATGATAAATGGTTTCACAGTAACTGTCATACCAACATACCATTCTACTGCACATTACACCAAACAGTATCTGTCAATATCCACCGAGAGCTATCAAACACTGCGTGAATATATAACGTATACACCGCCTGTAACAAGGAACGACACTCACAGGCTGTATTCCATGTCTACTGACCCATGATGTTTCCCTCAGCACTCATTTTACAAATTTCATCCTAAAATCTCAAAAACAAACATTATCCACAAATTCTCACCTTAAACGATTTCAAAGCTTCATCTGTGTGGACAAACAAAGATGCTCAGTTGAGAGGGAGGCATAGTACATACGAACATGGATTGTAATGTGCCCTCATAACCTTCTCGGTCACAGCCTCAACATAAAAACCGGAATCTTTTTGTTTGTCAGCATGTTGCAAGCACGTAATAACAATGCATGATTGCTCTTGCATGGGCCCAGATTAAAACATCCATTTTGCTGTGGACGGCTGTACAGCTAAGCTGGGGCTGCCTTCAGAATCAGCTGAAAGCAACTAAGCTTGGTTGGATAGATTGAAATGCTTTTACCAAAAAAAAAAGAAAGGATTTAGCAAGTCACTTGCTGATTGGTTGCGAATGTTACATAAAACGTATTGTCGTTTTGAAGAATCATCCCTTATCTGTAAAGAGTGTTACAAAAAACAATGGTGACAGATGTGTTGAAAGAGCCACTGGAGATCACTGGACTTCACTTCAAGCAGCACTGTATTTCATAAGAACCAATTCTTCGGGAATGAATTAAACATGAGAAGACACTGGATGTGTAATGGAAAGGCGGTAACCCAAACACAACTTGTTGAAATTTTCATAAAGTCATTTGAAACCAATCTGGTACATCCATTTGACACTTTAAAAGAACATGATTGAATATCACAGCTATGATTCATATGGCATGTCATTAATCATATCATGTAAATCTATGTCTTCCTGGACCAATCAATGTTTGCGCATCCTGTTCAATTTTAAAAGTGGAAATCTGGATGCCATTTATAAAAGTCATACACTGAAATTTGGTGTGAGCGATTTTAAGCCCTGTTCAAATTAAAAAACAACAACCCAGAATCAGAAAAAAATACCAGTCATGTCAGCATCTTAAAGCAACCATAAGTTGGGGCAAATATGATTCCTCTTGGGAACGGTTAGATTCCTTAATTCATCACTGGACACAAATGGTTTCTTACAACTCATCAATCATCAAAAATACTTTGTGTATTTTCTTGAGTGAGTAACACAGTGTTCCAACTCACAGAGTGTCAGCTTCATGTGGGAGGGAAGCTTGGAGTAATGTTGAAGTATGGGAGTTATGATCGCCTTAGCGATCATTTTTTGGAACAAGGCTCTAGGCCCTGGGCCCCATTCCACAAAGCCATCTTGGCGCTAAGGTGATCATAACTATCATACTTTAACACTGGCCAACGATAATCGTTTCACTAAGATCGCTTGTTAAAAACCTGAAAACTTCATGGCTTGGCCTACAAAATTTTGCCCAAACTGGGATTCAAACTGACAACAAACAAGCCCAACAATCTCAAAGGAACCAACTCTATTGTGACGTTTCTCAAACACTGCGAGAGGTTGTGAATATCAATGCAAATTCAAACATACAAAACTGATATTGCCATCGTACAAGGCCGTAACTGTGAAGGTTCCACCATGATGCTATTGGGATATTGCGTCGTATCATTACCATTACTGTGTATTATCTCTAGTACAATGTACAATGTGTCTATTTTGTGTTCTATGCCTGGACCATAGTGGGAGGACAAGAACATTAAATTTATCTTAATTAATTTTAAAAAAATCTTTATGAAGCTGCAAGAGTCAAACCATAGACATGATTAATATGTGCATACTTGTCATACACAACACTAAACAATTATGAAACTACCTTAAGCTGTCTTATACACAGCAATTTCATGGTCTAAACCTATTACAAAAATTTAGATCTCAACGAAGACTTTTTTAATTAAATGTTTGACTGTAGCTTGCCATGCGGAGATGCCAATCAAGTTTTTATCAGTAGATGAACAGTGTACCACGTTTGCCTAGCATGTTAACCCAGCCACAGCTGTGGGACTTGATGAATGTGCCGCAAAGGCACATCACTCCTCGGAACTAAAAAAATGTTTAATCTTCCCATCCACAGATGTGCTAACAAGCTAAGAAACCAGCTCTCAAGTTGACAAAGACCCTATATTAAATTAAACAGAGTTTCACACCTTACATTTCTTTCTCTAGTAACAAAACACTTTTCATGTCTACTGAACGATTGATTTTGTCCAAGAGTAAAGTCTATCACAAAGTACCGTAGTAACAAATCGTAAGAAAAGGGTCCACAACTATCAAAGTTCAGTCAAAGCTTGGGAGAAGCCTACTGTTGCAAACAACATACAGTAAAAGGTTTTGCGAACTTGTGTATGATATTGATAGTTGTATGGAAACAATACAAAATCAATAGAGCCCACGGCAGTTGCAGCATATGCTGCTAAGACCACTTCCATGTTCTCTCGTCAGCATGGAGCCATGACACATTATGAATGACTGGTCAATATGTGCGCTCTGAAAGTCCTACTTTCTCATTGGACTTCGCTTGACAGCAAGACACAAAATGAAACCATTTTCTCTGCTTTTCTGCAGATTAATAAACGATTTTTTCCCCACCCTTAGCAAGCCTGTCATATTACAAGCAAAATTCACTGAAGAGATTTTCTGCGACACTGATCATATTTACACGCCAGATACAGTTTTAGCGATTCTGTCATATTACACGCAAAATTTACAGAAGAGTTTTTCTGTGGCACTGATCATGATATTTAGACCACTGATAGTTTTAGCGATTTTGTCATATTACCATGATTACACATAAACTTCAAGAGATTTTCCCTGACACTGATAATGATATTTAGTAGGCCTTGGACGATACACCAACTGTGATATCCAATACATATTATGATACATTGCTCCTGATCCGATACATCACGATACTTGCATGTGCACTTATCTATGGTTTGAAAGCCATCTTTTTCATAGACAGGATGGCCAAATACCTGGCACACTGACGATTTACAGATGGCAGTGTCAAGAATTGTGAAATGAATGAAAATATGTACATTTTCACTACTAATTAGTGCTTGTTGTAGCAGTTATTAAAGCATCTGGGTATCGTCCCACTACTAATATTTAGAGGCCTGTTTTAGCGATTCTGTCATATTACACGTAAAATTGAGAAGAGATTTTCTGTGAAACAAATCATAATCTAGATGCCAGATACAGGAAAACTGGTCTGTAATTTTATTTATGCCAACCTGACTTTCATTATGAGGAAAGATATGACTGGGTAATGAGGGAATTTGAACTGAATAAAGTTTGCCATCCTGTGAATAACAACACATTTGCTTGAAATATCCTATTACCATAAAGTAAAAAGTAGAAAATTCTGTGAATATAAAAAACCACCTTTGATGCCAAAAATGGACAGTATCATCTTTCAAAGTGTTTGTTATAAGCAGTTGGATCAGCCATTCATCTCATTTACTATCTCCTCTTCGTGACAATACAACCAGTACAACAGCACACACAATTACCACATATCTACAGATTTACACCTCAGTCATGAAACACTACAAAACTTCAAAATACAACGTTCAAATGAAAAACATTAAACCAACAACCTATCAAATACATTCATGAAGCATTGACCTTTACAGGTAAGACGTTATGTAAATGTGTGTTGAACAAATACGTCATGATGAGTGAGATAAGACTATCTACCTTGTCAATGGGCCACTGTAACTAACTGTCGTCAGAGAACCATTCTACCCACACATGCCCAGGCTGTCCGGCCTCCTTCCTACATTCGACCTCCTTCCTATATTCACCCCGTAACCGAGATATTCCTGATTGTTCATAGATCACCACTGTATCACCGGTCACATGACATGCCCAAGCTGTTCAACATGTTGGTGTTCCGGTGCTATCTGTTTGAGTCAATAAACCTGCAGTCAATGTATTCTTCCTCGCATGACAACGCAACATGCAGCATTATTGATATTTTACCCGTTGCCTCGCAGTTCAGTGGCCTCACTGCGGCTGGAAATCTCAACAAATGATGGAAATATTAATCTTTAGGATAGACGTTTAATTTGTTCTCGTTTCTAAACAAAGAGGATATGATATTCTGTTTAACGTCATTCACTCAAACTTGAACAACCGCTTTCTGACAAGGTCATAGCCGGATATTGATATATATTCTATTTCCAATACGGATTAGGATATCGTGTATTGAAATTGTTTAATACAAGATAAAAATTGTCAATGTGTGTATCAGTCTGCGGCATGTTCATTTCAACAAGTTTGCAAAGACTGCACACACAACATCTACTGCCCGGCTAGGGTAATGTGAGAATTACAAATAATCACTCACACAGTGACATTTTATATTCAGCGCACGTTGAATATGCAGGTACGTTTTATTATGTCAATAATTCACCTGGCTATTGATAAACATGGCCGTGAAAGTAGGTCATCATGTATGAAGCATGATCAGGTTAGCTTGGCGTGACATGCCTATTGCCTTCATCTACCGACAGGGCCAGTTGTGTGTCAATGAAAGAGATATAAGACTGTACATGTCGCTGAGGACAACACTGGAAACATCTGAATACAGCCGATATAAGTCTTTTTTTAAACTTAAGTCATTAAATCATTCTTGTGATATTCTTACTGTTCATAAAAATATAACATAAATTAATTTTTTCCCCTCAGATGAAATGAAAAGAAAAAATTATCCCAACACAAAACATTTCCCCATACTGTTTTGCATCAGTGGACACCGATGAAATAAAACTGATTTTCTACATCTGTAGATAAAAGGGAACTATATTCAAGAACTAATAACATATTTAAATGTTTTTAGTTTACTGGTAATTAATTAAACTGAAATAAGTCCTCAGTGAATAGGTCATAATATCCTACCATTTGTGCACTCTCTATTCCACACATTCCATTGAGAGCATACAGGTGACACAGCTCCGAAGCGCTTGAATGATGCTTCAACAATAACCTGGAACTCCTCCTCCCCGTCACGTGTGCCGACTCTGCATGGCCATCCCAACAGCGTAAACTCAGTATAAACGTCACAAAAGCTGGAACGCATCAAATCTCACAAAACCTTCTCTCTGTCTGTATGCAACAAACACCTCTTGTTCACATGTTCTCGGTCAACTTGCTCATTATCAATCATTAGCATTCACACTGTCGGTCGATATTCCATTTTGTAAACAATACCCTTTTCCAAAACTACCAAGCCCATTATGCATTATTTGAAATCGATATGAGTTAGATGTCAGTGGCTTGGTGTTGTACCTAAAAGGCTGAACGATATGCTAGAATGGACAATAAGGCTACAGCATTTGATTCTCATTTTCAAGCTCTGGCTTAATTTCTGGAACAAGCATTGTCAACACGATTCCACATTTGCTACAGCTAGTGTTTATTTTGGTTAACGAGATAACTGGCTTGAAATACACCGCATTTTGTAAAGAAAAACAAATCCAGGTCAATACGAAAACCGCTCATCTGTGAAACTGTATATTTCGAAGCAGGAGGTCAGACATGAATAGTTTTAAAATGTATCTTCAGTGAATTAATAATTCATGTTTTTCATGTTATTTTCCTTACAGCAAACACACCTTAGGTTTCCACCTAATATGGTCACGACACAACGGTAATTGTGTGACGCTGCAAGACGCTGAGCACACATGAAGCGGCTGTCATGTGCATTCATGAATGTGCCTGACGTAGGCCAGCAATGGTACCTGGATCCCTACATTTCAGTCTGTTAGTCCAATTGGTTTTCCCCAGTGCATAGTGTAGAGAAGATTAAACATTAGTATGAAATGTTGAAACAGAGAGGGTATTTGTTTTTTCTACCTCAATGTGTGCCATGACATGCATAATTCATTGTGTTCAATACAAGTTTCTACATGACTGCTTTACAACAGCTGTTACAGCAACATAGGGGATGGATTTTTTAATGAGTTCGCACTGTATTGAATACATACCTAATGCATTTCCCACAATCATTACCTGATAAAACGAATATCTGATAACGAATGGGGGCATGGACTACAGATAACATACATGTGTGCCAGCTTCAGTCCATCTGTCGTCCATCCTTGTCAGTATTGCCTACCCTGTCCTACACAGGTCACAGACAAGGAACATTCTGGTGAAATCCACAATTATCGTTGATAAAACCAAGGACCACAATCAGGTTAAATTTAGGATTAAAACCCAAAATAATTTCATACGACAATTGAATAAAAACTGAATAAGCCTGCTTTCTAACAATGACTGCCAAGCCTTAAGGCTTCTACATTAGGCAAATATCACATGTTTCTGGTGATAGTGAAAACGTGGATCAGCAATTAGATGAATTATGATCATAACAGTTAGCCTCTCCGTCCTTTAGTGCATGCTCCTGTTTATCCTTCCACCCTTCAAATCACCCATGGTTTGTCTTTCCATCTGTGACCATCCATATTTACCCACAAAAGTGAGTGAAATGTCTGTGTTCTCGTGTATCTAACCCTTCATCCACCAGTTCATTTGCCCGACTTCTTGTCTCTTCAAATTGTCTGTGGCATCGGTCTGTCCAGCCCCCAGTCCACGTGACTGGCCGGCCGTCCATGTGTGAGGGTGTCCACCTTACCGTGTACCTACCATGCCTACAGTCAGTGTTACTTGACACAAGGATGAAGACATTCCACATATCAACACACATGTCCAGGTCAAAAGGTGTACTGTCTACCTCATATGGTTCCCAACTAACATATGTTTGTTTCTTGTTCAACACCCCACTCAACAATATTCCAGCGGTATGTAAACAATTGAGTCAGGACCAGACAATCTCGTGTTTGATGTCATGAGCATCGATCTCGCCATTGGAACATGATACGTGCATCAACCAAGTCAGAGAGCCAGACCACCCGATCTTACAACAAGCATGGGTTGTTAAAGATCAATTCTAACCCGGATCTTCACGGGTTACATAAAAAAATAGGGAAGATCTACAACGTAAGAATGTACCATTGAAATATACAACAATGCAATATTCTGACATAATTTCATATGAATTGTATCAAAACAGTTTCATTTCTGTTTCCACTCATAGACCTACAGGATCTCTAAAAGACCAAATTTGGAACATGCCTCCAGCAACTGAAATCACAAAACATCAGAACGATATATTCTGATGTGAAATACTTCAACCACTGGCACCCAATCGCCAATATATCGGTCATGCTGGTGATGAGTGGTCAGGTGATTAGTATTCTGTTAATCACTGACCTTATTTCTGTGCAAGGCGGGCAACTGACCTGATTTCCACAGACAGATCAGTTCAAAGACAGCATCCCGGAGGGAGACAAATCAATAGCACAAATTGATATACAAACTGACCACTGGCGCATGTAGCGGTTGCCACAGCAACGGCCAGGTTGGACGTCTGACCCAACTGAGTACGCAGACTGACCAATGTCGGTCACTGTTCGCACCATGCAATGATCAGCAAATTTTCATGCCAAATGTTTCACAAAAACTAGGTCCATCTCATCCGTTTTCAATATTTGTTAAACACGAAACAACTTGTTGAATCGATTACTAGTACCTAAAGGATTAATCAATTACTGTGATCCAAATGCAACATCATGGTGATCATAATAACTATACTGTAGTGCCAGTACTCCTATTTCCACAAGGGGTGGCCGGGTAGCCTAGTGGTTAAAGCGTTCGCTCGTCACACGAACACCCAGGTTTCGATTCCCGACATGGGTACAATGTGTGAAGCCCATTTCTGGTGTCCCCCGCCGTGATATTGCTGGAATATTGCTAAAAGCGGCGTAAAAGCAAACTCACTCACTCACTATTTTCCCCATCGTCATATTTCACCTTGAATCAGGTCATAGATATCCTGCTGCGTCCAACCAGTATGCCATCCAGTGTACCAACAAGTCTGACAACCAATACACAAACTGATACGTCAACCGATAGCTCAACCGACATTTCAACCGATGACAGGATACTAGCACAAGAAACCTGAACTAGTAAACTCATGGTCATTAATTGGGCTCTCTTCAACACAAAGATTATGTCTGGAACAACAGGTCTCCCTACAACACAATACACAACATTGTCTTAGGTATAACATACCTCCCTACAACACAACAAACAACACTGTCTTTGGTTCCACCAAACCATGCGTGTTGGTGCAAGAGAATCAAAGCAGATCGAACATTCATGTATGATGACAAAAACAGATCTTAGAAGTCAAACAGCCATCTTGCTTGTCTCATTCTGTCCTGTTAGAGAATCTACCACTTTCAAGTGTTAAGTAACTAATGTAAGGATTCGTAAAAAGGGTCTTCCAACTGCAGTTTTTAAATGACCTCTGTCCCACTGCGTAACCATAAACAAGAATTGGGGGCACAAGGGAGCCTTTCTATCACCTTGCTTTTAACCATCTGGATCAGCATCATTCATGATATTTGAAAGTATGACCAAGCACCTGTTTATCTTGCCGTGACAGTGCTTCCACCACCACCTTACCTCCTCCATCATTATCGGACACAGGTCACGGTTCATTTCCTCCTCGCAGATTTCTATCCAGAATAGAGCCCTGACTGAATATTTATATTGAGATTAATACTGAATGCTTTCTTTCAACATTGTGATGTCAGAAGAATAAAACCCTCAACTCCTCAAACATGGAAACATCCATGCTTTTCTCATCGGCTTCATAAAGAACTGAAACTAAATTTTCATTTTCTTATTTACTAAACTGAACTGACTTTTCTCAAAGACAGGCAAATTGTTTTTGACTGAAAGTTTTTAAGAAATTTGAAGAAGTATTGAAAATTTGGACTTTGATATGAAAAATATCTGCAAAATATGCATGAAGGCATATAAAAGATAAATAACAGTCACAAAACGCGAAAGGATCTATTAAACCCTGAACTCATAATGTTCACTCTCCATACAGTTTGACATCAAATAATATAAAAAGAGTCCAAATAAATACAAAGTTGTGTTTCCAATTACACTCAATTTCAAATAAACTGGGTTTTATGTGATGCACAAATGTGTGTTCAGTACACACTAATGTAGAGAATTGACACAGAAAAATAATGCCGAGGGATACACAATAATACATAATGTAGCTACAGTATATCGACCAACAATGGTCATCTGTCATGACATCCATTAGTCATGACCACTGTCCACCTGATCATTGATTAATTTCCGACTCTAAAATTATTATCAAAACATGCAGTATACTACATCATTTCATGACTTCACAGGACACTCCTACTGCCTGCAGGGACCCTTACAAGTAATTATTGGGGGTCACCTGGACCCCTACTTCTGTAAGTCATGGTAAAACCCTGAAATAGGGTAGGAATGAAAGATCATTTTGGATCACATCTTATATATGCTAAAATAACAACGCTTGAGTAAATTCCATTTAAAAACAAATGAACTTTACCAAAAAAAAATATTTCATTAATATCAAAAACAAAAACTTCATCAAATCAAAATAAAAAGGTACAGAGAGCATTGTGGCAGGAAGTGGCCAACAGAAAGTGACAGGTCTCAAAGCAATATGGTCAAAAATGATTTTATCAGCACACAAGTGAAAACTAAAACTTCTCCGTGAGTTATAAGCAAGGGAACAACCTTCAATCAATGTAATTCCCAGTGTGACAGCCAGAAAACAGATGAAATGCTCAATCAAACAAACACCCAAACTTATGCAACCTTCATCTGAAGTCAAACAACTCACGGGAATTCAGTGTAAATCGAGACACGCTGCTTTTTTTATAAAAAGCGAGGAGTAGAGTGTACTTTACCAACTGCAAATCAACTACATAGAAATCAATGTTTGCTCCAATCATAATTGCTTCATTACCGCAATGCTTCATCTCGGTCAATACATGCAGCAATGCTGTCAGGAGGCAGGAGAAAAGAATTGCCAACTAGCCCGGAGAATTGAACGAAGGGCCATTTTTGTTAATCATTTATCTTAGTGAAATTTCACTTTGACTGACTCTAATCATTCCCGGAACGGAATTTTAAGTGTCACCTTAAGGGCATTGAATGCAACAAGTTTACGAAGTCACAGAAGAAACAGAGAAAGTAATAAACTGCTTGCCTTCATTCCAAAATGATTTTTTAAACTACAATTTCAGGATTTCATCATTTTAGACACTGTAAATTTGAAACTGGAACATTAATTGAATGAGTAGCTGATTTTTTCCCTTATAATCCTGAACAAATTTAGACAAGTGACATCTGCTGTTTACTGGATGAAGGCTGAGAAACATTTCCTGAAATGACTACCATTTACTTCCAACAATAATAATATACAAACCCATCATATTTTTAGAAGCAACATCACCCTAAATCATAAGAAAAAGAAAGAACAGGATTTGAATTATCAGAACTGTCACAGATTCATTAGTCAACAAACTTAAAAAAAACAATTCCAGCAGCATTAGAGAAAAGCCCGCCCAACCTGTCACAGAGCCAAATCAAGATGTGATTTGGTTGAAAACAAGCTTATTTTCCAAATGCAACATAAAATGTAGCTTCTTTTCAGTCAACATGTACCGTATTTTCTTGAGTATAGTGCGCACTTTTTTTCATAGAAATTCATTCTTACATTATTAATCTGATATAGAGTTAGTTTTTATGTAATTACATCTTAACCCATTATCATGTTCTTGCTTTCTGACTCTTGACATATAAGCCTAGAAAATCTGAGAAAGAAAACAAATAACCTTATTCTTTAGAAAACAATGAAAATAAATTGAGAAGTGTTCTATAATGATACCTCGGGAAGATTTTATGCCTGCGATACCAACTCTATTCATATGACTGTTTTTTTGCAGAACGTGAAGCTAAAATCCCTTTGACATGCCTAAGATGCTATCATAGTAATGTTATCATAAAGACATTGAGTCACTACAGTTTGAAATTACCTCCTGAAATATGTTAACATCGATTTCAAACATATCAGAAGAAAAATACACAAATCATGTAACAAATCTTACTAATTACTCAACAAAAGAAATAGATCAATAAACTCACCAACGGTCTTGAAGTTGTCCTAATCACACAAAAACTGGACACAAGACTGAAGCGAAGTGGGGACTTCCTCCAACCAAAGATATCCAACGTGACGCCAATATGACAACACGACCAGAAAGCCAGAACCTTCCAATGACAATGATTCCATATACAATCATCAATGCCAATAATCCTATATTTGACACCACCCCAAAACTATCCGAAAATTACACATACCCACGATAGGTTACTCCAGAACCAATTTTTATTTCAACACGAGCTCAAGTCCACACGTCAAATTACAGAGCAGGCCTATTTATCCAATAGCGTTGTTCGTTGAGGACACCCTGCAACACCCTAAGACCCGGGTGAGAACTAGAAGGTTTAAGGAGTTCGAGGGCTGATAATACCCTGACCAAGGGGACTTATACCCACCTGTCGGAGCCAAAACAATTTGAAAATTGATACCTCTTTCGATGCGTAAATCATACGACATCAATGAATAAAGAGTTGTTTTCGCATGACATCTGACCTGTGGCTTTGTCCACCACTCACCCTACTATCTTCTAAGAGATGACCACTTAACCTCTTTTTCCTCCAAACCAATAAAAAGTTGTCAAAACACCTTTATGAAAATTTCAAACTGAATATGGAATTTTGGAAATCCATCAACCATGGAAACCACATTCCCTTTGTCCATTGATATAGAGAATCTCACCCAAGTGTCTTTTGATATCAAATATATCAACACAAGTTGATAAAAGTGTTGATATATTTAATATCAAAAGACATGGAGCTGAGATTTTAATTATCATCCAACATAATTCTTCCAACTTTTTCAGTTTCTGGACAGTAATAAGCAGTGTCTTAGTGTAAAAAGTACTGCTGACAGCTTTAGTAGCGAGCCATTAGTGATGTCATTTGATTGTGACGTCATGGTAACCAATGACTTCACAATGGCCTGCAAAGCATTGTGATGCAATTTTATTGCAGAGATATCTACAATGTAGATATTGCTCCTGTGGGAGCAAATTTTGGATGACAAACAGAGCTCCAGATAAGCTGCGTATCTGCGTGAAATACGCATCAGAAATGCAGAAATACGCAGTAAAATATAATCCAAGCGTATCAAATACGCAACGAACATTACAGATACGCTACAAAAATAAAACTTGTGCGTATCATCAAAATATTGTGAAGTAACCCTGCGTATTCGATTAGCAAATCAGCAACTTATTTTGAATTATAAACGGGCATTCCGTCAACCTTGCCAAACTCCATGATGACAGTTACATCATGATCATTTGCCATCACACTTTCTTGTGGAAGTATCGTGGTATTTTTGAGCCCTATAAAGCTCTCGAACCCACACGACACCAGTTTGCAGGGACTAGATGAACAGTGTTTTTAAATATTTAACTTAAATACCCACATCTGTAAAAACTAGTGGGTAACAGAAATTTGAATACGCAGATTGAATTACTGATACCCAATGATTTTAAAATGCATGGGTAAAATACCCACAACACCAAAAGCTTATCTGGAGCTCTGACAAATCAGCTTGTACACCAACATGTGCAAATGAGAAGGGAACTCAGCAGAACATATTTCTACAGATGATGTAATAAGGCCCCTTCCTTCCCATTTCCTCTAAATCACTACATTTGGTCCAGAGCTTATTTCTTCTGATAATTCTAATGCTAGAATGCTAGAATCACTCTGAATTAGCCATAAATTGTTCTGAATCAATATTATCAAGGTACAGATACACTTTATCAATCTGCCATTTCAGGAAAATTAAACATTTAAAATTCAGCCACGGCTCTTCTTGAAAAAAATGGTAGAAAAAAAGGTAATCAAAATATCTGAGTGCAATAAACACTATGAAAAAAAATCCAGTTTCAATTTATCTTTCAACAATAACATTTTTAAAAATGACTCAATCCAATTTAGAAGCAGGCCTGCCTTGTTTCACAAACATCTATTCAAAAACATGTTTCGATAGAATTGACAAACAAATCAATAATGTCTGGAGAATTTGTGAACTTGGAGAAAAAAATTAGCGAAGATTTATTACAAGGAAAAAATACATTTATGAATATTTCAAAGTCGACAGACTCCAATTCTCTCCAAATGCCTTTCCCATTGCTTTGATCAACAGTGTTCTAAAGCACATCTAAAACCTCAAACAAGATTGATTCAATAATTTTGGTACTAAATGTGTAATCTATCAAAAAAAACATTAATGGATCAATATTTTTATCATAATCTACGATGATGAATGCCAGGGGCTCCATGCCAGTTGAAGCCACAGGCAAAAAAAATATGATCTCTAGAAACTTTGAAACCATGTGTGACATTTGTTTTTCCTTTTTTATTGCCAGTCTCTGGGCAGTTTCAACTACCAAGATAGCGACATAGTACTTCTGTCTCATCTTCAAAGATCTTGTTTTATGTCACCCTGTTTAAAAATATTTCTTGTGTTACAAGTGTTAAACATATCATATTCCTTTGGTAATAGTAAGCCAGAGAAAATAACACATGAGAGCTATAAAGAATAAAAAAACATCATATATGATGTATAGATACAAAAGAAATGAACTTTCGATTGGATGTTGAAAAACAGCAAATTTTTAAGCCAATGTAGTCTACAGAGATTCTGAGGCCATTATATGAATATTATTTTTCATCATCAAACAAAAACTGCAGGGTGACTGGTGTATACATCAAAATACTGATCTGCTGCTTACGAGTTAACAAAGGATTCCACATAGGGAAAATACTCAGAAACCACATAAAGGTTGCACGGAGGCAATGATTGGAAATAACGCTGGGATAAAAACTGTGCTGTAAAAACGCTCACGTCAATGACAGTAGAAATGGCATTCTATCAACTGTTTTTTTAATGCTTGGTTGAAATATATCTAAAAATAAAACAAATGGTTACCATGGTTATTAGCACACATATACCACTCAAAAGAAGTTAAAGAACACCCAAGTTTTCCTATATGACTATAGGCAATCTGTCATGGCTGATGGGTATTGCAACACAGCCTTCCAAATTTTGAGTTTTCCTAACTCGTTTTGAGTAGTATACATCCCAATTCACTCCCCAAAAAACAACACAAAATAAATTGTGATCATATTCCCCACTCCCCAGTGTTTTATCCGTGGTACACAACCTTACAAAAAGGATTCCACATGAGATTCTCCTTCCAAATGAGTGTTAATTACGTAAAGTAGGTGGCACCAATTCTTTCTTTGCAATTACATGCGAACAATAGTTTTTAAGCATTGCCTCCACCAGAGGTCTGTTGGCTGCTTCTTAATTGTACTAACTCAAGCAGCATCAAATCAACACCAGTGGGTCAGTCAACGCCACAGTAATGATTAGCATCCCTGAGTGGAACTTGCCGTCACCTATTGATTTGATAATATCTCTACAAATAACGAATTCCAAAGATATAAATCAAACCTCTATTGGACTCCTGTCAAAGAAACTCGAAAACTCTGTAGCCACTGAATGGTGTTTATTTTTGGGTAATGAAGAATTTATTCATCCAAAGTTGTGTTAATGAATTCTAGCCAATGAGTCCCCAAAGGAAACTTGCATGATGAAGTGGGCACTGGAACTGACCTGGATTCAAATTTGTTCTAGGGATTGCTTCAAATAAATCAAAACTGAAATGAAAGCATTGCTCAAGGAATTTGATATGGCACACACGTTCCCAATTGTTTTTTCTTTAAATTAAGTTTAGTTACTGGACTGAGTATTTACACAAACATCGATCAAAAAGATCCTGAGCACATCATTGTATGATTTCTTTGCATAACGAAAGGTTTGCCTTTATCAGCCTTGGAACAGTATATCATCATATCAGCTTAAGGTTATACTGGGAAACAGTTAGCATATAGTCTTCTTCAACAGCTAGAACTTCCTTTCCGCTTTGATTAGTGTCACCAGCGACTATAATCACTTGACAATGCATCCTGCTAAGCATCCAATCCTGTTGAACATTCTCATCCTGACATCACTCACGCTCAGCCCATGGAGGCTGTTGAGATCAGTTGATCAAAAACACTTTCTGAAATGAACTCCCCCTGCATGTAAAACAATATGCACAGGTGAACAGGAAATACAGTGTAAAGGTAAATCACCTTGTCCTCTGATGTTTGGTTGGAAATATTACAATTTTGACCAAGTTTTCTATAACTAAAATACTGAGAGGAGGGTGTGTGTGCACTCTACTGAAGAAAAATATGTACGGTAAACAATTTGTCATCACAAATCTTGGAAGTAACTGGTTGGGTAGACTAACATTTAGTCTCTGAAATCTTATATTACACAATATCCTTCTTGACTCTAAAAATAAAAAAATTCCCTATGCTGATTTGTGGAATAGAGCTAGCTTGAGCTGGCTAGACTTGCTTTTGTATGCATTTCTAGATTATTATTTTTTCATTAAATAAATATATTCCACGGTCATGGTGCAGGACTACTGGTTGGGTTAACCATGACACTGATATATTTTTGAAATTTTATCTACTTCACTCTCAAAACAGCTAACAGTAAACCTAAGTGTCATCATTGCCTGGTTATGACAACCCTTGGAAGATCTACATATTTGGGTAGTTTCCTGTAACGTGTAATCAATTCAAAGCATGCTCATCTAGAATTTCCCTTTCCTGACCTCCTGACATCAAAGAAGCCTTTCAGTGATGATATGGCTATGCTAAATGGAACCCACCTCACCTCACCTATAAACCATGGCCAATACATGCAAACCACTTCATAAACATCACAGGCAGTACTTGAGAATACTTATGAGAAAAAATAAGGTCGCGTCCAACATACATTCCCTGTTCATTTACCTTGCATGAGGAACTATTTACTGTGTTGGGGGCAAAGTTCCAACTATCAGTATCAACTGATCAACTGGAACTGAAGCTATAAAACCTATTGACAGGAGCAGCATGGATTGCAAGAAAGAAGTAGTATTTCTTATAGAGATGTTCCGTATCTATTGACTTTCACGACAACTCCTGAAATCTTTCATCCAAAGAACAAAACCTTCTTCCAGCAACGGCTTAGTTTTTCCCACGTTGATAAATCCTTCAATCTAATTAAACCAGGCAGATGGGATTTTTTCCTTTTAATCACAGAAACATTTTTCAACAAACTGAAATTAAACAAACCATTAAGCAGTGAATTATTTCAGTGTAAAGTAAACGAAGCTGAAATACTGACACATTCATCTGACTTAACAACGCAATTACCACATGACATTCATACAGAGACTGCCTTGAATGAATTATTAATGTGCCTGTAGGCAAAGCATAATATGCCAGTGATCATTGTGCTATGACCAGAATATCGTTGAACTAAATTTAGAATCACCTTGAGAGAGAAGGGGCAGTGAGCAAGTGAAAAAACACAAGGTCTCAGCTGACCTACATTGCTCTCTCGCTTGAAAAAGCCAGTTTGTATTATGCTGTGTATCCAGCCACAGAATCGACAGAATAGACGCTACTGAATATACCAGCACATGTAAAGCTGTTGTCAGGCATGGCATTAGCCACCTTTAAGCTCAACTGGGCTGTGTGTGTATGAAGGGTTAGGAATCTCAACAGCAAATATTTTATCTTATCTGGGCGCAAGGCAGTTTGCCCTGGCAGGGCAGATTACCAGTACATGATGTTGCCTTATGTAGCTAAATGGGGGTTGCATGTTGCTGGCGAGAGTTAGCCTGACATGTAGGTCATGCCTGTAGCTACTACAAAACCTCCCTGGGTCACAGATATAGTCTATTCCACATTCCTCGGACATCCTGCATGGGGGAAAAAAAATGTGGCCGACTTTCTGTCATTTATCAGCTAAGGAAATGTGAAGCTTTTTTCAGGGTTCACTCAAAAATGTTGTTATTTTTCGCGAAAGGTAATGGATTCAAGCAGGGGGCAAGTTTGAATGAATCTGTCAGGTGAAGTGGAAAGTTGGTGCGGAAACTGATCAACTTGAACATGGATGCACTAGGCAAGGGTGGTGTCACAAAAATGTCTCAAATATTCATGTGAGCAGGTGACTCACAGTGTTACCATCTAGCACAACATTTCTAGATTTCTATTTTTTCGGATTTTAAAATCTACTAGCTGTAACATGATACAGTGGGCATGAATTATTAGCACAAGAAAGGAACCCCCACACAGAACCCTAAGTGGTTTGTGCAAACAACTCACAGATCCTTTCACCATACAAGGCTTCATCTTCCCAAAAAAGATATATACTACTCAAAAGAAGTTAAAGAACAGCCATTTTTTTTATATGACTATAGTTAATCTGTCATGGCTGGTTGGTTTGCAACACACAGCCTTCCAATTGTGGGTTTTCCTTAACTTGTTTTGAGTAGTATACTTACAAACCAAAAAATTGAAATGTACAGAGAGAAATCGTTAATTATATTTAACATGAAACACAAGCAATATATGGAAATACAATAATATATGCAAAACCCTAAAACCCTAATATAAACTACTAAAAAGACCATAGTTAATCTGTCATTCTTGTGAACAAATCTAGAGTTCTTTATTCTTTTGAGTAGTATATATACTGTTGCCCAAAAACATCCGATGGTAATTTGATACTAGGAACAGGTAAATAAAAGCTACATTTATTTCAAAACCTTCTTGTTAGTAACGCTGTTATAATAACACCTTAATTCCCGAACCTTTTGAGTAAAACTACTTTCTATCGTGGTATCAAACTTACATCCTGATTTGGTTGCCATTTACTTTCAGTCTGAATCCATTGTAAAAATATACAGCAAAAAAGCATAGAGGCATATAAATATTGATAAATAAATAAATATACTTGCTCTCCCCTACACTGTACAATAACTGTCAATAGTATCAATACCTCAGTGAGTCACTGACAGATATATATGTTACATCCCTCCAGGGTGTGAACTATCTCATCATATAGAAATAAATTACAGCAACAGCTTTTTAACAAGTCCTGACAAACACAGAAAACAGGAGTCCTCTTATCAATAACAATTTGCTTGTTCATCCTTAGAACCTTCTCTAAGCTTGGTTGACTATGTAGGTTAGGTAGAGTTTTTATGCCTAGTGAGCCTGGGGCAGATGTATTTTTCTAGTTGGCCAATCACTGACAGCAGTGGATAAACACCAGGCCATAAATGTGTAAAATATGTCACTTTATCACAGATAACTGCTGCATCAAGCTGAAATTAATTGCTCTTTGTCACAGTCTCAATTGATAAAACATAAAAACGATTTTAACAAACAGATGTTGCTTCTGATTACAATGTTTCTTGTGCCAAGTTTGAAATATCTCAATTACATAAATGATATTATTTTCCTTATAAGCTCTACACAGATAAGACATTCTTTAATAAAGTCTGCACTGTCAAGCCTACATAATAAGACAACAAAGTTTCCAATTTGAAAATTTAATAATCTTTCCGTTTCACAGACGGTTGTGAATATTACATTAATATAGGTTATACCTCACTTATTATAATACACAGAAGCAATTCGATATGATATGTCAAAGCTCCAGATCAACTGTGACCATCACAGTGCCTATATTATCACCACAGTAACCTTGCTATATTTACTAGTTGAAACCAGATAAACATTTAATAAATAATTCAATAAAAGTTCAGACAAGATATGGCAAATTTTAATTCTAAAAGTGCATGCCCACAATTAATAATCCACACACGTATATTTGTACATGAAATGAAAATTGATTTTAAGTCACCATGCACCATTAATACCTACCAGATAGAGTGACTGGAAATCTACCCTGACTCTTATAAACCCTGTATTCTGAATGGTTGCCAGTAGTAAGTCTGCATTGAATCTACGTCAGATAATGATTTTGCTGTTGATCACATCGCTACAAAAGAAACTATTAATATAAAAGTTGTAAATAAGCAAAATATTATTTTCATAAGCAATGATCCACACAATCTAGAGATCGATGTCATAAGCAATGATCCACACAATCTAGAGATCGATGTCATAAGCAACGATGCACACAATCTAGAGATCGATGTCATAAGCAATGATGCACACAATCTAGAGATCGATGTCATAAGCAATGATGCACACAATCTAGAGATCGATGTCATAAGCAATGATGCACACAATCTAGAGATCGATGTCATAAGCAATGATCCACACAATCTAGAGATCGATGTCATAAGCAACGATGCACACAATCTAGAGATTGATGTCATAAGCAACGATGCACACAATCTAGAGATCGATGTCATAAGCAACGATGCACACAATCTAGAGATTGATGTCATAAGCAACAATCCACACAATCTAGAGATCGATGTCATAAGCAATGATGCACACAATCTAGAGATCGATGTCATAAGCAATGATGCACACAATCTAGAGATCGATGTCATAAGCAACGATGCACACAATCTAGAGATTGATGTCATAAGCAATGATCTACACAATCTAGAGATCGATGTCATAAGCAACGATCCACACAATCCGGGTGTGACACATGCAGGGTACGATTTCATTGTTTTACCACCTGCCCCAGCTGCAACCAAGTAAATTAATCAGGTTGCACCACCAAAATTTGGCTGCACCAGTTTATCATAAAATGAAAACAACTGTACTTTCAGTTAGTTTGTATTTCAATAAATTCAAAGAGAAAATAAACTTGAAAATGTGCTCCAGTATATAATTTTGGGGTAATCTGTATATGGCTTATCACATCATGACATACAGTAAACAAGCTTAAAAAGAAGTTTCAATCTGTCTGATTGTAATCTCATGAGTGACTGTTCTAGTGGTAATTGTGAAAAATTAGTTCTGCAAGTTCATTGCATTCAGATCTGTGTATTTCACTAGGGTGTACAGGGGTATACAGATTCTGAAAGATTTGCAGCCAGTTCTACAAGAATACAGTTTTCCAGAGAGGAGGAAAAGGGGGGGGGGGGGGACTCGGGTTTTCCATGTTAGACGATAAATGTTTTAGTCAGTGTATCAAGGCATACAAATAAAGCAAAAACAAATCATTAATAATTCTAAGACATCTCTACTAGTGTCAATGATTCCAACTACGTGATAAGCATCTGTTTATGAATAACTAGCAAATACAGGGCTCCATTTAGCTATATTAAAAAAAACATCAGTGCAACCTATTATTGGAAAATGCAATCTAATATTTATGTCAACATGCACAAAGAAAAAATCAAATTTGTGTCTGGCTAAACCCTACTTATACACTAAACAACAATCTTTGAAGACACTCATACCTCTAAGGTATATTTAACATACTTCATCACTTATCTCCGTATTATGTGTGATTTGTCACGCTTTCGTGGTTTTCACATCAATCTGTGTTTACTTCATGTCTATGTGTGCATGTTACTATCATGTTTCACAGCAATATCAACTGCCTCCGTGGTCTAGTGGTGGAGCCTCTGCCCGGAGAGTGAAAGGTCCGGGGTTCGATCCCCGGCCACGTCATATCTAAAGACGTTAAAAGATGGTAGTTGTTGTTACCCTGCCTGGGGCTCGGCATTAAGGGACTAAAAAAAGGACTGGTCCGCTAGGAGTTAGTATACTGTGTCTGAGTGGGATATTCATGTTAAACTGCGGCATGGTATCTCAGTGGGATAGCACTAGAAAATCGGGCAGAGGAGTACAAGCAGCCACACACACACACACATGCATGTCGCTATATAAGTGCAATAATCTTGAACACGACATTAAACCCCATTCCACCTCACATCACAGCAATATGTCATTAATTAGTGTGACACAGGCAGCAGACCAGCCTATGTTTCAACTTTGATAAATAAATGGGACCAGGGTGCAACCTGGTTTTGTTTGGTGCAACTGGGTTTTCATGTCAACATGCACCTTGTGCAAGTTAAATCAACTTCCTTCGATGGAGCCCTCAAATGGTGATACCAGATGTTCACGAAAAGGTGAACATATCTTGACCCATTGAATTGCATCGGACATTATTTAGTTCACTGATGTGCCAAATATGGCAATGTCCTCCTTTGGTCTACTATAAAACATTTTGAAGACTTTACCGAGGCCTTGAACGTGGTAACCATGATAAACAACTCCTAAGCAAGAGTCACATGATGCTCTTTGAAATTTTCATAGAAAGTGCATGCTCAATTGTACTCTCAAAACAAAACCTTTTCAGAACACCCAGCGAACAATATTTTATTTTTTTAAATCCTGAACACACACTTATTTTTCCAGCACTTCAGTAACAGGTTATTTAGACATGTATGCATCCCAGCAGAAGCCAAGCACACGGTGGCTGATGAAAAAGCCTATTTCTTGCTGTTTTCCCCAACAAAAACATCCATTGCTATCTGACAATCTGTGCACTGAGCCCACACACCCAATCAATGTGCCTTGTCAATGTGCAATCAGGTAACAGATGTCACAGGTGACAGCAACAGGGCAGGTACAACCAGGTTAACACTGACAGTTTTCCAGGATGTATGCAGGTGACCTACCCTGATTGTGCAAGGCACTCCCTACTTCACAGCCAAGGACCTCTCACTGTGACAGCAAAACACCTACAGTATGACACTTCTGTACCAGGCTGGCTAATGTACATATACCATCCCTGGTTTACTAAGACTGTAATAATATACTTCGAAGATGCGATACATATCTCGACAGTAAGGTTGTGATGTTCTACATCATACAATAAATAAAAATTTGACTGTCCATATGTTGTTGGTTGTTTAACGTCGCACTCAGCAATATTCCAGCTATATGACAGCGGTCTGTAAATAATCTTGTCTGGACCAGACAATCCAGTGATTGATATCATGAGCATCGATCCACGTAATTGGGATCGATGACTTGCATCATGCATCTACCAAGTCAGTGAGCCTGACCGTCTGATTCCATTAGTCGCCTCTTACGACAAGCATAGTCGCCTTTTTCGGTAAGCATGGTTTGCTGAAGACCAATTCTACCCCGGATCTTAACGTGTGGAGAATACATAGAGGATACTGGCATAAACCAGAGACCATATAATAGATAAAATCTCTGCATGTACAAAGTGTATCGATGATCTTTCGTCTCGCAAGGACGGCTTCCATGGTCTACTGGTAGAGCGTCTTCCCGGACAGTAGAAGGTCGGAGGTTCGATACCCACGAGTCCTGTCCATATGTGCCAAGTCCAAATATTATTAAAACATATTCCAAAGTTTCTTTTTACCCAGAAAGGCCCATATTGCTTCAAAATAAAAGTTAACCCCAACCAACTATACACTGACAAAATTTTATTACATTTTGAAAAGAAAAAATGTTTCATTACGGCTTCTAAGAAAAATTGGCATGTCACCATTGGTGAGAACAAACAAGATAAGATTCAGTTTCATCAGTCCAGATGTTTATGATGGGCGATGCACGCCAGATGCTGACAAACAAGATACGTTCAATCAACTTTCAGTTGAGGTAATAATAACAATGAACATTATTCTCAAACCACATCAGCTCATAAAATTCAATGTATGATCTGCCTGTACATATTGCGGTGATACAGGAGGGCCGGTTGTTTCAACTGAATTGATTGGCAGGGATAGAGCAAGGGATTGGTTGCCACTGTATGGTATACAATGACATACGAAGCGCTCTGGGAAATTAACTACACTTAAAAAACAAGTCCCAGGAGCGCCTAGCAACTGAAACTGCAGGTCTGGATGAATAGCCCATTTTTTTTCCCACAAAAAAAACAGGTCCTTAATGATGTGATTAACTCTGGTGGTAGCACTATGACAGGTCATCTTCAAGAAATTCAGCAACGGCTTTTTTTGTTTTTGTTCTTCTTTCCAAACACCTTCAAGGGATATCGCGTGGTCTTCATTACAGTCAATATTAACTTTTCCACTCTAACAACTGAGGATAAAAAATGTATTCTTAATACCTGGCAACTAAAACTAACTATGCCATCGTTGAGTTATTAGAATCTGCAGTCTGGTATTAGCCAAATCTACTTTCTTCATCAAAATGCTGGTTGAAAATAAGGGCAGAATGACAAACACATAATAATAAAAAAATCGCTTTCCTATACATAATGAAAACACACCCCAAAAGCAGTACTAATGACGATGTTGCAGTTTGTTGATGGTGGTGGTGTTGATGTTGTGACCAGTCTTTCCATCAGGCTTATTAGCGGGTAACAGCAAGAAGCAAGAAAGAGGATCTTGAAATGTTGCATGTACATGTGACCAAGTGAGTTTAATGCACTATGGAGGAAGCTGTTTGTTTTACAACCCCAAGCCTGGATATGGTGGTGACAGACCAAGCACAATAAATCTGGCAAGAGAAGGATACAAACCCACGATCATGGGATTCCGGATTCCGGCAAAATAGTCGTCTTTTGTCAAATGTGTGGTCTTTAGTAAATTTTGAGTAGCCATGCTACTGTATATATACTTTCAGCTTGCAGACTAGTAGGTGGTATTGGCTGGCAATTTGATTGGTTGTTGATTTCAAGCTCAAGAGATTCTCAAGAGAACTTCTATGCCAAGATGGTGATAAGAGAGACTGGGACGGTGATGTCATTTCCAAAAGAAAGCTTTGGTGGTTAATGGGTCCTGGGAAGTGATCACATTAGAATGGAAATAAAATCGAAATGGATAATCGAAGATGCCTAGTTGTTCATTCCTTCCACACTCAGTAACAGTTTAATTCTTCACATAGAAATAGCAGTTTGTAGCCAGGGTGTCAGATTAATAGAAACAAACTTACTTTCATAATTCTTTGCCAATCGTAATGGCTCCTGGTACCGGAGTGAGTGAGTGGGGTTTTAACATCACTTTGAGCAGTATTCCAGTTATATCATGGAGTGTCAACTTGACGTGGGAGGAAAGCCCATAGGGATGCTGGTCTTAGACGTGAAACCCACGCTCCGCACAGAGCAAATTACAGTACCTTAAGACGCCCCCGCCAGAATTCACTCAGAAATCATATTTGTTTACCCACAAGGCCTCATGTTGTTCCTTGTGCCTTGTATGTGGAGGGATGACATATAAGGAACAAGTATAATCAGCAAACTTACAAGTGTCTTATAAATCTGTTTACAAGGAAGAAGGAAAACATCCTACATTACAATGGTTTCTTATCTAGCCCGGGTGAGATGACATTCACACTTCAGTGTCTGGGGGCACGCCTAAACACCTTGTTGAGTGCCCATGCTAAAGTATTACCTCTCTCAGTCTTTTGGTTTCTGAAGATAGAGCTTGTACATTTTCCACAACTGAAAAACACACTACGGTTTTCACTTGCATGATTGATTGTTTGTTGTTTAATGCCACACTCATCAATATTCCAGTTATATGACCGCGGTCTGTAAAATAATCGAGTCTGGACCAGACAATCAAGTGATTGACATCATGAGCATCGATCAACGCAATTGGGATCGATGACATGTATCAACCAAGTCAGCAAGCCTGACCACCCGATCCCGTTAGTCGCCATTTACGACAAGCATAGTCGCCTTTTACGGCAAGCATGGGTTGCTGAAGATCTATTCTACCCTGGCATCTTTCACGTGCTTGCCATGAACAAATGAAAGGCATATTACAATTCAACACATTCATTATGTTTCAGATCGCAGGGTCTTGCGGCTAAAAAATTCTCAAATGTTCATTGTGTGTATCATTTTCTGCTATCAAGAGTTGAGAATTACACTGTCAGTCTCATGTCAAAAGACTATTTAAGATGTCCACAACCCAAATGAAACGTCAGAACACAAAATCTTGATCACAGTCACCATAGATCCCCACAGGCCAGGCCATGAATAATGAAGGACAGACCACCACATATCTCTGCAGGTCAGGCCGAGAAGGTTCCAACATGAACAATGTTAGATCCCTGCAGGCCAGGCCGAGGTTTCATCATGAACAACGTTAGATCCCTGCAGGCCAGACCGAGAAGGTTCCAACATGGACAATGTTAGATCCCTGCAGGTCAGGCCGAGGTTCCATCATGAACAATGTTAGATCCCTGCAGGCCAGGCCGAGGTTTCATCATGAACAACGTTAGATCCCTGCAGGTCAGGCCGAGAAGGTTCCAACATGAACAATGTTAGATCCCTGCAGGCCAGGCCGAGGTTCCATCATGAACAATGTTAGATCCCTGCAGGCCAGACCGAGAAGGTTCCAACATGGACAATGTTAGTTCCCTGCAGGTCAGGTTGAGAAGGTTCCAACATGGACAATGTTAGATCCCTGCAGGTCAGGCCGAGAAGGTTCCAACATGGACAATGTTAGATCCCTGCAGGTCAGGCCGAGAAGGTTCCAACATGGACAATGTTAGATCCCTGCAGGTCAGGCAACATGGACCCACATACATCCCCTGAGGCCAGGCCAGGGCCCACTTGCACAAAGCAATCTTAGTGCTAAGATGATCGTAACTCCCATACTTTAACATAGGCTTACAATAGTCTTAGCGCTAAGGTCGCTTTGTGCAAGTGGGCCCAGGTCGTGAAGTTCCAGTGTGGATTGTCATGGCTTCAACATGAAGTGCTGCTTTTTGTCATAACACAGCAAAGTCATTCCGGCATGAGGATAAACCTGTTTCCCTGGCCTAACCAGTCTCCTATCACCGGACAACTACAGTACAGACCAGTTAGAAACATGGCTGCAGCAGTTGAAGACAGCTGGAGAAGAATGTTAACATGATCAATCTCAATCTTTGTTTCCTGGCTAAATTCTTGTTTGAAATGTCGATATTACTATTTATGAAAACTTAAAATCACTTTTTGTGTTAAGGGAAGTATGACAGTACTCTAGAGAGTTGACTGAAGTGGCATGAAGGATGTATGTGGATGACTCAAGATGAGATTAATAGAGGGTAAATACAACTGACATCCAGAGTGCTGTAGTCAGTGATACCATCCTGCTTGTTGCCCTCAATGCACCCACAGGTGGATGAGAGAGAGGATATACAATACCGAGACTTGTGTTCAACTACTTTGTAGCCGCAATGACTTGGCAGCTGACCAATGCTTTCAGGGCATTATGACACATTGTCAAGTCATGACAACTTTTTAATGGTTTCATGGAATGTGGCACATTTTCAGTTATCATGATCATGGCAACTGACCATTGTCTTCAGGGAATGGTGAAAACTGAGACATGTCATGACAACTGGGGTGTGGTGAACACAGAGTCATGACAACTGGGGTATGGTGAACACAGAGACATGTCATGACAACTGGGGTATGGTGAACACAGAGACATGTCATGACAACTGGGGTATGGTGAACACAGAGACATGTCATGACAACTGGGGTATGGTGAACAGATCCAAAGTTGAGTTTGTCAGCTGATCAGTGCTTTAATTGTCCACACCAAGTGGACACGTCATGACAGCTTATCAAGACTGCCAGGTCACAATGTCACAATGACATGGCCATCTCGTCCAGAATCCAAACATAATCACATTTTGTACACAAAATATTAAACCAGAGCACCATCAACAAACCGACACCCTTATTAACTTGTACAAAACTTGAGTGGCAAGAATCAAACTTTCAGCTCTTACCTTCAGTCACTTATATACTGTAAATCTTGAAATTAATGCATCTCCAAATTAATGCAGCTACTGACCCTTAGCAAAAAATGTGACTCAAAATCAATGCGACTCCCCCCACCCCATCCCCAGTGTTATAATACATATCCTTATCTTAATGCAATCAAACAGCACATAGCACTGAGTAAAGCACTTTCATAATAACAAGAGTGTTTTCCTAAAAACAACACATAGGATATATGTTTATTCTGTTGACTGGCATTAAGGCAGTTCATAGGCAAAAAAAATAATGGAACCAACAACAGTTCATTGATTGGAGTGGTCAATGATGCCTAGTTTGACACGAGTGGGTAGAACTCTTGACCCGAGCAGCGATAAATAACTCACCGGATGCCCATTGTGCAATTCCTATTCTTCAAATGACATTGTTATATATTTGTTACAACTGCTGCTCAATAAACTGTGTTTGTGTATATATTCAAGGTGGTATTTCCGCTATCCAAAGTGTGCAGGGGGGCCGTCTTATTGATGATATTCATTTTGGAGACATAAATGCGAACAAAGACCACTCACATTTTTCGCATTTAATTCACGCTCACGTTAATTTCAAGAATTAAAACTCTTATCAGTACAGTGAACATGTGGATGACAAAGTTGGATATTTGACTGATCATACAAACCCTACTTTAGTTAATTGCCATTGCAGCCCTTTTAGTTTTTCAAACTAAAAACCATACCTCAGTTTATGCCTTCAAGGTGTGGTAATGAAATAATCATATGTGATTTCAAGTGAGAAACACGAACATTTTTGTCAAAACAATCTTCTTCACCTACTTGATAGCAAAGTGATGAACTCATAATGAGGTTGGGAGATTGCCTCCCTTCCCTAGCTGTTCTCTGGCTTGTCATAACAATGTATTTCTTGGTCGACTATTTCCATCTTCCCGAGGCAAGAGAGTTAACTGACTTAAAAAGTCCAGTTTCCACCCTTGCCGAAATAGGCTGGAATTCCTTAGCTCATCCTAGCGCCACCAGTGGCTGTGGCGGGTTATGACCCTTCTAAGTGTCTCCTATGGACAAATCAGATTCCACCACTCGTATCACCTGCATTTGCTTCAAACAAAACAGCGCCAAGTCTAGACAATCTGATGGATAATCAAGATCTATTTTGTGATAAAACGGGTCTTACATCCCGAAGTGCATCAAATCATGTGAGCACCTTGATTAAAAACATGAAAAGATTTGGAAAATACCTGTTGACGAGTTGGTGGTGCACATGCTTTGCAAATCTTGCAATCGACCAAAATCTGCATGACAGTTTACAAACCGGATTTCGATTTTGAATGGACTATGTTTGGTTGGTTTGGTTTGTTGTTTTACGCCGCAATCAGCAATATTCCAGCAATATATCGGCGGTCTGTAAATAATCATGTCTGGACCAGACAATCCAGTGATTAATATCATGAGCATTGATCCCCATAATTGGGATTGATGACATGCACCAACCAAGTCAGCGAGCCTGACCACCCGACTTGTAAGTCCAGCCAAAATATAACTCCATAATACCAGCCTAGTTCGGCAAGGGTTGAATCTGGACTTTTACAGTCATTTAACTCTCTTGCCTCGGGAAGATGACTATTTCAAGAGCTACATAATCCTTAGTGATGGAAGTTGGTCTTTCCCTGGGGTATGTGTGAAGGCAGTAGTGGAACACCACACCTGGCAGACCTGGACAGGGAGAAAATAACTCATTCGGTAGCGTAGTGGTTAAGGCTTTCGCTCATCATGCTGAAGGCCCATGTTCTATTCCCTAGTTGGGTACAATGTGTGAAGCCCATTTCCTGTGTCCCCTGCTGTGATATTGCTGGAATATTGCAAAATATCGAGGAGGGGACACCAGAAATGGGAACCACACATTGTACCCATGTCGGGAATCGAACCCAGGTCCTAGGCGTGTCGAGCAAATGCTTTAACCACTAGGCTACCCCACCGCCCCTATTAGTGAGAAAGAGTTGGGTTTAACTCTGCTTTGAACAGTATTTCAGTTGTATCATGGTATTGTCAACTTAATGCGGGAAGAAAGCAAGAAGTGGTGCAGGCTTAGGCATTTAACTCTTTGATGAGAGCCACAAACACTAGTAAGATTCTGACAATGACAAGACGCTAATCCTATCAAAAATATTCTGGGATTCAGGAATATTTATAGAGCAACATCATTTCCGGAACTACACTAAACAAGTGGACTAATTTGGATCCATGGAGCAAATAAAAACACAGGAATCATGGTCATGAGTGAGCATCTTAAACTAGATGTTCAGGAGTACATAAGAAAAATCCAACTTTATAGATAACAAGTTCTGGTTTATGTATTGCATTAATAATGTTTCGAAGTAGGCTCTTACACTGTTCTCAAGAAGGAGTGACAATGAAATGTCACTAATGTATTTAACCAGTTCTCCATAAAGTTGTACATTTTCTCATCTTTATCAAGATAATAATTACCGTACCTCACCCAGACTTCTTGTACATCTAAAGTGGTTAACAAACCCTGCCTATCTCCATATTCGCTGCACCCAGACACTGTACACACAACATACAGATGAGCTGGGAAATTACCTGTGGTTGCTATAGTCACCAAATAGCTAAACTCCATAAAGTTAATGGCTGTACCATGTCCATTAATCACTCTAAAATGAAAATCCATAAATAGCCAGCAGGTTCTAGCTGTGCTCATTATAATGATTATAGGCTAATGATTTATTTCATTCACAATTTATATGTCATAAAAGCGAGTATCTACAAGGCTAAAAAAAACATAATAGTCTTGGTTCTAAGGCACCACCCACATCGTCATAAAGTCTGCTGCATGTTTTGTTTTTATTTCCATTTTCAAAAAAATATCAAAACCTAATACTTTAACACAATGCACACCAAAAATTTAATATGGAAACATAAACGAAACGTGAAATGAGCTTTATGATGATGTGGACAGTGCCTAAGAACCAAGACTATTATTTTTTCAGTGTAACAAATATTTTCAGAAAGCAGGTGTTATCTTTGAAGCTTTCAATGACATTGCTAAAAGAAATTAACCATTTTAAATAGCCCAACAATGTTAGTTAAGTATTTAAATATCAAATAATGTTCAAAACATGACCAGTTTTTCCCATTCATAACCAGTAGTAATACTAACATATTCCACACAATGTTAAACAATTGGTCATTCTGTATATATGAATGGAGAAGTAATATAAATGTAAAACAGTGTGTTTCAAAACATTCATTGTATGTTAATGTTGTTTATTACACATAAACAACTATGTAAGTCAAATTTGAATACAGAGCACTGTAATTTACAAAAACATTTTTGTGACATGTAGTTGAACAACTAATTCATGAGGAAAAGTTGGTCGTCCTTGTTCAAATTCATTTTATTCAGTTCCTTCTTGAACATTTGATGGGAGGGATATTTATATATTGTATTAGACATAAAAAGCGTAATAAATAAGTCGTCTGAACATTGATCAATCCGAAGGGTGCTAATTGGGACTGTTCACTAGCCAATATATTAGCAAATACTGCCATGGGTGCTTATTAGAGCAGGGCGCTTATTACATCGAATATGGTAGGCTCTGCCTGTCTATCGAATCCCCATTCACTGTACCAAGTTGAAATAAATATTGTTTAAAAAAACAACAAAAAGAACAGTTTGAGAGAAGTAATCTATCGATGAAACAGGCCTTGTTGATATGCTTTGAGATGAAACTTTTTCACACGATTGTCAGAAATATACTGACAAAGACTCATGGAACAAAGAACAATATAACAATCTTCATAACTGTCAAAATGTCAGGATTGTTTTTAACTGTTTATCCCAAACACACTGCACCTATCACTAAAGAGAGTAAACATCCGTCTCGGTTTAGAATAGAAAATCTCAAATAACGTTTGCACTTCAAAATTAAAATGTCAATAGATAGTATCACCACGTAATGCTCACAAATCACATTAATTACCATAATGGTTTTTTTAACTACGATAACCACATTTTACTTTTCATGCAAATCGCACCAGCTGTACGACCGCTTTCCGAAACCGACTATAACGAGTAAACAGTTCGGTGGATGAGCGCTCATTGCAATGGCCACATGCAAAGGGGAAGAGCCCAAAGAAAAAAACCGACCGAAATAAACAAAACCCTCTATGTCAGCTGTTTGACAAACCATAGCCTATGACAGCGGTATCTATCACCCCTGAATATGAATAACCAATTATACAACCTGTTCCAGTACCATGTGATATAAGAACTTAGTAACTGGATGTTTTGACAATGTAAGCTGGCCAGCCTAGTGGCCCACATGCTAGACCACCTGCCTTCAGCTTTCCCGGAAAATTTCGCATTGACATCGGTCGTGGAAAAAAGCCGACATTTCGGACACTATATACGAACTAATTGCTAAGTTTAAGCGAATGGGTGTTACTGTAACTTACCTTGGACGGCGCTTGTTCCCAACAAGATGCGAGCATCCGAAATTAAGACATTTGGTGTGCCAATGGAGACTTCATGCTTTCACACCTTCCTCAATCGAAGAGTTACAGTGACCTAGTTACGCGCACGAGCTCATGACCTAAATCCGTGCACAACCGATGAATATACCCAACTGCCTACATCAGCAAATATTCAAAGATTATTGGCTGGTTTGGGCTAAGATTCCGGGGTCTTGAGAAAATGGCTGGGATTGGTCGCTTGTGTGCGTTATGATAATTGAAGATATGAGAGCGGGGCGGTAGGTTTAGGCAACTGAGCATAATCTAAACAAGTGTATACGGTCACCGGCGATCGAAACACGAGCGCAATTTGCTCGTAAGATCAAAAGATAAGCCGATGCTCGGTCCGCGGGCGTTTGAGGGACATTATTAAAAGCAGCAATGGAGGGCTCTTAACAAGCGGTGATGTGTCCTCAGATACCCTGTTTAAAGGGATCCGCCTGGATAATTTTTATTGATCGAATTTGTAGTGAATTGTTGTTAATTCTATGAGGATTGAAAAGTTGGCTTTTTAAAAAGAAATCCTTAATTATATGTATTTTGCGTCATACATGTCAAGCATAACGTTCAAACTTCATGTCGATTTCAATTACTAAATGATGCTTATTAAGTCTCGTATTCAACAGAAAGCAACTAAGGCTACATCACATTGTTTATGCAAGCATGAATGTACATGCGTTAACTCGGAAAAATATGGTAATTAAGCGAGTTCAAACAAATACTTAACCTCACTGTTTTCGAAGAGCTAACGTCAATACTGGCATTAATAAAAGAATTAAAAACATTGTTAACACAATATGCAGCTTAATTTTGCACTGACAGAAAATTACACCTAACAACGAAAAACATGACATATACAAACTGAAAATATTAACATGCTTTTATCTTGATTCTTGATACCATTTGAACACACAGTTAAAACATGTATGGAAACGTATGCAAGTTTATGACAAGCCGATGATGTACGCACCCGTTGCCGTCGTCTGTATGTGTCGCTGCATGCCCTCACTGCTGCCGCGCATGTCTATAACATGATATACACAGGTTATAGATATATATGAGAACCAACCCCCTTCATCATCAACAGGTGTTACATGCAGACAACGGCGTGGTGTGGGGGCTCTGAACACGTGACTGCGTGTCACCTGCACGGGACACTTTGACTAACAGCATAAGTAATGGAACTACACATAGGGTCATATTATTACCATTACTTCTAAAATATATGTATGTACAATTCATTCTGAGGGCGTGTTTTGTAAATTTTCATTTTCAAATTGCAATTATATTTTCGGGACATTGAAAAATACATTCTATCTGATATTTCTGCTGCCAAATGATTTACTTATTTTATCATGTCTATGTCAAAAATGAGCCAGTTTCTAATAAACGGAAATTGGTAACCTGGTAGGACTCAAGGCAATCTTATATTAATACGCTGTTGTTGGAACGATATAGGTATCAGGAGCGTAGCTAAAATTAAATACAAGTGTAGGCAGCAAATTGAATACCGTGATATCCCCCCCCCCCCCCCCCCCCCCGAAACATTTTTAGATTGCAGGATATGAAATTTACTTCTATTTATCGACAAATCTTGTAACAAATTTAAATGTAAATTAAATATTAAATAAAACATAATTAATCATTATTGCAGTTAGAAAATAGTTTAATATAATTTAATAATTTTACAAACAACAATAGCTGTTTTCTGCATCTGTCTCATTCGTGATAATTCAGGTGGAATTCATAAGGAGTAACTTTTATGTATTATTATAGGTAAGTTTGGTGCCTAATTATTTGTCTCGATGGAAGATATGATGAGAGAGAGTCACAGACGAGTTTCCTGCTTGGGAAAGTCACGTCTTGACGAGTCTTCATTCGAGACTCATATCAAGGTCATTTCATGATATGACAATACTCCATTGTCTATCGTCATCTCAAATGAAGTCATCACTTTTTAAAACCCGTAAAGTCTCCGATGACTCTCAATGCTCCTAGGAATGTCTCTGTGCACACAAAGGGGCGAGCATTCTCATTGGTGCACTGATATCCACCCACAAAAACATATATTTAAAAAAAAAATGATTTTTTTTCTCGGAAAATGTAAGTGTATGCACGTACTTGTTGCACCTGTTTGCACCTGTAGGCAGCTGCACCCTGGGCTTAACCATTAGGGATGTCGGTTTTAATATATGTCAATTTTCTCTAAAATATACAATCATACTTTCCATCTATTCAGTCTTTAGCTATAAAGGATGGACTATTTTTCATTGAGTTTGGTTTCGGAACCTCCATACACACTTATCAAGGACCCGATTTATCTGAACTTATATTACTGCATAAATCTCGCCCTCTCAACGATAACACTATAAGCACAACGTACTTCACCATCATATAAACTGTCTCTACTGTTAGTACGCGCAGCAACCTATACGTTTTTATTTGTGACGGTATTTTATCAGGGGCCCAGTCTCATGGTAATGCTCGTGCTGTGTATTGTCCAGTTAAGGGCTTTGGGCTATGTTGCATTATGTAATGCAATGTATACGTGAAGATACCACAGGGAAACATCATCCCATAGACTTTGTGCGTCCTTTGTGTTCCGTGAGCTGTTGATCACTTCATTGCTAATCTATCTGCGACGCAGGGTTTACAAAGTTTTATATTGGGATTGTGAAAGTGTCAATACTTTGAAGGATCTTCCATTTATTCGATGGAGACTTCACAAGGGAATGTCCTTCCGCATTATGAGAACTTGGTCTGTCAATAACCTTCCTAATGCTACCTGTCGGCAGTCAGTGTGACCAGCCAACGAACTGTTAAGCACCAGCGTCATGTAAGTCTCCCCTGTCTGAAAGCAGAATGATATTGAATCGCATAAATCGCATAAAACTGAATTATAGACAGTCACATGGACCCTCTGTTTCCAGGAGGAGGGTGTGTGTGTGGGGGGGGGGGGGGGGGGGGGGGGGGGGGTGTTATAGAAAACATTTTATTTGAATCAAGTTGATAAGTTGGGGACAAGTGATACTTTTACAAATATTTGCACCCCCCTGTCAAAAAAGTTAACTACGGCCTTGGTCGACGCAGTCATTATACACACAAAGAGCAACATCTGGACATAATCTTTTGTTTTCAAAGAAGTACTGAAATTTGTTTGTGTGCTCTGATTACCCCAGTAACTAAGATATTCTAAACTACCTGCATGCACTTTATGCACGAATTGCACGTCACGAGAGATGGCAAGGGAGACAACAGCTGTGCAAGACAAGATATTGAACTTTCCACATCACTCGAACTTCTTACGTTAATCATGTTAATATAGTGTTAAAATAACAGTCACTCGTATGTTCCTTCCAGTCGACAAGTATTATGTTCCTTCCAGTCGGCAAGTATTTCATTTAGACTCAAGGTTTTTACCATTCTAATGTTCAATGAGTTTCAATAAATTCTATAAAAATGTTGTAAAATGTTATCTTTTACACGGTATGTATGGTACAAAAGCTATTATTGGGGCTATTACATGAACTTTTTCACATATAAAAAAAAACCGTGTATACAAACCCATAGCATTTTTGTATTTTTATTAATTCAATGGATATAATTTTTTATTATTTTTTCATCGATTTTTTCATTTTTCATTTAATTTAATAACATTAGTGGTAGTGCCGAGAGATAATTATAATCGTTTAGTGGAAACTTGAATTACATTGAGGCTACACTGACTTACGCACAAACGCGTTTCACGCGCTTCACTGAACTAGATATAATATATCAATAGCATTGTTCTTTAATGGGACTGACAAATTTAGAAAGGTAAGATTCAGAAACAGACTCTGCTTAACCCTATCCTGTTTTAAATATTGAAAACTATATCGTATCTGTTTTACCATGAAGTGTGCACATTCATGGCTTCTATTTCCCCAGATGTCTACAATTAAAACGACTATGGCGACAGATTCCTTTTTTGGACAGTATTAGACAAAACCTGTTTAAACAGACACATCAAACAGTTACTTGTTGTCCAGGGTTGAGTGTAGACCCAAGAAGCTGTAAGATGTAGTGTGCCTAGCTATTTACTGTATGGGTTATCGACGTGTGTTATGGCTGATCTCTGCATCTGTACGCATGGAAGTGTTCAATGGAGCATGCGGTACACGTTATGTACGGTGCCGCATGCTCAATGATAAAATACAATAGGATGGACTTTCATATTTAATAGGAAACAAACACTGTCGATTGTCGTGTAGTATTCCAGCTCTAGACACCTTCACGGCTTCTAAGTGCAAGCAGGGTCGGCTTTACCGTAGCAACCTATTATTGACCCACACTCGTTGTCTGTGATGGATACGTCATGGGGTGTATTTTCAAAGGCGGTCGTTGATTGATACTAAACATTTACCTAACCCCCAATTACCGGGCATCCCAGGCAAATAAACATAATGTTTGTATCTTGAAGCAGTTATATATCCCCGCCACACAAACCCAATCCCTAATTCACAATGCAGTTATATATCCCCACCACACAAACCCCGTGCCTATACCATAAGGCAGTTATATATCCCCGCCACACAAACCCCGTCCCTATATCATACAGCAGTTATATATCCCCGCCACACAAGCCCCGTGCCTATATCATAAAGCAGTTATATATCCCCGCCACACAAACACCGTGTCTATATCATAAAGCAGTTATACACCCCCAACACACTAACATCATGTCTATATAATAAAGCAGTTATAAACCTCAACACACAAACTCCATGCCTATATCATAAAGCAGTTATACACCCTCAACACACAAACTCCATGCCTATATAATAAAGCAGTTATAAACCCTCAACACAAACCCGTCCCTATATCACAAACAGTTATATATCCCCGTCTAACAAACACAATCCCTTTATCATAAAGCAGTTATATATCCCCGCCACACAAACCCCGTCCCTATATCACAAAGCAGTTATATATCCCCGCCAAACAAACCCGTCCCTATACCAAAAAAGCAGTTATATATCCCCACCACACAAACCCCGTCACTATATCATAAAGCAGTTATATATCCCCGCCACATAAACCCCGTCCCTATATCATAAAGCAGTTATATATCCCCGCCACAAAAACCCAATCCCTATATCATAAAGCAGTTATATATCCCCGCCACACAAACCCGTCTCTATATCATAAAGCAGTTATACACAACACACAAACTCCATGCCTATATCACAAAGCAATAATACACCTCAACATACAAAATCCGTGTCTATATCATAAAGCAGTTTATAAACCCTCAACACATAAACTCAATGTCCATATCATAAAGCAGTTATACATCCCCAACACACAAACTCCATGTCCATATCATAAAGCAGTTATAAACCCTCAACACACAAACTCCATGTCCATACCATAAAGCAGTTATAAACCCTCAACACACAAACTCCATGTCCATATCATAAAGCAGTTATACCTCCCCAACACACAAACTCCATGTCCATATCATAAAGCAGTTATAAACCCTCAACACACAAACTTCATGCCATATCACACGAACCCAGAACACAAACCTTCAGCCTACACCTGGCCTATTAGACCAAGTGGCAATCTCCAGCTAGCTAGCACATTAAGGGAGATAGGTACACCGGCTGATAGCAAGATGTATTTGGTACCATTGCTCAGCTGGGAATCTCTAGTTTTCCAAAACCACTTTCGCCCAACTTTAAAGTGTCAGGCAAGATGTCTTTTTGGGGCGTTTCCATGGTAACCATTCTATTTTACAAAGGACACTTCTCCTGCATACACATGTTTAGATCTTCACTATGAATATTTATTAAATTTAATATTATAAATGTCTGTGATGCTCCTAGTACTGCTCCTTCGATCCACATTAAAAAAAGGTCAAAATAAAAGGTCAAGGTCATAGCAATCGGATGTATTGCTATTCTTGATCGAAATTCCATGTTTTACCTTGTATCTTGTTTCGTAACTGCTGAGTACATTTTATGAATCACAAGAAACTTCAAAGAATGTAATTTCTGAAAACAAAAACATAATTTCAGGACGGCAAATGTTAGGAAACATGTCATTTGGGGCGTTTCCATGGTTACCACGCATTTTCAATTTTAGCACAGCCATCCATTACATCATGCCATTCTCTAATTAACTGTTGCTTTTCAAGGATGTTTATTAGAGTTCATGTTATCCTACGCAATCTTCAAAGTGACCGCCGCCGTGGTCTAGTGGTAGAGCGTCCGCGCGGAGACCCGAAGGTGCGGGGTTCGATCCCCGGCCGCGTCATACCAAAAGACGTTAAAAGATGGTACTTGTTGTTATCCTGCCTGGCGCTAGGCATTAAAGGGCTAAAACAAGGACTGGTCGGAGTCATTATTCTGTGTATGAGGGTGGTATTCATGATAAAACTGCGGCATGGTATCTCAGTGAGCTAGCACTAAAAATCGGCATCAGTCCGTACAAGCAGACACACACACACACGTTCATGCACGTCGCTATATAAGTGCAATAATCTTGGACGCGACGTTAAACCCCATTTCACCTCATCTCACGTCTTCAAAGTCAAAGGTCAAGGTAATGTTCATCAGTTTTGCAGCTAATCTGGACTGAATACGTTTCACACTAATTTTGGTACATCAACAGAAACATAAGACCAGCATCGTCGTTTTAGAGCCGAGAGTCTTCTACACAATTCAATGTTGCTCAGATGACAGGTGTCGTATGATATGATCTTGGAGGCGTTCCCACGGTAACCAGGACTGTCAAGGACTTTCAAATAGGTAAAAAAAATCGAAGATAACATTAAAGGTGTACTTTATTTATATGCTTTAGTTACTGACTGTATAACGTATTGTATAACATCTTGCTCCGTGGCCTAGTGGTAGGGGGTCAGGGGTTCGATCCCCAGCCGCGTCATACCAAAAGACGTCTTCTTGTTATCCTGCCTGGCGCTAGGCATCAAAGGGCTTAAACAAGGACTGGTCGGAGTCATTATTCTGTGTATGAGGGTGGTATTCATGATAAAACTGCGGCATCGTGTCTCAGTGAGCTAGCACTAAAAATCGGCAACCCCCCCCCCCCCCCCACACACACACACACACGTACATGCACGTCGCTATATAAATGCAATAATTCTTGGAGGCGACGTTAAACCCCATTTCACTTCATGCTAGATCTCCGATGGACCTGTTCTAAATAAGACATCAGATACCACTGCTCTATTGAGTCTCTACAGACTGCAATATATGCCTACACCGCATGTCCATATTGTCTATACAGACAACACCCGTGCCTAGTCTATAACCCTACACTATCTATATTCAGCATCTCTTTCCCCTCCATCCCCGCATCCCCTCTACCATCCTGCCATGGAACAAGACCTGCGTATCCATGTATTTTATCCAACACTGACTGTTATACCACCTCAATTACACATGTGCAACGACAAGATTCCCTCTGTTGTGTGAGACATCCGAATAAATCAAACTCCTATATAATTAATGAGTGAGTGAGTATGGTTTTACGCCGCTTTTAGCAATATTCCAGCGGGGGACACCCGGGTCTTCGGTGTGACGGGCGAACGCTTTAACCACTAGGCTATCCGACCGCCCCCTAGATAATTAAAACAGTTACCACCGGACACAATGGCAAATACTATAACCAATCATATGACATCTTATGATGCAAGAAGTGTTGGAGTTATGAAACTACAATAAACTACGGTTAAAACGAATCCAAAGGGACGGCTAATTTTAATTCGTTGTAACCGTAGTTTGTTATAAGCACATATACAGCATATATACAGCAAAAGGCCGTGACCAAAACAAAATTCGTTATATCCGTCAGTTCGTTATAAGCGTGTTCGTTATAACCGTAGTTTACGGTACAGCAATTATGGATCGTATATCGCATTTAATTTGTTCCAACGCGATTTTGTCTGACAGACGAGTGTCATATTTAATAAGGATATGCACATTTTATTTGACTTAAAGTATCAAGGTTTTGCTGAATTATTTAACGTTATGTAAAAAAAGAGAAAAAGAGAAAAGTCATTTACTTGACATAATATATTACAAGATCAGTTTCAGTCATCAGATATGCTGATGTTGTGATGAGTTGTGATCAGTAGTATACTGTGTACTGGGATGTGCAACAGCGGTATTCCTATGAGCTAGCCTTTTGGGCCAATCAACGCAATGTACATCGTTTGAAGTAAGGGTGCTCAAACACGAAACAATGATATATGTCTTAGGTCAGGATGAATGCCATTGATCATGGATGGTACGCGTGATTGTGTAAACCCTGAGCAAACGCACACTGATCCTCCGATATTAATTCTCTAGATATGACCTGTTTATTGGTATGTTGCACAACCCGTGTCAGTATTTGCAGATGGGTTGTATTTGTGGTTAATCCAGAGCGTTAAAGACCCCGTTTCACAAGCGATCTTAGTTGTAGCTTACGTTGAAGAACGAAAATGACGGAGCAAGAAGAAGCGCCCCCTTCCCGTCCGATCCAAGGTCTGATGACACAAACTGGATTGTCAGAACGGTTGTCATAACGCCCAAATCTCATTAAAATCAAATCTAACATCTCGTTACCGTTAAACAAACACATGAGGACATCTCATTACGAGTCACGCCAGACCGACTTTTCGCGAAGTTTGACTCACCCATGGAATGACTGACAAGAAGCCGACATTAGTGGAAACGTAAATGTGCTACACGGCACCAGTTTCAAACAGGCGACTACGCTTCGAAACATATTTTGACAAATTCCCGATTAAAAAAATTGAAAACTGAATAAAACAAAGAACATTCTGGAATGGCCGATATGGTATGGATTCAGTCGTAAAGCCCGTTACTTTCCTTCGGAATACTCCGTGCTAAATATTTCGAGGTTACATGTTAAGAAAACACATTCCGACTGTCACTTCTGGTAAGCAACGCTCTTATTGGTCGGATAAAAGGTCGTTCTACGAGACCAGTAATGCGATGTCCTCAGATCTTTGTTTAGAGGCTGAGAGAACTAAGATCATCTGATTTTAATGAGATTGCGTAACGTGTTTTCGTACCTCGACGATGTTGTTCACAATATCAATCATTGGCGTGCGGAGTTAACAACAAACTAAAAAATGCAAAGTAACCATTCAACAAAGTTTAGATATAATTCGACCGCTTATCAACATCAACTGAATTTATTTATGTTTATTTTATTTCTTCTCTGCCTCAAAGTGAGTACCCGAGTATCATGGGTACTATATGCGAAGCCCATTGCTGGTATGGCTCAAAGATGGCTGGAATATTGCTTCAATCAGCGCAAAACCTCACTCACTCGCGTTCGAAATTGTTTTGACCTCATTTTATGGATGCTTCATTTGTGTAATTAGGTTAAATCTCTTTATCCGATGTCACGTATTTAACAATAATTCTAAACAACATCTCTCATTGTACATATGTGAATAATTCGTGTACATCTGTATGTACTGCTACACTATGGTTACACTATGAAAACAAAGGACAGCTGCACAGAGTTAAAACTTCGTCACAAGATTCATGCATGCATGCATATTCTTTGTTTGATTGTTGTTTAACCCCGCATTCAGCAATATTCCAGATATATGACAGCGGTCTGTAAATAATCGAGTCAGTACCAGACAATCCAGTGATTGACATCATGAGCATCAATCCACGTAATTGCGATCGATGACATGCATGAACCAAGTCAGCAGGCTGACCACCCAACACCGTTAGTCGCCTCTTACTATAAGCAAGGGTTGCTGAAGACCTAATCTAGCCCAAATCTTAAGGACTTGACGTCCGGGTTATTAACATTGATTTCGACTGCAGGATTTACAGAGCAGCTGTACCGTCAACTGGGCGTGGACGGATATATTACAAATCTTTTTATGTTTTTAATCATGGTGCTCAAATGATTATACGCTTCGCAAGTTAAGACAATATAGATTTTGATTATCGATCAGATTGTCTTGACTGGTCGCCGCCATTTTGTTTGATATGATAGGTGGAATCAGATTGGTCAATAGGCACATAACTCGCAACAGACACTGGTGGCGCTACGGTCGAACCACGAAATTCCAGCCCAGGTCGGCAAGTGTGGAAATCGGACTTTTATAGGCCGTTTATCCCTCGACTCGACTCGACTGATGAATGTCATTGTAGTTTTGTTTTAATTTGTCAATATTGGTTGCTGATAACTGAAACTTACTCACTATGCTGTGAAAAACATGTCTAAACAATCATATCGACTCAAATAACAAAATGATAAATAAAAAAACATAGCCATTTGAGATGCTGCTTTGCATAGCTGTTTATACTGATTGTGAACTGGTTTTACAGATTGTTAGAATAAAATATATTTTAAGAAACAAACAATATTTAAATGTCCATGCCATCTATGAGGTACCCTGTGCAGACCTTGCGAAATCTTCATGTATAAAAATGTCATGCTTGTTTGACACAAGCTTTGCCAAGGCGTCTGCGACCTTGGCCTACACAGATTTCCCAGATACAGAGTTGATGTAACTACGTGAGACCCCTTTGTCACAGAGTTGATGTAACTACGTGAGACCCCTTTGTCACTGTCTCCACGATGGCAGATTTGTTTACTGGTTGTATGTGTAAACCAGCCATCACAGAAGCGCAGGTAGACTCATGCAATATAGGTACTACATAGCGCCAGTAGACACATGGGATATAGGTACTACACGGCGCCGGTAGACTCATGCAATATAGGTACTACATAGCGCCGGTAGACTCATGCAATATAGGTACTACATAGCGCCAGTAGACACATGGAATATAGGTACTACATAGCGCCGGTAGACTCATGCAATATAGGTACTACATAGCGCCAGTAGACACATGGAATATAGGTACTACATAGCGCCGGTAGACTCATGGAATATAGGTACTACACGGCGCCAGTAGACTCATGGAATATAGGTACTACACAGCGCCGGTAGACTCATGGAATATAGGTACTACATAGCGCAGGTAGACTCATGGAATATAGGTACTACACGGCGCCAGTAGACTCATGGAATATAGGTACTACACAGCGCCGGTAGACACATGGAATATAGGTACTACATAGCGCCGGTAGATACATGGAATATAGGTACTACACAGCGCCGGTAGACTCATGGAATATAGGTACTACACAGCGCCGGTAGACTCATGGAATATAGGTACTACACAGCGCCGGTAGACTCATGGAATATAGGTACTACACAGCGCCGGTAGACACATGGAATATAGGTACTACACAGCGCCGGTAGACTCATGGAATATAGGTACTATACATCGCCGATAGACTCATGGAATATAGGTACTACACGGCGCCGGTAGACACATGGAATATAGGTACTACACAGCGCCGGTAGACTCATGGAATATAGGTACTACACGGCGCCGGTAGACACATGGAATATAGGTACTACACAGCGCCGGTAGACTCATGGAATATAGGTACTACATAGCGCAGGTAGACTCATGGAATATAGGTACTACATAGCGCCGGTAGACTCATGGAATATAGGTACTACACAGCGCCAGTAGACACATGGAATATAGGTACTACACAGCGCCAATAGACCAATGAATGGCGGACTATAGGTAATAGAAAGGGCCAATAGACCAATGAATGGCGGAATATAGGTACTACACAGCGCCAATAGACCAATGAATGGCGGTATATAGGTAATAGAAAAGGCCAATAGACCAATGAATGGCGGAATATAGTTACTAGAAAGGGCCAATAGACCAATGAATGGCGGAATATAGGTACTAGAAAGGGCCAATAGACCAATGAATGGCGGACTATAGGTAATAGAAAGGGCCAATAGACCAATGAATGGCGGTATATAGGTAATAGAAAAGGCCAATAGACCAATGAATGGCGGAATATAGTTACTAGAAAGGGCCAATAGACCAATGAATGGCGGAATATAGGTACTAGAAAGGGCCAATAGACCAATGAATGGCGGACTATAGGTAATAGAAAGGGCCAATAGACCAATGAATGGCGGTATATAGGTAATAGAAAAGGCCAATAGACCAATGAATGGCGGAATATAGGTACTAGAAAGGGCCAATAGACCAATGAATGGCGGAATATAGGTACTAGAAAGGGCCAATAGACCAATGAATGGCGGAATATAGGTACTAGAAAGGGCCAATAGACCAATGAATGGCGGAATATAGGTACTAGGAAGGGCCAATAGACCAATGAATGACGGAATATAGGTACTAGAAAGGGCCAATAGACCAATGAATGACGGAATATAGGTACTAGAAAGGGCTAATAGACCAATGAATGGCGGAATATAGGTACTAGAAAGAGCCAATAGACCAATGAATGACGGAATATAGGTACTAGAAAGAGCCAATAGACCAATGAATGACGGAATATAGGTACTACACAGCGCTAATAAACCAATGAATGACGGAATATAGGTACTAGAGAGGGCCAATAGACCAATGAATGGCGGAATATAGGTACTAGGAAGGGCCAATAGACCAATGAATGACGGAATATAGGTACTAGAAAGGGCCAATAGACAAATGAATGGCGGAATATAGTTACTAGAAAGGGCCAATAGACCAATTAATGGCGGAATATGGGTACTAGGAAGCGCCAGTAGACCAACGAATGACGAAATATGGGATCACACAGCGTCAGTAGACCAATGAATGGCCGACTATTTATAATTGTTCCAGGAAAAATTTAAGAGCTAGTTTGTCCTCAGTTTTGTGTTTAAAGGTCAGTCGGTCAGTACATGTTAACCCGATCCGCGGCGAGCTCGAGTCATGCAAATACGTGATGTTTTACGTCGCGGTCAATAAGCTACCATTTCCATCGCGGCACCTGACACAACACAACAACAAAGTAGCTGAGGGCATGGTCGACGGTGTATGTCGTCGAGATAGACAGATAGACAGATACACAGCACCCGTAAACCATGAATGTCGGAATGACGGCATGGTCGACGGTGCATGTCGTCAAGATAGACAGATAGACAGATACACAACACCAGTAGACCATGAATGACGGAATGACGGCATGGTCGACGGTGCATGTCGTCCAGATAGGATGACACCCAACACGCCTGGTCATACAACACACACACCTGTTGACCTCCTGTTTGCTTACGTCAAACTCCTGCCACGGAGTACACGCAGGGTCCATGTTGACGACGTTGCGGAGACTGACCACTCTGATCCCGAAATGGAAAAGGAAGCTGAAGGAAAGCCCTAGAACTGACCACATCCATTGTACTGCTGTGTAAAACGGATGGCCGTATAATACTTCTTTCCTTTGACTGACCATCAACCACCATCCAAGAAGCCAGTACCTAAAACCATCTCAGCGCTAAGACGATCGTTACTTTGTACATGTGGGTGGCACGTGATCCAATGTCAGGTCACAAATCAGGCAATGGTGACCGCGTTCGGCCGCTTGACTGCTGGGAGTATCTAGGACATCGGTCCTGCTTCACACTAAAGCAGCTGTTCGCCGAGCAGTGAATGGGTACCCGGTAGGAGGAGTTGGGAATATGTGTGTTTAGCGCCTCATACGCAGCTTGGGTTGTATGGTCCCCGGGGAGCTGAGAATGATATTTGACTGAGCCGTGTCGATGCTGGTGACTCTTGGCGTACAAAGCATGACCATCTACACTTGATGCCGTCCACATGTGGTCCAGGACCATCCTCCAAACCTACAGCAGCTAGTCGGGTCACCAGGAGGCAACATGCAACCCTGCCATCTTCTGTCAATTTGCAATCATTTGATTACTTTGTGGTGCAACTGAACCGTGTGCAAATGTCATCGGTGGTATCGAGAACCAACATGGCACTCGAAATCTGCTTGGCGCGAGCTTTGTAAGTTTGGTAATCAACAGTGTCACAATCTGGTGTTCGGCAGTCTGTCAATCATTTGTCTTACAGGGACGCTCGCCACAACTCTCCGTGAGCAAGCAAAGGATGTATCTAAAGAAAGGTTCCATTTCCAAAATCGGTTTTCGTCTGTATTCGCTGTAGGAGATACAAGTTGTGAACGTAGTTCGTTATACCACGTGCAGTGAAGTATAATTTGCATATCGTAAAGGTATGAAGTCGGCGTGCTAGCCTCTCTGTTCCACGCTCTGTGGTCCACACTCAGTTGCCGTCCACGTTTAACCCCTCAACCCCCAATATTCACCTCTCAACCCTCCATGTTCACCTCTCAACCCTCCATATTCACCACTCAACCCTCCATATTCACCACTCAACCCTCCATGTTCACCTCTCAACCGTCCATGTTCACCTCTCAACCGTCCATGTTCACCTCTCAACCCTCCATGTTCACCTCTCAACCCCCAATATTCACCTCTCAACCCTCCATATTCACCACTCAACCCTCCATATTCACCACTCAACCCTCCATGTTCACCACTCAACTGTCCATGTTCACCACTCAACCCTCCATGTTCACCTCTCAACCCTCCATGTTCACCTCTCAACCCTCCATATTCACCACTCAACCCTCCATATTCACCACTCAACCCTCCATGTTCACCGCTCAACCCTCCATGTTCACCGCTCAACCCTCCATGTTCACCACTCGACCCTCCATGTTCACCGCTCAACCCTCCATGTTCACCGCTCAACCGTCCATGTTCACCCCTCAACCCTCCATATTCACTATTCAACCCTCCATGTTCACCACTCAACCCTCCATGTTCACCACTCGACACTCCATGTTCACCGCTCAACCGTCCATGTTCACCCCTCAACCCTCCATATTCACTATTCAACCCTCCTTGTTCACCACTCGACCCTCCATATTCACCACTCAACCCTCCATATTCACCGCTCAACCCTCCATGTTCACCACTCGACCCTCCATATTCACCACTCAACCTTCCATATTCAACACTCAACCCTCTATGGTCACCAATCAACCCTCCATATTCACCACTCAACCCTCCATATTCACCACTCACCTCTCTAACGTCACCATTCAACCCTTCATTTTCACCACTCAAACCTCCATGTTTACAACTCAACCCTCCATGTTCACCGCTCAACCCTACATGTTCACCTCTCAAAACTCTATATACACCACTCAACCCGCCATGTTCACCCCTCAACCCTCCATATTCACCTCTCAAAACTCCATATACACCACTCAACCCTCCATGTTCACCCCCCAACCCTCCATATTTACCACTCAACCCTCCATATACACCACTCAACCCTCCATGTTCACCCCTCAACCCTCCATATTCACCACTCAACCCTCCATGTTCACCACTCAACCCTCCATATTCACCGCTCAACCCTCCATGTTCACCACTCAACCCTCCATATTCACCACTCAACCCTCCATATTCACCACTCACCTCTCTAACGTCACCATTCAACCCTTCATTTTCACCACTCAAACCTCCATGTTTACAACTCAACCCTCCATGTTCACCGCTCAACCCTACATGTTCACCTCTCAAAACTCCATATACACCACTCAACCCGCCATGTTCACCCCTCAACCCTCCATATTCACCTCTCAAAACTCCATATACACCACTCAACCCTCCATGTTCACCTCTCAACCCTCCATATTCACCATTCAACCCTCCATATACACCACTCAACCCGCCATGTTCACCCCTCAACCCTCCATATTCACCTCTCAAAACTCCATATACACCACTCAACCCTCCATGTTCACCCCCCAACCCTCCATATTTACCACTCAACCCTCCATATACACCACTCAACCCTCCATGTTCACCCCTCAACCCTCCATATTCACCACTAAACCCTCCATGTTCACCACTCACCCCTCCATATTCACCGCAACCCTCCATGTTCACCACTCAACCCTCCATATTCACAATTCAATCCTCCATATTCACCACTCAACCCACTCAACCCACTCAACCCTCCACATTCACCGCTGGGGGCTTATCATCTGCCAAATGTAACGCTGCCTTTCAGAACTATTCAACACCGAAGTCGTCCACGACTTACTGGCTAGCACAACAGAACAATGTCATCCGATGATTGGAAGCAGGAGAATTTAATGTACCCCAGAGCATCATGTCAGACTTTGGTATCCGTACCAAGAGCATGTCATGTCTCATGGCCGACCCACTTCAGGCCGACCCCATGTTCCAACGGCTGCTTCATACGGATACATCTTACGTGTACACCAACATTCTCCACAACAACAGCAATTCCAAGATTCCAGGATATCCGACCAGAGAGTGTTGAACCGCCTTAGTGTGGTAGACTTAAGAGCCAGATTGTCTGTTTTGACAACATCATCATCGTCAGTGGGGCCAATCATGCAGTATATGGCCTGAAGAGATATGCTGTATCGAGCTGATTGAAGAACTGTCGCTGTCTCCACGCGGGAGGTCGACGTTTGGTGGCTGCAGCGTAATGATGTGGGCGGTAATCTCCCACACAGGTAGACTACACCTGTTGCAAGTGCAAGAAGCCTAACTGCCTAACGTTAGCATGATGAAATAAGACAGTATGCAGAGTTCTTATGACATTGACCTTTGACGTTTTCCGTTTAATGTCTTCATATTGGACACGTTTCCACAATAGTCCTATAATATCATCATTCACCAAGTGTTCAAATGAAAACTAAACCAAAATCGGGTTATGCATTTCCTTTTAGGTTCTACTACACCAAATCAGAACCAGTTTGGACAGTGCGGTTTTCGTAGGAAGCCTTCAGTGCAGATCGAGAGATATCTGCAGGCTGTGATTGGAGGACATTCTGTAAGAATTTTATGTCTTTCAAATGTACATCCATCCAGGAATTAAAACTGACCATGTTTTTCTATACTTAATACTGTCTTTTTCAACATGATGACTTATGCTGAATGTGATCACAGCTATTTTCAAGTAGGTGACATTTGGTGCGAAACTACGGGTGTTGTGTTTAGCTTCCTGTACTCGGAAAAGGAGCTGGCAAAGCTAGTCATTTTTTATGATTTTATTGCTGCTCTAAGGCCAAACTGTGCACACACATACAGTTAATAGCTGTTGAAAGCTTTGTAAATTTTTTTAAAAATACAACGTTACTATAGAAGTCTATGGGAAAACATTTGGTTGTGTGTAACCTTTAGGAGTATATTATTTCTGTTAGATATTGTTAGCCGCAAGGATTATGACTGAAAAAATGAGTAGTATCGTAATGAGATTTTCATTGCATTGCTCGTTTTTATAGAACGGGATTATTCTGGTTTCACGCGCTTTACATCCGGAATAAGTTCCATGTTTGCTTTGTTGGTGTTGATACACGATGGTCAGTAAACAGGTTAGATCCAGCGGATATCTGCGTGTATGGGACCAAAAGAAATGACGGCCTGAGATGCATTTAAACAGTTTATTAAATACTGTGAATCGAGTCCATTAGGAATGATCACTTTTTGGCGTAGTCGTTATTCAGGGGGATTTTCAGGAACGCAGCTACGCCCCTGTTAGACACAGATTTTCAGTTTTTAGAATATTATTTAATAATAATAACAATTATCCCAGAAATTTTATAAAATTCCCGATAGTATATTCTGGTCCGATAAACACTGAAAGTTGTTTGTTTGTTGTCTAACGCCGCACTCAGCAATATTCCAGCTATATGACGGCGGTCTATTAAATAATCACGCCCGGACCAGACAATCCAGTAATATACATCATGAGCATCGATGCATCGCAATTAGGATACGATGACATCCCGTTAGTCGGTTTTTACGGCAAGCATGGGTTGCTGAAGGCCTATTCTAACCCGGATCTTCACGGGTCTGCTGAAACGGAATTGTCCAGGAGCAGGGATTAGACGGAGAGGAAGAAGCTGAAAGATTATGCGGAAAAAGGTGCCCTCTTAACTAGAAGTTCAATTAATGTAGCTTGGAAAAGGATTTCAAACATATATATACATACTAAGTTCCAAAAGAAACGCAAATCTCATGTTGCAACTTCAGTAATATCAAATAACAGATATGTAATTGCACAATGAAAGACACGGAAGAAACGTACGAGTCGTTGTTTTTGGATTCAAACGGACATTGAACATCCAGACGCTCCATATCCATGACACATACTTTCCAGAACGCGTGTTTCTACGTACGTGCTGAGAACTTCATGCACGCTTTTAATGTGGAACATGGACTGTTGGTTGTTGAAGGTATCCATAAAAGCGAACAACAAACGTGCGTCAGTTCTTTGATTTACACGGGATGGACCATGTCCGGATTAGACATACTAATCGTCATCGAGTGTTGGGCATGATAGAAGCTGGTGTGACGGCAACACGAGTAGCGAGAGATCTACAGGTTTTCACCCCACTAAGATCTACCGCCTTATTGACAGTTGGTAGGATTGCCCAATGAGCGGACGCCCACGTGTAACGTCGCTACGTCAAGATAGGGTTATCGCCCCTTGCGTCAACGCCACCTACCAGCGTCATCTACTGCCAGACAGACAGTTGGAACCCACCACAGACCTGCACACATGATGCAGTGCCGACATTCATACTGTATGTTGGCGTTTCTTTTGGAATTGATATAAACATTGATATCAGATGTTAAATGAGGTGAGTTAACCAATGAGAAGTAATTGAAACAAATTCAAAAATATTAAAGTAGCTATGGGATAAATATGCAAGATTCCTCTTGTCGCTCTTAAAACGAGAATTTTGTCTATCAATTATACCCAAAAACAATCTGGATCGTTTCATCATCGGCCGATGGATTTCTGCGAAAGGCGAAAACATATTTTGTGCTATAAATATTAAATCGAACACTAACGTGTAAGCCCACATGGCAGTTTCGGCACAAAACAGTTGGAGCTAAACTGACGGGCAAAAGAAAATGTACCACTTTAGGGAGGAATTTGTGGACAGGAGAGAACACAGTCATCTAAGACGCCGCAATTCGCTGTGCAGAGTTGCGTCCCTTGGGCACGCCAGAAACCTATGATTGTGGGTTCGAATCCCGGTTCGCCCTGATTATGTTTCTAGGTTTGCCAGCACCATACCCGTGCTTGAAGGTTTCACCGAAGTGGTAAACGTCTGAGACCTGCATCACTTCGGACTTTGCTCCCACATTAAGCTGACACTCCGTGATATAACTGGAACACTGTTAAAAGCGGCATTATACCAAACTTTTGGGTAACATTTGGTACACACAAACCTGCTTTGAAATTTAACTTAGATTCAGAGTAAACCACATATAAATTGTAAACCTACCCATGCAGCGGTAACAAAGTAAATGAGCATGCAAGAAATATGGAGGAAAAAATGTGAGAGATGTGTAATCTAACTGATGAGCGATAATTAACACGGGTGCGTCAGAGCGTAATGGTACGGCGGACGCCATGTATTATGTTACGAGAGCCCGCATTTCCTTGATAGGGAAAAGTTAGCTCTCCTTACGCAGCATCCGCGTCGCATGAAGATAATACTATACTAGGAAAACACATTACTCAATTAGTTAGGTTGAACAACGTGGCAATAAATAGTCTCCACATGTCCGTTTAGTAAAATACCTGATCAAATGAGAATAAAGACTTTGTGCATTATGAGGGTAAATATGACACCCGGAGACGAGCTGCTCATGATCTGAGCCTAACGAGGTCTCATATAGTTTCACTTTGGGACTGCCTACTTGGTTTCTTCGTGTATTTATCCAGAAAGGAGTAGTATTTCATTCCGCTATTTTCGAACTATACCGTATTTTATGTTTGGCTGTCAGCTTTGAATTGATAGTATCCTGATGTCCATGGGTATATTACGCATAAGTGACGAGACTGTTGTAAAGGGTGATTACGTAATGACGAATATTTTCGCAGGGCCAACGCAGAGATGAGTGCGAAGTGACGAATATTTTCACAGCGCCAGCGCATAGATGAGTGCGTAGAGACGAATATTTTCACAGTGACACGCACAGATAAGTGCGTAGTGACGAGACTGCTGTAAGGGGTGACTACGTAATGACGAATATATTCGCAGGGCTAACGCAGAGATGAATGTGTAGTGACGAATATTTACACAGTGACACGCACAGATAAGTGCGTGGTGACAGATATTCTCACAGGGCCAGCGCAGAGATGATAGACTATCATCTAGTCTCTGAAATGAACATATCGTACATAAAAAAACAGTTGTTCAGTTATCTTAATAAAAATATAATAAAAAGGAGCCCAGTGACTCTCTTCATTTTCAGAAGATACTGCAGTGATCTAGACTTGCCAAACATTATAGACTTGCATGGGCTGTATTTGATATATATTTGTATCAGGGTCTGTAAGACTACAGAGATGAATGCGTAGTGACGAATAACTTAACAGGGTCAGCGCAGAGATAATTGCGTAGTGACAAATGTAACCAACGATGAGTGGATTATTGCTTATTAAGGAATTGCACCTCCAGCGATGATACGAGTGCAAGCAAAGTTGTGCTTTGAGATGTCTCTTTCCTGACGAATTACTTGGCAAGAAGATAAATGGAATTTATGGCTTAAACGACAACATGCTAACGACTGCATTTATTGTCAAATAGTTGAGCGGGAGGTGACAACTGTGTTTGCCGGTTCCTGGTATGGCCACAGGCTGACAACAGCCTCTGCTGGTCTGAAGAAATGGCGCTGAATGGATTAAACAGCGCCCATTTTAGTGCCTCGTTCTTGTGTTACGACCCCCGCCTCGCTGGAGTACACAAGACTCACGGCGTCGAGTAGCTTGTTTCACGACAGAGTGAGCTGCTCACGACGTCGAGGAGAACCCGACACCGCCACGACCTAGACAACGTGGTCTTCGAGACGTGGTGGCAAGTATCATACCATCAATAGAGCTGTCCATCACGGCAGAACAGTCAGACTGTGGGCAAACTTATTTATTACTCATTATCAAGAACGTCAACTCCTGGCATTTCCAGCACACGAAGATCCATCTTGGGTGATATGTCTTGTCATGGGATCCGCACCTGACATTTGGTGTCTGTGACACACGGGGTATAGGGTACAATGTCCAGATGCTGTGTGTAGACATGTCAGTCGGCCATACTAGTAGATGGTCAGGTTGTGGGTTGAAGACCGTCCAATTATTAGGGATAGCTTATCTCGGTGTGGCAGATGATATAGGTATGGACGATACATAACAGAGATGAAGCCTGCTAGAATCGCGAGATGGAGGTGGCCTATCCAGGTGTGGTTGGAAGATAATGTAGGCGTGGTAGGTACATAACACAGCTCTGACAGGTAGATAATGGAGATGTGTAAGTGGACAATCAAGGTGTGTAAATAGACAGTCCAGTTGGTTCTGGACAGTCACGGTGTGTAGGTAGACAATCAAGGTGTGTAAGTAGACAATCAAGATGTGTAAGTAGACAATCAAGATGTGTAAGTAGACAATCAAGATGTGTAAGTAGACAATCATGGTGTGTAAGTAGACAATAAAGGTGTGTAAGTAGACAATCCCGGTGTGTATGTAGACAATCAAGGAGTGTAAATAGACAATCCCGGTGTGTAAGTAGACTATCCAGGTGTGTATGTAGACAATCAAAGTGTGTAAGTTGACACTCACGATGTGTAAGTAGAAAATCAAGGTGTGCAAGTAGTCACGGTGTGTAAGTAGACAAAGAGACATGTAGACATGAGCGTTCGTACTGACAAGCCTATATATTCTGTTTCTGATGTACCCCGCCGTGATATTGCTGGACAAGTGATAAAGCACTATTTTGTCTATTTCCTGCAGGCATGATTATCCCACTTCAGATTTACCACAATTTGTCTGTTTTGAGAGAAATAGTATTTCAATTTGGGTAATGGTGAGCACGGATGGTGCTGATAAACCTAGAAACGAACTAGCACATATCTACAATGCCCACTTTCATACCTACATGGGAAGTATCTCTATACATCGGCGTGGGGCAAACCCTTTTGCCCTCTCATCGCTATTTCATGCTCGTCATATCGGAAAACAAATTCCGTACCATAAACCATCAATGCACTTTATCAGCCTCCACAGGCGATCACCACTGGCCGGCAATAACAAAATGCATTAACACAAAATGGAGAAAGTTATTGTTCATCTTAATCAAATGGTTTAGACAGAGAAGAATCACCGCGGCACTGAGTGTTAGTTATAATGACTGTTGTATTAGTGACTTATGTATAAACCATGAGGTGTTTATGGCAGTTATACACAAAGCCGATCTTCCACTAAACCCACACACATGAAGGACATAATGAAGGTGAGCCTCTGGAACCATGCTATAAACAAATATACCATCATGGGTGGTTCATAATAATTGCATTTCATTATCAGTTAAACAGACATCGAGATATATTTTCTGAACAACACCATGAACTCGTCTGTTTAAATCAAGGTATCTCGGATTTCATTAAGCGTTGTTGAGAAGCTAGACTCTCAGATCCGCACACCATTTATCTGGATTTCCCTTCAGTTCTAAACATTGACAAGGTTCTGAATTATTTATCTTATTCTCAATTCCACCTTGCCCACAGTGTCCACTGTTTACCATTAATTCTTCTTCCTCCCATTCTGGCATAACTCGTCTCCAGTGGAACCAAAGACAGCCTAATGTCCAACCATCACGCGCCCCCGATATGCGTGTATGCTAATTCCTGTCGCTGTCTTCCAATCATGCAAACTAAATATTGATTGGTCAAGCAAATTCAATCAGTGACCAGCGGCTACATCTGTAAAAGCCGGAATCAATACCAAATAAGTATGTGTCCAGCTCATGAATATTAATGAGGTTGGAGTGAGCCTTCATAGCGGTCAGTCGTCATGGAGAATTACAAATGTCCAGACAAAGTCGATCGAAGTGTGGCTATTTGTGGCCGTAATATTTCAAGTCTTGTCTTGGACATGGACTTCATTACTATCGTACGTTAGAAAAACCTTCTCAGACTTTCGGCGGTAAATAACGATAGCCGTTGTAAAATAAGCCAGATCTGAGGGAATTCGAGACAGTTCTACTCTTTGAAGCTTTTGAGCAAGAAGATATTAGTATTAATGACCAGACGACCAACGACAAGGTTTCCTGCCTTGGCTTTGTCCGTCAATTTGACCACTGCGTCGGGAGAATTCCATGACCAGTGCGCCGTTGTCCTCCTAGTTCTTCCCTGAATACTTATAATGGTGGTTTTAATGAAAGGGAAATAAAACAGCGAGCGATGGGAGTTAGACAGCCTTGTCACATAATGTTGTGTTCAGCTGATGGCTCGTTTTCATAAAGCTCTATATCAAACAGTAGGTATCGTTTGTGATCTTCGCTCGATGAACTGTACCTTTTGACGACGGCAGTTTATTCAGTAATGCTTGTGCTCAACCACGAGACATACATTAATCACATGGCCATTGTGCACAACGTCATCAACAACGTCTTCCCGTCCGCTCTGTTAGCGGTGGACGGAATGTCATTGACTATTGGCATATGTTGAGGGGCTAAATGAATATTGTTTGAAGGGCAGAACCTATCGGAATTTAATATTGAGAGACGTTTCAGTGATAGTGTCCTTTTTAATGGTAGTCTTGTTTGCGTCACTGACCACACGTATTGATTGGATATTGAGGAGAGGTTTGGTTTTGTGAGGGATAAGTTGTAAAGTTGTCTGATCCTGTTAGGTAACGAAAGGTCAAAATAATTCGTAAGCATGCTTACAGCGCGAACATAACTACCGCGATCAACAGGACGGCGGTTTTTGTTTTCATTCTCAGCTCCCTGGGGAGTAGGAAAAGGGTTGTGTGAAGGTGCCAGAGAGTGATAGAAGAGGTGTAAACGACTGTTCAAACCACGTGATAAGTTAAATATTATTCTTTGACATCGCTACTTCATTTTATCGATAGTGAAAAACATTTATCTAGTAAATACTAGATCGGCCTTAATACAGTCAGAACAGGATAACTTTACATGGATATCAGGCGATATTCAGAGTTGTTTCCCCTAACAACATTCCTGGCAAAACAGCAACATCTTCATTGCTGGCGGTATATGTAAAGGAAGCCAGTATGCCACTGCAATGTTTTTTTACAATAGGACGCTACCACTGCAAAAATCTGTGTAACTACTATCCCAATACCATTTCTCGAGTCACTCGTCTAGGGACGGACCATTTGACATTATTGGTATTCCTGGGATTTTATGGGGAAAATAATTGTCCACGAAAATTCTTGAAAAAAATAATAATTTGCTTCATACTGTTGAAACACAGAAAGAAATTGGCTTCCAAAAAAATACTTTGTTGCAAGGTGTCTTTCAAAAAATAATTCAGGCTCGTAGATTTAAATATCTAAAAAATGTCTGGTTTTGGAGCTGAAGCTGAAATAAGATCTAATCTCGATACAAAATCTTTTACGCGTTTTTTTCCTTACTTTTATTAAAAGGGGGGACGGGGGGGGGGGGGGGAGGGGGGGGGGGTATAAACATCTTCTCTGACATATATCATCTCAATGCCCGTGGGAGCTGTTGTTAACGTGATCCTATTAAAAGTCATGTGCTATAAGCTGTTCACTTCTACAAATATAACTAAACAACAAGCGTACAGGATATAAAGATTAAGAATACAGACTGCATATGCTAGCTGTTGCGGTCATGATATACACGAAGCCAATAACGTGCAAGGTAACACCAACAGCTTTGTAACTCGATAATGGTAGGCTTGTTCAGTTCCTACATAAACATTGATATCAACTGTCATCAATTAAGCATATTTGAGAAACATAACACGACTCTGCAAAAGAAACAAGATGGCTGATGGCTGATTGATTTGTATCCCGAGTTAGTAAGGGAGTGGCGTCCTCCTATGTGAGTGAGAGAGACGTGTGAGTGAGTGTGAGTGAGTGAGGGGTGTTCCCCTGTGTGAGTGAAGGAGAGATGCAAGTAAGGGGGGGGGGGGGGGGGGGGTTACCCGTGTGAATGAGGGGGAGGTGTGAGTGAGGGAAAGGTGTGAGTGAGGGGGGGAGTGTGAGTGAGGGAGAGGTGTGAGGGAGGGAGAGTTGTGAATGAGGGGGGGGGGGGGTGTTACCTGTGTGAGTGAGGGAGAGGTGTTACCCGTGTGAGTGAGGGAGAGGTGTTACCCGTGTGAGTGAGGGAGAGGTGTTACCCGTGTGAGGGAGAGGTGTTACCCGTGTGAGTGAGGGACAGGTGTGATTAAGGGAGAGGTGTTATCCGTGTGAGTGAGGGAGAGGTGTTACCCGTGTGAGTGAGGGAGAGGTGTTACCCGTGTGAGAGAGGGAAAGGTGTTACCCGCGCGCGTGAGGGAGGGAGAGGTGTGAGGGAGGGAGAGGTGTTGTTTCTAAGTCGACGCCCCTTCTCAAGGAGGCGAGGAATAGGCAAAATTCGACATTATCTCAACACGTTTATGTTGTTCATTGGCATTAATTTCGTCTTGCCCTGTTCGTAACAACGACGTAATGGGTTAATCTAGATGCAAATCATTTCGCATTTTGTCTATGATAAGTTTCCACCAGACTGATCAAAGACGGATAATGCAAAAATTCAAATTCGATTTATTTTGTCACCTCATCATTGCAAGACAATATGTGAAATCATATATCAGCCACAGACCACATCATCGCCCCGTCCGTGCATCGGGTAATAACGTGATTAACATGCAGAGCAAAAATAATTAGAAACAGTTATAGTTATAATAAATGGGTGAACTAACCGAACGTATGTTGACCCAATGTACTAGGTCACATCCTGACACAAATACACAAGCTTCTTTGTTTCTGTTGTATTCAACACTGTTATTCCCGAACTCGACTGGACTAATGTTCGACGTATCCAACATTCGACACAACCATCGGGGTGATGTTCCACAGTCCATCATCCAATTGAAAGGTGAATGAGTGAGTGAGTATGGTTTTACGCCGCTTTAAGCAATATTCCAGCAATATCACGGCGGGGGACACCAGAAATGGGCTTCACACATTGTACCCCTGTCGGGAATCGAACCCGGGTCCTCGGCATGACGGGTAAGGAGACTATAACAAACCTTGACCGTATTGGTGCCAGAGAATCGCCCATGTGAACGGATTTTCGAGTTATCGAGTCATAAATGAGACGTCTTGCTCACGATTTTAGCATTCTCCAAGCTATCGCACAGCGGACGTCACCAAGAATTGGTTTCACTCATTGTACCCATGTTGGGAATCGAACCTGGGTTAGGCAAACTTTAAGCAAACTGCCACTCATCATCCTCTACGACTGTGTGTGTGTGTTTGTTTGTTTGTATGGTCTGTGCATGGTGTGTGTGCTTGTATGGTGTGTGTGTATGTATGTGTGTGTGCGTGCGTACGTGCGTGCGTGCGTGCGTACACCACCAAACAATGTTACCTATCATGATAACATGTTGATGGGTTGTTAAAGTCAAGTTAACATATTTCGCGGGCATCAATTTTTTTTATAAGTTGGTATTGGCAAAATGAACCTCTACTGCCAAGTTCCGCTATTCCCCAAGACATAGTGAAGACACACTTTATAATAACCATAACTTCCGCTGAAATAGTTCTTTACAAACAACCTGTTTCTGGTCTGGTAATTCTAAACAAACATTCTCCTCTAATACAACTACCTGCCAAACCTGAATTAACTTCTCTTAAAATATATAGTTTCTAATCGGGGGAGTCGAACCCAAATACCGCATGGCATGCAATAGAATAAGTTGTTTTTTATATTTGTAAATTGATCATAAACTGAAATGTGGAATAGCATCTGAACGATTTCATAAAAAGTACTTATTGTATTTTATTTGATGAAAAAATACACGAACACTCATTGTTGTCATGAGAAACACCTGTTGCACGTGCGACATTGACTTAGTTCACATTCATGCAATGCAGCCAATATTTGTTTTTGCTTGATATCTGAAATATTTCCTCAACTTCTTCGGACGTATTTCACAGTAATTTGTCAGTATCTAAGCTAGATAAAACACTCCTCGATTTTCTTGGTATTGTAAGACCCTCGGAATGAAAGTTTCAGGAAATTAAGACCGAAGGCGAAGAATAGCCCCAGAGTCGTGTTTTTAATCTGTACATATAGTTTAGTTTCATGGTCGCAAGCCTCAAAGGGGGGAAGTGTTCTTGGTGGTATAAGTGGCCAATTACTGTCAACATGTAAAGATTAAATCCATCTAAGCGACGTTTTTGGAGTGCTCATCCACATACTTTTAAAAGAATGTAATAAGAGAGCTGCCTGTACACACTGGGCTCCAGTCATAGCCGTCCACGCTGTCTCGCCCACCATGCTGCTCCCGCGTAATGATCACGTGACCTACGTCCAGTATTACTTACAATGTAAGCAACAATACAACAAGCGTTCATACCAGGGACCCATCAACACGTGCCTATCACACCCCACCGATCTAGCCCAAATAAACAGTCCCCTCGTTAGCATGGGAAATCCTGCTTAAGGGACCGGTCATTTTAAACAGGTTGGTTGTGTCAGATGATTTTGATGTACTAATGCGCTAAAACATCATTACAAAACCCTCCCATAGCCACTAGAAATATATGTTGGGTGTTGTACATGGGTTATATCACTGTTGTATGAAGTATAAGGGTTGAATCGTTGTTGTATAAAGTATATGTGCTATATCACTGTTGTATGAAGTATATGGGTTATATCACTGTTGTGTGAAGTATATGGGTTATATCACTGTTGTATGAAGAACATGTGTTATATCATTGTTGTGTGAAGTATATGTGTTATATCACTGTTGTATGAAGTATATCGGTTACATCAATGCTGTGTGAAGTATATGGGTTATATCACTGTTGTATGAAGTACATGTGTTATATCACTGTTGTATGAAGTATATGTGTTATATCACTGTTGTGTGAAGTATATGTGTTATATCACTGATGTGTGAAGTATATGTGTTATATCACTGTTGTGTGAAGTATATGTGTTATATCACTGTTGTGTGAAGTATATGGGTTATATCACTGCTGTGTGAAGTATATGTGTTATATCACTGTTGTGTGAAGTATATGTGTTATATCACTGTTGTGTGAAGTATATGGGTTATATCAATGCTGTGTGAAGTATATGTGTTATATCACTGTTGTTTGAAGTATATGTGTTATATCACTGTTGTTTGAAGTATATGTGCTATATTACTGTTGTATGAAGTATATGGGTTATATCACTGTTGTGTGAAGTATATGGGTTATATCACTGTTGTATGAAGTACATGGGTTGTATCACTGTTGTATGAAGTACATGGGTTGTATCACTGTTGTATGAAGTACATGGGTTATATCACTGTTGTATGAAGTACATGGGTTATATCACTGTTGTGTGAAGTATATGGGTTATATCACTGTTGTATGAAGTATATGTGCTATATCACTGTTGTATGAAGTATATGTGTTATATCACTGTTGTATGAAGTACATGGGTTATATCACTGTTGTATGAAGTACATGGGTTATATCACTGTTGTGTGAAGTACATGGGTTGTATAACTGTTGTATGAAGTACATGGGTTATATCACTGTTGTATGAAGTATATGGGTTATATCACTGTTGTATGAAGTATATGGGTTATATCACTGTTGTATGAAGTATATGTGTTATATCACTGTTGTATGAAGTACATGGGTTGTATCACTGTTGTATGAAGTACATGGGTTATATCACTGTTGTATGAAGTACATGGGTTGTATCACTGTTGTATGAAGTACATGGGTTGTATCACTGTTGTATGAAGTATATGTGTTATATCACTGTTGTGTGAAGTACATGGGTTGTATCACTGTTGTATGAAGTACATGGGTTGTATCACTGTTGTATGAAGTACATGGGTTATATCACTGTTGTATGAAGTACATGGGTTGTATCACTGTTGTATGAAGTACATGGGTTATATCACTGCTGTGTGAAGTACATGGGTTGTATCACTGTTGTATGAAGTACATGGGTTGTATCACTGTTGTATGAAGTACATGGGTTATATCACTGTTGTATGAAGTACATGGGTTGTATCACTGTTGTATGAAGTACATGGGTTATATCACTGTTGTATGAAGTACATGGGTTATATCACTGTTGTATGAAGTACATGGGTTATATCACTGTTGTATGAAGTACATGGGTTATATCACTGTTGTATGAAGTACATGGGTTATATCACTGTTGTATGAAGTATATGGGTTATATCACTGTTGTATGAAGTACATGGGTTATATCACTGTTGTATGAAGAGCATGGGTTGTATCACTGTTGTATGAAGTATATGGGTTATATCACTGTTGTGTGAAGTACATGGGTTGTATCACTGTTGTATGAAGTACATGGGTTGTATCACTGTTGTATGAAGTACATGGGTTATATCACTGTTGTATGAAGTACATGGGTTGTATCACTGTTGTATGAAGTACATGGGTTATATCACTGCTGTGTGAAGTACATGGGTTGTATCACTGTTGTATGAAGTATATGGGTTATATCACTGTTGTGTGAAGTATATGGGTTATATCACTGTTGTATGAAGTACATGTGTTATATCACTGTTGTGTGAAGTATATGTGTTATATCACTGTTGTATGAAGTATATCGGTTACATCAATGCTGTGTGAAGTATATGGGTTATATCACTGTTGTATGAAGTACATGTGTTATATCACTGTTGTATGAAGTATATGTGTTATATCACTGTTGTGTGAAGTATATGTGTTATATCACTGATGTGTGAAGTATATGTGTTATATCACTGTTGTGTGAAGTATATGTGTTATATCACTGTTGTGTGAAGTATATGGGTTATATCACTGCTGTGTGAAGTACATGGGTTGTATCACTGTTGTATGAAGTATATGGGTTATATCACTGTTGTGTGAAGTATATGGGTTATATCACTGTTGTATGAAGTACATGGGTTGTATCACTGTTGTATGAAGTACATGGGTTGTATCACTGTTGTATGAAGTACATGGGTTATATCACTGTTGTATGAAGTACATGGGTTATATCACTGTTGTGTGAAGTATATGGGTTATATCACTGTTGTATGAAGTATATGTGCTATATCACTGTTGTATGAAGTATATGTGTTATATCACTGTTGTATGAAGTACATGGGTTATATCACTGTTGTATGAAGTACATGGGTTATATCACTGTTGTGTGAAGTACATGGGTTGTATCACTGTTGTATGAAGTACATGGGTTATATCACTGTTGTATGAAGTATATGGGTTATATCACTGTTGTATGAAGTATATGGGTTATATCACTGTTGTATGAAGTATATGTGTTATATCACTGTTGTATGAAGTACATGGGTTGTATCACTGTTGTATGAAGTACATGGGTTATATCACTGTTGTATGAAGTACATGGGTTGTATCACTGTTGTATGAAGTACATGGGTTGTATCACTGTTGTATGAAGTATATGGGTTATATCACTGTTGTGTGAAGTACATGGGTTGTATCACTGTTGTATGAAGTACATGGGTTGTATCACTGTTGTATGAAGTACATGGGTTATATCACTGTTGTATGAAGTACATGGGTTGTATCACTGTTGTATGAAGTACATGGGTTATATCACTGCTGTGTGAAGTACATGGGTTGTATCACTGTTGTATGAAGTACATGGGTTGTATCACTGTTGTATGAAGTACATGGGTTATATCACTGTTGTATGAAGTACATGGGTTGTATCACTGTTGTATGAAGTACATGGGTTATATCACTGTTGTATGAAGTACATGGGTTATATCACTGTTGTATGAAGTACATGGGTTATATCACTGTTGTATGAAGTACATGGGTTATATCACTGTTGTATGAAGTACATGGGTTATATCACTGTTGTATGAAGTATATGGGTTATATCACTGTTGTATGAAGTACATGGGTTATATCACTGTTGTATGAAGAGCATGGGTTGTATCACTGTTGTATGAAGTATATGGGTTATATCACTGTTGTGTGAAGTACATGGGTTGTATCACTGTTGTATGAAGTACATGGGTTGTATCACTGTTGTATGAAGTACATGGGTTATATCACTGTTGTATGAAGTACATGGGTTGTATCACTGTTGTATGAAGTACATGGGTTATATCACTGCTGTGTGAAGTACATGGGTTGTATCACTGTTGTATGAAGTACATGGGTTATATCACTGTTGTATGAAGTACATGGGTTATATCACTGTTGTATGAAGTACATGGGTTGTATCACTGTTGTATGAAGTATATGGGTTATATCACTGTTGTATGAAGTACATGGGTTGTATCACTGTTGTATGAAGTACATGGGTTGTATCACTGTTGTATGAAGTACATGGGTTATATCACTGTTGTATGAAGTACATGGGTTGTATCACTGTTGTATGAAGTACATGGGTTGTATCACTGTTGTATGAAGTACATGGGTTATATCACTGTTGTATGAAGTACATGGGTTATATCACTGTTGTATGAAGTACATGGGTTATATCACTGTTGTATGAAGTACATGGGTTATATCCCTTTTGTATGAAGTACATGGGTACACTGTTGTGTGAAGTATATGTGCAATATCACTGCTGTATGAAGTACATGGGTTGTATCACTGTTGTATGAAGTACATGGGTTGTATCACTGTTGTATGAAGTACATGGGTTATATCACTGTTGTATGAAGTACATGGGTTATATCACTGTTGTATGAAGTACATGGGTTGTATCACTGTTGTATGAAGTATATGGGTTATATCACTGTTGTGTGAAGTACATGGGTTGTATCACTGTTGTATGAAGTACATGGGTTGTATCACTGTTGTATGAAGTATATGTGTTATATCACTGTTGTATGAAGTACATGGGTTGTATCACTGTTGTATGAAGTATATGGGTTATATCACTGTTGTATGAAGTACATGGGTTGTATCACTGTTGTATGAAGTACATGGGTTGTATCACTGTTGTGTGAAGTACATGGGTTATATCACTGTTGTATGAAGTATATGTGCTATATCACTGTTGTATGAAGTATATGGGTTATATCACTGTTGTATGAAGTACATGGGTTATATCACTGTTGTGTGAAGTATATGTGTTATATCACTGTTGTGTGAAGTATATGTGCTATATCACTGCTGTATGAAGTATATGGGTTATATCACTGCTGTGTGAAGTATATGGGTTATATCACTGTTGTATGAAGTACATGGGTTGTATCACTGTTGTATGAAGTACATGGGTTATATCACTGTTGTATGAAGTATATGGGTTGTATCACTGTTGTATGAAGTACATGGGTTATATCACTGTTGTGTGAAGTACATGGGTTGTATCACTGTTGTATGAAGTACGTGGGTTGTATCACTGTTGTATGAAGTACATGGGTTATATCACTGTTGTATGAAGTACATGGGTTGTATCACTGTTGTATGAAGTACATGGGTTATATCACTGCTGTGTGAAGTACATGGGTTGTATCACTGTTGTATGAAGTACATGGGTTATATCACTGTTGTATGAAGTACATGGGTTGTATCACTGTTGTATGAAGTACATGGGTTATATCACTGTTGTATGAAGTACATGGGTTATATCACTGTTGTATGAAGTACATGGGTTGTATCACTGTTGTATGAAGTACATGGGTTATATCACTGTTGTGTGAAGTATATGTCTTGTATCATTGTTGTTTGCAGTATATGGGTTATATCACTGTTGTGTGAAGTATATGGGTTATATCACTGTTGTGTTAAGTATATGGGTTATATCACTGTTGTGTTAAGTATATGGGTTATATCCCTTTTGTATGAAGTACATGGGTTATATCACTGCTGTATGCAGTGTATGTGTTATATCACTATTGTATGAAGTATATGGGTTATATCACTGTTGTATGAACTATATGGGTTATATCATTGTTGTACGAACCACACCACACCACAACACAACACACCACACCACACCACACCACACCACAACACAACACAACACAACACAACACACCACACCAGAGACCTGACTCCCAAAACTCCGCACACCGCTCACTCTGACTGACGGCTGATGATTCTAGCTGATTACACCACACAACGTCCATACTATACAGCTCAATATAACATATTGTAAATGTATGGATGCCGATATGTAGAGTAACGCTCTTCACTTTGCAACATGCTGTGAACAGAAATATTTCTAGGCGGACAAAAATCAATTCTCAACATGTCGGATCTGGTTTTCCGGTCAATCAATTTCTGTATGCAGTAATACCTCCAAAAACGTCCAGGGAAATTGATTCTCTTTCATGTCTGCTTTTGTCTCTCTATCCGCTGAGAGTAGAAATGCGTCTTTGAAAAACAGTTCAAAGAGTAATAATAATCCGAAGCATGCATGGCAATCGACATGTTTTAGAGAGGCTACTATCTTATCAATTTCTGTGGGCTTTGACCAAAATTAGCATTCACAGTGAGCGTGTAGATTTCAATGGAACTGGCATGTTAGGTCTGACTCCATTTAGTAGGGCCCGAAAAGAGGGCAAGATAATTGGGGCAAAATGGGCCCTTGGAGTATTTTCTTGATATGATTCAGCTCGGTGGTCGTAAATGTAACGGTACCGTTGGGAATAACCGGTTCCTCCGCCCCAACATACGCGCCACTAACACATTCCTCGTAGTTGCTCTGGGCTCCAATAAAGTTTTAACTGAAGAAATTGGATTTGCCCCATTTAGCTAATATGTTCATAACGACGTGCACCAAGGGTTGTCCAGTTGCTCTGTCATCAGACATTTCAAAATTGCAAAATTCCAAGACTAAACTCAACAATTACTGTCCCTTGATGCAGGTCTAAGCCTTGTTGCCAAAATGTCTGCGAATAACTACAGGCTTCATCTCATGAAAGCATATTGCCCCCGTAAATGTACGACTTGACGCTGTGAGGGCTATGATAATATTTCTTCATTCACAAAACAAGTATTTTTCGTTTCAAGTGTAAATATTTTCCCTACGCCCAGGCGCTCCATGTTCCTCTGGGGTTGTCATTTAGAAAAAGGGAAAGATTTTACCTTATATGCCAGTTCTTAGATATATTACATTGGGTTTTGATTTCAGCAAGGAACTGGGTCAGTTTTACAACTGGATCACATGAAGGAGGGCATGTCATGCTAATTCTTTTATCTGGGGGTAATGCTCTTCCACCTGGGGACGTGACCTCTGGGTTGCTCGCTCTTCACTCCGTGTCATTGACGCGCTACACAAAGGGCTGTGAGGGACAGGGCAGGTGAAATGATTTCCCTTTATTGTGAATGTGGCAGCTTTGGATAATACACGTACCCTTTATTCGGCCATTCATGTCGTTGTTATAACCGGTCCTTCGGAAGCATTCATTGATAATGGAAAGCATAAATATTCTGAAGCTGACATTTCCTAATGACACCGGTACAAGAACGTTCTTCACCTTTTTGTTCACTGGAACTGGAAAAGGCAAGAACAAACAGCTGTTAGATGTAGGAACAATTTCATAAGCGACCCATCATTTATTCCACATATTTCTTTAGGTTTTAGACACAGGAACATTAAGCCAAGGAACCTTTCACGCCGAAGGACGTTTTGCGGAAAACAGTTTTCTTAAAAATAGGTGCAGAAGATCCATCTATTTGGTAAAAAAAATAATGCTGATAATTTTTATGAACGAAAACGGGAGTTCTAAAATATTGAAAAAGGATGTAAATCGTTAGGTTTTTTCCGTTTTAGCCTGTTTTTTCATACGTCGCCCTTTGTCAATAATTATCCGTTGTCATCAATATTAGAGAGTATACATCGCCCGTATGCGTCACGTACGACAACATCAGAGATTTGACACTATATGTACATATCAAATTCCATCGATTGTCAAAAAGAGGCTATATGTCATATGTATGTGTAAACATCCATCAACGCTATCACTCTACATACCATGCGTATATTTAAACATTCATCAGTTATCAGTAACAGAAGATTCTATATATAATACGTATATATGTAAGATCATGCTTAGTACACAGTAAATAATAATTGGTTTAGAGACGTTTAATTTGAAAGGCTCGTCTTGAATCCCGTAACGTCTGAGCATGATCAAAATGGCTTTTGTCCCTGTGATTCAACGTTGAACATAATAGTGCATGGGCGAAGTGTTCATCTTCCAACATGACTGACGGTGGCTTTATTTGACTGCTGATCAATACACCTAGAGCAAATTAGACGTACGTATGATAGCTGTATGATAGCACAGGTATGTGCTGATATTTCAGGAAGATCGTGTTAATTTAATATTTATTTGAATATTGTTCCTAACAGAACTAATATAACTTTATTGCCATAAATGATGAGATGCATTCACTCTAATTTCTGTATTAACGAGAAAATGGCAAGATTTCATTTGATCGTGATATTCTGATATCTTGCAAGGGACTTGTCTTAAGGACGGGGCTCTTGGTCTGTACATTCTTCATACCAAACATGGGTTGCTATGAAAGATGGATGAGAGTGTCTCAAAAATTATTTTATATATATATCTTCGGTTTGTCCATTTTATAAAAGAGAATATAACAAGCGCATGTTTTAGATTGATTTCTGAGGGACAAATATTGTCCTTTAATATGTTTGTTTTGCTGTAGACGAAATATAAAATCCAGATGAAGGACGTAGGAGTATGATGCCGAGAGAAAAAAAATTTCACTGTCCAGCTACCACCAACAACAAAATCACAACTTATTAAATTAAATTATGATTTATTACTTGATTAAATTATATAATGTTTGGTTTGATTTTGGGTTTGTTTGGATGTTTTTTAAAGTATTTATTTTCGACTCTCGACCTGTCATCATAAACAATGATATATAAATAGGTGATAAATGAAGGGGCTTATCTTATTGGGAATTATCCTTGTTGTGTTTTATACATTGTGGTTTTTACAAGTGGATGGAAGGGTAGACTGTTAAGGGTTTAAATGTCCGTGTTTTAGTAAACTAAACATAGACCTTTTTTGTTTTTATATGGGTAGATTACCCACCACCGTCCATACTGTGCGGAAAACAACGGTTCCTTCACGAGGGCGTCCACTAAGGTACTCACCACTGGGGCATTGGTATGTGTTAGAGACAGAATATTGTTTCTTCTTCTTCTTCTCCTACTTCTTCTTCTTCTAGGAGCGGTGGGGTAGCCTAGTGGTTAAAGTATTCGCTCGTCACGCCCAAGACCCGGGTTCGATTTCCGACATAGGTACAATGTGAGAAGCCCATTTTTAGTGTCCCCCGCCATGATATTGCTAAAAGCGGCGTCAAACCACACTCACTCACTCACTCACTCTTCTGCAAATATACTCTTCTTTTCTCTGGTAGTATTTTCTGGGACTGTTTTATGAATTCGGTCTCTGGTGCCCCAAGCTGTATGTATATTATTGAGGGACTATCTTCTGACACACGCACAGAGCCAGCAAAATGGGTATAAGTCACTCGGAACCTGTATTGTTCAAATTCCAATCCAAATATATCATGTATACACAGACGCCATCGAAGGGGATTACATGTACAATAAACAGGCTCGTCTCAAACGTAACTCAGTGTCACTTGGTTAACTGACTTCTCACGAATCAAAGGATTACCACCAGCGGAAGTGTATTGTCCGGATAAGTGAGACAATTTTGTGTGCATTTCAGTGTTTTGCGTATGAAAATGACCGTCCATATATACGGGTAAATTTATAAATTATTTCGTTTTGAATGAAAATCGTCCGGGAACCGAGATTTCCGGATATCTGAAGTCCGTATATACGAGGCACGACTGTATCTGTCAAACTGTTTTTTGAGCGTATGGAGTTTTAAACGTAAAAACCTATTTGCACAGTTTGCGTACATCCACTGCCCGGATGTACTAAGTGCGCACACTGGGTTTACCTTTATACTTCCTAAAACGCAAAAAAATACTGAAGTCAATTCTTGAAGCTATTTTTATATATAAACGCTACCGATGAGTTATAGTATTGCTGCCACCAGGTTATTGATAACGGCATACCAACAATGTGGAATGTAATAACTCCATGAAATTCATGATGTCTTCAGGGAGTTGCCGTTTTATCTTCTATAGGGCCTGTGAATTTTTTAATAAGAAAATCCGAATAAAAAGAATATTTTGCTCTCTTTAGGATAAAATGAATAGATTGCCAGATGAAAGCAAGGATGCCTAATGCATTATGGGTGCAAAAAGATGCTCGTCACTTTTGGCTGGTGAAATGAATTGCATGTGTTTGAAGTAATTCGCGAAAATCGACGATGTCCGATGGAGCCCCTCTTGGGTTGCACACACCACTTTCGCCCCTTTCGGAAAGTCGGAAAGCGCACGTTAAATCTCCAAAGTAAGTAAGTAAGTAGTGAGTGAGTTGGGTTTAACGCCGCTTTTAACAGTATTCCAGTTATATCACGGCGTGTCAGCTTAATGTGGGAGGAAAGCCCGAAGTGATGCAGGTCTCAGACGTTTACCACTTCGGTGAAACCCACGAGCACGGGTATGGTGCTGACAAACCTAGAAACATAATTGTGGCGAACCGGGATTCGAACCCACAATCATAGGTTTCTGGCGTGCCCAAGGGACGCAACTCTGCACAGCGAATCGCGGCGCCTTAGACGACTGGGCCACCCGTGCCCCCAAGTAAGTAAGTAAGTAAGTAAGTAAGTAAGTAAGTAGGTCAGTCAGTCAGTCAGTCAGTCAGTCAGTCAGTAAGTAAGTAAGTAAGTAAGTAAGTAAGTAAGTAAGTAAGTAAGTAAGTAAGTAAGTAAGTCAGTCAGTCAGTCAGTCAGTCAGTCAGTCAGTCAGTCAGTAAGTCAGTCAGTCAGTCAGTCAGTCAGTCAGTCAGTCAGTAAGTCAGTCAGTAAGTCAGTCAGTCAGTCAGTCAGTCAGTCAGTCAGTCAGTCAGTCAGTCAGTCAGTCAGTCAGTAAGTAAGTAAGTATCTGTCAAACTGTTAATGAGTGTCCAAGAACAGAGAGATCTTGATAACTGCGCACTAGAGTATATAAAGTCCCTTAGTCCAAATCAATAATCAAGAATATTCATTTCATATTAGTTACCAGTTTTCACACCATGGTATCTGGGACTCCCAGATGCCACCGTTATATTAGCATCAGCTGATGACTATATATCAGTTGTTGTGATGTATGAACAAATAAATAAGTTGTGGCATTCTGTGGCATTTGTTTGGCTAACCAAGCAATATTGTGTTCATGTCTGTGGAGTTATTATTGATGACGTATGTATTTACAAGAATTGAGTTCAATATGTTTTTTTGAGCGTATGGAGTTTTAAACGTAAAAACCTATTTGCACAGTTTGCGTACATCCACTGCCCGGATGTACTAAGTGCGCACACTGGGTTTACCTTTATACTTCCTAAAACGCAAAAAAATACTGAAGTCAATTCTTGAAGCTATTTTTATATATAAACGCTACCGATGAGTTATAGTATTGCTGCCACCAGGTTATTGATAACGGCATACCAACAATGTGGAATGTAATAACTCCATGAAATTCATGATGTCTTCAGGGAGTTGCCGTTTTATCTTCTATAGGGCCTGTGAATTTTTTAATAAGAAAATCCGAATAAAAAGAATATTTTGCTCTCTTTAGGATAAAATGAATAGATTGCCAGATGAAAGCAAGGATGCCTAATGCATTATGGGTGCAAAAAGATGCTCGTCACTTTTGGCTGGTGAAATGAATTGCATGTGTTTGAAGTAATTCGCGAAAATCGACGATGTCCGATGGAGCCCCTCTTGGGTTGCACACACCACTTTCGCCCCTTTCGGAAAGTCGGAAAGCGCACGTTAAATCTCCAAAGTAAGTAAGTAAGTAGTGAGTGAGTTGGGTTTAACGCCGCTTTTAACAGTATTCCAGTTATATCACGGCGTGTCAGCTTAATGTGGGAGGAAAGCCCGAAGTGATGCAGGTCTCAGACGTTTACCACTTCGGTGAAACCCACGAGCACGGGTATGGTGCTGACAAACCTAGAAACATAATTGTGGCGAACCGGGATTCGAACCCACAATCATAGGTTTCTGGCGTGCCCAAGGGACGCAACTCTGCACAGCGAATCGCGGCGCCTTAGACGACTGGGCCACCCGTGCCCCCAAGTAAGTAAGTAAGTAAGTAAGTAAGTAGGTCAGTCAGTCAGTAAGTAAGTAAGTAAGTAAGTAAGTAAGTAAGTAAGTCAGTCAGTCAGTCAGTCAGTCAGTCAGTCAGTCAGTCAGTCAGTCAGTCAGTCAGTCAGTCAGTCAGTAAGTCAGTCAGTCAGTCAGTCAGTCAGTCAGTCAGTCAGTCAGTCAGTCAGTCAGTCAGTCAGTCAGTCAGTCAGTCAGTAAGTCAGTCAGTCAGTCAGTCAGTCAGTCAGTCAGTCAGTCAGTCAGTCAGTCAGTCAGTCAGTCAGTCAGTCAGTCAGTCAGTCAGTCAGTCAGTAAGTAAGTAAGTAAGTATCTGTCAAACTGTTAATGAGTGTCCAAGAACAGAGAGATCTTGATAACTGCGCACTAGAGTATATAAAGTCCCTTAGTCCAAATCAATAATCAAGAATATTCATTTCATATTAGTTACCAGTTTTCACACCATGGTATCTGGGACTCCCAGATGCCACCGTTATATTAGCATCAGCTGATGACTATATATCAGTTGTTGTGATGTATGAACAAATAAATAAGTTGTGGCATTCTGTGGCATTTGTTTGGCTAACCAAGCAATATTGTGTTCATGTCTGTGGAGTTATTATTGATGACGTATGTATTTACAAGAATTGAGTTCAATATGTTTTTTTGAGCGTATGGAGTTTTAAACGTAAAAACCTATTTGCACAGTTTGCGTACATCCACTGCCCGGATGTACTAAGTGCGCACACTGGGTTTACCTTTATACTTCCTAAAACGCAAAAAAATACTGAAGTCAATTCTTGAAGCTATTTTTATATATAAACGCTACCGATGAGTTATAGTATTGCTGCCACCAGGTTATTGATAACGGCATACCAACAATGTGGAATGTAATAACTCCATGAAATTCATGATGTCTTCAGGGAGATGCCGTTATATCTTCTATAGGGCCTGTGAATTTTTTAATAAGAAAATCCGAATAAAAAGAATATTTTGCTCTCTTTAGGATAAAATGAATAGATTGCCAGATGAAAGCAAGGATGCCTAATGCATTATGGGTGCAAAAAGATGCTCGTCACTTTTGGCTGGTGAATTGAATTGCATGTGTTTGAGGTAATTCGCGAAAATCGACGATGTCCGATGGAGCCTTGTGATGTTCAATAGCCCAAGGGGCATAACTCCGCACAAACCGCCGCGCAATAAAATATAGCTTGATTTAGTTCATAACAAACTTAACCGTTTTGTTTTAGATTAAATTTAATCCTCTTATACCCTAAAAATCTTTAAAAAGAATAATATATCACAATAACTGAAATGAACATGTTGACATTATAAGGATTCTACTATTGTACATCTCCTATGCAAAAATGTATTGCTATATTCATACTGGTAACACCATACTCTCTAGGTAGCCACAGTTACAAAATAATCTGAATATATGTGTTCGTGTCAATGGAATAGGTCTAGCCTAAGTTCATATGATATTAAATGACTTTTCCGTTAAATAACATTTAACAATTATAAAAGAAGAACCGTCCACAAAACAATGGCCATACGATACAGACCATGGCGACTTAGGATATATACGACGCGTAAAGATCCGGGGTAGAATCGGTCATCAGCAACCCATTCTTGTCGTAAAAGGCGACTGTGCTTGTCGAAAGAGGCGACCAACGGGATCGAGTGGACAGGCTCGCTGACTTGGTTGACGCATGTCATCGTATCCTAATTGCGTTGATCGACCCTTATGATGTCAATCACTGGATTGTCTAGTGCAATTCAATTATTTACAGACCGCAGTCATATAGCTGGAATATTGCTGAGTGCGGCGTTAAACAACAAACAAACAAACAAACAAACAAACAAATAAACAAACAATAGGCTATATAGGAAACCATCATAACAAGGCGCAGCAGTTATAACATGACCACAGCACGCATTCCACGAATATGTTAAACTGTGGGCAAGAACTGAGGAACTGACGCATAATTGATCTTCTTTCAGATACAAAATTTACTTTTCTCCCCTGTCAATAACTCGATATTCTCCTGAACACGTTGTTTTTAAAATACTAGCCGAAGAAATGATTTCCCTAAAGAACCCTTTCACTCCAGTTTGAATTTCAACTTTTTCAGCCCAACTATTTGAAGTAAACAGCGGCGCTTTTAGAAAACAACATGACAGAAGTCCGTCCGGAAATGCTCTTTCACGTTACATTGACATAAAAGATGACGTCTGTTCACATACACAAACGTCCAATCATTGTATGGCATAGAAGCTGGACTCCTGCGCTGAAGAAGTGAGGACTGCTTCAGGTTGTCAGGGGAACGAGGGCTGCAGAAAGCCGTACATCAGTCATACACTTCGTCATTTGTAGTTGTTTTGTTATAAAGAAATAATGTTCAAAGTTTGAGTCCAAATATATTGTTTGTTTGAATCACAACGTTGCAAAACGCACAAAGACATAGAGAGAAATTGCTGTGTCCTTTTGCGTGTGGGAGACGCACAGGGTGTTGCGGTGTTATAGAGTGTTATAGAAAAAGATGTATTACTCAAACATATTCTTTGTATTCTTAACAGTATGTCGGTTGTTGATCCTAAATAAATAAAAGTGACAAAAACCTTTCCATATTCATAAGAAATCTCTTTAATAAGAGTCGATTTTACGATTCCGACTATATCATGTTTATGAATCACTATCAAATAGTGATGACACCAGGTGTTGGCATACACGAAGAGGTAAGTTGGCCGTCACGTGTTATAACATTACTCTGTAGCTAGCAATTCATGATTTAGGTTTATTCCTATGACGAGATTGCAATATAAATGTTTCTATTTTACAGTGTGTATCTAAGCCACACTCATTATGAAGCACTACACAGATTCAACGGGTTTGTGGAGCAGAAAATATTTTACGATCTGAATATATCAAATCACAATGATATGCTTCTGAGTGGACTGTTACTTTACAGTTGCATACTCCCCAGGAAGGTGAGAACTATTTAAGATGCGCACAAATTATTTTGAGCAGGTGCGTCTGGTTGGGAGAGGGGGTTGGGTACTTCGGCTTTAGAACTAGCATGTTGTTATCAACGGTAATGCTCTTATTTTACCGATCGTCTATATTTTGCTGGATTTGAAGAATGTAAAAAGGCAAATTGAAAAATCACAATGCCATAAACTCTGTTGTTTTGAAACAAATGAGTATGACGCATCAAAAAAGGAAGCCTTACTGATAGGTCAAAGTAGAGCTGTTGACATCGAATTGCCCCTCCAGACAAACAGTCACTCTAACCCACACCCACACCCACACATACACACACACACACACACACACACACGCACGCACACACACACGCACACACATACATACATACACACACACAGACGCAGGCACGCACAAGGAGCACCTATCTAGAAGGCATACAAGGTGCACATGGAGCACCTATCTAGAAGGCATACAAGGTTCACATGGAGCACCTATCTAGAAGGCATACAAGGTGCACGTGGAACACCTATCTGGAAGGCATACAAGGTTCACATGGAGCACCTGTCTAGAAGGCATACAAGGTGCACGTGGAACACCTATCTAGAAGGCATACAAGGTTCACATGGAGCACCTATCTAGAAGGCATACAAGGTGCACATGGAATACGTATCTAGAAGGCATACAAGGTGCACAAGGAGCACATATCTGGAAGACATACAAGGTGCACAAGGAGCACCTATTTAGAAGGCATACAAGGTGCACAAGGAGCACCTATATAGAAGACGTACAAGGTGCACGTGGATCACCTATCTGGAAGGCATACAAGGTTCACATGGAGCACCTATCTAGAAGGCATACAAGGTTCACATGGAGCACCTATCTAGAAGGCATACAAGGTTCACATGGAGCACCTATCTCGACAAGCATGTACGGATATGTTAGAGTAAGAAGGAAAACGGGGCATCATGTTTAGTTTTGGTGCAGACGTGATAAGATTGCGTTTTGGTATTTTCAAAAAGGTACGACCGTACCCTGAAAGAAATTAAGTAAGAAAAGGCGGCCTAAAACACAAATTTGTCATTTTAATTTGTGAAAATGTACAAAAAGGAGTTCTAGGTTGGGTATGGAAATATAAGTGACAAAACCTTTTCAGTGATCATAAGTATTCTCCATTGTACGATTCCGACTATATGATAAGCATGTAAAGCACCATTAAATAGTGGTGATAACAGACAGTCGTGAAACTGTTAGCGTATCCTGCCTCACAGATGGCACCCGACACAAACACATGCAAAGGTAAGTCAATTGTAAAACAGCAAAATAGATCACGGGAATTGCATCGGACGTTATATTGGAAATGCCCTCCACTTGTATACCATAACACGTTTTTAGCTCTTTGCTGAGGCCTGAATGCTGATTCCCTGATCGGAAAACTTTTGAGCAAGAGTCGTATGAAATCTTCGTACATAGAACGTGCTTGATTGTACCGCAATAGTAGACACCAAAGGCTGGGGTTGATTGAATACACGACCATAAAGGGACAGGTTCCTAGTTGACAGGTGAATAATAGATTACCCCATAATCTGAAGATTCCAACTCCATCATTAGCATACGTTTCTGAATCAGTATCAAATAGTGATGATACCAAGTTTTAGCGAAACAATCAGCGTATCCTGCCCCCACCGATAACACCCGTCATAAACACAGGTAACACCCGTCATAGACACAGGTAACACCCGTCATAAACACAGGTAACACCCGTCATATACACAGGTCACACCCGTCATACACACAGGCCACACCCGTCATACACACAGGTAACACCCGTCATAAACACAGGTAACACCCGTCATAAACACAGGTAACATCCGTCATAAACACAGGTAACATCCGTCATAAACACAGGTAACATCCGTCATAAACACAGGTCACACCCGTCATACACACAGGTCACACCCGTCATACACACAGGTAACACCCGTCATAAACACAGGTAACACCCGTCATAAACACAGGTAACATCCGTCATAGACACAGGTAACATCCGTCATACACACAGGTAACATCCGTCATACACACAGGTAACACGCGTCATAAACACAGGTAACATTCGTCATAAACACAGGTCACACCCGTCATAAACGCAGGTCACACCCGTCATACACACAGGTAACACCCGTCATACACACAGGTCACACCCGTCATACACACAGGTAACACCCGTCATACACACAGGTAACACCCGTCATAAACACAGGAAACATCCGTCATACACACAGGTAACACCCGTCATACACACAGGTAACATCCGTCATAAACACAGGTAACACCCGTCATAAACACAGGGAACACCCGTCATAAACACAGGTCACACACGTCATGAACAAAGGTAACACCCATCATAAACACAGGTAACACCCGTCATAAACACAGGTAACATCCGTCATACACACAGGTAACACCCGTCATAAACGCAGGTCACACTCGTCATACACACAGGTAACATCCGTCATAAACACAGGTAACACCCGTCATACACACAGGTAACATCCGTCATACACACAGGTCTCACCCGTCATAAACACAGGTAACACCCGTCATAAACACAGGTAACACCCGTCATAAACACAGGTAACATCCGTCATACACACAGGTAACACCCGTCATACACACAGGTAACATCCGTCATAAACACAGGTAACACCCGTCATAAACACAGGTAACACCCGTCATAAACACAGGTCACACACGTCATAAACACAGGTAACACCGTCATACCCACAGGTAACACCCATCATAAACACAGGTAACATCCGTCATAAACACAGGTCACACCCGTCATAAACACAGGTAACACCCGTCATAAACACAGGTCACACCCGTCATAAACACAGGTAACACCGTCATACCCACAGGTAACACCCATCATAAACACAGGTAACATCCGTCATAAACACAGGTCACACCCGTCATAAACACAGGTAACACCCGTCATAAACACAGGTAACACCCGTCATTAACACAGGTAACACCCGTCATAAACACAGGTAACACCCGTCATTAACACAGGTAACACCCGTCATTAACACAGGTAACACCCGTCATACACACAGGCAAAGGTTGTGACCTAACAATATCTCGGGAACATATTTTGGTTAATAAAATGTCAAAAAAGGGAATTGCAGCGGACATATTTTTTATTAGTGATGCGTCAAACTTTTAAACGTAATACAAATGTCCACCATCAACAGTTTACTGACAAAATGTCGCTGAATGTTGCAACCTTGATCAAACAAGCTCGACTACTTCTTGAGAGGGGAAAAACGTTTGTCTCAAAGTTCACCTCACTGGCGTATTAATCGATACCAGACAGGTTACAAGCTATTCCGGTCTTCTAGAAGATCACGTTACAGGTATGACATAGAATCATGGTAAAACTTCAACTTTTCTTGATGTTTAAGAAGCTCAAATCTATTAATTCTAAGATCAGCAAAAACCTCATGTGCACATTGAATACCTTTCTACTGCCGTACATCTGTCCTGTTTCTGCACCCCGTGCTGCTGCTGGCCGCCGACACGTCTTAGCCGCTCTGACAGACAGTCAACAGGCGTACAACAAAGGACAGACGAAGGGACAATGGCGTTGTAATTGAGTGAGTGAGTGAGTTGGGTTTTACGCCGCTTTTAACAGTATTCCCGTTATATCACGGCGTGTCAGCTTAATGTGGAAGGAAATCCCGAAGTGATGCAGGTCTCAGACGTTTACCACTTCGATGACACCCACGAGCACGGGTATTGTGCTGATAGCCTAGAAACATAATCGGGGAGAACCTGGATTCGAATCTACAATCATAGGGTTCTGACGTGCCAAAGGGACGCAACTCTGCACAGCGAATCGCGGCGCATTAGACGACTGGGCCACCCCTGCCCTCAATGTGTTGTTATCTATGGCAAGCCGTTTTCACATTTATTACGGAATTACAGATATCTTCAATTGTTTTAAAGATATCGGTATTTTATTTAAAGATATCAATAATGTTTTTTAAGATATAAAAATATAATTAAAGATATCTTAAATTCATTTCTAATATCCATAATACAATTACTGATATCTTAAAATGTTACGGTGATATCAACAAATTAGTTTGTGATATCTCTAAATGTAGTTAAGACATCATTAAACATTATCATCCTACAGTACATAAATATATTAGAAATAAATTCAAGATATCTTAAATTCTATTCAAGATGTCTTGAAATAAGTTATACATATCCACAAATGCATTACAGATATCTTAAATTCAATTAGAGATATCTTTAATTCAATTCAAGATATCATAAATTCTGACCTTTACTGATATCAAACATCCAATTAAAGATATCATTAATAATTTGATGATATCTTTATATCAATTATTGATATCAGTTATCTAATTCAAGTAACATTATTAATGTAACATCTTTAATAACGGCAACAATTAAAGATATCAATAGTTAATTATTGATATCTGTATTTAGTTTCAAGATATCAGGAATTGAACTATTGACATCATAACAAAACATGACATTTTGATATCTTTAAATCATATTTTGATATCAATGATCGAATTTAAGATATCAGCATTTTTTTTCAAGATATCAGTAATACGCTTCACCATATCCTTAATTCATTTCGTGATATCTTAAATTTTATTGCAGATATCTACAATTATCTGCATTAAAGATATCTTCAATTCCATTCAAGATATCTTCAATTCAATTCAAGATATCTTCAAAACAATTGAAGATATTTGTAATTCCGTACTAAATGTGAAAACGGCTTGCCATAGTAATCCTAGATTAGAGGCATGTGGATGTGATTACCGACCCGGTACCAAGGGAGATAATTCATAAGGGCACTACTAGTCGGGTGGTCAGGCTCGCTGACTTGGTTGATAAATGTCATTGATCCCAACTGCGTGGATCGATGCTGATGATGTAAATTGTCTGGTCAAGACACGATTATTTGCAGACTGCCGTCATACAGCTGGAATATTGCTGAGTGCGGCGTTAAACAACTGACAAACAAACAAAACCATATACTCAGGCCAACAGAAGGATATACTCATACCTACTGTTGTATATATTTCTGCTGGGATTGACAAAATCAGTACAAGGAAAACATAAGCTTCAATCGTTCAGTAACGGTCAGCGAGTTACCTCCACGTATTTACCCACCTGAGCTGGAAATATACGGGACCAGTGAGAACGCCTCGTCTGTTTCATATTATTTAGATGAATGCATAAAGATTCAGCGTGATAATAAACTCGCCACAAGATTGTATGACAAAATGGATGGCTTCAACTTTCCAATAATCCCTTCGTGTCGAGTAATATTCCAGCTCCAGCCTTTGGCGTCAAATGTTTTTAGATATAGTAGACATGTAGAGGACATTTCCATATTTGAAATCAGCGACAAAAATTATTTCTGCAATTCCCTATTTTGACTTGTATCATCATCATCATCATCATCATTGCATTTATTGTATTCAGGCCATAGGCCCATATACATACAATAATATTATATATATACAATTTTGTACATGTACAAGTATAAACATGCAGACTTATATGCACAGAGATGTGCACGTGTACAATGTTGTGAAAAATAAATCGCATCACAACACAACAAGAAGAGATTAAAGCATTTGATTAATAAAGGCAAATAACCTCAAGAATAATTAAACATCATTTGTACAAAGACGGTTGCGAAGTCGTTAACCATAATTAATGTAGATAGTATTCTTTTGTTGCTCGTTAGATATTTCATCAAAACGGAGGAGCTTGATTAGTGTATTGATGCTTTGGGGTAAACCTTGGAAATATTTTGTATCACATGTTCCCGATTTTTTCAGGTGAACAATTGACTTGCCTTTGCATGCGTTTGTGGTGGATGCCGGGTGTGGGTAAGATACGCTCACCTTTTTGGAACATCTGTATCATCACTATTTGATAGTGATTCATAAACACATGCTTATGAAAATAATCGTACTGCAATGTGACTGTACTTCTACCAAATGACTGCAATGCCTATTGCTATCGATTCACCTTTAAAAGCAGAAGGCAATTTTGATCTTATAATTTGGTAGGATTATAGTGGCGTTGTTTATGTGTAAACATGCCCATCGTGTAGACCAAATACCCTGATACCCGACAATCTGGGATTAAATGATTGAGCATAAACAGAAAAATGACAGATGTTAAAGTCGGTTTATAAAATAAATATCGCTATTTGGGCAAGTCCTTTTGCACTTAAACCACGTGCACTAATTTGGATCCGCCAAGCCAACCTACTTATAAAGTCTCGCCGCAAATAGCTGCTAGATTCCTGATGCGGCGTTATACAATATTCACTCAACCACTCGCTACAATGATAGATCAGTCCCCAGACTCAGTGTCATACTTCAAACTCAAGTGATAGATAGTCCCTTCTTTTCAATAGAATATATGAGATGCCATAAAATTCACCGTTTTGTTAAATCAGAATGTATGTGTGTTTATTTAGTCAGATATAATCCAATCAAGATCACCACTTTTAAAATCAGCACATTTATATAAACCAAAGCCATTACGTTGATTTTTTTCATCTTTAAATATCTGTCATCGATGAATGTCATAATGGTGTGATCTCTACAAGTGACATTTCGCAGACTGATTTCGTGGAAGAAAAACACTTGAAACTTTCTGGAAATGTTTGTTCGTGTTTATTGATTTTGCTATACGATGTCATTAACACAGCGAAGGTTGTCCTTCAACAATCAAAAATTAAAATGTAAAAAAAAATAGAAACACCATACAAAATAATTCTTTTGAATTGAAAACATCTGACAAATATAAAGAACAACATGGAAATGTCAAAAGTTTCTACCTGTAATTGTATTAAAAAGATTCCCAGTTCAATCGTCTTTAAAACATTAAATGCCCGTTGAAGGCTTCGTTACATTGGTTTGACGATCGATTGAAAAGTCAGCCTACAGTTAAAGAACAATGAGTCGATGACTATTAGTAGATCTGAACAGTAGTTATCTACTCTGTAATGATATTATCTATTGGAGTAGAAGTAATTAGACAGTCATTAAGGGACGAGCTTGTCATGCCCTGGCAACTGTTTACAAAGCGCGATGTTCTCAGGAAGCAATGGACACTAAGGGAGAAGATGTCTCACTTTTGCCCTTTACTCAACTGATGTGTGTTTAATCAATGTCAAACACGACATAATTTGGAGAAAAACATGTCTGAGTTTTAATTCAGTTGTTTTGTTTCGTTAATGTCCAGTCGTCCAGTCTCCGCATGTTCAGACTTCAAACCCCCGACCACCCCGAGAGCTGCCGAGCCTCCATGTTTGGCCATGTAATCTTTGGGGTGCGTGTATCAAGGTAGATGATGTATTCGCCCTAGGATAAAGTACACGCTGAAGGGTACAAACGTCTGGGTTCAGTACACGCTAAAGGGGATCATCACTGGGGTGAAACACATGCTGAAGGGTACTAACGACTGGGTTCAGTACACGCTAAAGGGTATCATCCTGGGGTGAAACACATGCTGAAGGGTACTAACGACTGGGTACAGTACACGCTAGAGGGGATCATCACTGGGGTGAAACACATGCTGAAGGGTACTAACGACTGGGTTCAGTACACGCTAAAGGGTATCATCCTGGGGTGAAACACATGCTGAAGGGTACTAACGACTGGGTTCAGTACACGCTAAAGGGTATCATCCTGGGGTGAAACACATGCTGAAGGGTACTAACGCCTGGGTAACACCAGTCATACACACAGGCATAGGTTGTGACCTAACAATATCTCGGGAACATATTTTGGTTAATAATACTAACGACTGGGTTCAGTACACGCTAAAGGGTATCATCCTGGGGTGAAACACATGCTGAAGGGTACTAACGTCTCGGTACAGTACACGCTAGAGGGGATCATCCTGGGGTGAAACACACGCTGAAGGGTACTAACGTCTGGGTACAGTACACGCTAAAGGGGATCATCACGGGGTGAAACACATGCTGAAGGGTACTAACGCCTGGATACAGTACACTCTAGAGGGGATCATCCTGGGGTGAAACACATGCTGAAGGGTACTAACGACTGGGTACAGTACACGCTAGAGGGGATCATCCTGGGGTGAAACACATGCTGAAGGGTACTAACGACTGGGTACAGTACACGCTAGAGGGGATCATCCTGGGGTGAAACACATGCTGAAGGGTACTAACGCCTGGATACAGTACACGCTAGAGGGGATCATCCTGGGGTTAAACAAATGCTGAAGGGTACTAACGTCTGGGTACAGTACACGCTAGAGGGGATCATCCTGGGGTGAAACACATGCTGAAGGGTACTAACGCCTGGATACAGTACACGCTAAAGGGGATCATCCTGGAGTGAAACATATGCTGAAGGGTACTAACGTCTGGGTATAGTACACTCTAGAGGGGATCATCCTGGGGTGAAACACATGCTGAAGGGTACAAACGACTGGGTTCAGTACACTCTAGAGGGGATCATCCTGGGGTGAAACACATGCTGAAGGGTACTAACGACTGGGTACAGTACACGCTAAAGAGGATCATCCTGGGGTGAAACACATGCTGAAGGGTACTAACGTCTGGGTACAGTACACGCTAAAGAGGATCATCCTGGGGTGAAACACATGCTGAATGGTACAAACGTCTGGGTACAGTACACTCCAGAGGGGATCATCCTGGGGTTAAACAAATGCTGAAGGGTACTAACGCCTGGATACAGTACACTCTAGAGGGGATCATCCTGGGGTGAAACACATGCTGAAGGGTACTGTTGGGTACTCTCCCCGGAATACAATACATGATGTAGGGTACTCTCCCCGGAATACAATATATGATGTTGGGTACTCGCGCCGGAATACAATATTTGATGTTGGTACATGCCCCGGAATAAAATACATGATGTTGGGTACTCTCCCCGGAATAAAATACATGATGTTGGGTACTTGCCTCGAGATACAATAAATGATGTAGGGTACTCTCCCCGGAATACAATACATGATGTAGGGTACTCTCCCCGGAATACAATACATGATGTAGGGTACTCTCCTCGGAATACAATACATGATGTTGGGTACATGCCTCGAAATACAATAGATGATGTAGGGTTCTCTCCCAGGAATACAATAAATGATCTTAGGTACTCGCCCCGGAATACAATAGATGATGTTGGGTACTCGCCCCGGAATACAATACATGATGTAGGATACTCGCCTCGAAATACAATACATGATGCTGGGTACTCGCCCTGGAATACAATAGATGATGATGGGTACTCGCCCTTGGGTACAACACACTTTGAAGCGTACCGCCCTGATGTACATTAAACGCCTCATGACGCTCGCCCCGGGATACTTTCTTGGTATGTTATATACACTGTGGGTCAGTCACTCCTGGGTACAATCGACACTGAGTGTGTGCTGAGTTTTAATTCAAAAATCGCCATAGCTAATCAGGGGTGAGAAAACAACAAACTATCTTAGAAATGCCATCAATACCGTTGTTATAGCTTGTTCATGTATCTTTCTGGTGCCGTTTTCCCTTTGAAAAAAGAACTAGTAGCGACTGAAGTGAGAAAACTGAGGATGTGTTTACTTTTCTGTGGTTGTAGATGTTACAACCGCACCAGAAGACGTAATGGATTATCTCTGTCCCCAGATAAACAACGCCAGGAAGTATACCCTAGTTAGTTGGCGTTGGATTCTAAAGTCGACCACCGGAGAAGAAAAACAACTGTTTTCTCTCAATCGTTCTCTGCCACAGTTACATTTAAGTAGGAGGACTTTCTAGGGGCCTTCCCTGCTTTCAGCGCACTGACGCAGGTTTGTGCCCCCTTCTAGAATGTTCAATCCTATCACTTCCATAGAGACCGATAGCAACTCCGTGGTTGTGTGACGGGGTCTCGCTCATCCGCACAACAGGGGCACACAGAAACAAACACGTCCAGACCCACTCACATACACCCCCATACATATATTATACTACTCAAAAGAAGTGCAGGCAATAGCATGACAGATTAACTATAGTAATATGAACGTCCTTAACTTCTTCTGAGTAGTATAGTATATGTAGAGAGAGATGTATGTTGATTATTGTATGGCTATAGTATAACTGTGAGTTTATCCCGGAGTCCATGACCTAATGTGGTGACGTGGTGTGTGTCTCATGACTTAATATAGTGTAGTGGCGTGTGTCTCATGACTTAATATAGTGTAGTGTGTGTCTCATGAATTAATATAGTGTAGTGTGTGTCTCATGACTTAATATAGTGTAGTGTGTGTCTCATGACTTAATATAGTGTTGTAGTGTGTCTCATGACTTATTATAGTGTTGTTGGGTGTGTCTCATGACCTACTATAGTGCTGTAGGGTGTGTGTCTTATATAGTGTTGTAGTGTGTTTCTCATGACCTAATATAGTGGAGTGTGTGTCTCATGACTTAATATAGTGTTGTAGTGTGTGTCTAGTGACCTAATATAGTGTTGTAGAGTGTGTGTCTCATGACCAAATATAGTGTTGTAGTGTGTGTCTCATGACCTAATATAGTGTTGTAGTGTGTGTCTCATGACCTAATATAGTGTTGTAGGGTGTGTGTCTCATGACCTACTATAGTGTTGTAGGCGTGTGTCTCATGACCTAATTTAGTGTTGTCGTGTGTCTCTCATGACCTAATATAGTGTTGAAGTGTGTGTCTCGTGACCTACTATAGTGTTGTAAAGTGTGTGTTTCATGACCTAATGTAGTGTTGTAGTGTGTGTCTCGTGACCTACTATAGTGTTGTAAAGTGTGTGTCTCATGACCTAATATAGTGTTTTCCGTTTGTTGTTCATCGACATGCAACATATACCTATAGCTAGTCAATTACATACCGCCGATATCTCGAAGAAAAACAAACCGAATATAACTGTCTAGCGAGGTAAGCCAATATTTTCTTAACAACTGACCAGCAGTGGGGAGTTTTGTTTTGCGACCAAAAAAAAGATTATTTGGTTGTGTTTTATATCGCTTTGGGAATAAATCGTCATCGTTTGCACTCGTTCGTTTAAATAATGTCATCTTTTTGTGTGATGTAAATATGAAGCAGGAGCTCTTGTCTTTTGTTAACGTTCTTGGGAGATAAATCGAAACGTTGCAATAACAGATTCCCACATTATTCGTATGTTTCATCATGCCATTAAGAATAGGGCTTTAGTTTTTCCCAAGCAATGATTTCCCTAGCGGAAAAGGAGCAATCTCATTAAACAAGAGTCTTGAGCGCTGGTTCAAATTCAGGTTTTGTTACAAAACTTTAATCAGCTTTAACGTGCCATACAGATCTTAAAATTGAATTTTATAGTTTTGGAATCAGTTTCTGTATGTTAAGCTACTGAAATACTGTACATAATTGTTTCTTTGACCTGTTACAAAGGTCATCAACCAAATACATTGCAGCGGCGAACAGAGGACGCATTGTCATACTGGGGATGGTGTACATCTTGTGTCAACTGGGACACGTTTGGATGACGATATCGCTGTATTGCTGTTATTGTTTCATTATATCACGGCCAGAGGAACAATAGAGTCAAAACACCAGTGCAATCCCTACTTGAACACAACACGAGAGAGAAACGATCTACTGGACTAAAGGAGTTAAAATGCCTGAAACAAGATATCCAAAGAAATGTTATAACATGTCATTACTCTCTTCTAATCAACGAGGACACACTAAAGGGCATCTCCTGTTAAGCATCAACTTTATTCATGTGGTTATGTTAATATATGGGCAGAATAGGACACGTATATACCACATCATTTCATAGATGCTTTTACTCAGACCCTGAAAGATATGTATATTCAAAATTGGCTTTTTTCCTTATCAGTATCCAAGAAACTATCAAGTTATTCCCTCTTTAAAAGCAGTTTCTGTCTGGAGCAATACTTATTAGATGTGACACTAAAACATTTCGAATTGCACCTGCAAGATTCAGATGTGCTTCATACGAACTCTTTATCGAGACGGGAAGGTATATGGGATCGTGAGAGAACACAGAATTTGTCAGTTTTGTGATTTAAACACTGTAGAAAGTCAATACCATATCTTACTATTTTGTCCGTTGTATGCTGAACTCAGCAAACAGTTCATTGATAAATATTATACCCGTTATCCGAGTTTACAGAAATTTGTTAGATATTCGTTAATGTCAAGTAAGAATTTTGTAATAACGAACAAACTGTCAATGTACATATTGGATGCTATGAACCTAAGAAGTTCCAAATATGTTACCTTATATATGTATATACACCCATTACAATATAGCATGTACTATAGGCCTATGGCCTCTCAGTATTATGAATAAACACGCAATATATACTGAATCGCAAAAGAAACGTCACCCCAAGTAACATTGCATGAAAAGTTATCATTTATATATCTGGGTAATTTTTGTGAAAGTTTCTCAAATTTAACATTACCTTGTCCGGAAAAATGAAATTTGATGATAAAAAAACAAAGCAGATGACAATAAAACCGATCGCCCAAACGCATCACGGCAACGGCCATAGTAACCCGATCACGTGAGTTCCGTGCAAATTGAAATGCACATGCGTTCCCCAATTTCTTGCCCTATAAAAATCCACCCAGATCGGATAACATTCATTCGTTATTGAATTGCTTTCACATGCCAAGATTGACAATAAATCAACGACACCAAGCCCTTGTACGATTGCAAGCTGGACAAACCGCCCGGCAAGTGCATTTCAATTCCACGTAAGGACCATATACAGGCTCCAGCAATGGTACCAGACTACTTACATTACAGATGACCGACCACGGCCACCACCCGACGTCAGAATCGTCAGATTGTGCGATAGCATCTTCAAGGTCGCTTTGTTCTGCTAAGGAAACTGCTCGACCATGGGGACACACCAGCGACACATTAGTGCGGACGCCGTGCGTCGACGATTGACGAGCAAACACCTCCACTGTCACGGGCCACACCGAGGATCCATTCTGACATCTGTCTTCAGTGGGCAACACAGCACCAGCATTGGCACCACCAGCAGTGGAGAAGAGTCCTCTTCTCAGACGAGAGCCGTTACTGTATCTCAACAGCAGATGACAGAGGGAGAGAGTCTGGCGACGCCGTTGGGAACGTTATTCGGATGCTTGTGTTGTAGAGAGAGCATCATGGTCGGCCCTGTGGTCATCCAGAACATCGGCTTTTTTTATTGGGGTGTGTGGGTTAATTAGGGGTTTGGTTTTGGGGTTGGTTTTTGTTGTTGTTTTTTTGTTCTTCTTTATGGTTTGGTTTCGGTTTTGGGGTTTGTTTGTTGTTGTTTTGTTGTTATTTGTTTGTTTTGTTTTGTTTTGTTGATGTTCCTATATGAACACCATTTCATCCATGTTGTTCAATAATAGGAAAGTGTTGCAGAACGTGGACTCACCATACTGCTACCAACCTGTTAGTCATATAATCACAGGTCGCGTCTCTATTATTGACAATAACAACCTTCGTCAGTTATTCAAATATGGTCCAAAATACCATGAGGAGCCTCCTACCAATTGGGATCACAACTTTAAAATCGGTATGGACGCTGTCGAAGCATATGCCAGTAAATTGGTCAAAGGAGAAGAAGAACGCCCTGAATGTCTTTCAGAGTTTGACGTTGTGATCGGTAGAATGAACTGAAAAAGAGGCTGCCCTGGTATAAGTGACATATCAACTAATGCCACGTATAAGGTCAGTATTTTAACTGAGACAAAAATCTGCTAAAACCATGCATCAGTTCTTTTGTCTTGACTCTAACACCTGAAGACATGTCTGTCCATTCCTCTTTTCTATTGGATTCCAAAGCTTAAAACACCCGTACAAAGAGACATATATTGCTGGGTCCAGCAAATGTACCAAATATAATCAAGTAAGACTTTCTTTATATTCACAGAACGCATTTGAGACAAGTGGAATTAATACCATGTGGATTGTAAAACACTCGGAGAATCTGCTCAGGTTCAATTCTGTCAGAACATTTCATTTTTCAACTTTGTACACCACGTGACAAGCTTAAGAAAATCTTCGTTCCTTGATCCGTGAGGCTTTGGTTACAAAATACGTGGTTACATAGATGTAGTTACATATCTATCTTCAGAGGTTCAGGTCGATTTGTCAAAAATGAAAGCAAATGCCATCTGAAAAACACTATGCGAGAAGTTTAGGGTAAGGCATTTAGGCAATAAGTAAGCATTCTATGGGCACCAATTGTGCTCCCCTTCTTGCTGATCTGTTTCATTTCATATATGAATCAGAATTTCTGCTCGGATAGGCAAAGTCAAAACAAGGTAATTTGGCCAAGAAGTTTAACAAAAGCTTCAGGTATATGGATGATCTGATATCGTTCAATAACCATCAAATAGCCCTTCAACAGAGTGACATAACGCTCTCTACAAGACGTTATAACAAGAGGGATGAGTACAGCTTTCCCTTTATGTTGATTAATATTCCTGCACCTCCAGCCCTTGGTGTTTACATTTCACAACTTTTGAGGTACCACCGAGCATGCTCTTTCTACCAAGATTTCAAAGTGTTTGATCAAGGTTACTTCATTCATATCATCAGTAAAGCTTCCAAAAGGTTTTACGGTAGATATGTGGAGGACATTTCCAAATTTGACGCATCGCTGACAATGTCCGATGCAAATCCCTATTAGCATTTGCACCCCTATCTTCCCGTGTTTTTTCAGGTGAAGAATTGACTTGCCTTTGCATGTGTTTGTGAGGGTGCCACCAGTGGGGCAGGATACGCTCACCTTTTCTCTAACACCTGGTATCACCACTACAATCTACTCTGCTTTTGGTAGAGATATCTTAGGAATATGGAAACGGTTAAACGCTTTTACCCTGATGGTTTGTTTTGATGTTTAATGTGTTGTTGTTGTTGTTGTTGTTGTTATTGTTGTTGTTGTTGATTCTTTGGTTTAGGGGGGGGTAGGGGTTTGATGGGTGTGTGGCGTGAATTGTTCATGAATATAAACTAGAAGGTAGATCTTTACCAGCCGTGGGTCTTAATGTAGGTTCATGTAGTTGGCATCGGTAAAATTCTCATTTTTAAATTCACATATTCAAAAATTCAGTTCTATGTAAAATTCATGTAAAAAATTAAGTTACCCTTATATGAAACAACCAATAGGCTTAGACAAGCTGCAAGATGGTTGATGCAGCAATATTTAATCCCCCACGAACTGTAGTTAAAAGACATTATAAAGTCAGTGAATAACTCTTTCATCGGCGAGGCTTGTTTGTGTGTGTACATTGGTTTTACGTATATGTTTGATTCGGTTACGAACGTTAGCTCTAATACACACCAAAAATAACGGTTTATAGGGAATACAAGGAGATAGCACTACACATCCAGAGGCAGCACCATGGAGCATCCATAAACGCGGTATAAGTTCAATGCTCAATACTGGACTATTTAGGAGATAAACATACTGTGTTTTAAATGTAGAGTTAAGTAATTGGGATACGATGACATGCATCAACCCAGTCAGCGAGCCTGACCACCCGATCTTGATAGTCGGCTCGTAAAGACGACAAGCATAGTCGCCTTTTACTGCAAGCATGGGTTGCTGAAGACCTATTCTAACCCGGATCCTCACGGGTGACATGTTTTATTGAGAAGCTAATAATTGGACGAAAACAAATAAGATAATATCATGGTGATGATATATCAAGGTGATATAGTAAACATGTATTAAACACACAAAGAATCACGCATATCGATGATGAACTCAATGGTGCCATTGTCAATATTGGTCAGGAGCATGGTGATGCTTCAAGAACACGAACTTGTCAAAGAACTCGGGGGAAAACAAATAATGAATTTTGATCAAAGTTTATGAAGAGTACAATTACAAGATAACATTTGAATCAAATTGTTTTTTGGAGTCAGGAATTATTTTGTCCCCAGGTGAATTTTAAAATGAAATAAAAACTTGTCACTAAAATAATTGCATATTTTGAAAGAATTACACAGAAGATAATCAGCAAAAATGCCATTCCCAGATCAAGTATTCGGCCCCTGGGGCCCTTAAGATGTGGAATTAGTGTAACATGCACGCCTTATAGTCCCCATGGGATAGCATTCCGATGATGTCATTTGCTTTTTATTCCGGACATGTTCTAGGTCGAAAAGCTTATTCGTTAAAAAACAATGGTTATGCATGTTGATGTGTACATAAACACAGTATGAGTATAATTACTCCTTACTAAGACAGCGCTACACTTAGTGCGGACAGTTTCAGCAACAAGTGATGATTTTCGGAACATTGAACATTTAACACTTTGGACATGAGGTGAGGTAAGGTGAGGTGAGGTGAGGTGAAATGGGGTGTAACGTTTAACGCTCGGCATTAAGGGGATAAATCAAAGCAAACCGGATCGAAGTCAGTATACTGTGTCTGAGTGAGGTATTCTTTCTACAATGCAGCATGGTGTCACAGTTGGGTAGCACAACAATGGGCTTTAGTCTGGACAAATACAAGTGTGTGCATATACACAACCCCGCGCGGAAGCGAGCGCACACACACGCACACACAAGACACTAATACACACACACGCGCACGCGCGCGCGCGCACACACACATACACGCACGCACGCACGCACACACACACACACACACACACACACACGTAGCTATTTAAATGCAATAACCTTTAACGCAACCTCACTTCACCTAAACCCGGCGCGTCTCCATATCAGCGTTTGAACTAGAACTGCACTTCTTGTTGCTCACAGAACTGTTCTTTCACAAAACCCAGGAAAGTAGCTGATATACGCTGACTGTGTGATATAATGATATATTATATAGATTATCTCAATATGTGATTAAATACGATATGAATATTTGAAAACGTATTCTTTAAAACCAGTTTCACCGGAAGTTGTTATAGGATTTGCTTCTTCATATCCCGCTTTTAGAATGATGAACCAGCAGCAAGGATGCTAAATATGCAAGTTTTGATTGATAAAGTCTTTAATAGGAATAGAAGTTGGAAGTACATGAAGACACGGAACCTTTTATGGAGAGCATGTTGGAGATGAAATAGCAAGACGTAGCCCTGAAATGTCTTCACAAACAATAAAGAAGTGAGTGAGTGAGTGAGTGAGTGAGTGAGTGAGTTGGGTTTAAACGCCGCTTTTAACAGTATTCCAGTTATATCGCGGCGTGACAGTTTAATGTGTGAGGAAAGCCCCAAGTGATGCAGGTCTCAGACGTTTATCACTTCGGTGAAACCCAAGGGCACGGGTATGGTGCTGACAAACCTAGAAACATAATCGGGGCGAACCGGGATTTGAACCCACAATCATCGGTTTCTGGCGTGCCCAAAGGACGCAACTCTGCACAGCGAGTCGCGGCGCCTTAGACGACTGGACCACCCGGGCCCCCAATAAGAAGGTGTTATCCATAAACGTTTCATCTCTTCGTGTGAGCAAAGGTAGATAAATTCGCAGTGTTGTAGTGTGCAGCACTTGACTTCTCTGCATTCAAATACTTGGTAGCACGTGGGAAACTTGGCCATGATTCTCTGGAAGTTCAGCCGTATAAGATTTAAGGAAATGTGTATTGAGTTTGATGCAGTCAAGGTTTAGTAATCTTGACAATTATTCAAAATTAAATTTTGTAGAAGTGTTAAATTTCATAGTTTTTAATTATCATAATTCACGTGTTAGTGTAAGCTTATATCGTGTTAGATTGTGGAAATGTTGTTGCTCAGATCATGGTGTAATGATTGAATTTGGTAGAAGGTTAAATAGTAAAAGATAAGCCGGTTTATGTCTGTCTAAATTGGATTCCGAATTCCGTTTTTGCCCAGAATGTTCTTTTTATGACGATTTAAGGAACAACCAAAGCATTATCATATCGTTCAATCCATCCGTTTACATCTCAGAATATGCATGTTATCAATGCTCTTGCCAAGCTTGTAATTTTAGCTTATAATAAGACGTTCATCTCATAAAAGCGACAAAACCCCTTACCATATTCATAGGAAATCTCTGCCAAAATCAGAGTCGATTGTGCGATTCAGATTGTAACATAAGCATGTGATTATAAATCACTATCAAATTACTACTCAGCGAGGGGGCACGGGTGGCCCAGTTGTCTAAGGCGCCGCGATTCGCTGTGCAGAGTTGCGTCCCTTGGAGACGCCAGAAACCTATGATTGTGTATTCGAACCCCGGTTCGCCCCGATTATGTTTCTAGGTTTGTCAGCACCATACCCGTGCTCGTGGGTTTCACCGACGTGGTAAACGTCTGAGACCTGCATCACTTCGGCCTTTCCTCCCACACCGTTGAATAATACAATCTACGTTGTAGAGCGGTACAGGTATTTGTCCAGCTACCAGAGTATTATCGCAGTAGTTGTAGCGACGTTGTAGAGCGACACAGGTATTTGTCCAGCTACCAGAGTATTGTCGCAGTAGTTGTAGCTACGTTGTAGAGCGACACAGGTATTTGTCCAGCTACCACGCGGTACAGGTATTTGTCCAGCTACCAGAATATTATCGCAGTAGTTGTAGCGACGTTGTAGAGCGACACAGGTATTTGTCCAGCTACCACGCGGTACAGGTATTTGTCCAGCTACCAGAATATTATCGCAGTAGTTGTAGCTACGTTGTAGAGCGGTACAGGTATTTGTCCAGCTACCAGAATATTATCGCAGTAGTTGTAGCGACGTTGTGGAGCGGTACAGGTATTTGTCCAGCTACCACGCGGTACAGGTATTTGTCCAGCTACCAGAGTATTATCGCAGTAGTTGTAGCGACGTTGTAGAGCGGTACAGGTATTTGTCCAGCTACCACGCGGTACAGGTATTTGTCCAGCTACCACGCGGTACAGGTATTTGTCCAGCTACCAGAGTATTGTCGCAGTAGTTGTAGCTACGTTGTAGAGCGGTACAGGTATTTGTCCAGCTACCACGCGGTACAGGTATTTGTCCAGCTACCAGAGTATTGTCGCAGTAGTTTTAGGTACGTTGTAGAGCGCTACAGGTATTTGTCCAGCTACCACGCGGTACAGGTATTTGTCCAGCTACCACGCGGTACAGGTATTTGTCCAGCTATAATTATACCAGAGTATTGTCGCAGTAGTTGTAGCTACGTTGTAGAGCGACACAGGTATTTGTCCAGCTACCAGAGTATTGTCGCAGTAGTTGTAGCTACGTTGTAGAGCGGTACAGGTATTTGTCCAGCTACCAGAGTATTGTCGCAGTAGTTGTAGCTACGTTGTAGAGCGGTACAGGTATTTGTCCAGCTACCACGCGGTACAGGTATTTATCCAGCTACCAGAGTATTGTCGCAGTAGTTGTAGCTACGTTGTAGAGCGGTACAGGTATTTGTCCAGCTACCACGCGGTACAGGTATTTGTCCAGCTACCAGAGTATTATCGCAGTAGTTGTAGCTACGTTGTAGAGCGGTACAGGTATTTGTCCAGCTACCACGCGGTACAGGTTTTTGTCCAGCTACCACGCGGTACAGGTATTTGTCCAGCTACCAGAGTATTATCGCAGTAGTTGTAGCGACGTTGTAGAGCGGTACAGGTATTTGTCCAGCTACCGGAGTATTGTCGCAGTAGTTTTAGGTACGTTGTAGAGCGCTACAGGTATTTGTCCAGCTACCACGCGGTACAGGTATTTGTCCAGCTATAATTATACCAGAGTATTGTCGCAGTAGTTGTAGCTACGTTGTAGAGCGGTACAGGTATTTGTCCAGCTACCAGAGTATTGTCGCAGTAGTTGTAGCTACGTTGTAGAGCGGGACAGGTATTTGTCCAGCTACCACGCGGTACAGGTATTTGTCCAGCTACCACGCGGTACAGGTATTTGTCCAGCTACCAGAGTATTATCGCAGTAGTTGTAGCTACGTTGTAGAGCGCTACAGGTATTTGTCCAGCTATAATTATACCAGAGTATTGTTGCAGTAGTTGTAGCGACGTTGTAGAGCGGGACAGGTATTCATGATAACCGTACAGTGTTTCGAACTATTGTATTACTAACAATCCCCGCGATATTCTTGGGCTACATTGAACATTAATGTTACTTCAGAAGCGTTGCGATATGATAATCTAATGTCTGATTAACGAGAATAGAAACAAATTATTGGTCACCAGAATAGGGGTTGAGACATGTTAAATACTACTTTACTGCTTGGTTTATTCCAGAACACTGTACCAGCATAGGAAGTGGAAAGTAATTTACATTGGATATTGGCTGTAATCGGGAACATCTGTTACTGAAGACGGAGGGAACCAATACTGTGTCACTAGAGAAGACGGCACCGCCTTCCTTTTTTTGCTTTAAAATAATATTCATTTGTTGGGTAGGGTCATTATAAAATGGTGATGTGATTTCTGAAGACTATAATGCCCTCGTTTGAGTATGAATATTATATGGGGTTGTCATAACTTTTTTTCATTTATCTTTGCACTCACTCAATAATGTGCCGATTATAATTACCGTTTTATATCTTATGTTGTGAATTATATGTATTGGAATATTCGCGTCATCTTTTTATTAACTAAAATGTATTTTATCAGCAGTATATTTATTTCTTACACTTTTTATTTGTATTTTCACGATTAGGTGTTCGTTACGTCATAGATTCAAATACATATTTATTTAATCACATTTATGGTGAAAAATTTCCAAAAAGAAAATCGTTTATATCCCTTTGACCGATTGACAATGAGAAATTTAAAAAAATGTTTGGGTGTCTTTCAGATTTCCTCAAGAAACACTTCTCTCGTTCTTTGCGATAAGCATTAACGTTCAATCTGAAAAATGTTACTTGACAGAAAGGTTCTTACTTGCCTCGATAGTTTTTTTATACTATACTATACTACTTTTTACTAAATTTTGAACAACAGGCCAAAGCATAAACAACCGAGTAAACATACTATATTAGGTTTTTGGACCTGTTATTGTGATCTTCGTTCAGATTTAATATATACAAAATGAAATCATATTTCCTTTCAAAATTACAATCAAACAGCTTTTATTGAGAACTTCCAATAAACACCAACAAAACGTGTAAAACAATAAATCAAGCATTTTTATGTAACAATTGAAATTGTGTATGTATAAATCAAAACTGACCGAATGACGTTATAACAAATGAAATCTTTAAAAAAATGAATAAATACCATATTCGTTTTTCATGGATGCAAATAATACGTCATACAATTACAACTGAATAGACCTACCTGAATAGAAGAAACCCTTATTAGTCCGGACATACGCTTGTCCAAAATAGGGAGACGAATACAACCCGAATGTTGCCAGTTTGGATGCTGTACGCGACTATAGAGTCAGCTTGGTACCAGTCGCCAGTGGTCAGCAGTCGAACGTCAGGCGCCGTCTTTATTACAGGTGCGCGCAACTCGCCCGCCAGTCAGCTGACCGATAAAACACTGCAAATTTATAAGACCGTGTTCTATATTGATGCCAGTGATCGCTTGGATTTATTCAAGCAATTGCTGTCAAAGCAATTATTTTTATTCAATATTTATGCATTAATATTAGTGATTGGTCTGTCGAGAAAATCTATGTTATTTTTTTCATTTGTAATTTTCCCTTACGCTACTTTTTGTTCATACGAAAATGTAAATATGTTGGTAAACATTTACAGTATATCGTATTGAATCATAAATTTAATGTTTGAAAAAAGGATTTAATTTGTTATGTTGTCTGATTGAATAATTTATGTTCTAAACAAATATGTAGCTTCATTTTGCTACGTCACATTAACTCATTAATTGCGTTCACGTATCTGAAACATTATGACGATCTGTAAATCCCACTAGGCTAAACTTGTTCGTTTGATCTGCTAGGCATAAACCTTTGCCAAAGACAAAAGCACTCTAGTTACAAAAGGCAACACCCGATACCTGAGTTGCTCTGGCGCAGCAATGTCTGTTCCCAGGTCGCCATGGTGTATTTCACCATCGTCAGTGTAGTCGCTACCAGCATCGGGGTTCCGTTACCGTGTAATATTAATGGCTGATTCTTCGTCAGTTCGATGTCGGTGACATAAAAAGAGCCAATGCGGGGTGTTTTATACTATTTAAGGTCAGTTTAATTGCAATGTTTTCGTTGTCTTCCTGGTGTCTCTAGTAAGAATGAGCGAAATGTCGTTTTTCGTTTACAACATTTATGTATTAATGTGGCGTTTCAGGTGATGACACATATAAAAGTATCGTATTGTCACTACGCATGTGTGCATTCAAAACATGTAGGGGTCACTGTGGCCAACGACACACGACGTGGCCGAATCCTAAAATGATAAACGAAATAAGAGCAGCAAACATTTTTAGTAACTGAAAAGGAAACGAAAACTACAATTTTATATTTAATGCAACATTAGAAAAATGACAGATATAAATGAAGGAGCAGGCATTATACAGAGCGGCACAAAACCACACAAACACACACACACACAAACACAAACACACACACACACACACCCTCACCTACACCCTCACCCATGCCCACACCCACACGCCACATACACCCACACCCACACAAACACCCACACCAACATCAACATCCACACCCTCACCCTCACCCTCACCCTCACCCTCACCCACACAAACACCCACACCCACACAAACACCCACACCAACATCAACATCCACACCCTCACCCTCACCCTCACCCTCACCCTCACCCTCACCCACACCCACACCCACACAAACACCCACACCAACATCAACATCCACACCCTCACCCTCACCCTCACCCTCACCCACACCCAAACCCACACAAACACCCACACCCACATCAACATCAACATCAACATCCACATCCACATCCACATCCTCACCCTCACCCACATCAACATCAACATCAACATCAACATCCACATCCTCACCCTCACCCACATCCACACCTACACCCACATCCACACCCACACCCACACCCACATCCACATCCACATCAACATCAACATCCACATCCACACCCACATCCACATCCTCACCTACACCCACACCCACACCCACACCCACATCCACATCCACATCCACACCCACACCCACATCCACATCCACATCCACATCCACATTCACATCCTCACCTACACCCACATCCACATCCACATCCACATCCTCACCTACACCCACACCCACATCAACATCCACATCCACATCCACATCCACATCCTCACCCTCACCCTCACCCACATCAACATCAACATCAACATCAACATCTACATCTACATCCACACCCACATCCACATCCACATCCACATCCACATCCTCACCCTCACCCACATCCACACCTACATCCACATCCACACAAACACCCTCACCCACATCCACATCCATGCCCACACGCACACCTACACCCACCACCCAAACTACACAAACACCCACACCTATACAAACACCCACACCCACACCCACACCCACACCCACACCCACACCCACACCCATCCCCCCCCCCAAAACCCACACGACACATATACCCACACCCCCCAAGAAAAAAAGCCCCGATAAATTTATTGCAACGCATGAATCTGTGTAAACATTGCACTTTGTTACAGTTTTAAGTTCATTCTTTCAAACAATGAAGCTCCAACTCAATTTATCCAAATTCATATTTCCTGAGAATAGATTACGAGCATCGATCTTAAATAGGTGAGAATATGCGAGACGCTCATTACAAGGGCATACTGAATATATGTTTGTCTGTTTGTTTGTTGTTTAACGTCGCACGCAACATTATTACATCTAAATGACGGCGGTCTGTAAATAGTTGGGTCTGGACCAAAAAATCCAGTGATTGACATCATGATCATCGATCCACACAATTGGGATACGATGACATGCATCAACCAAGTCAGCGAGCCTGACCACCCGATCCCGTTAGTCGCCTCTAACGACAAGCATGGTCGCCTTTTACGGCAAGCATGGGTTGCTGCATGAAGACCTATTCTACCCCGGATCTTCACCGGTCTGTTCAATATATGCAGCCCATTATTACATCGTGTAGTACAAGACACTAAGTAGTATATGTTTCTAACTTGATGTTAATCAAACAGTGTCAAGAGTTATAGTCAAACATTCTTATACTTCAGCTGATTGTAACATGTAATGACACCGCCACAACTAACATGTAAACGGCATGTAGCACCACATGTAAACAGCATTACAGCCACGTGTGACAAGTAAACAGCACCACAGCCACGTGTAACATGTAAACAGCATATAATATCAAAGCCACGTGTGACATGTAAACAGCATCACAGCCACGTGTAACATGTAAACAGCACTACAGCCACGTGTAAAATGTAAACAGCATCACAGCTACGTGTAACATGTAAACAGCATCACAGCCACGTGTGACATGTAAACAGCATCACAGCCACGTGTAGCATATAAACAGCACCAAAGCCACGTGTAACATGTTAACAGCACCACAGCCACATGTTTACATGTAAACAGCATCACAGCCACGTGTAACATGAAAACAGCATATAATATCACAGACAGGTGTGACATGTAAACAACATCACAGCCACGTGTGACATGTAAACAACATGTAGCACCACAGCCACGTGTAACATGTAAACAGCACCACAGCCACTTGTAACATGTAAACAGCATCACAGCCACGTGTAACATGTAAACAGCATCACAGCCACGTGTAACATGTAAACAGCACCACAGCCACGTGTAACATGTAAACAGCACTACAGCCACGTGTAACATGTAAACAACATCAAAGCCACGTGTAACATGTAAACAGCACCACAGCTACGTGTAACATGTGAACAGCACCACAGCTACGTGTAACATGTAAACAGCATCAAAGCCACGTGTAACATGTAAAAAGCATCTAAGCCACGTGTGACATGTAAACAGCACCTAAGCCACGTGTAACATTAAACAGCACCAAAGCCACGTGTAACATGTAAACAGCATCAAAGCCACGTGTAACATGTAAACAGCATCAAAGCCACGTGTAACATGTAAAAAGCATCAAAGCCACGTGTGACATGTAAACAGCATCACAGCCACGTGTAACATGTAAACAGCACCAAAGCCTCGTGTAACATGTAAACAGCATCACAGCCACGTGTAACATGTAAACAGCATCACAGCCACGTGTGACATGTAAACAGCATCAAAGCCACGTGTAACATGTAAACAGAACCACAGCCACGTGTAACATGTAAACAGCACCACAGCCACGTGTGACATGTAAACAGCACTACAGCCACGTGTAACATGTAAACAGCACCACAGCCACGTGTAACATGTAAACAGCACCAAAGTCACGTGTAACATGTAAACAGCACCACAGCCACGTGTAACATGTAAACAGCACCTAAGCCACGTGTAACATATAAACAGCACCACAGCCACGTGTGACATGTAAACAGCACCACAGCCACGTGTAACATGAAAACAGCACTACAGCCACGTGTAACATGTAAACTGCACCACAGCCACGTGTAACATGTAAACAGCACCACAGCCACTTGTAACATGTAAACAGCATCACAGCCACGTGTAACATGTAAACAGCAATCACAGCCACGTGTAACATGTAAACAGCACCACAGCCACGTGTAACATGTAAACAGCACTACAGCCACGTGTAACATGTAAACAACATCAAAGCCACGTGTAACATGTAAACAGCACCACAGCTACGTGTAACATGTGAACAGCACCACAGCTACGTGTAACATGTAAACAGCATCAAAGCCACGTGTAACATGTAAAAAGCATCTAAGCCACGTGGTGACATGTAAACACGCACCTAAGCCACGTGTAACATGTAAACAGCACCAAAGCCACGTGTAACATGTAAACAGCATCAAAGCCACGTGTAACATGTAAACAGCATCAAAGCCACGTGTAACATGTAAAAAGCATCAAAGCCACGTGTGACATGTAAACAGCATCACAGCCACGTGTAACATGTAAACAGCACCAAAGCCTCGTGTAACATGTAAACAGCATCACAGCCACGTGTAACATGTAAACAGCATCACAGCCACGTGTGACATGTAAACAGCATCAAAGCCACGTGTAACATGTAAACAGAACCACAGCCACGTGTAACATGTAAACAGCACCACAGCCACGTGTGACATGTAAACAGCACTACAGCCACGTGTAACATGTAAACAGCACCACAGCCACGTGTAACATGTAAACAGCACCAAAGTCACGTGTAACATGTAAACAGCACCACAGCCACGTGTAACATGTAAACAGCACCTAAGCCACGTGTAAACATATAAACAGCACCACAGCCACGTGTGGACATGTAAACAGCACCACAGCCACGTGTAACATGAAAACAGCACTACAGCCACGTGTAACATGTAAACTGCACCACAGCCACGTGTAACATGTAAACAGCACCCACAGCCACGTGTGACATGTAAACAGCACCACAGCCACGTGTAGCACTAATGATAGATGATACGGTGCTTAGCACCATGCCCTAGGTCAGCCAGTGTAACGGATGTACAGGTAAATCCATCAGTTGAACAAACTTAGTTTCGAAAGTTTCCACTTTGTAGCAAGTGAGGCATTCCGGTCACAGAACTATATAGTCTGGTTAGAACTATTAGACAACCCCCCCCCCCCCCCCCCCCCCCCACCCCCCCCCCCCCCCCACATGGCGTCTATGCCCCCAACGTACCTTCAGACAAAGACAGTCGAACTTGATGAAATGCGCCATATACGTAGTCCAACCAAATAGGCATGCCTCGTGTGAATCACACGTGCATTAACAGTTTGCTTTAAACAAATAAGATATACAAAATGTTATTTCTCCCGCCTTTCGAAAATCTAAAGACAATCAGGTCATGTTAACCCGTGTCAGAGGTATCTGACGCATTCACCGTTAAGTAGCAGAGCTTCGTGCAGGGTGTGGGTTGTTCAGTGTCGCTTCCATTCTGTTGCATATGCCGGAGAGATACCAACATGACTACACCATACTCGTAATTTGGGAGTATTCATACAAGTATTTCATACCTAAGAAAAGAGCGTTTTCCATTTGATAAAAAGGAAAAGAAGCGACAAATTAAAAACACCATCCACGAACTAGTATCAGCTTCGCACGCACGCACGCACGCACGCACACAGGCAGGCAGGCACGCACGCATGCACGCACTCACCACCCGATCGATTTTGTTGCCTTGTATGTCTAGGTTGCTGGGAATCTCGACGGTGGGTATTTTACCTGAACACATCTTATGATCTGAGGACCTAAGGAAGGTAAGAACCGCATTTAACAATGAGAACAAATTCAACTTGCTTTTACATGATTCATGTGGTGACACGTAATTGTAAGGACCACTCCGTACCGCTGGTGCCGCGATTGCACGAACAGATCTCTTGATAAGGAGCGAATAAAAAGAAACGTTTCTTCCTCTATCCAAAGCCTCTAAACATCCATCCTAAATATGAAGAATAGCATGAGGTTGTGATCTGGTAATCCTTAAATGATACCAAAGCAAACTCGATTGTTCCTTAGAATTGGGCGGTCGTATATACATTGACTGTTTGGGTTATCAATTTCATTTCAGTTTCCGTACGGACATGAGTGAGTGAGGTTTAACAGTATTCCAGCTAAATCACGGCGTGTCAGCTTAATGTGGGTGGAAAGCCCGAAGTGATACATGTCTCATGCGTTTACAACTTTGGTGAAACCCACAAGCGGGTATGTGCTGACAAAACCTAGAAACATAATTTGGGCCAACCGGGATTCGTACCAACAATCATAGGTTTCTGGTGTGTCCAAGGGGACGCAACTCTGCACGGCGAATTGTGGGGCGTGAGAGGACTGTTGTTGCAGTTGTTCGGGGGTACTAACAACCATGACCTGGTTCTAAGTAAATATATATAGTTAATATACAGTTAATAATGCAGTGTTTACAGGAACAATGGAATACACACAATTGGTTTTTTCATGCGCAATTGAATTTGCAACAAGTTTCGGTATGGTCCCGTTAGTCGACCGAATTATTTTTTAAAATCAAAAGACATATGCTAAAATGAGTGATAATATAAATACCATACTCTCTCTTAACAAATTAAAAAACACCATCCAAGAACTAGTATCAGCTTCGCACGCACGCACACAGGCAGGCAGGCAGGCACGCATGCACGCACTCACCATCCGATCGATTTTGTTGCCTTTTATGTCTAGGTTGCTGGGAATCTCGACGGTGGGTATTTTACCTGAACACATCTTATGATCTGAGGACCTAAGGAAGGTAAGAACCGCATTTAACAATGAGAACAAATTCAACTTGCTTTTACATGATTCATGTGGTGACACGTAATTGTAAGGACCACTCCGTACCGCTGGTGCCGCGATTGCACGAACAGATCTCTTGATAAGGAGCGAATAAAAAGAAACGTTTCATTATCATTATTATGAAATTATTCGAAAACTACAAAATATCACGAAAATGGCATCTGAAATGAAAACTGTATAAAACATGAAAACGGCACACATACAATGCATATAACATGACGACTATATAAAACAAAAACTACATGTACACAAAACCTGTATATAATACGGAAATGGATCTAACACGAAAACTGTAAATGATACGAAAAACCTACAAACTAAAACGCAATGCCCCCAAGGGTACCCCCAAGGAAATGTCCAACGTTAAGCCGTAGTGTCAACGTTCTGACATGTTATCAACGTTTATGGACCGTCCATTTTATATTTTTATATTCGTTGTGTGTGTACGAGGGAGGGGGGGGGGAGGGGTAACGTTTAGACATATTGACAACGTTTAGCCATATTTCCAACGTTAATCTACGTTGCCCAGCGACATCTATGGGGAACAACTCACTACACTCTTCTCTATCAAAAAAAATCGTCGTCAAGTTGCGAGGGTATGTTCGTTTCTCCAGAAATGACGTCGTGATAGAACAATGTTTTATCGTGAAATAAACCATGCTTCGCTCGTCACTATACTATGCGAGGCTATCTTAGCTATTATACATAGCGTGTGTGTCATTTCTTCTTATAACCATAACAAAATATAGTCCAGATATTCGTTCTTGTCAAAACTCCTTTAAGATTATATTTATACTGGTATACTAGTATATGTTATGGGTTTAAGTAAGTATTTATACAGAGACAAAAAGTTACAAGTGAGTTTTAACAATTCAGTGAAGATACATACCACTTAATTACGGCTGTGTGGACAAGATTAGATGATGGAATGAGGATATGTCAACTCCTGGTTGAAGGTGGAAAGTCATACAATAGCGTTTACAGTCCTCACTTTACTGCAGGATACTAGCTCGTTCTGAACTCTTACCGAAATTAGATACAACTTTCATAATAATATCACAATGTATTTTCTGAAATAAGTAAGCCATTCTGTTACTACCCTGTGGTAATGATTATGGCATTCTAGCCACACCAAGAGTTGAGATGAAATGGGGTTTAGCGTCGCACTTAAAAAGCGACGTGCATGCACGTGTGTGTGGCTGCTTGTACCAGTCCGGACCTATGCCGGTTTTACAGAGCTAGCCCACTAAGAATCCATGCCGCAGTTTAACATGGATGTCCTACTCAGAGACAGCATACAGACTCAGAGCTGACTCATTGTAAATCGGATTTCCAAGTTGAACAATGCACAAATCTGATTTAAATCCACAGAGAACGATTGATGCCATGTAACACCTACTCCCACCAGTCCTTGCTGATAAGATTAACGTTAAATTTACATTACCATATATATATATAATGTCATTGGTTACAGTTGGTACATACAAATAGCCAATCTCAAGCATCAGTCCTCGTACTTCGGGGACGGGCCTGTCTCCTTGGTAGAGATGTTCCATATTTATATATTTTTACTGAACGTAAATGTAGTAGTAAGTGCAGTAGACCTACTGATGCCAACCGTACCCTGTCAGCTTACTGACGGTGTTATTCTCTTTGTCATAGGAACAAGGCGTCCGAGCACGGATCAAAAGTCCGTGGTTCGAATCTCATTGGGGGCGGTCTGGTAGCCAAGTGGTTAAAGCGTTCGGTCGTCACGCCGAAGACCCAGGTTTGATTCCCGACATGGGTAAGGCCCATTTCTGGTGTCCCCCACCGTGAAACTGATGGAATAGTGCAAAAACGGCGTAAAACCTCACTCACTCAGATTTAATGGCCACTGAACCATGACGATACGAGTGCACTCACCGGAGGGAAGTTTGTCATGCAGTTGTGTTTAATGTCTTCTCGAACCCTGCTTTCTAACATACCCGGGGCCTATAGCAGCCTGGCAGGTAAAGAGTTCATCGAAGACCAGGTTCGATTCCCTACGTTGGTACAATGTGTGAAACCCATGCTTGGTGTTCCCGGGCTATTACTGATATTACTGAAGTACTAATAAAATGCTGGCATATCATAAATTGTGTTGCTTTGTCTTGTTGTTTAACGCCGCACTCAGTAATATTCCAGCTTTATGACAGCGGTCCCGAGTCGGGACCAGACAGTCCAGTGACTGATATCATGAGCATCGATCTACGCAACTTAGGTAGGATGACATGCATCAACCAAGTTAGCGAGCCTGACCACCCGATCCCGTTAGTCGCCTCTTAAAGACGACAAGCATAGTCGCTTTTAGGGCAAGCATGGGTTGCTTAAGACCTATTCTAACCCGGATCATCACGGATAAATTGTGTTGGTAAAAATACATATATTATGATATGAATAACCCTAATAAATGAAGTGACTGTATGTCATGTCTAGTCCTGCACTATATTTACCTTATATGGATCGTCACCAGAAGGAGAGCAGACGAACTCAGATGACGTCAATAAGTATCTAAAGAGAAGTGTATTAAGGAACATCCCGTCCACATTAAGACTATAACAAAAATAACTAATCCTGATATAAAGTCATAGCTTCTTTGTCTTGTCCATTGATATTTGTTCATTATAGTACCACACCCATGGTATAGTGGGTAGAATTTTCTCCGGAGAGCAGAAGGTCGATGGTTCGATCCACGGCCGCGTCATACCAAAAGACGTTAAAAGAGGGTTTCCCTGCTAGGCGCTTGGCATAAGTGGGCTAAAACAAGGACTGGTCGGCACGGAGTAATTATACTGGGTCTGAGTTTTGTATACATGTTAAACAAGCAGTACAAGTTATACACACACACACACACACACACACACACACACACATACAGATGTTTGAGTTTAATGGGCTACCAGAAGTGTGCGTGCGTGCGTGCGTGCGTGCGTGCGTGCGTGCGTTGCGTACATGCGTGCGTGTGTGTGTGTGTGTGTGTGTGTGAGGAGGGGGGGGGGGGGGGGGGGGCATCTCATTTCAATATATTATACATCTTCTCCATATTTGACTTATGGCCTAATGATATGCACTTTATTGAAACAGGTTTAAATTCGAAATATGTTCAAACGTTTTAAAATTCGAAACATGTTTTAACTTGAAACACATTCTTCATCATGTTTTGCCTATGTTTATGTTCTAACAACATTTTTTACAGTGTATCCGATCGTGTATTTGGTACGGAAATCATAGTTGTGTTTTGGACTTATTATTTCAGTGTTTCGTCGACTGCTTTCAACCTAGTAACGTTTTGATAACGTTTGTAATTTGCTCGGCACTTTAGTTTAATAGTGAGTGAGTTGGGTTTAACACCGCTTTTAACAGTATTCCAGTTATATCACGGCGTGTCAGCTTGCTGTGTGAGGAAAGCCCCAGACGTTTACCATTTCGGTGAAACCCACGAGCGCGGGATTCGAACCCACAATCATAGGTTTCTGGTGTGACCAAGAGACGCAACTCTGCACAGCGAATCGCGGCGCCTTAGACGACTGGGCCACCCGTGCCCCCCTTTAGTTTAACACAGCATTCTTAGTAGTTAGTAGGGGTGAATCGATACAGCAAGGTCACGTCGTGATGCGTATCTCGATACATAGGTAACGATACGAAACAGATCGCGATACACATACTTACGTCAAAATGCATGGAAACGTCTTATCTACTCGGTTAACTATTTCGGAGTATGTTCTAAAGGAAAAGCAAGTTGTAGACACATGTTCGTAGCTGCTTTTTTCATTAAATTAGTGGGCTTCTCACATTGCACCCATGTCGAGAATCGAACCCGGGTCTTCGGAGTGACGAGCGAACGCTTTAACCACTAGACTACCCGACCGCCCCTGAAAACTTACGATGCACGGGTGTATCGTTTCACCCCTAGTAGTTAGATGGCACTGAAAACGTATGTTACTTTTCTGTTACTCAAAACCTTGAAAAATAAAACATTATCATATTGCTGTTATCTTAAACACGATTTCTGAGTGAAAGAGTATGGTTTTCCGTCGCTTTTAGCAATATTTCAGCAATATCTCGGTGGAGCACGTCACAAATGGGCTTAACACATTACGGAATCGAACCCGGGTCTTCGGCATGACGAGTGGAATGCTTTAGGCTAATAGGCCACCCCACCACCCCACCCTACCACCCCACCCTACCACCCCACCCTACCACCCCACCACCCCCGATTTCTGAGTGAATGAGTTAGGTTTACAACCGCTTGATACAATATGCCCTGTACATCATAGCGTGTTGTCTAAATGAGAGGAAATGCCAAACAGGCTGTAGGTGTTCAATACAAGATGAGATGCTGACAAAGGATCATTTTAGGACGATTTTTGGGATCCTGGCAGGACAAAGGGACACGACTCTGCACCATGGACCACTCATTCAATTCAAAATTTGTTTTTACAGAACATTCAAACTTTTTTCCTCGCGACATGTCATTCAACGTGTGTCACAACCAAGGCCTAAACTAACTAAATTAAAGATCACACATATTAAAGGGAATTTAAACATTCATCTTTCGAAAATACATCACAAGGAACATTTATATATCTGTAACTTTCTTGGGAAGTAAAGTCATGTTATCAAATTTACCCTTATTCAGTTCGGCAAAAGTCAGTTCAGTCACTTTTTATGATGGTGCTAGCACAAACACACGTGCATATCACCAGCTAGAACGTAGAAGGCTTTAAACGTGTGACTGTTTCTTATTCCGAACCCGTGTATAGTGCCTGGATGGTGGCCATTGTGTGGTGTCTCCGGGGAGTGGACAGCCTGCGTGATGCCATCATTGTTTCTGCCAAACCCATATACATGTACAATTATAGTCAGCAGAGCCAATTTCAACATCCTTCACACGGAGCTAAGGGACAGTTTGAAACACAATAACGCTCTTCACCTGCTTCAGCAATTGAATCCCGAGTGGGCCTAACAATTTGACATTCCTGAATGTCATACCTTGTTCCAGACTCTGAATTCAGCGTAATGTTAGTGGGGAGAGGAGGAGGGGCTACTGTGTCACCGTGCACGACAGGGGGGTCAGTAAGCCGTGCGACCGGTTACCGTGTATCACTTGTACATGTTTGTTGGCTTGTGACACATCAGCTACAAGTGGGCCCCTGACGGGTCCCTTGTCATAACCATGGGATTTTACTGTACAGGCTTTTCTCGAATGAACAAGCTTTTAGTTGAGCCTTTTACACGGAATGAATATTTTTAACCGCTCTTTTAGGTATATTCTACCCTAGTCGTGGCAATCGACACCAAGAAAAGCTTTATTTTTTGTACCAATGATGACCAAGAAAGGCTTTACATATTGCACACATGTTGGCCAAGAAAGGCTTCACATATTACACACGTGTTGGCCCAGAAAGGCTTTACATATTGCACACGTGTTGGTCAAGAAAGGCTTTACATATTGCACACGTGTTGGCCTAGAAAGGTTTTACATATTACACACGTGTTGGCCAAGAAAGGCTTTACATATTGTACACGTGTTGGCCAAGAAAGGCTTTACATATTGCACACGTTTTGGCCAAGAAAGGTTTTACATATTACACACGTGTTGGCCAAGAAAGGTTTTACATATTACACACGTGTTGGTCAAGAAAGGCTTTACATATTGCACACGTGTTGGCCAAGAAAGGCTTTACATATTACACACGTGTTGGCCAAGAAAGGCTTTACATATTACACACGTGTTGGCCTAGAAAGGTTTTACATATTGTACACGTGTTGGCCAAGAAAGGCTTCACATATTACACACGTGTTGGCCAAGAAAGGCTTTACATATTGCACACGTGTTGGCAAGGAAAGGGTTTACATATTGTACACGTGTTTGCCCAGAAAGGCTTTACATATTGTACACGTGTTGGCAAGGAAAGGCTTTACATATTGTACACGTGTTTGCCAAGAAAGGCTTTACATATTGTACACGTGTTGGCCAAGAAAGGCTTCACATATTACACACGTGTTGGCCAAGAAAGGCTTTACATATTACACACGAGTTGGCCAAGAAAGGTTTTACATATTGTACACGTGTTTGCCAAGAAAGGCTTTACATGTTGTACACGTGTTGGCAAGGAAAGGCTTTACATATCGTACACGTGTTTTCCAAGAAAGGCTTTACATATTGTACACGTGTTTGCCAAGAAAGGCTTTACATATTGTACACGTGTTGGCAAGGAAAGGCTTTACATATTGTACACGTGTTTGCCAAGAAAGGCTTTACATATTGTACACGTGTTGGCCAAGAAAGGCTTCACATATTACACACGTGTTGGCCAAGAAAGGCTTTACATATTGCACACGTGTTGGCAAGGAAAGGGTTTACATATTGTACACGTGTTTGCCAAGAAAGGCTTTACATATTGTACACGTGTTGGCCAAGAAAGGCTTTACATATCGTACACGTGTTTTCCAAGAAAGGCTTTACATATTGTACACGTGTTGGCCAAGAAAGGCTTTACATATTGCACACGTGTTGGCCAAGAAAGGCCTTACATATTACACACGTGTTGACCAAGAAAGGCTTTACATATTACACACGTGTTGGTCAAGAAAGGCTTTACATATTGCACACGTGTTGGCCAAGAAAGGTTTTACATATTACACACGTGTTGCCCTAGAAAGGCTTAACATATTGTACACGTGTTGGCCAAGAAAGGTTTTACATATTACACACGTGTTGGCCAAGAAAGGCTTTACATATTGCACACGAGTTGGCCAAGAAAGGTTTTACATATTGCACACGTGTTGGCCAAGAAAGGCTTTACATATTACACACGTGTTGGCCAAGAAAGGTTTTACATATTACACACGTGTTGGCCCAGAAAGGTTTTACATATTACACACGTGTTGGCCAAGAAAGGCTTTACATATTGTACACGTGTTGGCCCAGAAAGGTTTTACATATTGTACACGTGTTGGCCAAGAAAGGCTTTACATATTGCACACGTGTTGGCCAAGAAAGGCTTCACATATTACACACGTGTTGGCCCAGAAAGGCTTTACATATTGCACACGTGTTGGCCAAGAAAGGCTTTACATATTGTACACGTGTTGGCCAAGAAAGGCTTTACATATTGTACACGTGTTGGCCAAGAAAGGTTTTACATATTGCACACGTGTTGGCCAAGAAAGGCTTTACATATTACACACGTGTTGGCCAAGAAAGGCTTCACATATTACACACGTGTTGGCCCAGAAAGGCTTTACATATTGCACAATGTGTGAGTGAACATGGCTTTTTCGGACATTTCGCGAAAATGCGATTTGCCCTGTGCTCACTGTCGCGGAATAATGTTTTCACTCGAACACAATGCTTACACGTTTTTCCAGTCGTATCTATTTATTATTGATGAAATAAAATTCGAAATTACCTCTTAAAAATGCTATTTAAGCAGGTTTCTTTGTTGTACATGGATGAAGATTTCTATTTCAATCTATTTTGTAAATATCACCTTTGAAGAAAGGATAATATTTCATCTTTGTGTCAAATATTTATCAACACAATGATTGCTATCGCTTAATAATTAAGTACTCTCAGTTTGTTCGTTACATGGAATAATATATTCCTAAAGTGAAAATGCAGCATACTGTTGAACCACGGACTTGTATGACTTGTTATATTGGTCCGCGGTGAAACCAACAGTCTCGAAATGACATTTAGTTCCCATCGACATGCTTGCCCTAAAAGGCGACTATGCTTGTCGTAAGAGGAGACTAACGGGATCGGGTCGTCAGGCTCGCTGACTTGGTTGATGCATGTCATCGTATCCCAATTACGTGGATTGATGCTCGTGTTGTCAATCACTGGATTGCCTGGTCCACACTCGATTATTTACAGACGTCCGTCACATAGCTGGAACATTGCTGAGTGCGGCGTTAAACAACTACTAAAAGAAAAGAAAATGTTTCCATCGGGGTTTTTTTCTTTTCATCAATAGCGAATCCGTACGAATGCGTGACAGCCAGACTCGGGCGGCAAAATTGTAAAAATATGCAACACCCTTACGGTCAAAGGGAGATAACTCGATTTACCGTAGGTGTTTGGTGATGGTCGTCGATTGCCAATTCGATTAGACAGCTATTTTGGTCTGTACCAAATCTTGTTCTTAATCTTGATTATCACAATCCAAATATGAATATGTTAACGGATAACAAATCAAGAAAAGAAGTTTGATTTTTAAATAAGCGTCGTGAGCATAATGTTGATGTCACAGGTAATTTTCTCCAAACACCGCCAAAGCTGGATTCAGTGGGAACCGTTAACAAGTAATAGTGTTTGTGTACTCGGTTACACGAATACTGAAGCCCATATATACGATTCAGGGAAAAAGATATCATTAGTGCAACAAGAATAAAACATGAGTATGAAATATTTTATACGATAATGTGTAGACATAGTTAAAACAAAGTCCTGTATTGTCGTATTGCTGAATAGTGTTGGGGTCTATGTCTTGGCAGTGTAGGTGTCAGGGTGATTTCTCTTGCTGATACTGGGCAGTTCACCACGCCTCGCGGCTTGGTCTGTTTTGAGCTGGCGTTCATTTTACGTGTGTTTGAAGAAGGTGTTCTCGAATCAACTAATACTCCTATGTTTTGCTTGTACGTATATATCGACCGAGAAAATAGTGTTGTGGCCTTCTTCTCGGAAACCGCATCCTTGTGATCAATCGCGACAAAGGTCATCAACCATCTCTCTGCTCAACTCGCCTTGTCGTCCGTGTGTCCGTTTGCTTAGAACCCGAGAACGCCGTGGTTCATCTAATTTAGGTCGAATTCAAATTATAGCAATTATATAAAGATGTGCATGCACGTGAGTGTGCGTGCTAGGGCGCGTGCGTGCGTGCGTGCGTGTGTGCGTGCGTGCGTGAGTAAGTGTGAGTACTTGTACTAGTCCCTACTAATATAGTGCTAGCCCACTGAGATACAATGCCGTAGTTTTAACATGAATACCCCACTCTGACAAGATATACTGACTCCGACCAAATCTGGTTTTATCACCTAAAGTCGAGCGCCAGGCAGAATCACAAGTACCATCTTTTATCATCTTTTGGTATGACGCAGTCGTAGGTCGACGTCTTTGAGAAACCCGCTCTCTGTTTTTTCCCTCAATTCATAACACGGTTACTAAATTGGTATTATTCATTTACTGTTTTACCAGGCCCATCGTGTATACGTGAGACCCAGGTTCTATCTTCTAATTTGGTTTTAACCGGAGTCTATCGGATGCCCGTGTCTAATGGAGGAATACGTTATATGTCTTAACTATGGCTTAAGACTAACTATGATACAATCGGTCATGTGACCACGTCTGGGCGTTTGGTGACACATCAAGACGACGCAGGTAAACATATCCGGGTCCACCTCTGCTTGTCCTGTCTGAGAGGGAAATTATAGACACTGACATCTTGTAATTCTTCCTGCCGGAAACACAGATCCACGTGGACACGGAAATGAAACGGGGTGATTGTGTGTAAGAAATAGAACACATGTCAGGAGTTCTCAAGATGACGAGAAAAGGCCCTGGGGTTATACCAGCTCAGGGAGTGGGGGGAGGGGGTGGGGGGTGGGGGGTGGGGGGCAAACACGGGCAAATGCATGAGATAAATGAAGGTTTTACATTATGGGATTGTGCGTTTGGGGCGTATTTTCAATTAAAGATACAGGACTCGATAGAAAATCGATGTAATGTTGGAGTCAGTGAGTATAGTTTTACGCCGCTTTTAGCAATATCCAAGCAATATCAAGGCGGGGGACACCAGAAATGGGCTTCACACATTGTACCAGTGTCGGCATTCGAACCGGGGCCTTCGACTTTGAGCAATATCTTTAACCTCGACGCAATATAACCCACCACACCACTTAATGTGGGACATTGACGAGACGACTTTGAGCGTTATCCAGTAAGCTAGGTTTGAAGACAAACACGATAAGGCATCACATGTTCCAGGTAATACATTGAGAAAACAAATATGATAGAAGTAACTAAACTTCGACGTCGTTTCCAAATCTGCTAGAATAAATGTACTATTGTATAACATTGTTACAACAGTTGACTATACTATATACACCCGTTTCAACTCTCAGCGTTATATGCTTATATGGATATTCATTGTTCTAATGCCACACCAACACACACTAAAATCCTAATGATTTGAACGAAATATGATGTCATCAGGAGGAGCACAATACAGGCGAAAATTCAGTCAGAATTTCAAAAGAGCATTTTAAAAGAATGAAACAGCATCACTTTACACTCTGAGCTCAAACGAATTAGCAGAAGCCATAACTATGAATTCCAATAAAGCTGCTGTTGAACAATTTCAGGTGGCACCAGTGATGGGAACACGTACTTGACGTTTCATCTTCATTTTGCCAGTGGTTTCTGAGAAATTGTTCAACAGCAGCTTTATTGGAATTCATAGTTATGGCTTCTGCTAATTCGTTTTGGGTCTTGTTGTTTTATGTTGTTGTTGTTTTTTGTTTTTTTGTTTTTGTTAGCTTTATGATTACATCCTGATTCCCTGTTTTTACACCCAGGGAACCAGGCTGTTAACGAACCGGTTGTCGATTTCGTTACACGATTGTGATTGTGCTATGCATAGACTCGTTAGTTTTGCCAAAATATAATTCCGAAATTTCAGCCTAGTTCGTCAAGTCTGGAAACTTTTGCAAAGGCATTTTACTCCATCAATAGAAATATGTTATGGTCACATGACGTCAGTACTAAATTGGAAAAGTTGTTACCGCAATGTAAAGTTTGAAAACAGCAGACCTCGACGCGATACACCTGATTGTTGTGTGGATGTTCGATGAGGATACGTTCAAACCCTTTCTTTCGTTTTTCCTTCTGTTGCAAATTTAGCGACCTTGCACAACCGCCATCCATTAACATCCGGATCCCCGGCCGCGTCATACCAAAAGACGTTAAAAGATGGCATCTCAGTGGGCTAGCACTATTAAATTGACATCAGTCCGGACTAGTACAAGAAGAAAACACACACACACACGCACACACGCACGCACGCACGCACTTGCGTCGTTATCTAAGTGCAATAATCTTAGAGGTGACCTTAAATCCCATTTCGCCACACCTCACCAGCACGTGTCTCAGGATGCGGGAGAGACGAGCTACATCGACACACGCCTATACAGAAAGATGCCATCAGACAAACACCTGTGGTCGCGATGACAAACGACAGTCTGTCTAGCTTCCCTACACCATCATCCCCAACAACCATATGTCTAGGTGGATAGTATCCCCTCCGCCATGTGATCAATGCCAGCTGTGTCCGACAGCTATATGTGTGATGCAGTGTGTGACAGATCATAGAAATATGTGATCTGTGTTTCCCACAAGATAACATACATCCATCCATCCATCCATCCATCCATCCACCCATACATACATACATACATACATACATACATACATACATAGTGAGTTAGTGGTTGACCATTTGTGTGTTTGTATATAAGGAGATAAAAAACAACGATACCGCTCAGCCTGACCACCCGATCCCGTTAGACGCCCCTTACGACAAACATGGGTTGCTAAAGACCTATTTTAACCCGGGTCTTCTCGGGTCGATGCAGGAATTGGTGATCGTTAAATAAACATAATCAATTTTAACAATTCTTTCGATTTTAAATTACATAAGAAACTTGTAAGGCTTGGTATAGTTTCTTTTGCCTCTCAGTCTTTATTTATGATTTGGGTTTATTCAGCATATACTACCGACTGGAAATATTTGTAAAATTTGAAGTTTACACAATATACGGCTTTTCCATTCGACGAGATGTCGGTCACATGACCGCGAAATTGACGTTCAAGTAAGAACTGACTTACACTTTGTGTAGGTTCATTGGATAATGAACGTTCATAGAGTGAGGACCAAACTGTAGGAACGGAACTTTTTATATTACTATTTCTTACCAGAAATGACATTATACCTATATCCATACACAATTTTATTTAGTGCGTGTGACTTCATGTTTATACAGACAGCCATACATGTGCAACGACCAGCTGTATTGCGGAATAAAATAGTTGAGTTGACAGAGTTGATGTGAGCGCATGCTCAACTTG